>NC_092503.1:118983059-119583059 GCF_047511675.1 Marmota flaviventris
CCAGCCCCAGGGCCTTTGCCTGGTCTTTCCCTGCTCATCCACGTGGCCCACGTCCTTAGAGCGTCCAGTCCCCTCCGCAGATGGGCCTCTGAGCACCCTGCATAAACCGCCTCTCCTTAGCCCGCGACTCTCCACCCTGTGCCCTGCTCTGTTTTCCTTACAGCACTAAACTAATAACTTTTTATTTATCTGTTTACAGCCTGTAAGGGCAGACTTTGCCTGTTTTGTTCCCTGCTGCACCCACAGCATCTAGCCCAGCCCCTGGCACATAGTAGTTGCTCAATAATTGTTGATGACTCATCACAGAATCTAGCCCCCACCACTTACTTCTGTGGCCCTTCTCCCACCCTGGGCCTGAGAGGTGGCTGTCCCAGACCACTGAGGGACAGACCAAGGATGACGGTGCTCAGGCTCTGTCCTGGGACCCCCAGCCTCCTCCCTACTGGGCTCTCCTGCTGTCCCCCAGCCTCTACTGACTCATCAAGGACAGAAATCCTCTCCCTGCAGCGGTGGGCAGGGAGGGGGGCCTCGGGCCCGTCAGAGGCTGTGTCAGGGTTCTCTTGTTTGAAACATGGGGTGCACGTCCTTGCATTTCCGCTCCTGTGCCACACTGGACGCTTTGTCCTGAGGTGTCACCTGTCCTCAGGGAGGAGGAGGAGGAGCCACCCTCTGTGGTGCTAGCTCCCAGCAACCTGGCTTCGTGGGTTTGTGTGGCACCTGTGGGGTGCCCAGCCCCTGTGTCAGAGGACACAGCTGAGGGCCCTGCTCTCAGGGCTCCTCAGGGGACATGGTGAGCACAGCAGTGCTCAGGAGAGCCGGCCCCAGTGGGTGACAGGATGTGACGTTCCCTGTTGGAGTGGGTGAGTGCTGTCCTGGGCTGCCCGGCTGGCAAGGCGGCTGTGCAGGGCTGGGCGAGGGCTCCTCGGACAGGCAGAGGAGGAGACGGCGGGCCAGGCAGGGGGGCAGCCTGAGCAAGGGCCTGGAGGTAGGAAGGAGTAGGGCAGCGGGGACCTGGCGAGGGGCCTGGCCTGTGCTGGTGACCCCAGGACAGGCGCACCAGGTGGTGGGGCTGGGGGGCTTCCCTTAGGCCAGCCCTGCATTCAGAAATCTTTTGGCACTCAGCGGTGCCTGCTTGGTGGGAACGCGTCAGTGCACGACATCCGCACCCCCGTGCCCAGCCTGCCAACCTGCCCAGCCCCTGTGCCCAGCCTGCTCCTGCCCAGGACCTCAGCGCCCCTCCCGCAGACTCCCCGTCGCCCTGCCTCAGGCGGAGCTGCGTCCCTGGTGGAGCAGGCAGCTGTGGGGACTCTTCTTGGGCTCACTGTCATGTCTGCCCTGCCTTCCATCTGCCTTGTCCCCTGGCTCTGGGCTCCTGTGGCCAGGAAGGGCCAGGACCCCGCTCATCCCCGTGCCCCACCTTCCTGTGCCCAGCGGGCCTCGGTAGATGTTTGTGGCATGAACAGATGACCAGTGCCCGGCCTTTGGGCGTGTCGCGTTCTCTGTGACAGGTGTGGGGCCGCCAGCTCAAGCAGGGAGGGTTCCTCCCTCAGGCAAAGGTTCCTCTCAGCTTGTTCCCTGCGATTCTGGTTCATCCAGACACCCCCAGACATTTGCTGCGACTGTATTTAGGACAGTCCCCCCAGGGGGTGATGGGAAGGGAAACACCCGCGAGGCCTGAGCAGCGGGAGGCCCAGGGGCCACTTCAGGGCTTTGTGTTTTGGTTGGGGAATGTGTGTATGGGAGGGGGACAGTGCCTGGCGCACAGTGGTGTCCTGCTCCATGGCTGTGGCTGAGGTTGGCTCAGGTGGCAGGGGCCGGAGAAGCAGGGAGGCGCTGCTGCCAGGCCTGGCTTGGTGTCCACGGGCCGCCCAGGGGCTCCACCGCCCGCGGCCCAGGTGCTCTGTCCTCTGACCCTACACCCTCCACATCCTGGGCCCCCCGCACAGCCGGTCCCCACGGCTCCAGAGCATCCACCAGGCTGCCTCGGGCCTGAGACTCCCTGGGTCTTCCTGCCCCCTCTGCCACCCGTCCCTCGCCCTGGGACATGAAGTGGGTCTGGCCCCAGCGCCAACCCCCTGCTGAACCACCAGGCCCACCGGGCGCAGCTAGTCCCCTTGCCGGCCTCGGAGATTGGCAGGCGGCTGTGGTTAATGTGACTGCGCGGTGATTGCAGGTCAATCCTGTCCCTTCGTGAAGACGAGCCCCTGCGCCTGCCTGGCCTGCCCCGGGGACTTCACCCGTCTGCTCTGATTTCTCTGCCGCTCTGGCCTGTGGCAGAGCTGACACCTCTGGATTCTGTGAGTCCCCAGGGCTGGGTGTCCCTGGGCCCCGCTGCGCGGCACCTTTTCCCGCACTCCGCGCCTCGTCTCCGAGGTGTGGGTCCTGGTGGGGACACGCTCTCTCGGCCTGTGCCTCTGAGCTTGGTGACAGTGACAAGAGGAAGATGTCGGAGGCTGAGCTTTTTTTGCTCTGAATTTGCATCTCTTCCTCCCGGACGGGCGGATGGGGACAGCAGCCTCCTCCCTGACCTCCTTTTGAAGGTGTCCGTTTCCCCTGGGGTTTAAACCCTCCCTCTGCTGGTTACGGCCTCACGGCAGCTGCGGCCTTTGAAACCTGGTCCTCCTGGTGGAGTGAGGGTTTCCCAGCCCAGGTGCTGGGGCCAAGGGACAGCTGGGCCAAATCCCTGCCACCAGGAGCTGCGCTACCTTGGACAGCGCCTCAGGCCATGTGCCTGACGGAGACTGAGTCGACACATGTCGTCCTTAGCACAGGCACTCCTGTAACACCCTGTGTCCCCAAAGGTGTCAGTTGTTATCGTTATTAACCAGAGCAGAGTGAGGGACCAAGGGCCCTGATCTGGGAGTGGGGGCTGAGTTCTAGTCCTTACTCTGGCTCTGGGTGGCTGTGTGACTCTGGGCTGCTAACCTTCCCTCTCTGAGCCTCAGCTTCTTCACTGATGTGAAGGTGCTGGACCAGGGGACCTTGAGCATCCATGGTGGAGGTCTTTGCAGCTCTTGGGTTTCTCTCTCTCTCACCTCGTGGAGGTCCAGGTTGTCCCTGGCTCCCTGTTCTCTTGTTCTTGGGCCCAGACCTGAGGCCACAGGGTAGCTGCCCCTCAGCAGCTGTCCCCTTAACACCTTCGCCTCCCTGGTCCCTTTACTGCTGATCCCTCCAGCCTGTCTTGAACCCCACGTTCCTCTTCCTGCCCCCGCTCCCTCCTCATGCTCACCTGAGCCTATTGGGCCGTGTCTCCCAGGCTCCCTCGGGACAGGGCCCCTTCCAGCTGCTTCCCTGTTGTGAAGAGCATCTGGTGAAGGCCGCTGCCCGGCTCGCCCCAGTGCAGGACCCGCTCCACCTGATGACTCTGGACGCGGCCTGCCTGCCTCTCGGGGCAAGTCCCCAGCACCCGAGTCCCTGTTCCGAGCCCTTGGAGAAGTGGCAGGAGCAGTGCCCTCTGGGGCTCTGCAGAGAGCCGTGGCTCAGCGTTCTGTCCTGGCCTCCCCTTCTCCCTCCTGCTTCAGGGGGCTGCCGAGGGCCAGGAGGGCGGGTCCGCCAGCCCGGCCCGAGCCTTGGGCAAGTCCCCTCCACCGAGGAGCCCCCAGTTCCACATCTGCCAGACCAGGAAGGGGTCCGTGTGCCTCCCTCCGTGGCGCATGCGTGTGGCTACATGGGGACCTTACAGCCCCTCTGCCTGTCACTCTCTCCATCCACCCTTCCTCCTCCCCACGCCAACGCTCTGCTCAGGGCCAGGGAGGAAGAGAGGAGAGGCTGCGGGTGGCAGCAGGGATTATGGAGGAGCTGTGGCTTCAAGTCTGAGGCTCAAAGACCCTGGCATTGTGGGGAGTGTGGGGGGGAGGGGGAGAGGGAGGGGGAGAGGGAAGGGGAGTGGGAGGGGGAGGGGGGCTGCCCCAAGGGGAGGCGGCTGGTGGGGAAAGGGTGGGTGCTCCTTCCTTCTGTTCATCCGCCCTTTTATGCCTCACTTTGGCGCAGTCATTCATTCATGTGCAGAATAAATATTCACTGAGCACCTGCTGGATGCCAGGCCTGGGACAGGGACACTGGGAGTGCTGCAGGGGATACACAGATGAAGGCCCTGACCCCTGCAGTCACATCCGAGGAGAGGGCCAGAGGCATCCTGTGATTGACAAGCCAGGACAGGGTTACTTAATAGAACTTCAGCTAGCAGCCGGTAGACATGGCTATGAAGGGGGATAAAGCAGGGTAAGTGGGCAGAGGGCCGAGTAGCCCTGCCTTTCTGCAGAAGTGGCATTTGATAAAGTCCCAAAGGCCGTGAGAGGTGAGCCAAGTGGAGACCTGTGGGAAGAGTCTGTGGGTCCAGACCGAGCACTAGCAAATGCAAAGGCCCTGGGGTGCAGCCTGCCTGGCATTGGGGAACAGCCAAGAGCCAGGGGCAGGATGAGTGAGGGGAGAGAAGAAGCAGAGGATGGGCAGGTCACATGGGGCCTTGGGGGCCACTGTGAGGACTTTGGTTTTCTCTCAGGGTGACCTGGGAGCCATTGGAGGGTTGTGAACCGAGGAAGGACATGAGCAGACTGGAGTTTAACAGGCTCCTCTGGCTCTTGTTTGGGGAGTAGACTGAGACCTGGGCCACTCAGGAGGCTACTGTGGTCATCTAGGCTAGAGGTGACCATTGGATCAGGGGTGAAGGCATGAGAAGGGACATATTTGGGGTGCATTTTATGACTTTAACCTACAGCCGGGCGGGCCAAGGCCCAGACTCCTGCTTCAGCACCACGGACAGCGGGCTCTCCCCTGCCCAAGGCGGGGCGTGCTGGGTAGTGTGGATTGGCTCCAGCCCGTGGTCAGCGGTCAGTCCGCGGCTGCTGAGCGAACCCCAGCTGTGAAGCACAGGTTCCTCCCCCTGTATTTTGTTATCAACTTATTTTTTACCCACCGAGTTTATGTCTGGGCACTGCTGTGACCTCCTGGGGACAAGGCAGGTCTGAGTGCAATTCTGAAGCTGGGATGAGAGGGGGGTGCCCTTGTCTCCAGCAACCCCCCCCCATCTCTGGCTAAACCGCAGGCCTGGGGAGGGAGCCAGGGTGGGGCTGGGGAGGGGGAGCCTGACCTGGGGGGGTCCTGGGGGGGTCTGCACCTGTCTTCTGAGCTTCAGGCTGGACGGCCCCTTCCAGAGCAGCAGGTCCCTGAGGTGGGGCCCCCCGGCGGAGGCTGTCCCTAGGATGGGCAGACTTGCTGCGTGTCCTACAACAGGCCGCTGTCCCCCGGGCGCCCGGTCTCTGTGAAGTGGAGATAATTGTACTCTTTGCGGTTATTTCAAGAATGGCCAGAGCAGGTGAGTTAGCTTCAGGAAGCCCAGGCATGGGCTGAGGCGGGAAGGGGCTGCCTCCGAGGCCTCGGGCCCCCAGATGGGCACGTGGCCCCTTCCTGGTCAGGGTCCTCCCTCCTTGCCCTCGACCGTCCTCGGCTCCCCGCAGCTCCCACCCTGCATCGTCTCTGTGCCCCATTTTGCTGTAGACAGATGATCATATGGACATTCTATGCAAATTCTCATTTTTAATGAGCCAGAGAAAAGCTAACGATGTCTTGGGGCTCAGGGGAGGCCCTGGGATGGGGGAGGAAGTGGGACAAAGTGACAAGCAGGAGGAGGGGGGGAGCTGAGGGAGCCCCTGTCGTCTCCCTTCTGCTTTTACTGAGTTGGAGCTGGGGGCCCCTTGTGGGTCACCCAGGAAGGTGGGAGGGGGAAGGAACAGGGAGACGTGGAAAGGCGGGGGGGGGGATGGTGGTAGAAGGGGCGGCAGGACGAGGCCCTGTCCCAGGGCTCTGTTTCCCTGGGTGTGAAATGGCACAGAGGAGGCAGAGGATGGCAGGGGCGTGAGCTGGGAGCAGCTGAGCTGGAGCTGGCCCCAGAGGCCTCTGGACACGGGCCTCATGAAGTCACCAGCAGCTCACGCTTTCATTTTGTCTTTGGCTCGTGGCCATAGTCCTGCGCTTCCTGGTAGATGTGAACCCCACGAGGCGGGGTTCTTGTGTGTCCTCTTTACGGCTGTCCCCAGCATCTAGGACTGTCCTGGCCCCGGGGCGCTGGCGAGTTGCTGACTCAGGGGCTGCTGGCAGTGCATGTGGCTCGACTGGGCCACCACCCGCCCCCCCCCCCCCCAGGCTGGAGGAGCCTGGGCACAGAGGCACCTAGTCCAAAATTTTCCATAAGCAGGAGTGCAGCGCAGGGGTTCTGCTGCCACCTAGGGGAGGAGGGGCCTGGGGACACCCCGAGGGCTTCCTGGAGGAGGCGGGGTTCTGAGCTGAATCCTCAAGGACAGATGGGAGGAGCTTGCGAGAGGAGAGGCGTCTGGGAAGGACGGGGAACTAGACATCAAGGTGGCAGGAGCACGGGGTGGCACACCTGGTGTGGCTGGAGACAGCAGGTGCTGCTTGGGTGGGCGTGATGGGGCTGAACTGGAGGGTGGCTGGGCTCAGTCCTGCAGGGCCTCAGGATGGGGCTGAGGAGCTGGACTCGCGCTGAGAGAGCGGGTGGGACTGGAGTGTTGGGGGAGTGGAGGGCCAGGGGGGCAGGCTGGGTGGTGTCAATGGGAAGGGGTGCGTGGGGTTAGGCCCTGGTGAGGTGGGACCGCCCTGGCACTGAGCTCCCTGGCACTCCCATGGCCAGCCCACAGAGGGCCTGGTTAGAGTGTGGGGGCATGGCTGGACGGCCTTGGGCCAATGGCTGTCCCTCCCTGGTCCCTGGCTTAGGTCAGAAAGGAGCTGAATCACCAGGCAGTCCCGCCCTGCGCTGGGGCACGCAGCAGTACGGGGCACTTGAGATCATTATTACAATCTGGGTCCCTACTGATAATATTCAGTGCCCGGGTTCCCAGGATGTCCCTGTATTGCATACGGACACTTCCACGGTAGGGAAAATCATGTTGCCCCAAGTGTCTGTGGAGGGAAACTACAGGGGCCTCTCACCCCTCCTTGCCCTGCTCTGGGAGCCCTCCTGAGGCCCACCCTGGGCTGTTCCAGGACCTTGGCCCGGTGTCCCCCTCCTGTCTGGTCTCGGTGTCCCTGCTCCCAGGTCCGGCCAAGCAGGCTCTGGGTCTCAAGCCTTCTGCCAACAGGACGGCGGGAGCCCAGGGCGATTGATCGGGGAGGGGTGGGCATTTCTTCCGCTCGCGGCCCTTGTCTGGGCCTGAGCCCCTGACCTTGGTCCACCAGCTCTTCTAACCCGAGTCACAGGCAGCCCAGGGCTCCGGAGGGTCTCCCCTGGCTCCTGGGTCAGGCGGCTTCTTCTGCTATCCAGCCTGTGGAAGGGTGTCACCCTAGCTGCCATCCTGCCCCCAGGCTGGTTGGGGACACTGCTCCATCCTGGTGGCTCCGTCCTCCATCTCAGGCGTGGGGGGACAGCACCATGGTCCTGAGGAAGCTGGTTCTAGTGGGGTGAAGGGTTCACCCCGTTACGCTGGGGCCATGGCTCCACCCAGGGCCTGGCTCCTGCCTCACCCTCCCACCTGCCCTGGCCTGAAGAGGACTTCGTCACCCACTGCCTGCTGGTGGTGGATGGGGCAGGTGGGAGACGGCCTGCGTCTCTACCCCTCTGGTCACTCTGCCGTCAGGTTCCACTCCCTGGGGACGTGAGCTCCTAAACATTTCATCCTGGCCAAACCGCAGGCCCAGCTGCAGGCCCCTGACCCGGGCTCTTCCTCCAGGCCCCTTCATTGACCCTCGAGAGGCCCGAGCTCCTGCTGCTGACGGGGAGCTGGCCAGGGGTCATCTCCCCTGGGCCCCGCCCCACGCGGGGCTTTCTGCCACCCGCCCAGCACTCCCTCCTTCTCCCAGGCGTCAGGCGGACAACGTGGCTGGAGATGAAGATCAGTTCTGTGAACACTGATTGAACACCTCCTGTGTGCCCGGCACTGGAACCAGGGGAGTTGGGAATGAGAAAGACCCAGTGTCCCCTTGAAGGGACTCACGGGCCGGTAGAGGAAGTTTACAGCAGTGTGATAATAGCAAGCACTTACTGAGTACTCCTGTGCCTGGAACTGTCCTAAACGTCTTATGTGTATTGACCCATTGTTCATACTCTCTTGTGGGAGACAAGAGCCAGAGTGGTTAAGTAACTTGTCCAAAGTCACACAGCTAAGAAGTGGTCAAGCTGAGGTTTGAATCCTGGCCACCTGCTTCCAGCTCTCTCCTTGAAGCAGATAAGTTATAAAACTGACCACAGCATAAGGTGGAGGATGGCAGGTGACTGGGAAGGAGCTGGGCTATTTTGTAGGGGATGTGGAGAAATCGGGGGCCCTAGGCAGGTGGGATGGGGCAGGTAGAGAAGCTGAGGCCCTGCTCACTGCAGCCCCGTCCAGGGCCTGGGTGGGACCTCGGCCGCTCTGGGCCTGGGTGGGCCTCAGCAAGTCCCCTGCCTTCTCTGAGGGGAGCCTGAGAAGGGGGCTCCCTCCGTCACAGCGAGTGCTGCGTGTGGCCGCTGCGGCCAGGGGCTGGGCTGGGCTGGGCCTGGGGTGGGGCCCCAGTGAGCCTGGGACTGGCCACTTCCTGTGCCCGGCTGTGGGTCCCCGACTGCCACCCCCACCTCCAAACACTTCCCTCCAGGCCCCTGCCCTATTTTTTCTGCCTTCCTCACTTCAGGGGTGTTCTGCTCAATGGGTCTGTGTTAAGGTGGATCACTCCCACTTTCCCTCTGCTGCAGTCTAGCGCCATGAACAACGCGCCTCTGAACAACACCGCCCTCCCGGTGGCCTGGCAGCCTCCCTCGGTGTCAGCAGGGTCTCCCACTGTGGCCTGGCTGGAGCCCCAGGGCCTAGGTCTTCCTCCAGAGTCCCTGGGGGCCTGTCTTCACCTGCACCCTGCTGTGTGGGGCGGGTCACCACCCCATTGTCCAGGGGGGGAGGGGGCTGCAGGAGGTTGGCTGTCTGCAGGACTCAGTAAGGTCCTGAGATGGGACCTGGGCCCGCTGTGTGGGCTCGGGCTCTTGTGCCAGCTCTTGGTACCTGTGTTCCCCCTCTTCTTCTCCAGCCATCCTTGCTCCCCCAGATCTTCCCACATGGACAGGGCTGGGCCAGGCCAGAGGGACGGCCACTGTGAGTCTCCCCAGCAGGTTGGACCTGGCTCCTCTTGTCAGCCTAAGGTCCCTAGGCCTGGAGGGGTGGCCAGGCTCTGAGAGGTGGTATGGCCCCAAGGTTCCCTCAGGCCTTGCTGGATGGGCGGCAGGGGGCCTGCGTGGGAGAGGAAGTGTGTGTGGGGGTCTGGGCAAGGTCACCCAGCAGTGGGCCTGGCTTGTCCCCCCTTGCCTCAGGCTGAGGGCAGCTGGACACAGGCACAATATTCATGCTTTACGATATTTGCACTCAACCCCTGGGCTGTGTCGGGATCCAGCAGGTGGGAAACGGGGTGACTGACCCCTCTCATTGTCTCTTAGCACCTGGGTCTTCCTGGTACCTGGTGAATCCCTCACCAGAGGACCCACTGACTGCCACGGGCTAGAGTCACCTACAGCAGGGAGGTGACCATTCCACCTCCTGCCCTTCTCTGTCCTCAGGTTGGCCAGGGGCGGTCAGCTTGCTTACACTGTGCTTCTTTTGCCAGTCTATTTCCTGAGCACTCACCGCAAGTGATTTGCATCTGGGTGGGAAAAGTGACCCCCACAGAAGCAGGACTGAGGAGGACCCCGCGTGTGTGAGGTGCACCCCTGCCTGGGGCCAGAGCCCACAAGTGGCCCTGGCAGAGCAGCACCGAGTGTGGGTTATTGTGGCCCAGAGCCCCGTGCAAAGTGGACGCCAGGCACAAGAGAGAGCCCAGTGCCCGTGTGTGACAAGGTGGTGGCTCAGAGAGGGGGCAGAGCGGACAGGCTGGTGATGGAAACCAGGCCCGGGCCTCCGGATGACCTGGGGCTCTCGGCAGACCCAGACCCACTACAGCTGGGACCACCCCTCCCTGGGACACCACCCAGCAGCCTCCAGTAAAGGGGCGTTGGCCCAGGGCCTGGTGTCCTCCCACTCTGCGGGGTCACAGCCCTGCTGTCTGGGCCCATTGTTACATCTTCTCAGTCACTGACCCTCGAGTGGCCGTCTTGGTCCCTGTTCTGAGAGCTGCTTTGGGGAAGGGGCTGCTGAGGGCCTGGTTTTGAGGGTCGGAGGGAAGGGGGTGACTCTGAGTCCCTCCAAGTCCCTCTCTGCTATAAACCCCGGGAGCCAGGGACCCCTCCCCACGTGGTTCCCGTCACCCCCTCCCCACCTCTTTGCAAGTTGGCCCCTTCGCGGTTTTGCTGGAGTGTAGATTTTCCCACTTGATTTCCTAGGGTTTGTCTTTTCATTGTTTTTCTCCATTTTTATTTATTTATTTATTTTGGTGCCAGGGATGGAACTCAGGGCACTTCACTAACTGAGCCACATCCCCAGCCCTATTTTGTATTTCATTTAGAGACAGGGTCCCACTGAGTTGCTTAGAGCCTTGCTAAGTTGCAGAGGCTGGCTTTGAACTCACGATCCTCCTGCCTCAGCCTCCATTTTTAAGTTTGAAAGGATTTTGAAGAAGATGGTGAGGAGAGGAGATGGCTTTCCGCAGGCCTCCAGGGGCAGCTGGCTGGGCTGCCAGGGGCCGAGCCCTACTGTACCTTGCAGACGGAGGCAGAGAGCGCTGGGAAATTGCTGGGTGCCCTGCAGGATTTCTGTCCTTCCTTGTCTGGCGTCCAGGGTCGGAGATGTGGCCGGGGACTGAGCAGCAGGCTGGTGGTCAGAGTGTGAGCCCTGGGACTGCAGCAAGAGAGGGAGGGTGGGGAGCCTGCTGCGAGCTGAGGACCTCAGCACTGCCCTCGGGGTCGTGGCTCCTTCCTGGGGACCCAGCCTGTCCCCGTGTCTGGCCAGGTAGGTCTCAAGGTGAACAGATGAGAGAATAAAAGGATCTGAAGAAACCATGGAGAGACGGAGAGAGGTGCCCAAGCCCACAGGGCCTGGCCGCCAGACCGTCCTGTGGCCCAGGGCAGGCGCCAGCTTGTCCTGTGGGGCCTCTCTGCCTGCCCAGGCTGACGGTGCCAGGGTGGGCACAAGCCACACTTGAGAGCACCTCGAAGGCAGAGGACGGTGGCCTCACAGTGTGGCAGAGTGGACTTGTTCAGACAGGCAGAGCGGGAGAGCCATGCTGGGGGACAGGGCAGTGCTGGGCAGGGAGGGACCCAGGCAGAGCCGGGGCTCAGAGGGTCCTGCCTGCCTCAGGCTGGAGGGGAGGAGGACCTCATTGCACATAAACCCAAGTCCCCTGAGTGACGAGGGGGAAGCCCGGGCACGGGTAATGGCAGGTGGTGGGGGACGGACGTGGATTCACTTTAGCAGCGAGTCCTCTGGTGAAGGTGGGATCAACACGCTGCAATCCTTGGTCTCGGTCCCTGACAAGGCAGCAGCTCCTGGAGAAAAGCCAGGGCTGAGTTCAGACGCAGCCCCTGCCCCTTCAGCCACATGGCCAGCCCCAGCCTCCCCGACGGGGTGTCCTCTGCAGCCTCCTGGCACCATGAGGCCTCTCGGGTTCCGCTCCTGTTCTGAGGTGCTTACTGTTCACCCTCACCCTGGGGTGGAGGGCCCGTCCTCTCGGCTGCATCCCAGTGTCCAGCACTGGGCCAGGCACATAATAGGTGCTCAGTGAACACTTGCTGGTCAATGAAGGGCAGGGGTGGCATCACTGTCCCTTCTGTTCTTGCTTCCCTGACCGTGCGCTCCTGAAGACAGCTCCTCCCGCTATCGTTTCTTTAGGACTAACTATGCGAGGAACAGAGTAGAGCCCTTTTCAAAACAAAAACAGAAAGAAAGAATGAAGGATAAATGGACTCAGCAGACTCAGCTCCGCCCTCGGGGAAGCGACCAGCGGCAGACGCACAGACACGCCCGTGGCACCGGGAACCCTGGGAAGGGTCACTGACCACACATGAAAAGGGCACGGGGACCACAGAAGGCAACAGGAACCCGGCAGCAGCTCCGCTGGCGGATTGTCTGTATCATGTCCCTGTCAGGGAGGCGCCTGGGGAGCCTGGCAGCGGGAGGCCGGGCAGGCCTGGGGGAAGGCGGCGGGGAAGGCACTGTACGTGCCCGGGGCCACAGTGACTGCGCGGTCCCTCCCACAGACTAGCATGGCACGGGGCTCGGGGGCACCAGGAGCCCCCCTTGGGGCAGTACTGCTCAAGGACTGGGTGCCCTCGCTGTCACCTGTTTCTAACAGTTCTGCTGGGGTGTGGCTCAGGGTTCGAGCCCTCACCTGGCACCTGTGGGCCCTGGGTTCCAACCCAGAGCTGTACGCATGGACTAGCAGGGGCCGGGACGGGGCTCAGCGGTGAGTGACTGCCTGGCACGCGCAGGGCCCTGGGCTCGATCCCCAGCACCACAGACAAAAATAAGCAGATACAGGCATGATGTCCCCCCCAAATTTTTAAATATTTATTCCTCAGTTATAGGTGGACACGGCATCTTTATTTCACACTTAGGTGGTGCTGAGGGCAGAACCCAGGGCCTCGCATGTGCTAGGCAAGCGCTCTACCTCTGAGCCACAACCCTGTCCCCCCCCTCCAAATTTTTTTTAAAAGTCAAACTTTGGGAATTGAGTGGAAGCCCCCCAGGAGCCTGCTCAGCTCTAGTCCTTTCTTCTCCTGCCTGCACTTCTGAGTTCCCACGGTGGCTGTGGCGGAGCAGAGCCTGAGCGCCAGGGAGCTCGCAGGGAGCCTGCCTGCAATGGCTGGCCCGCCCGCAGCTGTCCCGTAGGAAGGTGTCTGTGTGTCCCAGGGATGAGGGATACCGACGTGGTCTCTAGATTTTACGTAAACAGGACCGGTCAAGCTGCCCGTGCATTGTTTGAGTCCATTTTATGTTTTGGAGACCGTCCGGCTGCCACGAGAGCCACTTCAGTCATCCTGACTACCTCATGTTCCACTGGGGGACATGCCCGTTTGTCCCTTCTGTCGTTAAACATTTAGGTGTTTCCATTCCTCTCGCAGGCTCTGAGGGGGCGGTGGTGAGCGTCTCTGTGTGTCCCATGCCAGGTGACAGAGGTTCCCTGGGAATGAATGGGGACGGGAGGGGCTGGCAGGCTCCCAGCACACGCAAGATATGGCCACGAGACCCTCCAAAGTGCTCTGAAGGACACTCCTTGATCAGGTGTCCAGTTGAGGGATGACACCAAGGACCAGCCAATACTGATGGGTGGGAGCACAGGGAGAAGGGGAGGCATGGAGGGGCGCAGGGCTGGAGCAGCTCCCGTGGGGAAGCGGTCAGTGGTGCCCAGGACCTAAATCTCCTGGGCAGTGATCATGGCCTCCTCTGCCCAGCAGCTCTGCCCAGCTGCTGTGTGTCCCTGGGTAAGGCACAATCCCTCTCTGGCCTCAGCCTCTTAGCTCTCCATCCAGCTCGGACACAAGGGCCACTCGACTGTCCTTGGCAGGTGGCAGTGGCTTCCTGCCCCTGGCCCAGCAGGCAGAGGCCATGCCTTGGCTGGGCTGGCAGGGCTGGCAGCTGGCATGTGGCAGGTGGGCTCTGGTCAGGGGGCTGAGTGGGCAGGGTCCTGGCAGCAAGCTCAGCAGGGGCTGGTGATAGGTGTGAGGGGCTCCCAGGGGGACCAGGAGGGCCTGGGGGCCACAGGGCACCAGCCCAGACTCCTGTACCCGCATGGCCCTGGACCTGCCCTAAGACAACCAGGCTTAGGGGGTTTTTTATTTCTTATTTTTTGGCATCGGGGATTGAACTCAGGGTCGCTCGACCGCTGAGCCCCATCCCCAGCCCTATTTGTATTTTATTTATTTATTTTTTAAAATGTTGGGTTCCTTGACATTTATCTTTATTTTATTTTTATGTGGTGCTGAGGATTGAACCCAGTGTCTCATGCATGCCAGGCGAGCGCGCTACCACTTGAGCCACAGAGCCACATCCTTAGCCCCTGATTTGTATTTTATTTAGAGATAGGGGCTCA
Source organism: Marmota flaviventris (assembly GCF_047511675.1). Lineage (NCBI taxonomy): Eukaryota > Metazoa > Chordata > Mammalia > Rodentia > Sciuridae > Marmota > Marmota flaviventris. The sequence continues at coordinate 118,996,989 of NC_092503.1, forward strand.
CTGAGTTGCTTAGCACCTTGCCTTTGCTGAGGCTGGCTTTGGACTCCCCATCCTCCTGCCTCAGCCTCCCCAGCCTTTGGGATGACAGGCGTGGGCCATGGTGCCTGGCTGCTCTGTGGGTTTTATGTGCTGGTTTTGCGGCAGGGTGGACTCCTGTGTTCCCGTTGTACTGATGAGAGCCTGGAGGGCGGGAGGGCGTGGGGGAGGGTGTGGGGGGAGGGCATCCCAGGGAGTGTTAACGTGGTTCCCATGGTGACATCCAGGGCCTGGGAGCAGGAGCGCAGCGGGCTGGTGTGTGGCTTGTGGTCTGTAGTGTGTGGGCTGCATGTGATCGTGCACGTTGGTGGCACTGGTGTGTGCATCCGTGTCTGTGTGTGCCCACGTGTGTGCACACACCACCTAAACAGCAGAGGCTGGGGAAGAGACCGGCCTGGAAACCCCGGCCCTTTGGTGTTGGTAGTCGCTGTGGGGGATTTTCACGGCTGCGAGCTGTCGAGGACAGGGTGCTTTCCAGCAGCGGGCAGGGGCTGCAGACGTGGGGGCCCCTCAGCCTGAGGGAGGCTCTGGGCACTGGCAGGGATCACAGTCCCTGTTACTGGCAGTGTGACCTTGGTCAGGCTCTCGGGGACCTCTAAGCCCCAGTTTCCACATCTGTAAGTTGGGGATATCGGCACCTGCCCCAGGGGTGGGCAAGGACCCCTTAAGACTCCGCTGCAGAGTGGAGCCAAACATGTGGTGGGTATCAGTCAATGCTGTCCCTGTGGGCCACCTCAGTCCTCTCTGGCTATGGCCAGGAGCAGTTGAGGCTGAGGCCACCACCAGGAGCTTGTATCCCCCAGGATTGTCCCTGGTGAGCCACCCCTTGGTCCCCACTCCCCTGAGCAGCCAAGCTGACGTTGGGCAGTGAGCCAAGGGTCTCCCATCCTGGGGACGGCAACGCCCATCTGAACGCCTGTGCTCCAGGTCTCCTGGGTTCCCTTGACCCTACACCCTCTCTCTTCCCCACAGGACGGGCTGAAAGGGGACCCTGGAGCCAGATGGCCTGGGTTCCACCCTGGCTCTGCCCTTGTCTGTCTTCACGACCTTGGGAAGCCCTTCACCCCCTGCCTGTGTTCTCACCTATAAGCTGGACGTGTGGGGCTGGTGCCACCTCAGATCTGAATCCATGGAGAATTGACAGACTGTGTCCCACCTGCCTCGGACGCCTGTCAGCGAGGGGTCTCCCGAGCTCCATGCCAAGGGCCTCCCTCCAGGACCCCCCTCCCCTCCAGGACCCTCCTCCCTCCAGGACCTCCCCCCTCCAGGACCTCCCCCTCCAGGACCCCCCTCCCTCCAGGACCCCCCTCCCCTCCAGGACCTCCCCCCTCCAGGACCTCCCCCCTCCAGGACCCTCCCCTCCAGGACCCCCCCCTCCAGGACCCCCCTCCCTCCAGGACCCCCTCCCCTCCAGGATCCCCCTCCCTCCAAGACCCCCCTCCCCTCCAGGATCCCCCATCTAGGACCCCCCTCCCCTCCAGGACGCCCCTCCCTCCAGGACCCTCCCCTCCAGGACCCCCCTATCCAGGACCCCCCTACCCTCCAGGACCCCCTCCCTCCAGGACCCCCTCGCATCATTGTGAGAACACGGGACCCTCCTCAGACTGCACGCCGTCTCGGCACTTGGGGACCCAGGCACACCCTCCTAGCTGAGCTGCGGTCACCTAACCCTCTCACTAGCAAAACGAAGCACCGCCATGTGCCTGGAGGGGCAGGAGGGACTGGCACACGGGGCCTCTGAGGGACCCTCGCCCAGAAACGCAACTTGACCTGACAGTTTCTCCCTGTTTGAGGGCAGTTAACTCCGGTCCCCTGCCCCTCCCTCCCGGAGCCAGGTGGCCGTCCTCCCTCCCCTGCCCCTTCTAGTCCAGCCTCTTCCTCTGTCCATCTGTCTCCCCAGATGGGGGGAGAAATGTCGCGGTTGGCCCACTTTCTAACTGGAAGGAAACCATATGGAGGGGTTAGCTGGAGCCCAGGGCCCGGCTGCCACCATCGCACATGGCCACTCCCCTGGCTTCCTGTGACGGGGTGGAGAGGGGCTCGGTCCTGCCCAAGACCCTGGCACCTTCTCCCTCTGCCCCAGGACCTCCCGGGACCATGCTCTTCTCTGGTGTTTGGGACTTTTTTGGGGTCTAGGAGAGACCAGGGAGCCGTGTGTGTGTGTGTGTGTGTGTGTGTGTGTGTGTGTGAGTGTGAGAGAGAGAGAGAGAGAGAGAGAGAGAGAGAGAGAGCAATAGCACACACGTGTAGAGCCTGGGGTCCAACAGGGGGCCTGGCTCAGAGCAGCCACCCCCAGGACTCTCTCCTTGGCCGGGTGCTACCACTTCCCTGTGGGGCGGGGGTCAAGGTCCTTGAGCCCAGCCACCTGCACAGAGATGCCGGGGGTGGGGGAGTCTGCAGAGGGCTTAGGTGGAGGCCTGGGGGCGACTGGGCTGGCAGCCAGGGCCCAGCCGCCGTGGGTGGGTGGTTGGGGCATTGGCTGGGCCTGGAGCCAGCCCTGTTTTGAGAGGGACCCAGAGGAGGGAGAGGGGCACCCACTGACTGAGCCCCGACCACAGCACCAGGGCCTCAGCCTTGTTCTCAGAGGCCCCCACCCTGCAGCCCAGTGGGGAGGGTCTGTTCACTCTGGTGCTGTCACCCTCTGACTCCAGCTCTCCCCACCTGTCAGGTGCAGTGTGACACAGGTGTCCACAAGTGCCTCCATACCAGGGGGTCAGGGGGGATTTAAATCCATGAAGGACACCCCCCGTCGGCCACACTTGAGAGGCCCGTCGGAGGCTGGGAACCAGCTGGGTGGGAATTCAAACTGAGGCCGGGCTCCAGCCATGGTCACTACCTCTACCCAGGGCTTGTGGATGGCCTCAGGGACAGGAGCCCAAGAAGGGTGTGGATGTGAGCTTGGGGACACTGATGGCCCAGGTGGCTCTCATTCTCAGTGGATCTTCTAAAACCCCCTCTGAGATGGTTCCAGTAAAAATAACCAATATTTGCTAAGCGCTTCTTGTGTACTAGACGCTAACTGTATTTACATGTATTAGCTCATTTATTTTATAATGATCCAATGAAGTACAGAATCTCATTATCTTCACTTTATAAGTGATGTGTCTCAAATACATCACACAGCTGAGGTCACACAGCCTAAGTAGTAGAGTGGAGATTTTTCTTCTCTTGGTACTGGAGACTGAACTGAGGGGTACTTTATCACTAAGCTACACCCCCGCCCTTTTTATTATTTTTATTTAACACAGGGTCTCACTAAGTTGCTGAGGCTGGCCTCGAATTTGCAATCCTCCTGTCTCAGCCTCCTGAGTGATGGGGGTTACAAGTGTGCACCGCTGTGCCTCGTCAGAGTTGAGATCTGAACCCAGGTAGTCTGGTTCCTAAGAGTGACGTTGGCCGCCTCTTGCACTTGCTTCTAACTGCTGGGTAGGGAAACTGAGGCCAGCTGTTGAGTGGAGCCAATTCTGCTCTGTGGCTGTTCTGATTGAACGGCTTGTGTCCAGAGGCTGGGACCTGGGGGCTGAGAGTCAGGCTGGGGACCTTGGGCAGCCCTCAGCCCCCGTCTCCTGGGGGTGTGTGTGAAGGGGACCATGGGGGGACTCGGGATCCCCTACCCACCCAGGCTAACCACAGACTGTCCTGCAGGGGGCGTGTGCATCGCCCAGTCGGTGAAGATACCACGGGAGCCCAAGACAGGAGAGTTTGACAAGATCATCCGGCGGCTCCTGGAGACCTCAAACGCCAGGGCCGTCATCATCTTTGCCAACGAAGATGACATCAGGTGGGTGTGGGTGGCAGTGGGGTGGGCACGGGATTCACAGAGGTGGGAATGGGCAGGTGGGTGTCAGAGTGGGGAGAGCTTTCGGGCGGGGGCCTAGGCTACTGATAACGGCCATGCTCCACGCCCCGTTCCCACATCCACTCTGCCTGCCAGCGAGGGCAAGCAGGACGCTTCAGTGAAGGGCTGGAGGCTATGGCTTGGGGCCAGACTACCTTGATTCTCATCCTGCCTACTAGCTGTGTGACCCCACGTGAATTCTTAACCTCTCTGGGCCATTTTGCTGCTAAAAATGTGACCTCATGATGCCTGCCTGCTGGTGTTCCAGAGTAGAATGCAGGAATGTGCGTAAAGGGCTTACGGTAGGCCTGGCATGAAGGGGGTGCCAGGACACATTGGCCACCTCACCGTCCCTCCCTCCTTTCCTTGGAGCTCAGGACAGGGAAGAGTCTGGGCAAGGGTTCTAGGGCTGACTGGCTTGGGCACATAATCACTGTGGGCAGGATGGTCCCCTCCGCAGGCCTCTGTCTCTGTGTCTGCAGACTGGGGGCAGGGGGCTGTGGGTGCCCGGACATACAGGGCAGAGACCCTGGGCCTGTCCCTCTCTTCGGGCTCTCCGCTGGGTAGGGATGGCCTTAATGGATGACCTCTGGTCACCCGTCCCGTCCCAACCTTCTCTGCCTCTTGGTTTTTCTTTGTCCCTCCTCCCTGAGCCTGGTGGCCAGGTCAGGTGGGGTCAGGCCCCAGAAATACCCTGTTTGCGGGGAGACACAGCTTCTGCACTCACTGCCCAAGGCTGCTTGGGCCCATGGGCAGACCTGGGGCCCTTTTCTTTTGGCTGTGCTTGGGGTGGAGCCCAGGGCCTCCTGCCTGCCAGCCCATGTGCCACCCCTGAGCCACACCCCAGCCCTGGGACATTTTCCTTTCCAAACCCTTTTTGTCACTTAGTGAAGACCCCGTTCTGGACTCCTGAGTTCCCATGACACAGAAAATCCCCAGGGACATTTCCAGGTCGGGGAGGATGGATAGAGGGAGTTCTAGAAGGTCACTGAGGCCTCAAGAGCCAAAGGACCACCTCTGATGGGGGATCTCAGGCGGGGAAGGGGGTTGTCCTCAGGGCCCCGTTCTGACAGCCCCCAAGGTTCACAGAGGTGGCGTCTGAGGGGAACAGGTCCCTAACTTCTGGCTCTGGATGTTACTGATGCTCCCAGCCTTGCCTGAAGCAAGGGGACCCCTTCTGAGCCACTGGTCCCTGTCCCTGCTGCCACCACTCCCCAAAGCCAGCCGCTTCCTATACCCCACTGGGCCATGCACCCTGCTCCAGGCCGCCTGATTTTGGGGACACCTTCAGCTCAGCTGACCGCATGCTGGGAGGGAGGATGAGGCTCAGTCCTTTGTCCTAGAGAAGAGGCCCCAAAGGGAGGGACCCGAAGGGACTTAGATTGGCTCCAGAGCCAGCTGTGGGCGTGTGGTGGGAGGCAGGTCATTTCTGGAAACCCACATGCATTTCCAGAAGCAAACAGAAGTAAAAATAAACCTAGGTGGCTTTGCAGGGACGGAGGGCTGAGAGCTCTGGTCACGTGGGCTAGCGGATGCAGGTGGTATTAACAGGCTGTGGGCAGCCTGGATGGGGGGCTGCCTGCGAGGACCTGGAAGGTCAGGAGTAGGGAGGTGACGGTGAGGATGGGCCACAAGGCCAGCTCGGTGCTGCCTCTGGGGCCTGCAGGGATTTCTTTCTGGAAGCCCCAGGGGCTCCTGCTCAGCCGCACAGGCCCTGGAGTCCGGGCCTGGTCCTCCCCGGGCACAAGGGTGGGCAGTTACTCACCTCCTCTCTGCCCCAGACCCTCCCCTATGGGGGAGCTGCCCACTCCTCTCTGGTTTTCTCCTCCCAGAGTCCTTTGCAGGGGCCACTTAATTCCTGCATCCAGTGAGCACCCGTGGACCACTGTGGGCTCCTTGGTGCTGTGCTAGGCTCGGTCCCTGTTTAAGACCACTGTCCATGGCTGGGCGCGGTGGTACACGCCTGTAATCCCAGCAGCTAGGGAAGCTGATTCAGAAGGATCATGAGTTCAAAGCCAGCCTCAGCAATGGCGAGGCCCTAAGCAACTCAGTGAGACCCTGTCTCTAAATAAAATACAAAATAGGGCTGGGATGTGGCTCAGTGGTCAAGTGCCCCTGAGTTCAATCCCTGATACCCCTCGCTCCCCCCAAAAAGACCTCTGTCCTTGAGGATGGGGTAGGGGGTGAGTACCAGGCAGCCTTCCCCCCATCCACCTGGGCAGGGTGAGGGGAACAGCTCTTTGAGGGACCTGGACTTTGGGCACAGAAGATGGAGGATGGAGAGGGCACTGTGTGCAGAGGGGTGAGGAGGGGGTAGTGGCGGGGTAGCCGTGTGACAATGGTATGATGTAAGGAGGGGCTAAGGAGCATGGGGTGGCATCCAGCCAGGAAGGCACGAGTGCGAGGGGACAGGGGCTGGCAGATGTAGTTCTGGAACTGAGTCAGACAGGGGCAGATGTGGGTCTGGGGAGACAGATGTGGGTTTGGGCACAGGCCTGGGCCAGGGGACCTAGCGGCAGGTGTGGGCCAGGGCTGGGGGCTCCATGGGTACATCAGAGGGCTCAGGGGGCATCGGCGGGTGTCCAGGCACAGCCTGGGGGAGAGCCTGGGCTGTGGGAGAGCATGGTGTGGGCTGTGGCCGTGGTGGGGCGGCTGTGGGGCCAGACACGGGGGCCGGGCCCGCGTGTGCTCCGCAGGCGCGTGCTGGAGGCGGCGCGGAAGGCCAACCAGACAGGCCACTTCTTCTGGATGGGCTCTGACAGCTGGGGCTCCAAGATTGCACCTGTGCTGCACCTGGAGGAGGTGGCCGAGGGAGCCGTCACTATCCTCCCCAAGAGGATGTCCGTGCGAGGTAGGCATGGCGCTGGCCTTCCCACTGCAAGTCACCCCACACTGCTCCTGTCGTCCTCCTCTCCTTCCGTCCTCTCTGCCCCATCTTCCCTCCTCTGGCCTTGGCCCGCAGCCTCCTGTGTACAGTGGCGCTGGGCTGAGGAGCCTCGTAGGCCTCGCTCAGCACAGACGAATTCAAGTGCAGCTTCAGGACCTTTCTTCATCTTTTCTCAGATACTTCTGGGTGTGGGAGGCGTGTGGCACGCTCAGGAGGCTCCTCTGCGAAGGTTCTCCTCCCCCCACATGGTTCCACCCTTCTCCCATCTGGGAGAGTCCTCTGCCAGCAGGGTGGGGAGCTGCCAGCAGGCGGGGAGACGGGGTGCCTCCAGAGCCTGCCGAGGCTGGCAGGCCTCCGATGGCCTTGGGCTGGGCCTGCCCTGCATCCCCTCCTTTCAGGGCAAAACCCACAGTCACCTTGGATAGGGACAAACTGCTCTGGCAGAGCCTTGCAGGGTGCTAGGCATGAAGTTTCCATTAATGGCCTGATTTGGCAGGGACCTTGCGGTCTCGCCACGGGGGAGGCGGGCTCCTGGCCTCCTCCTTTGCTGCCCTCTCTCTGTTCATTGGAACCCAGCGTTGATGGAGCGCACGCACATCTGCCTCTCCGTCAAACTTTCCAAGAGACTGAGGCCGAAGGAGGGGACAAGCTCAAGGTCATGCAGCAGTGTCCTCTCTTCACCCTGAGGCACAGCACGCACAGGCAGCGGAAGTTTCCAACCACCCCTCTCGGTCCCAAACCTTAATAAGCACAAAATGACAACAGCCCTGGCTTCCTGGTGCCCTCAAATGCTAGTCGCCTTTCAGATACCACATGGAGTGTTCCCAGACTCTGTGATGCCCCCCTACCCACTCTCCTGGAGGAATATACCAATGCTCAGAGACACTGGCACCTTTGGCAGTGAGTGGCAGAGTAGATATTTGAACACAGGACTTGCTTAGGAAGTACCTTTTGTCTCTGGGACATTAGAGAAGCTTTTAGAACAGTGGTTCTCATCTGGGGGTGATTTTTGCCCCCAGCGGAAGTTTGGCAATGCCTTTGGTTGCCACAGTTAGGGGGTGATGCTTCTGGCATCGAGTGGGTAGAGGGTTGGGATGCTGTTCAACATCCTACACTGCATAGGAGAGTCCCCCACAACCTGACCCAATGTGTCACAGGGCAAAGGCAGAGCAGCCTTGGGGTAGGCCAAGCGTCACCATCCCTCAGGGGTTTTTCTCCTGCAGCTCTTGATAGTCACTGAGCTTCTGTCTGGACCTTTCCATGGACAGGGTTCTCAGCACTTAATGTGGGTGCCACTGAGCTTTCAGATGTTCTGGCCTGTCCCCAGCAGTTAGCCACCTGGGGACAGGGGAGTCAGTGCTGCAGAGGCATCTCGGAGGAGGGAGAGGGCACCACTCATCAGCAGCATCCTGCCTGGGCTGGAGCAGGGCTGTGAGTCTAGCAGAGCACGAGAAGAGAAGGCTGTATCTGCCACCAGTGGGGACATTCTGGACTTGAAGGGGAAGATCCAGGTCCTGGCCTTGCAGTGTGCCCTGGGTGAACCCCCTTCTCTGGCCAGGGCTCCTCACCAGCCTCTCAGCCTTCATCTCGGGACCCCCGGGCCGCTCTTTCTCCCAGAAGCCTGCTGTTAGCATTTGGGTGGCTTCAGGCTGCAGGAACGTCCCCGTCAGCGTGCTTCGCGCCCATTAAAGCAGCAGCGTAGATTACACATGCTCCCCCTGGGACTTAATCCAGCTCTTTTCATTTTGAATGAAATGAAATGTTCCCAGTTTTGTTTTTGCCGGCTGGCCCTGGATCAGAGGGTGTACGCTTCGCTCCCTCTCTTGGCCTGGGCCACCTCTGAGCCAGGGGCCCAGGGGACAGCAGGGTTGAGACCCTGACGCCGGGTTCCTCCCCAGGCTTCGACCGCTACTTCTCCAGCCGCACGCTGGACAACAACCGGCGCAACATCTGGTTTGCGGAGTTCTGGGAGGACAACTTCCACTGCAAGCTGAGCCGCCACGCGCTCAAGAAGGGCAGCCACGTCAAGAAGTGCACCAGTGAGCACGTGCCTGGGGCGGGGCCTGCTGGGCGGGGCCTGAGGAGGCGGGGCCTGTGGGGGCGGGGTCTGCTGGGCGGGGCCAGGGACAGGGCCCTGAGCTGGCGGAGTTGCAGGGGGGAAGCCTGGCAGGGAGGAGTCCAGGGAGTCCAAGAGCTGGGCAGGAGGCGGCAGGTGTGGAGATGAAGGGGAACCTGGGGGAGGAGTTGGGAGTCCGTGGGCGGGGCCTGGGGGTGGAGCCACAGCCAGTTGGGGGCGCTGTGGAGGGCCTAGGTTACTGTGTCCTCTCCGGAGACAGTTAGAGGGGCTCCTCAGTCTCTGCAGGGGCACCCTCCAGCGTGTGCTTTGGGTTTCATCTGCATATCCCTAGCCCCAGTCCAGTGGGACTGAAGTGACCCCACCCGCCCTGTGTCCAGTCCTGGCACGCAGTGGTCTGGACGCTATAGAAACCACTCTAACCCCTTGGGTTTCTCTCAGTCATTCAACAAACACCAGCTTGACTCCCAGGACACCCTGCCCCGGCGCTGAGCATAGTGGATCTAGTAATGAGCGGAAGAGTCAAAATTCTCTTGGAATTTTTATTCTAATGAAGAAGCAGATGATAAACAAGATAAATAAGTGATAGACTATGTCTGAAGGGAAATGTGCAGGAGAAACGAAACGGATAGGAAAAAGAATGGGCAGGCTGTACGGGGAGGGGAACTGCAACCGTCAAGCGGCCTGGGAAGCCCTCTCTGCAAAGGAGACGTCTGAGGTTGAAAAGAAGAAAGAACTGTACCCGGTGGAGGGGCAGCGACTGGTCATTTTTCAGGTGGGAAGAGGGAGACCCAGATGAGGTGAGTAAAGGGACCTGAATTCCCACAGATGGGAGATGGTGAAGCGGGATTTGAACCCGGGTCTGAGCTCTTGGCCTTCAGCACTTAAGGTAGCAAGATTATTCACCATGGATGTGTTTGGATGTGGCTGAGGGTGGGCTCTGGGTCTGGGCAGCTCTGCAGCAGGACCCCTCAGTGACATGAGAGGGGAACTCTGGGTGCCTCCCAACCTGAGTGGTACCTAAGTGAGGGTGAGGAGCTCTGTCCTCTGTGCTTCCACTCTGCCCACGCAGTGTAGGCAGAGGCTCAGGGGGGCCAGGGCTAGGCTTCCTGGAATCGTTGACAGATGCTGGTCCACCAGGGCCAGGGGAGGAGGGAGCCAGGTGAGGTGGGGGGTAGTCAGTGGAGGGTGTGCTGTCCTGTGCTGGCTCATAGCCACTGGAGGTGGGGGGGGGATCCCCTGGAGACCCAGGCAAGCTCACAGCCCAAATCACTTTGTCTGTCTAGAGCCACATGGTCACAGAGGCTGAGCCCTCAGGCCAGTGTGACCACATACCCAGGTTCACTCCTGTTTGGTGTAATTACGGAGAACATCCTCTTTTATTTTCAAAGTGCTCCCAGTGAAGTGAAAAACTGTCCAGATCCCTGACCCTAGGGATGGGAATGGCATGGTGAGCCTGGCACGGGGGGCAAGATTGGCAACTGGGCCTCCCAGCCCCAGCGCCTAGGCCGTCCAGGGCCAGGCAATGTCTGAAGTCCCCTTACTGTGTGTGGGGGACGGAGGGGAGAAGGCCCCTGTGCAGACCTGGGTGGGGACTTGGAACCCTTTTAGCAGCCCTGAAGGGAGGCGCCGCTCCGCCTGTCAGAGCAGGTAGGAGAGGGGGACCTGAGCTGGGTTCTGAAGAGGGCAGCTTTGTCCCGAGCCTCCAGCAAGCCCGGTGACCCTCTTGAGCCTTTGTTTGCTCATCTGAGAAACGGGGTGGATGGTGAGCCAGCCCAGGGGGTGTCTCTGCAAGGAAGGGATCATTAATGGAGGTACTTGCTGAACTGTAAAATGGTAGCTCTCAAGCCTGGCTGTGCCTGGAGAGCTTTTAAAACTATTACCCCCCAACCCCCCGTCCCCTGCCACCTGGCCAACTGAGCCAGGACCTCAGGGGCTGTGGATATTTTCTCTGTTCAGCTCTCCGGGTGATTTTGATATTTTAATATGTACCTAGGGATGGAGCAGGGGTCCCTAAGCTTTTCCTACATTGCATCAAGGGGGGACCTTTTAAAAACACGGATACCTGACTTCTACCCCTGAACACTCTGAATTAATTTGTTCTGGGTACATCTGAACAGCAGGATTTTTTTTTTTTAAAGAACCCCAGGTGGTTCTACTGTGCAGAAAATTGGGGATTCTCTGACTCAGAGAGACCTGAGTGGTGGGAGGGAAGGCAGCAGTCACCCAGAGGACGGCAGGCACCCCAGGCTCCAGAGGGTGCAGCACAGGGGTGGAGGGAGACTCGGTGGACATGAGGGGGATGGGGGACAGCACCTTGCCGCTGACCTGAATCTTCTCGCTGCCTGTGGAACTCCATAGAGGCTGGTCCAGGTTCTTGAGTGGCCCACATTGGACACAGTGAGCCTGCCCATCTCTGGGGGAAGCGAGGGCCAGGGAGCCACTGGGAATGTGTGTGGGACCTGGGACACTGAGATCTGGTGCTGGTGCCCTATGTCCTGCCCAGGGGTGAGCGGGAAGAGGAGGACAGCAGGACCCCAGTGCTGGTTTGGGCACATGGGAGGAGGGGCAAGGGAAGGACCCAATCCTGAGTCTAGATCCAGCCCTGTCTTCTCCCTGCTGTGTGACCTTGGGCAAGTTATTGAACTTCTCTGTGTCCCAGATGCTCGTCTGTAGAACAGGGATGTCACCTCCCATCTCCGGGGGTGGTTGTGAGGATTCAGCCTATAACGAGGCTGTCTGGAAAGGGCTGTGCTGATGGAGGGTTGTCCCTGTCGACAGGAAGGAGGAGCTGTGGGATCTAGACAGGCACTCGGGTCATGTACTAGCCTGTGTTGTACCAAGTCTGTCTGTCTGCTCTCGTATCCTGGAGGAGGGACTGTGCCACCCCGAGGGGCGGTGTGACAGTTATAGGAGTGGCACCCATTTTATAGAAGAGAAAATGGAGGCAAATTGTGAACGTCACTTGCTAGAAAGCTGGCGGAGCCGACTCACAGGCAGGCCGATTCCCGATTCCCGGCCCTGTCTCCCTCCCTGGTCCCTCCTGATCCCTGTCGGCCTCCCTCTGCCCCCTCCCCCCAGCTGTGGCCGGGAGCCCCTGACTCCCGGGTTCCCCAGCGCCCCACAGTCCACAGCCTGCCTCTGCCGGCCTCAGTCCCAGACCCAGCAGGTGCCATTCCTGTGTTTGTCCCCTGCTTTGCCAAATCCATTCCTCCTCAACTCTGTCAGCAAACGGGCCTGGTGACCTTCGGAGAGGATGGGAAGGACCGTCTCGTCCCGGGGCTAACACTCGGGAAGATTCCATCCATCCTGCAGGGCTGTCTAAAGTCGGCTTCCCCTGGGACGAGGCTTCGAGGGGAAGCCATTTATTTGGGAAGGGCTCCCAGGAGTGAGGAGAGGAGGAAGCAGCAACTGTGACATTGAGCAGGTTACCGCCGGGACACCTGGCGCTTATCCCCTGGGGACGGTGGACAGAGGCACGAGCATCCCATCCTACCTTGAGTGTGGGAGCTGGGCTGTGTGAGCAGCTGCCCGTCACTGGGCGGTCACTGGGTGGTGGTCCCAGGACCTCAGCCTGCCCCATGGCCATGTGAACCGGCTGCTGGCCCAGAGAGCCTTGGGACAGGGCAGGTGCCGCGGCCTGGGGACTGCGCAGCCCTGGCTGTGCATCCTGGTGCTGCCACCTACTAGCTGGGTAGCCTCGGGCAGGTGACCTCCATTGCCTCATCTGTAACAGGAATCTGTCCCCCCTGCCCAGCACCTCCAGGGCCGTCCCGCAGGGCACACCCTTCCCCACGGCTTCCCAGAGGCGGGCTCTGCTCTGGGGCGCTCACCCCTGGGCCCACGCGGGTTGGGGTCACCGTGAGGGGCCTCTGCAGCTGCGGAGCCCAGAGCCCGTGGGGGAGCCGCCCGCTGCCCCTCCTCCCAGCCCCTCCCTGGGAGCCCAGAGCAGGGTTGGGGAATTAAAGCCATAAACAAGGCAGATGTGGCATCCGTCTTTTTGACAGCCCTGCCAGCCAGGTGATGGCTGCGCGGAGGAGGCACGGTTTACGAGGAGACAGGGAAAATCTACTGCCTGCTGCTCCCGGGGCGGGGAGCTGGGGGGCGACGGCGCAGGATGGCTGGGGATGTGTGGGGGACGCCAATCACCCCGCCTGTGCCAACAGCCACAATAACAACAGTAATAAAAATGGAAGAATAATAACAGCGAGTATTCACATAGCACCGTTAATTGAAGAGTGCAAGTTGTGCCTAATTCTAGGGTTTGGCCTTTTATCTTTACAAAAACCCATTTCACAGACAAGTAAACTAAGGCCCCAAGAGGTTAAGGACTTGCCCCAGGTAGTAAGAAGCAGAGCTGGGATTTGAACTCCAGAGCCATCTGGCTCCAGAGATGTCCTGCCTCAGGCCAGCTGATGTCCCAGCCCCAGGTCACCCCAGACTCTTTTGCAGAATCTTCCCAGCTCCACATCCCCAGAGGAACCAAGGGAGCCTCCCTCCTGGGGACAGGAAGGGACCTGTATTTGGGAGCACCCACTGTGCACCTGCTGTGAACCATGAGAAGAACCGGCTGTCACTCAGACCTTCAGCTGCAGGATGGTGACAGGATCCTGGCCCTGCCCCTCAATGCTCCTCTCACTTGTTCAGCCAGGAGACCAACCAGCACCGATTAAGAGGCTGACTATGTGCCCAGCCTATGGCTTGGTCAAGGGGACAGACCTGCTTTGGAGAGTCCCCCAAGCCCTGCAAATGGCAGATAATCTGGCCTTGCAGACAAGGTGGCAGAGGGTGGGGTGGCCTGGCAGTCAGTGTCATGGCCTATCCATGAGGCCAGAGGAGGACCCAGGACTCCTGGAGGAAAACAGAGTGCTGAGGCCGGGGATGTTGCCTCTTAAGTCAGGAGGTGTCACCGAGGAGGCAAACCTTCAAAGACAAGGAGGCAGAGGAAGAATGAGATGTGGGAATCTAGGAGAGAGCATGTCAGGTAGAGGACAGCACGTGCAAAGGCCCTGAGGTGGGCTCAAGCTCAGCAGGTCTGGGGAGCCATGAGGAAGCACTGAGCAGAGCAACAGTGGGGACATGAGGTCAGAGAGGTGGGGAGAATCACGAAGGCCGTGTGGGTAATTTGAAAGGCCTTAGTCTCTTTCACAGGATGAGAATAGCCACTGCAGGGCTTGAGAGAATGGAGGGGACCTGGTTTATATTCCAATGTCTCACTCTGGCTGCTGCCTGCGGAGGAGGTGGGGCTCAAGGGCAGAGTGGGAGACGGTGAAGACACTGGTGCTGTGACCCTGGTGGGTGGTGCCAGGGCCTAAGGCAGAGGTGTGTGGAGTTTGCTGAAGAATTTAAGGGGAGAGAAAGGTGACAGGAAGTCCAGGGTGTCTCCAAGGTCCCTGGCCCAGCCAGCAGGTGGAAGGGCCACTCTGCCTGAGATGAGCCGCGGGAGGAGGAGCCTGCTGGGAACTTGGACTGTGAGGAGGTGGCAGGGCACAGAGGGGGCTGTGGGGAGAGCCCAGAGGGGCCAGGACCGAGCCCTGGACACGGGGAGGTTGAGGGCAGGGCAGGGGAAGCGGGGGACAGCAGGAACCTGAGCATGGGGTTCTGGAGGTGCAGGGAGCCTCGGGGAGCCCAGGGAGAGGAGGACCTGGGCTGCACCATTGGCCACTTGGGGTCCTGGTGACCGCCGTGAGCTCAGTGTCCTTGGAGAGGTGGGTGCAAACTCCAGAGCTGGTCGGGAGAAAATGGGGCCCAGAAGTTGCTGCGGGGACTGAAGCAGCGGGCGGGGCCGGGCAGCGGGTCCTGGGGATTTCCGAGCTGAGTGATGTGGGCTGGGGGTCACCAGGACACAGATGGGCTCTGCCTGCGGCTCCGTCCTGTTAGGGAGAGGTGGGCTGGCCCTGGGGCAGGGGAGACCTTGGAACCAGGGTGGGGCTGGGGACCCGTCTGTCCTGGGCTCTGGCCGGGGTAGGTGTGGCCTCTGCTGCAGGTGTGACTCCCCTCCTGTGGCCCCAGGTGCCATTCACTTCACAGACAAGGACACTGAAGCTCAGAGAGGCTGGGGACCTCCCCAGGCCCGGCCAGAGGTGGACGGAGGGTGATCATGTCCTGCTTCTCAAACTGGGGTCCGTGGGCATCTGGGGACACATTCCTGGGGTCAGACTCTTTGGGGACCCAGGTGTTTCGGGAGGATCCGTAAGGTTCACGGTTTCATTTTGAGGGCGTCCGGAAGTGACTTCCACCAGCTCCAAAGTCCCCACCTCTCTGCTGAAGTGATCATTTATAGTCACTGTCAGAGTCACTGTCAGAGCTGGGACTTGAGCTCTGAAGCCACCCTTGTCATCCTGGGTCCTACTCGTGGGGACCCACAGGGTCGTTTACACCCTAATGCTTGCAGCTGGCTCCAGGTGGAGGAGCCGCCTCTGCCCCACAGAGCCCCAGGGCTTGACGGTGAGCCCCTGGCGGCCGGGTCGGGCCTCCGCTGGGCATACTTCGTCACCTTCCTGAGCTTCCTTTTCCTCATGAAATGGCCACCCCGTGTGTGCCAGCTGTCCCCCCAGACACTGGGGTCCAGCATCCCCTGGGACAGGAGGGAGTTGGTATGGAGCTGAGGCCGAGTTTGGGGGACAGAGCTGGGGATGAAGGAGGGGCTGAGTGGCTTGGAGATGCCCCAGGGTCCAGGGAGGGACCCGCAGAAACTGTGGTGTGTTGCCGAGAGCAGGAGGGTGACCCGCCCGGGATCCTGGCTGGGGACTTCTGGGAATCCTGGGCAGGATCAGGTGACAGTGATCCTGGCCTCAGGAGCAGGACTGGAGGGGCCCTCAGAATGCCCTGGTGGGTCAGGGGGCGGGAGGACGGCTCAGCCGCAGCAGGAGGTGGGTGGGGAGGAGGGAGGCGCCCCTCTGCCCCTCTGTGCAGGTCCAGGTGCACGGGGCACCCATGCCCATCCCACGTCAGGCCATGAGGGTCAGCACTGGGGCCAGCCTGCGCCAGCTGCATAGGACAGGGTGGGGAAGCCATGGCGGGAGGTGGGCCTCAGGGACTGGGCATCTTCCAACAGGAGAGAGTGGGGGGCGAGGGGAGCTGTCTGGGCACAGGTGTGGCTCTGGGGGCCACCTCCTTGTCTCCCTCAGTCGCCAGCAACCCCTCAAGGCCAGTGTTACCACCTGGGCCTCACGTCTGCGGAGGACACAGAGGCCTCAGGAGACCGCTGCTTGGCCAGGATCCCATAGCTGGTCTCCTGGGGGCACCCCGGGCCCTGGACCTGCTCTCTGGACGTTTTCTCAAGGGACAAAAACTGGTGTGTGTGTGTGTGTGTGTGTGTGTTTGTAGAGGCAGGTTCGTGTGTGTAGGTGTGTGTGGCATGTGCATCCATCTACATCTGGTCTCACTCAGGAGCATGTATGTGTTTATGCAGATGCTGTCAGTCCCCTGCCACTGTCCCCAGGACCCCAGCCCTCACACCCTGTGGTATGAGTGGACTCAATGCTCCTGGGGGCATCCCTGGCCTGAGACTGACCAGATGGGGTGACCCTGAGGTGCCCTCTACACAATCTCCTGGAGGTCCCCAGCGGGACCGACCCCCACCTGGTTTTGGCGACCTTGCCTTCCCAAATAAGACTCCTGCCATGTTGTGTGTATGACTTCCGTAAATGCGTGCAGGTTCGTGCGTTGGCTACTCTGCATGGGTGGATGCGAGGACGTGCGTCTGGGTGACTGTTTTGTGTACCTGGTGCGAGGCCCCTGCGTGCACCAGCAGACCTCGGCTGGCCGGGGAGCCGTGGGGAGGTGAGGGGGAGACAGGGAGGGCTCTGATTATTTCAACCTTGAAAACTCATTTCAATTACAATTTACAACCTGCAGACAAAGGCTGCAGTCACCGTAGTAACCACAGCTCCAGGGTTTGACGGAGAAAATCCTCCCGATGGTTCCCCGGCTGGCTGTCACCCGTGGCGGAGCCAAACGCATCTCTGCCTCACTGTGCCCCAGGACACAATTAGGACATCTTCAAACTGTTGCTGCTGTCAGTGCCGCCATGTGTCTGGAATTTATCTCCCTCAATAGCTCTCAGATATTCGTGTTGTGCTCCTTCCCAGAGCTGCGGGTCCTGGGCTCCAGGACCCCACCTGCCCATGGGAGGGAATGTTCTAGGCCCCTCCCTCCACTACTGCCTACCGCCTCTGGACCTGCCGCAGTGCTCCTTCACCCCACTGAAGCCTGGCCAGGCAGGGGCAGGGCCTGGACCCCAGGGGAGGGGCTGGAGCAGGGCGGGGGCTGTTCAGGAAGTGGACTCCTTTGGAGTCAAGAGATTTGGGTTCACATTCCCTCCCCTTGGCCTCACCGTGGGAGTGCACTTTGCCCGACACTGTTGGGTCCTGGAGGGGTGCAGATGAGGGGCCCCCGGCCTGGAGTCCAAGCTGCCATTTGCGAGAGGGCATGGGGGGGGGAGAGAGAGAGAGGGAGGGAGGGAGGGAGGGAGAGAATATGCATTCTCATGGCTTGGTGTCCCCTTTGCAGGGCACCTCACTGCCCCCTGGTTGTCTCATGTAACAGGATTGGCCTTGAGACAGTCAGGTCAAGGGGGGCAGCTGTGCAGAGGTCTCCAGGGTCCCTGGGGCCGCACCACCAGGAGGCTGGGCACGAGGCTGCTGAGGGTCTGTAGGACCCCGGACCCCTTTTTGCAGGAGCCACCCCAGGGGGGGAGCGCTTTCTTGGCAAGGATGCCCCTGGGGGATGCCCACCGTCCAGCAGCAACCCTGGAGGCTTTATGAGCCCAGCAAGAGACCTGGAGGGACCCAGGAATGGAGATTCAGCGGGGCCCTCTGAGGAGGGACCTGGGAGGCAACCCTGGAGAGGCGAGGCCCAGGCCGGCTTAGTGGGGGAGCTGCATCTCCCCAGAGGGGAGCCAGCCTCTGTCACCTAAGGTGTCCTTGGCCGTGGGAGAGTGCTGTCTTCTTCCTGCAGTGGCCGCAGCCTCCCGCTCTGTCCCTGCTTAATAATTGATCTCTTCTCCGGCTGAGTCGGGTGTGGTGGGAGCTGCCGGAGCGAGTGCTGGGGCTGGGGGTCGGGGTGCGCATGGGGTTGGGCCTGGGTGCAGGAGTTGCTTTCCAAGGGAACCCTCCCTTTGGGCACAGGTTGGCCCTTTTCTTTCTCTCTTGGCTTTTCAGAACCTGGGGTCAGAGGCCCTGGACAGAGGCAGATGGAGAAGCTGGAGAATGTGTCTCATGCTCGTCCCCTTCTGTTTGTGCTTGACCTAGAAATAGTGCTGCCGAGCTCGCAGCGTCACATCAGAAAAGAGGCCTCGGGTCAGATGCGGCCCGAGGGAGGCAGGGTGGGGTCTGGAAGCTAGGAGCACTCAGCAGTGGCCAGAGCCCAGCTCCCTGGCCGTGTGACCGGGCTTCCCTCTCCAGGCCTCCATCTTCTTGGATGTAAAACGTCAGGGGGGCAGGTGACCCCTGGCCCCAGCGTCTGTGATTTATTTATGTCTGTTCTTTGCAGCTCTGGGAGTTGACCCCAGGGGTGCTTGACCGACTGAGCTGCATCCCCAGCCTTTTTTATTTTTTATTTTTTGAGACAGGGTCTTGCTGAGTTGGCCTTGCACTTCCGTCTCCCTGTCTCCGCCTCCTTCCAAGGGAGCTGGGGTCACAGGGGTCATTCCACAATTTCTAACATCCACCTGGCCATCTGTGAATGTCTAACCTGAGCTTGGCCGAGCAGGGTGTGGGCTCCTGGCCGGCAGGTTAAACCGAGTGACCAGGCTGGCCGAAGGGTGACGTGCCACAGGCCAGTCAGCCCCGTTCCTGGGCTGTGGGTGGTGACTGTCCTTCCTGGTGTGGGGGGTTGGATGGTGGGGTAGGTCACAGGGAAAGGCAGTGGGAGCTCTGCACCCTGGGTCTGCCTCTGAGATGTCCCAGGCCGGAGATAGACACAGTGACTTCCGGCCCCCCAGGGAGCTGGGGGTGGGGCTTATGAAGGTCAACTTCCTTCTTCTGTCCTTGAGAGGAGACTGTGGGCCGGGCAGTGTGCAGAGGCTGTGGCCTTGGGAGTGAAGCCAGGCTTCCCCAGGGCTCTGTCCACCTCCTCTTGTCTTCCTGCCCCCATGTCCTCTCCTTGGCGACCCCAGCCTTCCTCTCCTGCTCTCCCCACCTGCTTGCCGCCCCTCCCTGTCTAGCGTGGTGTACAGGCTCGGGCAGGAGTGTCCGTGTCCAGATCCCGCTCCGCGCGCTCTCGCAGCGTTGCCAGCTTCTCTGGGCCTCCGTTTCCCCCTCTCTCTGGTGGGTATGCCCAACACCAGACTGTCCTGCCCAATGGCTTCCATGTCGATTGGGTCTCACACATTTCATGCATGGCTCCTGGCACAGGAGCATCACACAGCCATGGTGCATGCAGAGCTTGGGTGGGCACCGAGGACAGGTCAGAGTCTCGAGGCCTGGAGGGCTGTGGCAGTTGACAGTGAGGGGGTGATGGAGGCCGTTCCCCATTTTGCCAAGTTCTCCCACCCTGGCTCCTGGGGGAGGCTGTTACTGAGGTGGAGATGGAGTGGCCGGGGATAATGGTGACTCAGGTGTTTGGAATGGCTGGAAACCACTGAGGGCATCAGGAGACCAGACAGTCTCCCTGGGCCTCCATGTCCCCACCTGCAGCCTGGGGTGAGCTTGGAGTCCTGTGGCTGGAGTGCAGTCCGTGGTGAGCTGCTTTGGGAGCTCGGCTCTCCTTTGTGACAGACACAGCCCTGTCCTAGCTGTTCCCTAGCCTGAGCTGTGCAGCTGCTCCATAGCCACAGGGTGGCAGGTGACGGGGCGTCCTGGTTGTTCTGGGGTCCCGGGGAACCCAGCCGTGAGTGGTGCTGTGGCAGGACAGTGCACCCTCTCATTTCCTTGGTGCCCCTGCAGGTCCAGCTCCCGGGGTGGCAGAGCAAGCCCTGATGTGTGCATGGACTGGCTGGGGCGCCCCTCCAGGCCCCAACGGCCACTATAGTTCCACTGTGAGATGGGGGCGACTCACAGGCACCCCGTCCTGGGGGTCTCGTTGCAGACCGTGAGCGCATTGGGCAGGACTCGGCATACGAACAGGAGGGGAAGGTGCAGTTTGTGATCGACGCTGTGTACGCCATGGGCCACGCGCTGCACGCCATGCACCGAGACCTGTGTCCTGGTCGTGTGGGGCTCTGCCCCCGCATGGACCCCGTGGACGGCACCCAGCTGCTTAAGTACATCCGAAACGTCAACTTCTCAGGTGGGGGCGTGGCGCAGGGCGCTGCTCAACCCCGGGGTCCTGGGCCGCGGAGGTGGGAAGGAGTCCTGGGGCTCCTGGGTTTGAAATGGGAGTCTCCTCAGATACCTCCAGGAGGAGGGACCCCAAGATGTTCCACGGAGGGGCCCCCCCAGAGATATCTCCGCCTCTGTGTAGAGGCTCAGCGAGACACCCCACCCACAGGCATCGCAGGAAACCCCGTGACCTTCAATGAGAATGGAGATGCCCCTGGGCGCTATGACATCTACCAGTACCAGCTGCGCAACGGCTCTGCCGAGTACAAGGTCATTGGCTCCTGGACAGACCACCTGCACCTCCGAGTAAGCGGGGCGGGAGGGGCCTGTAGGGACTCATGCCATCCCAACCTGTGGGCGGGCGCCAAGGGAGGGCGTGGCTGCCAGTCGGGCCTCCTTCCCAGCCCTTCTGGCTGCCAGTCGGGCCTCCTTCCTCCTTCACTCCCAAGGCCACAGTCTCTCCCAGACCCTCACCCCAAAATAGAAAAGGGTGTCTGGAGTTTTTTTTTGGGGGGTGCATACCGGGGATTGAACTTGGGGACACTAGACCACTGAGCCACACCCCCAGCCCTATGTGTATTTTATTTAGAGACAGGGTCTCACTGAGTTTCTGAGGGCCTCACCAGTGCTGAGGCTGGCTTTGAACTTGAGGTCCTCCTATTTAAGCCCCCTGGAGCTACTAGGACTACAGGCGTGTGCCACTGTGCCCAGCAGTGCCTGGAGTTCTGCTGCCATTCTGTGCCTTGTCCTCTCCCATGGCTCAGGGTTTTCCAGGCTGCTCCCCAAGGGAGCCTGGGGGCTCTGGAGAGAGGAATTCACACACGCAGACCGAGCCAGAGGCTTGGTGGGAGGGGCCATTTTGGGAGGCTGCGTCTGGACAGAGGGTGAAGTCTCATGGTGGGGCACGGAGAGGCGCTGGGTTTCTGGCATTGGCTGTGGCCAGGGAGTGAGTCCCCATCCCTTCAAACCACGCTAGATGGCAGTCATTTTTCTGGGTTCTCCTAGTCATACCTTCCCAGATCACAGAATGACCCAGGAATGCAGTGGCTTTACCTCTAGCCCTCAGTGTCCCTATCTGTGAAATAGAGGCATGTGTGGGAAGAGAAAATACCTCCAGTTCCTTCCTTAGGGACACCCCTGTGGACATGTCACTGCCCTGCAAGGGTGAAGGGGTGAGCTGTGCTTTGGTGGGCACAGTGTGACACCTTAAAGGGCCAGACTGAGGAGACCATGCTGGGAGAGCTTCATGGTGTCCCTGTGTCCTCCTGCGACACTCTCTAGCCCCCAGCACCATGTAGTCCCTTCTAGGCCAGAGGACACAGGTCAGGAAAACCAGCCCTGGGGAGGCAAAGGAGCTCTCCCAGGGCACCCAGAGCCCTCCTGTGAAGAGGCTCCTGGCTGTGAACAGACAGAACAGGGCGGGGGCACTCAGCAAGGTGGAGCCCGATGGGCAATGGAGGTGTCTCCCTGGGGGCAGAGGGCAGAGCAGGCCGGCTGCTGGTTTCCTGAGCACTGTGTGCACCAGGGCTATCCTGAGCACAGTGCCTTCCTGTGAGGGTGGCAGCTCTGAGGTAGGCACTGTCATTGTCCCCACTGCCCAGATTGGTTGATGAAGGGAGGGGTCTGTGGAGGTGGCCCTGGACTCCTCCCCGAGCAATGCAAGCCCCTGCACTCAGCCTGGCCATCTCCAGGGCCCAGCCTGGCCCAGCCCGTGATGCCCTTCTGGTCCTCAGTCCCCCTTGCCTGGAGGCCCAGATGGCGGTCAGCTGCTGGAGCAGTGGGCTGGCTGGGCCTGGCTGCTTTCCTCTTAGGTGGCTTTGGTTGGGCTGCACCGTGGGCCCTCTAGGACCCACGGGGGAGGCTTCGGCTACCGGACACTGTCTTCCCCAGGGGCTGAGCCAGGGCCTCTCGTTACAGCCGAGCCTGGCTGCCCAGGTGTGGCCATCTCTCCAGCAGCCAGGGCAGCAATGTCCTGTCCTCCCGGAGCTGCTGTTTCCATGAAGTGTTAAAGTTGTCCCATGATGACCTCCAGGGGACTGCCCTTAAGTAAGGAGGGGCAAGGTGCCGTCCTACCTGCTGTGGCTGAGTCAGATGAGAAAACGAAGGCCCGAGAGGCCAAGGTCCTGTTCAGGGCTGTGAAGTCCCTTAGCCACAGAACCGTGATCCTAGGACTTGACCACCTCTGCTGTCCTTTCCCCTGGAACCACAGAGTTTTCCAGAGCACCCACCATCGTCCTGTGAGCTGGGAGGAAGGTCTTCTCCTGCGGGGGGTTCAGTGGGCAGGGGTGATGAGGGCCTTTTCATTCCTCCAGACCCTGTGCTGGTCACTGCTGTCCCTCTAGCTACTCGGGCGACACATTTTATAAGGCCCAGAGCCACAGAACAAACCTCTTATAAAGATTCTCTTCCCACCTGCCACGAGGCCGGCTCCGGGTTCCCTGCCCACCCTCCCTGCTGCTTTTCTCTGCTCCGAAACCCTCTGAGCAGCCCCCAAACCACTGGCTACATTTCTCCAGGACCCCCCCCACACACACACACACTCGGGGCCAGGTGGCTGGGCTCCCCCTGGGAACGAGCTCCCCCCACAGCTGCTGGTTTAGAGCAACGCGTTGAACCAGGCCCCGAGGTAGTCGGGCTCCCTCTGCCCAGCACGGGCCTCTTCGGCTCTTTGGGGCCACGTGTTTACTTTCCAGATGTTGTGGCACCTTCAGCAGGGCGCGACAGCACTCTGTGACTTCTTTGCTCCCAGCATTTGTATCTTCAGAGACGTGGAATGTGAGCAGTGCTAATTTAGAGCAGGATGTAGGGAAACGCTACCCCCCTGGGCGCCCGTCCAGCGTCCTCTGGTTAAATCCTGGTTCCTCCTACTCTCTGTGCGGCCTGCTCCCTCTGCCGCTGGGTGGAAGCGCCACGGGCTGAGCTGGGGCAGCGCATCTCCTGCTCTGAAGTGCCTGCCAATCATGGGCTGGTGGGGTCCTGCTGGAACACAGAACCTGGGGTGGTCCCTGGGGTGGGCCTGAACGTACATTTCCCTGGGTGCTGCTCCTGGGTGTTGCCGCTGCTGCTGGCAAGGCCTCAGGGACTGGGAATCAGGATGCTGAGCTCTGTGCCCTGCTGTCGAGCCTCCATGTGACACTAGGTTGTCATATACTGCTCTCTGGGCGCAGTGTCTCCATAGGAGTCTTCAGAGTTTTGGAGTCACTTGGGCTGCCCCCAGGTCAGTGTCTTGCCCGGAGCTTGTTTAAATCCAGCTGTCCGATGCAGTGAGTCCTGGTGGGATCCAGGCAGCTGCATTTTGAGCCAACTCATTGGCCCGTGCAGGTGTGGGGCAGTGCCCTGTGGGGTGGGTGGGGCGCTGGGTGGCACATCCTGAGGTCCACTCTGTGGTGCTGTTGTTGCCAGACAGAGAGGATGCACTGGCCGGGGAGCGGGCAGCAGCTGCCCCGCTCCATCTGCAGCCTGCCCTGCCAGCCGGGCGAGCGGAAGAAGACGGTGAAGGGCATGCCCTGCTGCTGGCACTGCGAGCCCTGCACAGGGTACCAGTACCAGGTGGACCGCTACACCTGTAAGACCTGTCCCTACGACATGAGGCCCACAGAGAACCGCACGGGCTGCCGGCCCATCCCCATCATCAAGCTCGAGTGGGACTCGCCCTGGGCAGTGCTGCCCCTCTTCCTGGCCGTGGTGGGCATTGCTGCCACGCTGTTTGTGGTGGTCACCTTCGTGCGCTACAACGACACACCCATCGTGAAGGCCTCGGGCCGCGAGCTGAGCTATGTGCTGCTGGCGGGCATCTTCCTGTGCTACGCCACCACCTTCCTGATGATCGCCGAGCCAGACCTGGGCACCTGCTCCCTGCGCCGCATCTTCCTGGGGCTGGGCATGAGCATCAGCTACGCCGCGCTGCTCACCAAGACCAACCGCATCTACCGCATCTTCGAGCAGGGCAAGCGGTCGGTCAGCGCCCCGCGCTTCATCAGCCCCGCCTCGCAGCTGGCCATCACCTTCAGCCTCATCTCCCTGCAGCTGCTGGGCATCTGCGTGTGGTTCGTCGTGGACCCTTCCCACTCGGTGGTGGACTTCCAGGACCAGCGGACGCTCGATCCCCGATTCGCCAGGGGGGTGCTCAAGTGCGACATCTCGGACCTGTCGCTCATCTGCCTGCTGGGCTACAGCATGCTGCTCATGGTCACGTGTACCGTGTACGCCATCAAGACGCGTGGCGTGCCCGAGACCTTCAACGAGGCCAAGCCCATCGGCTTCACCATGTACACCACCTGCATCGTCTGGCTGGCCTTCATCCCCATCTTCTTTGGCACCTCGCAGTCCGCGGACAAGGTGCCTGGGGGGGGCCGGGGGGGAGAGGGGGTGGATGGAGGGCGGGTGGGGGGGCAGGGGGAAAAGGGGATGGATGGAGGGCGGGTGGGGGGTGGGGACACGGCAGCTTCCCAGGCTGCCCCCCAAGCTTCCTGCTGCCCTCTCTCTCTGGGGTGCAAGTCCTTCCCCGGGTTCTGGGCTTGCCTCCTCTTCTTCCTTCCCTTTTCCTGCCACTCCACCTTCTCCCTCTGTATCCCTCTCCTTCCTTCCCTCTCTGTGTCCCCTTCCCCTTCCCTTCCCCCTCTTCCTGCCTGCCTGGCCCTCCCTTCCCCTCCCCCTTCCCTCCATCAGCTGGGAGTGCTTGGGACTTGGAGGTGTGACGTGTCTCAGGGGTTCACTTCCTCTCTAGCCAGCTCCAAGCTGCCCTGAGGCCCAGCAGCCCGGGCCCTGGCAGTGCCAGCTGAGGGCCGTTTGCCTGGCCTGAGGTCTGCACACCGAGGCCCCCGTGGACTCTGCCCACACAGCCCGGCGCTGCCTGGGTAACTGGGAAGGGCTGGGAGTCACTGAGGCCAGGCACCCTGGCCGACGAGGATCCCGGCTCCCGGCCTGGGCTCCCGTCTATACGTGGGCTCTGAGCAAGCCGGCTGGCCTTGCTGGCCGGTTCTTCACCATAAGGTGGGACCACGAGCCTTCCTGCGGTCTTCCCAGGTGCTGTCACAGTGTGAGACAGTGAGTGCAGACTCTAAGGAGTGGGACTGGGGACGCGGGCAGGGCGAGGGACCAGGTCAGAGAGGCAACAGGCCGATGGCAAGACCCAGGGGCTGGGGGGGACCCGGCTCCCGTGAGCAATCAGAGAGCCCCGAGGGAGGGCACACCTGGCCACCTGGTGCAGGGTTAGGAGCACGCCGGCTGCTGGTGAGCCCTGACCAGGTGAGATGGGAGCAGGGGCTGTGAGGAGGTCGCTGTGGTGGGGGGCAGGAGGTGATGGCAGCAGAAGTGGCGAGACGCAGGGGAGTCTGGGTGTCTGGAGAAGAGGTGGCAGCTTCTGGTGGCTCGTGTCTGGGGAGCCCAGGAGTCGTGATGACTCCAAGGTTTTGGTCCAAGTGACCGGGAGGACAGAGTTCTAGTGCACTAAGAAAGGGGAGGTGACAGGAGGCTGTGTGGGGCAGGATCTGGGGACCTTTGGACGTGCCAAGTTTGGGGCACCTACACATTTCCAGGTGCAGCTGTCACATCAGCAGCTGAGAGAGGGTTGACTTCAGGTGGAGACATAACTGGGGACTAGCATGAAGCTGGGGGCCCAGGCATGAGCTCTTGGGGATGCTTGGCCTTTAGAGAGGCACTGCAAAACTGCCATGGACAGGGTACCTGTCATGTGCCACCAGACCCTACTGCAGCTGGCAAGAGTAAGTATCACCACCCCCACTTATAGACCAAGACATAGGCACAGAGAGGTAAAGTGACTTGCCCAAGATCACACAGCCAGTAGATGGCACAACTGGACTTGAGCTCTCTCTGTCTAGCTCAGGACCCTCCCTCCCCCAACCCCCACTGCCCCTGCACTGCCCTGGGACATCCTTGGTAGGTGCCCACTTCTTTCCCTCAAGGGCAGGAGCTGCGTCCTTCACCCAGAATCCCTTGGGCTTTGCTCAGGCAAACCTGTAATGTGTCTTCTGGTGGCAGGTTTGGGGACTGGGGGGCTCCAAGACACAGACCTTGGGCCTGGCAGGGAGTGGCCTGAGGTCTGAGACCAGGCCTGGCTTCAGTGAGGGATGCCATGCCCCTGTGTCTGAGCCAGGTCACTGCCTCCCCAGCACACAGTGGGACCCAGCTCTGTGGCCCCCACTGTGGGAGGCCCTTCTTGCTAAGGGCAGAAGTGGGCATAGGCCCCATGTCCCTCTGTGCCCACTAGGTCCCTGGAGCTGGCTGGGTGGCTGGTCCCACCCACCAGGAAGTTGCTGCTTGAGAAATCACCCTGGGCAGCACCAGAGGCCTCTTCCTGCCTCCTTGAGGAGCCAGGACTACAGGGGCCGCAACTGGTGGGAAGCCCGTGCCTCCCCTTCGATCCCCGGCTGCTGCCACACTCCCTCCCCAGTGGGCTCCTGTCATCCCAAGTCTCAGGACCCTCTGCCTCGGGCTGAGGGCCCAGCGTCCCCTCCCCGTCTCCAGGCTGCCCACCTCTCTCTGATGCCTTCTTCCTTAGGCTGCCTCAGCACTGACCATGAAAGAACCCAAGATGATCCCTTCACAGTCCCACAGAGGGACAGAGACTTGAGTGGACCGTCCAGCTCCACCCATGGGGGCATGGGCCGTGGTAGACACCCAGTCCCTCTCTGGGCCTCTGAGTGGCACGGTGGTGGACATACGCTCTGAAGTCCCTGTGGGTTCGGGCCCCAGCCTTCTTAGAGGCTCAGGCAGCCTCTGGGCTGTGTCTGGGCCATGTCACTTGCACCAGAGCTAGGAAAAGCCCCCGGGCAAGCGGCAGCTGTGGCCACGGGTGTGCATGTTCTTGTGTGTATGGGTCAGTAGGGGGTGGGGCGGTTGTCAGGAGTTGTGACGCAGGTACAGAAGTGTGTGTGGACAGGTCTGAGTGTACCCTTTTGTGCACGTAGTTGGGCAGTGTGCGTGCCGAGGGGTTCCTAGCTGCCAGTGTGCGTATAAGTGTGCAGATTGAGTGTGTGTTCCCAGAAGTGTATTTGCATGCAGATGTGCAAGTGTGGGGGTGCAGATGTGAGTGGGTACACACAGGTGACTGCACAGCTGTGCTGGAGTGCACCTGGGTAGCAGGTGTCTGTGGCATGAGTGTGCACATGTGAGCTCAGAGGTGCAGGAGTACAGGTGTGCAGTGTGACGGCATGTGCGAGGAGCATGGTGTGTCCCAGGGGTGCTGGCTGAACCGGGCCTATCCCTGGAGCGCAGGTGCTGGCGGAGTGGAGCTGTCTTGCCGCTCTGCTGAGCGGGCGGATGGATTTCCCAGCATTAGCCCGGATTTCCAGGGCTTAGCACGGCAGCCCCGGGCATTACCAGGGCCGTCCTGAGCGGGCTTTCTCCACTGTGCGGGTGACTGCTCAGCCAGGTTGGGGCAGGACGTGGTGGCGAAGCCAACCAGGGTGTGTGTGGGCTTATGGTCTGGTTCATACAGATTCTGAGAATCTTTGTCCCCAGGGGGTGCCCTGGGAAGAAGCCGAGAGCAGCAGAGCTCAACTCCTTGCCCAGCCCCTGGCACTGTCCCCCGGGGCCTCCCATGAAACCCGCAAACATTCTCTACGCAATGGCTGCTCTTTCTGTGCCCCTGCCTCCACCAAGTCAGGGTGGACAACCTCCTGCACTCTGGGAGCCGGTGGCTGGTGAGGATCGTGCAGGGCTCCTCATGAAGGTGGAATGTGACCAGGGATGGTGGAGGTCAGCGTGTAGCTGGCCGGGGATGAGCTGCAGGAGAGAGCTGAAGTCACCACACTCCAGTGGCCGCCTCTCCTTCTGCCTGCCTTAGGACCCTCCTGGTGCCCGAATGCAGTCCCTCAGGGGTGGCTGCTGGGTTCTCTGGGCCCATTGCTTCTCTGAGAAGGGTTCACCTGCCACCACCACCCGGTGACCACGTGCACCTTCACACAGGGATGCCAGAATCAACGCCGAGCAGGCTCCAGGAGTGCAGGGGGGTGCCAGGTGCTGGGGCAGGGAGAGGAGCTGGGGCGGGCAGAGCTAGGGTGGCTAAGGGAGCCTGGAGGGCTCATGCCAGGCCCAACAGGTTAGAGGGCGCCTTTGCTCTGTTTGGTCTCTTTGTGCCTTTCCTGTGTTTTGTCATCTGAAGGCTCTCAGGCTAGAGGACAGAGCAATGCAGAGCGCCATGACGGCTCAGGGTTAGCACCATCTTCAGGGCCCTTTGTGCAGAAATGGTTCACAATTCACGATGGCGGCAGCAGGGCGTTAAACCACTGTGGGCCCTGCCTAGCAACGGTCCCCGTGAAGTCAGATCTGCCTGCTGAGGTGCTGTGCTCAGAGAGTTGGGCAGACTTGCCCAGCACCCCATAGGCCAGGGCAGAGTGGCACCTGGAGCCCAGCCCCAACCCCTAACACAGCGTCTGCTGCAGGCTCACTCTGCCCAGAGAGAGGCAGGCCTTTGGTTCCAGTGTCATGAGGCGCTTGTGAGGCTGGGGACAGGTCACAGGGAGGAGTATGACAGTGGGACATCTGGCCCCTATCCCCAGGGGCCACCAATGGGGCCAGGGCCCATGACCTCAGGAAGCCAGTCCAGAGCTATGTCCCCCACTGCTGGTCTGGGTGCAAGTGAAGGTGTCCCTGAGGGCCGGGAAGCCTTCCTGGGGAGGCAGCCCTGGGCAGGGCGTGGGCCATCTGATCTGAGGATGGGGACGGTCGGCGTCCTCCACCCCCGGACCTGGGAGGCACAGCTTGGGTCTCCCCTGGCGCCGTCCTGGCTGAGAGGCCAGAGGGTGGTTGAGGCCTGGAGCCCTGGAGGGAACCCCAGGCCGGGGGGGGGGGCTGCTGGGCCCACCGGCCCTGCCTGGAAAGCACCACTATTGAAGAACGGATTACCCGACACCCAGATTAATGGGCTTTCATTTTACTAAACATCTGTCACCGTTAGCGCTGGCACACGAGCGTGAAATGAGCTTTGACTGTGCTGTCACCGCTGTATTGTGCCGGGTGCCGTGGGTCCCATGCCAAGGGCCTGCTCTCCCAGGCTGGCACTTGGGGAGGAGGACAGTCACTGAATGAGGGGCTGGTCTGCAGGTGGTGGCACGGCCTCTTGGAGTCATTTCAAGGTACCAACAGGTGGTTGTCACCCTCTGTCCTGTGCGGGGGACCATTCCTGAGAAGGTCAGCCGTGGTCCCATAAGGGGCCCTCCTCAAGGATGTCCCCAGCTAGAATGCAGCTGTGGCAATGCCGTTGCACTCACCTGCCTGGCAGGGTTCCCACGCTTAGTGTTAGGTCAGGTGCTTCACCCAACAGCCCTGAGGGGCGAGTGCTGGGATCATGGTCCCCGTAGGGCACAAGGACCTGACTTGCCCATGATCACAGCTGGAGCCCAGATTGGAGTCCAGGAACTCTGGTCTAAAGTCCAGCTGCCTGAAGCCAGCAGATACAGGCAGGTCTGTCCCCTGAAGCAGACACTGGGGTGGGTCCTGGGCAGGGTCCGGGCCGGGAGGCCCGGGCAGAGCTGGGTCTGATGCTGCCATCCGGCCACCTGCAGCTGTACATCCAGACGACGACGCTGACAGTCTCAGTGAGCCTGAGCGCCTCCGTGTCCCTGGGAATGCTCTACATGCCCAAGGTCTACATCATCCTCTTCCACCCGGAGCAGAACGTGCCCAAGCGCAAGCGCAGCCTCAAAGCCGTCGTCACCGCCGCCACCATGTCCAACAAGTTCACGCAGAAAGGCAACTTCCGTCCCAATGGGGAGGCCAAGTCCGAGCTCTGCGAGAACCTCGAGGCCCCAGGTGAGTGGCCACCCCGGCCCTGGCCCTGGCCCCGGGACCCGCCCAGCCCCGCCTCTTCTGGGGAGGCGCTCCTGGCCACAGCCCCTGGCTGCCATCTCTGGGGGACACTCGGAGCACCCCCAGGCCACAGAGGAGCACCAGTCCGGAGGGGGCTCAGGGACAGCTTGGGCACCAGGTCGAAGCCCGTGCTGTCTCGCCCATCCTGGTGGCCTTGGGAGAGCAGAGTCCCCTGAACCCTGTGCTGCCCGCCCCCTTCTAGCAGTGGTAATGCTGGCAGTGGGACCCCGGAATTGCCCTTCCAGTCCCTCAGGGAGGACGGGTTGCTCAGCGGGGCCCTGCCACTGGCCGTTTGGTGACCTGGGAGGGGCTCTGGTGCCAGAGCAGCTGTAACACCCCACTTGGCTTTGTCCAGCAGCCCCCTAGCAGGGCCCTGAGAGATGGGGACCCAGGACATGGGCCGGCCAGGACAGGTGAGTGAGGGGCGGGCTGGGCTTTGGGACCTACAGAGGCTGAGGTTCTCAGGTGGCAGCGTGACCCAGGGGGTCGTCAGGAGGCTCAGCAGGGGCAGGTCATGCTTGCCCGGTGTGTGTGAGCTTCTCTCCAGGACGAGACGCCTGAGTCGCAGAACCCGAGCCGCAGACCCAGGATGACCGGAGGGAGGGCAGCAAGGACCTCGTTCCCCAGGGCAGCCCCGGTGAAGGGCTCCAGAGGGAGGCAGCGGTGCCTCTCTTCCTGGTGGAGCCGGCCCTCGGCCCTCGGTGTGGGGAGCAGGGGCAGCCAGGAGCGGGGGCGGGGTGCGAGGACGTGGCAGGACAAGTCCCCGAAGTCGGGCCATGCCTACTCCCTGATGCTCCTGTCCTGCAGGCACCTGAAAGGTGGCACTTGACATCATATGTTTACAGATGAGGACCAGGAGGGGAGGGTCACCGAGCCACCTGCTGCCTCTGCCTTCTCAGACAGATGGGGTCCTCTGCCCTCGCAGCCACAGGGCCTCCCCAGGCCTCACTCCCAGCTGCTCTGGGGCCGTGTGGAACAGAGGTGGCTGTGGTCACCCGGATCCTCTGCAGGCCGTGGCTCCCTCCCTGGACCTGAAAGTGGCCCAAATGGCAGCTCCTTCTGCATCCTCCCCCACTCAAGTCTTGGGAGGCTTTTGTCGGGTTGGGGTCAGGAGCCCTTCTTCCCACAGGTTTCCACCCTGGGGGGACCTGGGAAGAGGCCCTGGGCTCCCTCCCTCTAGTGCTGGGGAAGGTCCAGAAGTGAACTTTTTTTGGTACCAGGGATTGGACCTGGGTGCTTAACTACCAAGCCACACCCCCAGCCCTTTTTATTTTAAATTTTGAGATGCCATCTTGCTAAGTTGCTTAGCTGGAGCGTGGGCTGGACCCTGAGGAGGCCCTGAGCCCAGCTTGAGAGAGGAGGCCCTTGGTTGGTGATTCACCTCACAGTTGGGAGAAACAGGAGACCTTCCGCCCGGGCTGTCTGGGTGGGGCAGCATCTTGCAGGGTCCATCCTGAGACCCTGGATGAAGCACCTTCCTTCCCTCCTCAGCCATGTTTAGCGCATTGACAGAATAAATCGTAACTGAAAGGGAGGCAAGTCTCCTCCACTTCCAAATGGGGCTTTTCACTCTCAGAGTCCTTTCCCCACTGAGTGATCTTCACAGGTCCTGAGAGGCCCTGGTTGGGCGAGAGGTTTGATCCTGAGTTGAGGCTCAGAGAGGGTGAGTGGCTCTCCTGAAGTCACACAGCAAGATGGCGACTAGCAGACCCCACCGTGGTGTCTTTTCCTTGGCTCTGACTCACGAGGCCTCCCTGTCTGTGGTCCCCACCTTCTGTGTGGAGCAGTATGCCTGGCTCCTGACACCACCCCCTTTGATTGATACCCTCATGAGTCTGGTTCCCTCCAGTCCTACCCTTCCTTATTCCCACTGTGACCCTGGGCCTCCCCTCAGGTGCCTCCCTAGCCCTCCATACCAAGATGGGAAAGGGCAGAGCGTCCTCACAGGACTTCCGCTCTGGCCTTCCACGTCCACCTGGATGTCCAGCATCCCCATGCCAAGCCCTCCCCAGGTCTAGCCAGGAAGGGCCCAGAGGCAGAGCCTTTCCTGCACCCACCCAGTTTCCCTCCTCCCGGAGACTTGCCCGTCCCAGGCCCTGAGCCCGTGGGCTTCACCCCAGTGCTCCTGAGAGCCGCTCCCAGAGGGGGACAGTAATGGTGCTGTGACAGCCAGAGGGGACATTTGGGGGCAGGGGCCTCCAGGAAAGCTGTGATGGCTCAACACTGACATTGTCCTTGCGTCTGCTTGGCTGGTCGCCTGAAGCTGGGGCAGCATCCCGGCCCCTGCTCCTGTGGGGGACGGCTGAGAACTGGCGCCCTGCCACGGAGGCCGAGGTGCCCGGCCCTCGGTGTCTCTCAGTGCAGTGACAGAGGTCACGTAGGCACCCAGCGAAGGATTCCTGGGACAGCCAGACTGGGGGAGTTCGAGCAGGAGAGGGGAGGTGTCACTTTTGTGGAGCAGGGACATTTTTCACTCTGTCACTGGCAGGCCGCGTATCTTTAAACAAACAACAGAATAAATAATTGAGGGCCTGATTGCAGGCAGATTGGGCGCGGGGACATGGGGCAACAAATGGGGACTGTCAGCTCACACCGTGTGCCACCAGCTAATTGTCATCTGAGCCTCCAGTTCCTAGAGAACAGCAAGGAGGCCTGTCATCAGTCAGGGGTGGCCGTGGCCCTCTGCCATACCCCTGCCCCTTCACTCTCCTGAAGATGCTCCACAGTGTCACTGTGCCCGTTGTCAGTGTGGCCTCTTGCCCTGCCCTCTGCCCAGCGTTCTGTAGGCTCTGGAGGGTCTAATCCACTCTTGGCTGGGAGCCAGCCATGGGGTTTATCATCACCCATTTACAGATGGGCAAAGTGCAGCTCTGAGAGGGTCACTTTGACATATGGCCTTTGGCAGATGCTGTGTCAAGGCCAGGGCTGGCCAGGTCCCCCAGCTCCTGGGCGGACTCTCTTTGAGCCTTGCATGGAGCTCAGGGGCCCAGGTGGACACACGGCTCCCATTTTCTGGCTGGTGAGACTGAGGCTCACCTGAGGGACTCAGGCCCTGGCTTTTAGCTGAGGGCCGCCTCCCCTGGGTGCCAGAGCCCGTGAACTGGCCTTTCTAGAGGACACCATGGGGGAAAGCCTAGCTGATCCTCTGTCCTGGTGCAGCAGGCTCAGCTGGCGTCCCCTGCAGCCAGGGGTCTGGATGCTGCTGAGCTTTTCTCCTACCTGTGAGCCAGGAGCCGCTGGAGGGCTTTACAGGTTTGGGAACTCAATTTTTTCAGTTCACCCCGGGGGTGTCGGAGCCCACCCTGGGGGGCCGCTTCTCAGTGGCCGGGCCTGCTACAGGGGTTGGCAGAGCCAGCCGCAGCCTCTTTCTGACCATGGGGGCTTGGGAGGGGTGGAGGAGGTGGTTGGCAGCCCCTCAGGAAAAGAAGCCTCAGCAAAAGGGGCCACCGCACTTGCTCTCGGTGCAGGCAGGGAACAGACCCAGCCAAGCAGGGGGCGGACAGTGACTGTTCATCCTCTGCTTGAACATTGCTGTGACAGGCACGCTCCCAGCTCTGGCCAGGAGAGAGCTCCTCCAGCCAGGCTGGAATCTGGTCCTCCTGCCTCCCTGCTGTTCCCATGGTGGCCCCAGCTCGCCCCTTTCCCTCCACACATGATGGGCCATGTGGACACAGCAGTGCTGCCTGTACTCGTTTGGTTAAGCTGCTATGACAAAAAGGTCCCAGAACAGAACAGAGACTCAAATCAGACTGATGTTTGTTTCTCTGTGACCTAAATGTACCTGATGGGGGCCGGAGTGGGGCCCAGGTTCCTTCCATCTTGTTCTTTTGGCTCCCAGTGGGTTGAGGCTAGCTGACCACAGTGTCCCTTCTAAGATGGGAAAAGAGGAAGTCCAGGGGACACACTCTGCTTTAGTTAGAAGTTTGCACAAAGTCCCTTCCCTCATCTCATTTGCAAGACTGTAGCCACGGGAGGCCCCACTTCGCTGCCAGGGAGGCTGGGTAACGCGGCCCCCAGTGAAGGCAGGCAGGCAGGCGCACTGGGGACGCCTTGCAGACCAGCACACTGGTCTCCTGGCTTCCTCTTCTCTAGGCCAGATGTCCCCCTCCTCAGCTGGCAGGTGTGCTTCCTCTTCCAAGCTGACAAGAGCCCAGCAGAGGGTCAGGGCAGCTTCTTCCTTCTGAGCCTGCAGACAGCCCCTCAGCGGGCAGCAGTGCTGCCCTTGGTGACTAACCCCTGAGACAGAGCCTGAACCCTGGTGGGACAGGACAAAGCTGAAGTCTGGCGGGAACCCTTGCTCCTCTGGCCTCAGTTTCTCCTCTGTCAAATGGGGTGGCACTTCTTTGGCCTTGTCACTAGGCGCTGTGAGTTCAGTCATCCATTGTGGCAGGGGACACTCAGGTTAACATCTGGCTTTAGAGCTGACACTGGACTGGGATCTGTGGGGAGAGGGTCCTGGGGACTGTGGCCAGGAAACAGGAGACACCCAGAGGTCCAGGCCGTCCCCAGTTGTGGGGTAGAAGAGTGACAGGCGGACAAAGAGGTCTCAAGACTGGAGGAGGGGACGGGGCGCCAAGAAATGGAAAGGAAGAGGCCCAGAGGCCCGGGGCCGGGGCCCTGCAGTTCCCTGGGGCAGAGGGCCACTTCAGTTCTGAGGCTGTTTCCGCCAGAGCGAGGTGCCCTCTGGTTTTCACTCCTCCCACCACTGCCCATGTGTTTAAGGGACACTCCTCACACGTGCTCTCCCACAGCGCCTTGCGGTTGTCTTCCGCAAGACTTCCCCTCTGCAGGAGTTCAAGGTCACACAGCTGCACCACCAATAAGATCATGATGTCAGTATGTGGTAGGGCCAGGCAGTGACAGTGGCTTGGTGGCCTCCACAGTGGAGCTGGGGGGTTAGTGAGGCAGGATGTCCTCAGGACAGCAGCCCCGCCTGGGCAGGGGTGTGGAGGTGGGGACCCTGCGGGGACAGTGGACCTGGCGCTGGGAGCGGGGTCAGGGTCAGCAGGAGGCCCGTGGCAGGTGGGCAGGAGTTGGGGGCCTGGGGCCTGGGCGGCGAGCAGAGCGCCGTGTGGAAGGATGGCTGAGGAAGGCGGCCCCTGACCCTTGACCCCTTCTGGTCTCTCTCCTTCCAGCTCTGGCCACCAAACAGACCTACGTCACATACACCAACCATGCCATCTAGCTCAGCCGCGGAGCCGAGCGGCTGAGGAGCCGCACCCCACGGGGACGGGCCCCCAGCTAGAGCTGCTCCTGAGGGCCCAGCGGGGTCCCGCCTGCCATGGTGCCCATGGACGTGGCTTGGTGCTGACGACAGCGGAGTCCCCAGCCATCGCTGCTGGGCAGCCTGGGCAAGCCAGGCGGGCGACCCAAGGTGGCTGGCGGGCGGGGCTGCTTCGGGCCACGGGAGAGCCTGCGTCCTGGACTGTCGCCGCCCGGCCTGAAGCACAGGGGCTCAGATCCTGGGGCCCAGCGCTGTTCTCCCTCCGCTGCCTCATCTGTCCTGTTGGTGACTTCTCAGTCTGCCTCTGTCCCCACCTCTGCATTCTCTGGTATCGCCATTGTTCCCTCTGCGCGTCCCTGTCACCTGGGTTCTCAGCTGCTTCTCTACCTTCTCTTTCTGCCCCCCATCTGCTCTGTCCTGCTCCTCTGGCTTCCCTCTCCGTCCCCTCACGTCACTTCTTATGCATTTTTTTTCTGTCCCTCTCATTCTCCTCCAGTCCCCCACCCTGCCATCCTTTTCTGATCCACAAAATCTTCCATGTCCAAAAGAGAAAAAAAAAGGAAAAAAAAATCAAAACACAAAAAAGCTGAAACAAAAACAAATCTCGAGTGTGTTGCGAAGTGCTGCGTCCTCCTGGTGGCCTCTGTGTGTGTCCCTGTGGCCCGCAGCCTGCCCGCCTGCCCCCGCCTGTCTGCCACGTGTCCTGCCCGCCTGCCCGCCTGCCCCTCCTGCCCCTCCTGCCGACGACACGGAGTTCAGTGCCTGGGTGTCTGGTGATGGTTACTGATGACAATGTGTAGCGCATGATTGTTTTTATACCAAGAACATTTCTAATAAAAATAAACACATGGTTTTGCACCTGGGCTCCATCCGCTAAGGGCCCTGCAGTGGGACCACGGGCTCGAGCCACAGCAGGTGGCCTGGAGTTAGGAGGAGCGGCTGGGTGATGGAGATGCAGGGTTGGGGACTGCGAGGGGCTGCTTCCTGGGGCAGGGTGGAATCCGGGGTGCTCTGCAGAACCTTGGGTGTGGAAGGGCCGGGTTTTCAGGTGGGGAAAAGGACATTGCAGGACATTCCCGAAACTGGCGGCTGGTGGTCCTCTAGTGATGAGGATGCCCCACCCCTGCCCTGCAGCCCTAGGGGGAGGCCGTCCCGCCCTCCTCTCCTGTGCCTTGCCCTCACACCCAGGCCCCTGCCCACCCCATAATCTGAACCTCTCCCTCCTTTTCCTCTGAAGAAACTGGTCCCCACAGCACCTTCTCCTGCTGGTCTTGTCTCCAAGTCCTGGCCCTGAGCCGTGCATCCTGGAGGCCTGCGCGTGGTGTGTGTGGCGCATGGGTGTGGTGCAAGGCTCCCCGCTGCGTTGGTCTGTTCCCACTGCACCCAGTGTGCACGCTTGTTTGTCTTTCATGTCTGTCTGTCTGTTTAGGCCCAAGAGGGTGAGTCTGCATTATGGCCCTGTCTTGAGGACCTGTCCCAGGCAAATGGCCAGCAGGTCCGGAGGTAGGGAAGGGGGTGACTTAGGGGCTGGGCCCTGCCAACGGAAATTATAGAGCTAGCGATACAAAGAAAGCCCAGGGTGCCTGTGCCGCCCCCTGCAGCACCCCTCCCTCCTCCACAGCCAGCTATGGCCAAGGGATTGGAAGAACCTGGGTGGGGACCTGGGCAGGGACCAAGTAGAGGTGAGGCTGGGACACTGAATGGTGCCAAGTGTTACTGACCCTTAATGAGACTGTCCTTAGCCAGGGGGTCCCATGCAGCTGTGCTCAGGAAAACTCTCCTCCCTCCACAGGATCTGTGCACTTAATATGTGCTCAGTGTCTGCGTAAGGGAAAGAGAGGAGGGGTGTCTCCGCTGATCATCTTGCTTGTACAGGATGGTCCCGAGCCCTCAACCCAGAAGGGAGTCCTCCAGTTGCGTCGCAATCACAGATAGGTTGCCAGACCAAGGTATTTGCCAGAAGCTTTCAGGGTAGCATTGGCCTAGGGGAGGGTTGGATGCAGAAGGGCTGTGACCAGCTTGGCCCTGGGATTCCCTGTAGCACTTGGGTCTTGGCGCCTTGCCCTCTCTGCCCACTCCCCTCTTGAGGTGACTGATGCTCTGGGGCTCAAGGCTAGATAGGCGGTGGTCTGGACTGCAGCCATGGATGTGATGTTAGACCAGGAGCAATCCCCACCCTGTCTGTAGGGCCCACATCTAGCTTCCAGGGGAGAATCGGGGGTGCTGCCCATGGGCTCCCCTCAGCACTCAGGAGGGGAGTGGAGGCTGAGAAGGAAGCAGAGGCCAACATCCAAGGTCTCTCCCAGTGGGGAGGAGGGAGAGGAGGCCTGTGGGGACCGGGTGGCCTGCTGGGGCTCAGCCATTAGGCATCCTAGCAAGGGCTGAAGCTAGCCTACTGGGGGCTCTGAAAAGGCACAGGTGAAGGGCAGCTAGGCACCGCCCTCAAGGGGCTTCAGTCCTCTGTCAGTGGGGAGAAACAGCCCTGCCCTCGGGGGGCTTCCCATCTAAGTAGGCTGGCAGCCCCCAGGGAGCCATGCTGAGTGAAGAAAGGCTGATGTCCCAAAGCCAAAGCACTATGGCAATGAGGTGGGTTAAGTAGGGGGTGGCCTTTGAGCCCCTGAATAAGGGGTGCAGAGAAGTGTACAAGTTCCACGATCCGAGGGGACAGGGACCCTGCAGGTCAGCCCTGCTGAGCAGGATGAGAGGGTGAATGGGCAGGGGTGGGCTGAGGTGGCCAGCAGCACCTGCTCTGAGGCTGTGGGGGGAAGCCCTGTGGGTGCCTCCTGGGCCAGGTGGCTGCTCCCTTCTAAATTACCAATGCCCAGTCTCACAAAGAACACACCGAAGAGGTGGACAGTTGCTCAGTGTCTTTAGGACTTTATATTTCAATAAAATGGGGGTTGAAAGATGGACAGGGAGTCGGCAGCACCCAAAGTTCTTTGTGCTGTTCCAGGGTCTAGAGTCTCCCCTCCCCAGGGGCCATGGGGCTCCTCAAGCCAAAAGGATCGGGCCAGTGGGAATTCTACTTCATGGCACATTTTCTTTAATTTTTTGGTAGTGGGTACTGGGGATTGAACCCAAGGGTGCTCTACCACTGAGCTATATTCCTGGTCCTTTATTTTTTATTTTGAGACAGGGCCTTGCTAAGTTGCTGAGGCTGGCCTTCCTCCTGCCTCCGCCTCCTGAGTGGCTGGGAGTCCAGGCATGCACCACCATGCCCAGCCTTCACGTGCACTTGCTGGCCACCTGGGGAACACTTAGGCAACATGAATGCAGGGGTCTCCCCAGGACAACACATCTGGACCCCTGTGGGTGAAGCTGAGAATGCTCTGGAAGCTCCCTAGAGAACGGGCTGTGCGGCCAAGTGGCCTGGGTGTGGGCCAAACCTTGGGTTTGTGAAGCCAAGGAAGGAACAGCAATGTCCCCACACCAACTCTCCTGGGACTCACCTCCAAGACTGAATTGCCACCAGCGCAAGCAGAAGCCCAGGAGCTGCCAGACTGCTGGCACCCAGGTCCCTTCCAGCGCACATGGGCTGGTTCTGGGTTCTAATGTCCTGTGGTCTGTCCCTCCTATTCTGCCTTCTCAAGCCCTAGAGGTGGAGGCAACATGGGACAGAGGCCTGGAGCCAGCCTCCCTCTGCATATCCGCACCATGCCCAGCTTGTACCCCACCAAGGGCATCTCAGAAGCCCCCAGGCAGAAGCTCAGCCTGTGCTTCCTTTGGCCCCACCCCCTCCAGCCCCCAGCTTCCATCTCCCACTGAGGGGAAACTGAGGCACCCTCAATGAAATGGAGAGCTCCTCCTGCCTTTCTGTCCTGTACCGCCTTGGCCACCCCCAGGGCTTGGCCCTGACACTCTGAGCCTCCTGGGGCTTGGGTCACCCCCCCAGACAACCCAGCACTGAATGACACTCAGCGCCAAAATCTCACTTCAGTTGGCAAAAGCAGCAATTAGCATCTAATGAGGCTTCTTGCTTTATTTTTAGGTAGCCTCCAAGGCCCTGCCCGGGTAACTCACCCGCCTTGCTCGGCAGATAATTAAAGCATGTCACCATAATTTGCCTTTTTTCTTTTTTTTTTTTATAAAGCCCCATAATTATGTTTTTATTGCAAGTGAGGGGGGGAAAGATGGGAGAAAGGAAACAAAGAGAGGCGGGGTCTGGCAGGAAGTGGGGCTGGCCCCTGAGCAGGCTTCTCCTCCATCCACAACCAGCCCCTCTTCCCGCCTCACTCAGTGCAGCTACCTCTTGGGGGCCACTCAGCTCTCAGGGTTCCAGCAAATTTCATGCCCAAGCCCCCTCCCTGTGAACTCTCCACCCATTATTTCCTCCCCTTTTCCTCATAAAACCAGTCCCAGTATGCTGAAGTCAGCCAGCGGGCAGGGAGGGACAGTGGAAATGGCAGTGGCCATAACTTGATTCTTGAGCTGGGAATGGGCACAGGGGAATTCTTTCTACTGTTCTCCTTCTGCTTATGTTGGGAAATTTCCATAATAAAAAGTTAAGTAAACTCTGCTCCAGGCGGGGCTGCTTCCTGCAGGTGGGTCTGGAGTCTGCACCCCATCCCTTGTCCTTTCTGGGGGGGAGGGGAAGGGCTATCTTTATGGGCCAGAAAATGCATTTCTGTCATTCATCTGGGGCATCCAAAATCAGACAGTCAAGCCCGCAGGCCAGCTAGGAACTGCTGACTTGGTTCAAGGGAGCCCACTACCAGCTTTGGTGCCTTAAATTCTGCAGTTAAAGCCTTAGGCTTTTGATCCAAGACACTGTCACCCAAAGCACATCAACCACCTGGCAAGAGAACTGGAATCAGACCTGAACACATAGGTCACCTGAAGGTGAGGGGCAAGGGACAGGTAAGCTTTGAAAGAGCTCTTAGATTACCCTAACCCAAGTAGCAGCCCAGACCACTTTCTGAATACCACCTTCACCCTAGACATCATGTCACACTCAATCTGTGTGCTCATTGTCTCTGTCCCCTATCAGAATGCCAGCCCCACCAGGGCAGGGACTTGTGTCTGTTTAATCACAGCTGAATCCTGGGGCCTAGAACAGAAGAGCAGGCAGGTAGTAAATACTTGCTGAGTGACTGAATTGGGTGAGGGCAGCTGGTTGGGGCCCCAAGAGAGATCTAGCTAGTTGTACCCCTGACCCCAGCACTCACCTCTATTTCTGAGTCTCTGCCCCAAATCCAATGGGTAATTTCTTCACTTGAGCTTCCTAAGATCTTCCCCAGAGGCCTAGGAGAGAATGGATATAGCATGATGGTCACTGGCTCCCATGTCCCTTTTGAGGATGCTAGGCACCCTGGAGTGGAAATCAGAAGATTCCCAGATCCTAGGTAAGACTCTGCATCAATTCTGCTGTGTGCCCTTGGGCAAATTACTTTCCCTCTCTGGGCCTGTTTCTTCAGCCTTAAAATGAGGAATTGAGCTCTGAGCTCAGAGCCTGAGTAGGCTGCCAACATTCACTCATACTGAAAAGGGGAGGTGACTTCAGATAAGAGTCTTTTGGAGCCAGTTGCCATGGAAACTGGGACCGAAAGGGGTGGGGGAGGAGCTAGAGTATGCAAATCGGACCCTTCCTTTGGTTTCCCCAGCCTAGGTTGTCTGTGAGGAGGAAGAGGCTTTGCTAATGTTATGGAGCAGTGGAAGAGGGTGGAAGAAGTGGAGGAGGACAAGAGGAGAGGGGTTCTCTGCACACCGCAACACTTTCACTAGACAGTAAAGAAAACAAAGAAGTAACTGTCTAAGCTGGATGGGGCCCCAAAGACCATCCTGTCTCCATCACACACACACACACACACACACACACACACACACACACACACGAACAGGGGAGGAAACTGAGGGCTGCAGAGTCAAAGGCTTGTCAAAACTTGAGAGGCTTCAGAAAGACCCTTCTTGCATCCTGATTGGCTACCATTGTCTCACCCTCCCTCCCACCAAAAGTTAGCGGTTCTCCGTGTTGCTGAGCCTGGAAACACTCTCCCTGATGGACTTATGAGTTGCTCTCAGAAAAGCAAGGAGAGGAGCGTGGGGGGTAGGGAGCCACCTTGAGCATCTAACCCTGGGGTGATCGGCTGCCTTCAGCACCTGCTAGGTGTGGCAGGAAGGAGGCAAACACAGAAGCAGCCCACAGGGATCTGGGGCTAGAGACCCTGGCTTTGGTTCTGTCTTGGGCATGGGAAGCCTCGAAGCCATCTGAACTTCACTTGCTGCCTCTGTGGAACGAAGACTGTCATAACTACAGGAAGTGATCTTAAGACCATAAAATCACTGTGACAGCCAGGCGCAGTGGCGCAACCCTGTAATCACTCAGGAGGCTGAGGCGGGAGGATCGCGAGTGCAAAGCCAGCCTCAGCAACTCAGTGAGACCCTGTCTCAAAATTTAAAAAGGGCTGGCGCTGGGGCTCAGTGGCTAAGCGTCCCTGACTTCAACCTCTGGTACCAAAACAAAACAAAACAAAAGCAAACCTCTGTGACAAACCAGGAGAGGGGCCCTACCCCGGAGTCCAGCTGCCTCACCTTCCTGGACCGACGCTCCCTCCTTCCAGCCGACACGCTCTCCTGTGGTTCTGCGCTTCCTTCTTCCTGCCCACTCCTCAAATTCTAGGGCCCCTCTGGGGCCCCAGGCCTGAGTCCATCCTCTCTATTCTTCCACTTCCAAACTTCCGTGGCCCCTCATTAAAGAGCGCGCTCGGGGCTCTGCCCACACTCGGCGTCCTCCCTGACAACTCCCAGCCTCCCCTGCGGGCCGCAGCCACGTGCCTCTGCTGGCCAATGAGGTGTAGGCGGAAGTGACGCCACCACACGTGCCTTCTTCTGCTGGGCAGACGTGGAGTTACTTGAGGCCAAGGAGGCGCGACGGCAAGGGGATCTGGTCGCAGGGCCAGAGCCTCTGCCAACCCAGGATGACCTTTCTTTGAATAAGAATCAACTTCTGCGCTTCGGTGCGGAGATGTCAGGGTTTCGGTGTCACTGAGCGACAGCCTCGCCTGTCCTAAGGGCATCAGATGAGTGACAGCTTCATGCACCTCTCCAGCCTCGGCCTCCCCAGCACCCCGCAGGCTGCGCAGGCCTGTCTGCGAGGAGGGGGGGCCCACAGTCTTCTGCTGTGCCTCTTCCGGCACCCCATGTCCCCTATCGGGAGATCAGCAGCCCGCTCACCAGGAACCTGCACACTCCCCGGACCCCTCCCACCTGTCATTGGCCGCCACTCACTGCAGCCGGTCTCTGCCCTCCCCGTGCCCACAGCCCTCCTGGATTCACGCCCTACCCTCGTCCCTCCCCCGGCCACGGACACAGTCCAGTCTTCATTTCAGCACTTTTTAAAGGGTGGCTCTTTGCCGTCATCTTATCTCCGTCCTTTTGTATAGGAGGTGTCTCTTCCCTCTGGCTCCTCATAGGGCTCTTTGTCTCTAGTTTTATTAAACAATTTGATTACAATGTACCTCGGTGTAGGTTTCTTGTACTCGGATTTCGTTGAGCCTCTTGGATCTCCGGGTTTATAGTTTTTATTATATTTGGAAAATTTGGGGCCATTATTTCTTCAAAATTGTTTCAGTCTCCCCTTTGTCTCCCCTCAACCGGAGACTTCTATTACACACATATCAGTCCTCAGAAGTGTCTGGCAGCTCATTGACGCTCTATTTTGGGGGTTCTGTCTGTGTTTCATTTTGTATTGTTTCTATTGCTCTCTTCAATTTCATTAACCTTTTCTTCTGTGTCACCCAATCCTCTGTTGATTGTATCCAGTGCATTTCTTTTTTAAAAATCTCAGTACTGTAGCTTTTATCATTAGAAGCTTGATTGGGTCTTTTTAATATCCTTCACATCTCTAGTTAAAATGCTCATATCCCCCCTCCCCCATCTTCTTGAACATATGGAATACAATTATCAGAACTATTTGAATATCGTTGTCTACTAATTCTGCCACCTGTGTCATTTCTGGGTAGTTTCAATTGATTGATTTTTTTCTCATTATGGTCCTCAGCTTCCCCCTTTGTGTACTAGGTAATTGGTTACTGGGTGCCAGGCATTGTGAATCTGACTTCATTGGGTGCTACTTATTATTGGGTACAAAGAAATCTCGAGCTCTAACTGGAGTGTGGTTGCTACCTGGAAATAGTTGGATCCCCTTGGGTCTTGTTTTTCAGCTTTGTAGGGACCTGAGTGGCATGTCCTCCAGGGCTCCTTGTGCCCACTGGTAGGCAGGACCTGTGCCCACTCAAGGTTGTGCCCTGTGAATTGTGAGTCTTCCCCTGTGGCTGGTGGATTGCGGGAGCTCTGGGAAATTTCCCCTCCGGCAGCCTCTGCTCATTTCCTTTC
This sequence comes from Marmota flaviventris, assembly GCF_047511675.1. NCBI lineage: Eukaryota > Metazoa > Chordata > Mammalia > Rodentia > Sciuridae > Marmota > Marmota flaviventris. The sequence continues at coordinate 119,040,474 of NC_092503.1, forward strand.
TGGAACCTGAGGCATTGATCATGTTCAGGGGAACACATGAGGGGCCTCTTGGGTTCTCTCCTCTCTGGACTTTGTCCATGACCCTTGGCCACTTCAGCCTTTATGGATTCTAGTGTGGGCTCCTCTGCCTGTGTCCCTGCTCCTGTACCACAGGCTGAGAGCTCTCTGAGCACTAAGGAGGACAACAATTGTAGGCTTACTTCCTTTGTTTTCCAATCTCTTAGGGCTCCCGGTCATTTGTTGCTTAATGTCTAATGTCTTGAGAACCATGGTCTCATGTATTTCCTTTTTTTTTTTTTTTTTTTTACTTATTTTAGATGGGAAGGTAACCTGGTGCCTTTTTAGGGACCGCCCCCTCCAACATTAATATGTGGAAAACTACCCCTCTAAAGTGTTGATGTTAGGGGTCAGGTTTTGGGGGGGGGTATTAATTAATTAATTAGATGAGGTCATGAAGTCTGAGTCTTCAAAAGTGAGATTAGCACCCTTCTAAGAGTCCTGAAGACCTTGCTTCTCTCTCTGCCATGTAAGAAGATAGAAGTAAGCTGTCTGCGGCCTGGAAGAGGCCCTCTCCAGTACCTGAGCATGCTGGCCCTAACCTCTGACTTCCAGACTCCAGAATTAGAACAAATACATTTCTGATGTTTTATAAGCCAACTAGTCTATGAGAATTTGTTATAGCAGCCAGAATTGACTAAGGCAGCCCTGGTACTCCAGTTCAGTTAGAAGTGGAAGCGTCCTCCTGTCCTTCTAAGATGCAGATCTCATCAGGCCATTCCCTGCTCGTCTAAGGTTTCTCACTGCTCTTGGCCCAACAGCAAGAAGGGCAAGCTCAGTGTCAAGCACTATTCTAAGTTATACATGCATTGAATCATTTAATTTTACAATGACTGTATGAGGGAATACTCTTCTTGTTCCCATTTTACAACTGAGACACCAAGACTCAGAGAGGCTGAGTAACTTAATCAATTACGGGCAGCCAGGAGGTGGTGGAGCTGGGAGTTGGGCCCAGGCAGCACGACTCCCGTCTCCACCCTCAGCCTCCACTCTGTGCTGCCTTTTTAAGACACTGGGCATCTTCTGCCTCCACCACGGCTTTCTCCCTTTAGTTGTTTTTCAAGCACCACTGGGTGCCCAGGGCGATTGTTAGTTCCTGGACACGTGGGATGAGTTGAAAGAAATCATTTTGAAATATGGAGTGGAACCATCCATACCAGGAACTCAGAGGAGGGCACTGAGTCCATTTCCTGCAGGAGTGACCTGAGCAGGTTCCCGTAGGATGGAGGGTACACGGTAGGGGCAGGGAGGGTTTCAGGGATGGGCAAGGGACAGTGGTGATAAATGACATATTTGGGGAAAGAGACCAAGTAGGGTTATTGGGAGGAGGAAGATGGTCACTCAGTGGTGAGAAATGAAACTGGACAGGTGGACGAGGGGGTGGGGAGGTGCTGTGTCCGGTGGCCTGGAATCTCTTCTAAGGAGGGAGTAGCCTGGCTAGGGCAGTCAGTCGGCTTGTTCCCTCCATGTACCATGGATTGGAAGGGCCTGGCCTGGAGACTGGGTCCTAGAAGGAGACTAGTGCCACAAGCCTGGTGAGAGGTGAGGACCTGAGAGGAGGCACTCGATTGGATGTAGAGGTAACGAGGGGACAGAGTTGGGGGCAATGGCTGGGTTTGATGCCTGGAAGATAGAGCTGTTACAAGACTAAAGACTTGTGCTTCAAAGTTGTATCTATGAAAGGAATGGGAATGCACTCTATTTAACTCTTCCTTTTCTCTGGCTGGGATACAGATGTGATGGCAGGAGCTGGAGTAGCACTCTGACCTCAGAGATTGAGGCAAGTGTAAGGAATGGCAGAACCACACTATAGCCTAGAAGCACCCCGGTTTGGAATGTGCATGTGAGAGAATGCAATTTCTGTTTGTTTAAAACATTTTACAGTCTCTGGAGAGCAGCGTGGTGTGTACTTGAACTCTATACCACTGATTTTTACCATGCCGTTTCCCGTCTTGACCTTTGCCTACCCTGTGTCAGGGCTGCCAGCTCTGGCACACCTGCCTGGACTACGGACACTATCAGGTCCCATTCTACCTGGGTACTCCTTCCTCTGGGGGCAGTCTTTCTGCTGTGCCTCTATTATTTGACCCTTTCTTGTGCACCAGCATCTCAGGGATGTGAACACTTTTTATTCTCTCTCTGTGGTCGGTGCCTCCTTCATGTGGTGGCTCAGTCTATATGTACTGATGGATACTTCGTGTGTGTGTGTGAACTGGGAATATAACCCAGGGCTGCCCTACCATTAAACTACACCCCCAGTCCTTTTTATTTTTTTATGTTGAGACAGAGTCTCACTAAGTTGCTGAGGCTGGCCTCAATTTTGTGATCCTCCTGCCTCAGACTCCCAAGTTACTGGGATTGTGGCCTTGTCCCACTACACCTGGAAATACTTTTTTTTTGTTGTTGTTGTTGTTTTGGTACCAGGGATTGAACACAGGGGCCTTAACCATTGAGCAACATCCCCAGCCCTTTTTATTTTTGGTTTAGAGACAGGGTCTTGCTGAGTTGCTTAGGGCCTTGATAAATTGCTGTGGCTGACCTTGAACTCACAATTCTCCTGTCTCAGCCACCTGAACCACTGGGATTATAGGCGTGTGCCACTGGGCCCAGCCTTGGTGGAATACTTCTGAGAATTGGGCACAGACAGCATGACGGGCGTTGAAGGATGGAATGGGCTCGCTGTGTTAGTTAGGTGGGCCGGGCTGTGCTGCCATGAATTTTCCTTTGTCTACACCACCTACCCATATGCGTCAGGGAGGGGAGCCTGCTCATCACAGTTCCTCAGGGACCATGGATGGCGGGGCCTCTGCCATCTGAGACACCGTGGGCCCCACGAGTCCTTCTTGGCTGTAGAAGACATGGAGGCCTCAGCCCTTAAGTGCTTCCACTTGGGAGTAACACAGGTTTTTTCTGCTCATCTGTCATTGGCCAGAGTGAGTCCTGTGACCACATCGACCCCAAGAACTAAGGCTAAGTAATCCCATTTGCCTAAGAGGAGAGAACCGGAAATACTGATTAGCCGTGTTGATCACCACATGATCCAGGGTTAAAAGGTCCCACAATGTTAAAAACATAGTCCAGGCGCAGCAGGGCCCGTTTCCATTCCCCAGTTACCTACCCTTCAACATACGTTTTACCACGTGTGGCCATGAAAGACAAGGTTCTTTGTCTCCTGGAGCTTAAGGTCAAGTGGCAGACAGTGGGCAGTTACTACTCAAATAAATATACTCAGATACAGATAATTTCAGTTTGTAATAAGTACTCTGAAAGAGATTTTTAGGCAAAGAGAGCAGCATGTGCAAAGGCCCTGAGGTGAGAAGGGGGTCTGGCATGTTTGAGGAACTGAAGGAGGCCTGAGGCTGGTTCAGAGTGGTTGAGGGTGTGGAGAGGAGGATACAAGGGAAGTATACAGGAGGAGGAGGAAGAGGAAGAGGGGGAGGAGAATGGCGGAGGGGAAGGGGGAGGAGAGGGGTCACCATCATCCTGGGAAGGGGGAATCAGCCTTGGCTTCCCCTCCCTCCCCCTGTGGTCAGCGCATCAGCCCCTCCGATGGCTTGCCTTAGGTGTTCCCATCATCCCAATGCTTCTCACTGCTGGTCCAAACCCCTGTCACCCTTTATCTGAAAACCCCTAAATGCTCCTGGCTTCCTCTCTTGTCCAAAGCAGACAGAGGATCCTGTGAAAACGTAAATCGGCTCCTTCCCCACCCTGCTTCCAGCCACCACACTGGAAATGAACCTGAGGCTCTGGCCAAGCTGTGAGATGCCCTGCCCAGCCCCATTGCCTGCCTTCTTCCTCCCTCCAAACCTCGGCCTCCCACCCCTCTGGAGGGCATTTGGTTGCTGTTCCCTCAATGTGGGGTGTTCCTTCCCTGTCCAGCGGGTCTCCTTAGAAGGTGCTTCCTGGCCGCCCACCGCTGCGGCCACTGCCCACTTCAGGCCGCTTAATGGTGTCTCCCTCTGACACCGCCACGTTTCCACGTCTCTCTCCCCAGAAGAACATGGCTCTGTGCTGGTGGGGACTTTGCTCTGTTTTATATCGAATGTCCTGGACCTGAACAGCACCTGCGTGTGCAAGATGCTCTGTAAATATTGATTAACTGAATGATTGGAGGGAGCCTGAGGGTCTAGGTGTGGCCGAGAGGACGGACACCTTGCTTTGTTTTGTTGAGGGGGAGGCCAGTTGGGATTGGCTGGCATTTGGGTCTCTGGAGTGAAGCATTAAGTACCTCAGAAGAGGCTCCGCTGCGCTTCACCAAAGGCCCAGAGCAGAGCCCACTGTGCTTTTCCCAGTGGAAACTGAGATGTCAAATCCCACAATTTGGATTTTTTTAAAATTTATTTTTTACTGGGGATTGAACCCAGGACTGCTTAACCATGGAGCCACATCCCAGCCCTTTTTGTATTTTATTTAGGGACAGGGTCTCGCTAAATTGCTTAGGGCCTGGCTAAATTGCTGAGGTTGGTGATCCTCCTGCCTTGGCCTCCCGGCCTCCTGAGCCAATGGGATTACAGGTGCACAGGGCGAGTCCCACAATCTGGACCTGGAGGGGGCAGCTCGCCTGTTAAGTGTGCTCTTCAGTCATGTAAAGCGGGAGCAGCTCTGCCTCCTGCACCCGCGAGGCCTTAGAGAACTGCTTTTCCCTAAATGTAGAAGACATGGAGGCCTCAGCTCTTACGTGCTTCCACTTGGGAGTAACACAGGTCTTTTCTGCTCATCTGTCATTGGCCAGAGTGAGTCCTATGGCCACATCGACCCCAAGAACTAAGGCTATGTAATCCCATTTGCCTAAGAGGAGAGAACCGGAAATACTGTTAGCACTGTATCCCTGTGAAGTCGAATAACCCAGACCCCGGGAAATGTATTTTGGGGTATCAGGATTCTAGGTCTCGCACCATCTGTTCATTCATTCAACAGGTCAGTACTGAGCGCCCGAGCAGGCCACAGCCTGCCTGTCAGTGGGAACAAGCTGATGCTCACCCTGGAGGCGAGGAAGGAATGTTCTAGCAGCAGGAATTGCTTAGGCTTGGGTTTGGAGTGGGGACCACGCTCTGTCTGAGGCTGTGAGCCAGGGAGGTGAAGAGGACCCAGAAATCTGAGGAGCCCAGAGGCTGTGGAATCAGACTTTGGCTGGGGCCACAGGAGGGTGGGACTTGGGGTATGAGAGCCGCTGCTGTTGGGCACGTCACACACTCTCAGAGCTCTCATGACTGTCTCTGGAACCTTCAGCGATACATTTTCCAGGCTCCCAGGTGGGGTATACGGAGACGAGATGAAGTAGAGAAGGCGATGACCACAGTGAGCTGCAGGCTGGGGCGGCAAAATTAGGTAGAGGAATGGGGCATGTGTGTGTGTGAGCTTCGTGCTACTCTAACAATTCCAGAGACAATCAACTTATAATGAGGAAAAAATTTATATTGCCTCACAGTTTTGGAGGTTACAGTCTATGATCTAGTGACCCCATTGCTTTGGGGTCTGTCTGAGGCAGGGACCAAGTGGAGCAAAGTCCCACCTCATGGCTGGGAAGCAAGAATGACAGACAAGAAGGGCCTGGGGTCCCCCTACCATCTTCAAGGCCACACCTTCAGAGACCTGAAGACCTCCCATTAGGCCCCTCCTCTTAAAGGTCCCACCACCTCCCACTAGTGGTACTCTATTCATTTGTTAAAGGGAAACAAACCTTTAGCCCATGGGCCTTTAGGGGACATTCCAGGTCCAAACTATAACAGAGTGACAGTGGGTATCTTGAAAATCTCCTACTGTAGAACACCCAGAAGTGCTCCAAAAACTGCAAGGCTGTATTTGTAGAATGAATGAATAAATGAATTTAAGGAAATCCTTTAGGATCAAAGAGGGTGCTGGAAGCCTGAGTGTCAGGGGATGCTGAGGCTGTGGGAGGACCTCAGGTTATTCATGCATTTCCATGAGCCAGATCAGAGTTTCTCAACAGCGCCACATTTGGCTTTTGGGATCAGAGTATTCTTTGTCATGGGGGACTATCTTCCCTAATAACTGTAGGGAGTTCAGCATCATTGCTGGCTTCTACCCACTTGATGCCAGCAGCACCTCCCCTCCCCAGTGTGACAATCAAAACCAAGGACATTTGTCTCCTTGTGTACTAGATGGCGAGGGCTCTTTAAACTCGTGACCACAAGTCCACCCTCGCAGGGCTTTAGGTGAGCTTTTGCATCACCTGTGTGTTTGGAGTGGTGGAATTAACGCCAAGTGTGTTGTTAGCATCTGTCCAACTGGCTGGAATAAACAAAAGTGAATTCTCTTGAGACACACTGTGAACTTTCGCTATTCTGGATTCCTGTGGCTAAAGCTCAGCTAAGCTTAGTTTATAACATAAAACTACAAAGCAATTGATCACAAATGAGTCAATAAAAAGAACAAATGGCAGAATTAGACCTCCATGACAAGATATGGAAATTATCAGGTCCAGACTATATAAATACAATTTATGTAAAATAAGATGTTTACAATGCTTAAAGAAACAAAGATTCTATAAGAAAAACTAGGCAAATATGAAAGTGAACAAATAGATTCAGAAATGAAAATAATAATGTTGAAATGTAAAGCCCCACCAAAGGGTTAGACAGCATATTAGATACAGTTGAAAAGATAGTTAGTGAACTGGAAAATAGAGTTGAAGAAATCATTAGCCATAATGCAGCACAGAGAGACAAATAAGAATGAGGAAAAAAGATCTGAGATACAGAATGAGGAGCTCATCTAGGAATTAGAGAGACCTTTAAAGAACTGGGAAAGGCAATATTTGATATGTTGACTGGGAAATTTTTCAGAATGATAAAAAAAAGACAAATCCTGGGAAGGAAACATAAAGAATTCTAAGCAGAGTAAATAAGGAGAAACCCAGACCTAAAACATCATAAGGGAACTTGCAGAAACCCCCAAAGAATATCTTAAATGCAGCTGGACAGAAAAAGTAGGATTACAATGATCCCAGGACTGATCTGTGGGACATGACCACTGTGCTTAGGGTGTCCAGAAATGACATAGGGAAAGGGAGCCCAGGAGAAGTGCTGGGCTACTGGTAGTTTGAGCAGGTGGGGGTTCAGACTGTTTCTGTTAAAAATATTTCTAAAATTTGTTCTTAGGGTTCCCTCAAGCTGGGCCTGGTGGTTTTGTGTCCCTATTCATGGCCCTCTGGGTACAGGTACATGTGGGGCACATTAGTAACCCCTGGGCAGAGGCCTGGACTGGGGCTAGGGGAACTCACTTGAGTCTCCAGATAGGAAGGGCTGGTTTTGCAGACAGCAAGGGCTGGGGAGGGTGGCGAACATGAGGGAGTGGGAGTTGGGGCACCAAGAGTGGCCCTGGGAGAGACGGAGAAAGCCTGGGTGCCGACCTAGACCTCCAGAGCTGCTTGGGGCTCTGCTCCCAAGGGACCCTGGGGGACAGTAGGGGTTACTTCCTTATCCACAAAGGCTTCAAGGAGGAGGTGACCCACCCCAAGATGAAGCTGGGCTGAGTGGGATGGGGAAAGGTGGATGGGTCAGGGGTGTGCAGGAAGCCCCAGAGCTGGGAGAGAGGCTGCCCAGGAAGGGTGCAGAGAGGAGTCCCCAGGGAAGCCCTCATTCCTGGATAGGGGAAGTATCTCCTTTGGTCCCCCCACTACCCATACACACCTCCTCCTCCATTCTTGCTATGAATTTCTCACCAAACAAGCTCCATTAATTGTCTAATAACCGGATTAATTAAGGACGCTGAAAGTAAACAGCAAGAAGGTAATTTGCTCCTGATTACTGTGTAATTGCAGAAGGATGAATTCATTTGCATATGCAAAGAAGGCTCCAGACCCAGAGAACGACAACCGAGGGAAGTAACTGTGTCTCTGACCCCACTCTTCCAGTTCTCCCTCTACCTCTTTCTCCTCCAGTCGCCTGCCTCCTTGATGTCACTGCAAAGCTGAGCGCCCCGGGCTCCCACGCGCAGCCCCTTCACCTCGCAGAGAGGTGGGTCTCACTAAACAGCGGCTGGGAATTGCAGCTTTGGTCATGCCTGAGTGACCTTGGGGAACAGGCCTCCCATGTGCCAGCACCCAGCCTCGGTTTCCCCAGCTGGAGAATGGCCCACATTCTTACATGGCCTTAGGGGAAGACTTAAACTAAGGATGCACGAGGGGCCTTTGGCAAAGCACCGGGCAGAGTCTTGCTGGGCGTTGTTTATACCCAAGCCCAGGATTGGCTAGCCTGCAACTTCAAAGGCCCCTCAGAAGCTGCCTCATCCGGGAAGCCCTTGGGGATTGCGCCCTCCCCGCAAGAGTTGGCTTTCTTCTGGGGTCGCAATTTGCTACCTTCTGTAGCAAAGCTGGACACCCCACCCCACCGCCGGTGGCTAGACCCATGTACCTGGTGTCTGGAGGGTGGGGTGGGGGCGTAAAGATCCCTCCTTTGCTCTCACCGAGACTAGGTTCAGGTTTGGGGGGCTGTTTCCCACTGGGGCGCCTCTGCCCCCAAGTGTCTCAGACGCCAAATTGTTTTCTGATGACGGCCTCGGTCTCCCCTGAACTCAATTTGCGTTTTCAAAGCAGCTAATAGACGCATTAAAAAATCCATTTTCACTCGGGATTGAATCTGACTGAGCGAGATCAATCTGCGGAGGACCCCCCTTCCTCTCCCCTCCCCAGGCCACCTCGCGTCGACTTGGAGACGGTGGAAGCCGCCCCGCCCCAACCGGTTCAGGCTCAGCCTACCCTGCGGGGCGGGCGCTGGGCTCCCGGACACGCCTTCCGCACTGTCCCACCGCGCACCCTCCCGCCCTCGTCCCACCCCGCACCCGCAGGTTAGCTCATCTACACCGGCACGCATCCTCCCGGATCTCAGAAAACCCGAACCCTTCCAAAACAAGTATGCGAGGGGGGGCGGGGTGTCTGTGTGGGTATCGAACGGTACCCCAAACTTTAGCCCCACCCACTGTCCCTATCCTCAGCCCACTGGGGTAACTACATCCCCTTTGGGTGGGAAGTCCATGGTACCAGGGTTCAAATCCTGCCTCTGCTGCTCCCTTGAAGCTGTGAGACCTCCTGCAGCGTAGGTCTCCCTCTGGTCCTCATTTCCCCTCTGGATCAACTGTATCAGTTCCTCCTTAGACTGGGGTGAGGGTGAGGAGCCACGCTTGGGACAGCAGGGAAAATAAATTTCAACTGCACACCTCTTTGGGGAGACAAGTTTAACCCGCACATCCTCTGGATGGAAGACAGCCTCTCCCTGACACCCTAACCCTGGGGAGCCCCCTAGACTGATCTCTGTGAGCTAGGAGACTGCTGTTCACTGATTCCCAGCGGTAGGTCCCATGTGAAGGCTGTGGAGTCATCAGGACGAAGGGGGACCCCCATGCCAGCCTGGCTTCGTGGGGCTGAATCCTGTCTCCCCCACTTGCTAGAGATGCGATCCCCGCGTTAGCCACCTCCCTGCCTCCTTTATTCATCTGTGAAACGCGGCAGTCATAGACAGACTTCTTGGGGTTCTCTGGGGAGTCTTTGATTGCGCTATGCAGAGTGTGTAGGTCAGGGACCTGGGTGCCGTGGGGGATGAAGTGCCACAGACCCTGCCCGCCTTTGTCTCCCCTTTCCCTCTGCTCTCCGAGGCCAGCCCCAGCCAGGAGCTTGGCCTCCTTTGGTCCTCTTTCCAGCTTCTCTGGTGGCCAGAGGCACAAAACAGACCAAGATCTCTCTGGTTCCTTCTGGGTTCTAGTGTTTGGGGAGCAGGGATTTTGTGGGGCCAGGGACATCCCTGCGCTCTCTCCGTTCTGCCCTCCGGCCCTCTCTCTACCCCCGAGTCCTCTTGCTTCTTGCTGTGGTCTCTGGAGAGGCCCTTAGTGGACATGGGGGCTGGGAGCGGGGCAAGGAAGGGGAAAGGACGGAGCCTGGACTGGAAGAAGCAGGTTCTGAAGCTGGAGGGACCTGGGGGTGCCCAGGCCAGCACCACCGGTGGAGCAGTGATCTCATCCGTGATCACTATCGATTTTGTGTGACTCAGGCTGGCACTGCTGTCCCTCCAGGAAAAAAACTGCCTTTGAAGGGGGAGGAAGGTGCTCAGGTGTCAGTGTGTCCCCAAGTCTGCCAGAGCTCCCCCAGCCTCTGAATGCAGCAAGTCCTCCCTCCACAGGAGGTGCACACACACACACACACACACACACACAGAGGTGGGGCTCACCTTGGGACCAGGCTCTCTGGAGGGACAGAGATATTGGGATGGGCAGAGTGACATCAAGTTCTCTCAGTGGCCCCCCAGTGAAATGGGTTCTCATGGGTTGAGAGGTCTGGCTTTGAGACTGAGATCTGGGCCCACCCTGGAGCAAGCTGCTTCACTTCCGTGGGCCTTAGTTTCCCTCCAGCCAAGTGGGGACGTGAATGCCAATACCAACAAAAACAGTGGCTGCCTTGAAAGAGCGTGTGAGGATCCAATAAGGTCCTCAAAACTCTTGAAACCAGCTAGATCTTCCCTCCTGGACGGGGAGGGCAGGACTGGGCTCCTTCCCTCGTGTGTCTACTCAATGATGTGGGTGAATCTGAAACACCAAAGGCTCCCGGGTGCCTGGGCCTGAACTCAAGTGGGAGATGGAGAGAAGAAAAGGTGGAGAGGGAATGGGGCTAGAGGTTGTTAAAGAAATCGTGACTGTCCTATAAATATAAAATGAATACACGTCAAAAACTTCAACTCATTATTGAATGAGGGAACCAGTTAGGTGCTACAGCTAGTTCAAAGGAGACTCCAAAGAGCAGATCCTTATATAGACCCCCCCCCCCCCAGGAAATGAACTCACAAAGAGATGACAAAACGGGCCAATATCCACAGGTCAGTGATGGCACCTTCACTAGACAAAATTCATTGCATTTCCGTGTTAAAGAACCATTCACTTATCATCGATTTTGTACAACTTAAGAGTCGTGAAAATAGTTCCAAGGTGAGGAAAGACAGAGTCCTTGTAGAATCAGGTCCCCAAGCTGCGCAATAGAATGTGGTCTTTCTCTCATTTCAAAGACTTTTGCCAATTTTTTTTTTGTGTGTGTGTGTGTGTGTGTGGGTAGGGAATATGAGGTGAACTGAAGAAAGGACCCAGGAGTAGGACCGAGGACTCAGCAAAGATATGTATGGTATCTCTGGAGGTTCCCTCCAGCCTCCCTGGATTTTGGGGCTTTTGTGTGAGGAGAGAGCTGGAGCCCCAGGTAGACTCAGGATCCCAAACTTACTTTCCTTCTTTGGTGGCACTGGGGATGAAACCAGGGCCTCTTGTATGCCAGGTAGGTGCTCTACCACTGAGCCACAACTCCAGCCCCCTCCTTTCATCATCATCATCATCATCATCATCATCATCACCATCATTATTAGTGCTGGGATGGAACCCAGCTCTTCCACTGAGCTATATACCCCAGACCTAATTATTACATGAAAAAAATTGAAATATAACCCATTTAAAGTACGTGAATATCAGCATATAGCTTGATTATTTCCAGATTATTTTATTCAGTAAAATATTTGTGAGATTCATCCATGTCGTTGCATATGTCAGTAGACTGTTCCATTTTGTTGCTGGGTGCTCTTCCATTGTATGATCGTTTCACAACTTAATCGTTTTGTCCTTTAGGTTCTTTCCAGCTTTGAGGGTTGTTCTGAATGAAGCCGTGGTGAACACTCTTGCCCATGTATGTCCTTTCGCAGGCATGTGTGCACGTTTTGATGGATCTCAAGTCAACCCCTAGCAGAGGGCTTGCTGGGTCATGGGCGAGGCACATGCTTAGGTGGGGTAGATAGATCCAAATCGTTCTCCAAAGTGGTTGCATCAATTTACATGTCCGTAGCATGAGGGTCCCAGATGATCTGCATCTTCAGAGCGTGGGTGCATCATGGTGTCTCACTTTGGTCTCAATTTGCATTTTCTTGGTGATTAATGGTGTTGAGCACTTTTCCACAGCTTATTGAATATTTGGATATCTTCCTTTGTGATCTGTCTGTCAAAGTCTCTTGGCCATTTTTCGTAGACTTGTTTGTCTTTGCCGCTTCGATTTGTAGGAACCATTTCTTTCCAGAGTTCTGTTGGCTCCAGGAGGGAGTAGGTATCTCCTCCCACTCTGAGGGCCTTTTTGCTGTTACTGGTGTCTTTTGATGACCAGATGTTTTGCATTTCAATGAAATCCAATCCATTTCCTCTACAAATAAGATCTCTGTGTTATGTTTAAGGAATCTTTTTCCTACTCCAAGGTCCTGAAGATATGCTTTGTCTAGATGTCACGTTCTTGTCTACATCATTTATTGTTTAGCCATCCACATTAGATCCATTCAGAATTAATTTTTGAGGAGCTGGGATGGAGGTAGCTCAGTGGTAGAGTGCTTGCCTAGTGAGGCCTTGGGTTCGAGTCTCAACACTGAGGGGGAAAAAAGCAAGCTGTATTTATGGTGTGAGGTAGGAGTCAAGCTTCATGCCCCCCGCCCCCATTCAATTGCTCCAACTGGCCCAGCACCATTGTCAAAAAGATAATCTTGTTTGTGCTGAATTACACGAGAGTCTGTTATAAATCAATTGATCATATCCGTCTGGGTCTATTTTTGGATTCTCTCTTCTTTCATATTTTTTGTCTCTTCTTAAGCCAGTATCACAATGTCCTAATTGCTTGAAACTTTACAGAAAATTATAAAATCATGTCATTTAAGTAGTTCATCTTTGTTCTGTGTGGTTGTCTGAGTTATTGTAGGTCCTTTGCCTTTTCACACACACTTCATTTTATCTTATTATCCCACCCCGTCCTATCGTGTCCTCGCGCTGGGGCTGGAACCCGGGGCTGTGTCCCTCCATGCTGAGCACATCCTGAACCATGCCCCCAGCCCTACATTTTGGAATTGGCTCGTCAATTTCCACCAAAACCTGCTAGAATGTTGATGGGCATGGTGTTGAACCCACAGATCATTTTAGGGAGAATCGGCATCTTACCAATAATATTAACTTGCAGTCCAGGGACACAGCACATCTCTGCATTTATGAATGCCTTCCTTAGCTCTTCTGGAATCTGGGCTTATCTTTAACCCCGCTGACTGTGGCACTTGGTGGGAATTAACTTTCAGCCGTGTGACTGCCATAAGGAAGTTTGTTATGTGGTTTAATCCCTTCAGACCCAGCAAATGAGGTCCCAAAGGAGGACAGATGGAAAGATCTAGAGAGGAAGCCAGACAACCAGGACCCAGCCACAGACCTGTCCCCAGGAGAATCTGCTCTAGGGAGGAGAGTTGGACCGGGTGAGTCGGACAGGTTCACGACACAGCCCTCCAACCTCCCAGAGTATCGGTTCTGTGAAATAGCAGTTGCGAGGAGTGACCATTGCAGGGCATCTATTAGGTGCTCAATAAGTGCTACTGGGGTATATTTTTCCCCAAAGGAAGACCGACGCCACCAATGTGTACACAAATTGAAACCTCTCCATGGGTCTTGCTTCCCCCCCCCCCTTTTAGGGGCCAAATGAATGTGTATCTTTTTTTTTTAATTTTTTATTGTTGGTTGTTCAAAACATTACATAGTTCTTGATATATCATATTTCACACTTTGATTCAAGTGGGTTATGAACTCCCATTTTTACCCCGTATACAAATTGCAGAATCACATCAGTTACACATCCATTGATTTACATATTGCCATACTAGTGTCTGTTGATTTCTGCTGCCTTTCCTATCCTCTACTATCCCCCCTCTCCTCCCCTCCCTTCCCCTCTTCTCTCTCTACCCCCTCTACTGTCATTCATTTCTCCCCCTTGTATTATTTTCCCCTTTCCCCTCGCTTCCTCTTGTATGAAATTTTGTATAACCCTGAGGGTCTCCTTCCATTTCCATTCTCTCTCCCTTTCCCTCCCACCTCTCATCCCAGTTTAATGTTAATCTTCTTCTCATGCTCTTCGTCCCTACTCTGTTCTTAGTTACTCTCCTTATATCAAAGAAGACATTTAGCATTTGTTTTTTAGGGATTGGCTAGCTTCACTTAGCATAATCTGCTCTAATGCCATCCATTTCCCTGCAAATTCTATGATTTTGTCATTTTTTAATGCAGAGTAATACTCCATTGTGTATAAATGCCACATTTTTTTATCCATTCATCTATTGAAGGGCATCTAGGTTGGTTCCACAGTCTTGCTATTGTGAATTGTGCTGCTATGAACATCGATGTAGCAGTGTCCCTGTAGCATGCTCTTTTTAGGTCTTTAGGGAATAGACCGAGAAGGGGAATAGCTGGGTCAAATGGTGGTTCCATTCCCAGCTTTCCAAGAAATCTCCATACTGCTTTCCAAATTGGCTGCACCAATTTGCAGTCCCACCAGCAATGTACAAGTGTACCCTTTTCCCCACATCCTCGCCAGCACTTGTTGTTGTTTGACTTCATAATGGCTGCCAATCTTACTGGAGTGAGATGGTATCTTAGGGTGGTTTTGATTTGCATTTCTCTGACAGCTAGAGATGGTGAGCATTTTTTCATGTACTTGTTGATTGATTGTATGTCCTCCTCTGAGAAGTGTCTGTTCAGGTCCTTGGCCCATTTGTTGATTGGGTTATTTGTTATCTTATTGTCTAATTTTTTGAGCTCTTTGTATACTCTGGATATTAGGGCTCTATCTGAAGTGTGAGGAGTAAAGATTTGTTCCCAGGATGTAGGCTCCCTATTTACCTCTCTTATTGTTTCTTTTGCTGAGAAAAAACTTTTTAGTTTGAGTAAGTCCCATTTGTTGATTCTAGTTATTAACTTTTGTGCTATGGGTGTCCTATTGAGGAATTTGGAGCCCGACCCCACAGTATGTAGATCGTAGCAAACTTTTTCTTCTATCAGACGAATGTGTATCTTAATACCAAAGAGATGTAGAGAGGTGACAGCTGTCTAGGGCCCCCAGGGGCCTGGCCCAAGTGGTGGTGACCTTGAACTGCTCTTTCCTCCATGGGCCTCGTGCTCTCTCGGGATGTCCTTGCATCTTACCCTCCACTCTCCCTCCAGGCCTTGGCGCCCCGGCTCCCTCAGCCTCAAGCTGTTGGGGGTCAGGTGCCAACAGGCAGAGCCTCAGGATGTTTGGCGGTGGGGCCAAGGGCCCTTCCCAGGCTGGTCACCAGGGCCACCTGCTCAGGCATCCCTCTGGGCTGGGCTTTAAGTGCTGAAAGGAGCTAATTAAGCCCTGGCGACTGGGCTCTGTTTCCTAATCACTGACTTTCTGCTGACAGAAGCAGCTTCTCCCCAGACTCTTCTTAAAGGGGGCAAACCCTTTCCCTACCGCACATTTTAAATACAATTACAATAAAGAGTGATTTTAAAATACACTTTACTAAGCACTTTCCTTTCTTATTTAAGAAACACTTTTATAGCCCTTGTCACGCTAAGCACCGAGCAGATCTCTCTCTCCAGTCCTTGCCCTACCCCTGCTCCCACCATGGCCCTCATACAGGGGAAGGCGCCTCCTGGGTGATCAACTGCCCATGGAGAGCGGGGACAGCTCCTGGACTCAAACACAGTGTGGCCTTAGGTCCACCCAGCCCTGGTGGCCTGGGGCAGTAGCCTCCACGGGCTTTGTTTTAGGAATCCCTGGGGTTTTCCCTGACATAACCCTTCTGCTCCACTGTAAGTGCTCTGGACAGCCCAATGACCAGCTGCCCCTGGGCTGGGGACAGAACCTGCACCTTCAAGGGCCTGGGGGGTTGGGTAGGAAGAGCCCGGACTTGCTCGAGTCTGGTTCCAGGGGATCTAGACTGGGGAGCCTGGTTCCGGGCTGTCAGGCATTATCATGTTTGGCTTTGAGTCAACAACCCTTCAGGGGACTTGGCGAGCACTGGATTCCTGGAACGCAGCAGCTCCTGTGGCTACCTGTTCACCAGGGAGGGCGCCGGGGCTGGCAGAGGGGGTCTGGGGCTGGAGGCTGGAGGCTGGAGGCACTCCAAAGGAGGAGGCCCCAGGGCAGCCTGCCTGTCCTGCTCCCTTCAACTTGGTGTAACATAATCCTTCCTCCTGGCTGCTGGGCTGAGGGGAGGGGAGGGGACGTGCTCCAGGGCCACAGCTCGGTTGCCTCGGGGCTTTAACATCTAGGATTCCCACGAGGGGCCACGGAGACCCCCAGCTCAGACAGTTTTGCTGCAGCACTTCCCCTGGATGCCCCATGGCCCTCCCTTTCACTTCCTTCCAGTCTCTGCCCATGTCACCTCCTTGGAGAGGCCTGACCACGGCCAGGAAGAAACCCCATGGTCCGGGCCTCTGCGTGCTGGCTTGCCTCTTGTCACACGTGCTGTGAAGGCCCCACACGGACCTGCTGCCTTTTTATTTCCTGCGGTCTCAGCCCACTGGTCGGCGGGCTCAGGAGGGCAGCGCCCCTGGGCCTGCTCCACAGGCGCTGACCCAGCCACGCGGCCCAGTCACTGTTTCTGGTGGGAGAAACAGCTGGACCCAAAGGATTAGGAGCCCAAGGAGCAAAGGGTGCAGGAGGAGAATGAGCAGCTTCTCTAGGAGGACCAGGGGGTGTCATGAGGCTGAGGGGCAGGGGGGTCTCAGGGGATCTGATGGATGGACTCACTGAGCAGGTGGGTGAGGGTCAGGGCCTGATGGGCAGCTGATATTCAAGGTGATGAGGGGCGGTGGACAGTGGGGTTGCCACCTTTGGATGCTTAGGGCAGCTCCCCAAGGACTTCAATCAAGGCTTTCTCTCAGTCAATGAACAGGCAGGCTGGCAGTCTGGGCAAGACAAAGATTGCTCTGTGTATGGCTTTTTTTTTTTTTTTTTTTTTAAGTACTGGAATTGAACCCAGGGAGCCACATTCCCAGCACTTTTTATTTTATTTTGAGACAGAGTCTGGCTAAGTTGCTGAGGCTGGCCTCCAACTTGTGATCCTCCTGCCTCAGCCTCCTGAGAAACTGGGATTATAGGCATGTGCCACCACACTCAGTGTGTGTATGGCATTTGGACATGGCTGCACCACTGCCACTGGCATACGCTATAAGCAGGCAGGTGGATTTGGGTGGTTAGAAGATGGGGTGGGGACAAGGGAGCCATCTTTTCTCTAAACATTTTACCCATCACCCAGGTTCTCCAATCCCTAGATTTACTTCTTTTCACGTCTCTCCATCCTCCCATCTGTCTTATTTTTGATGCATTTCAAAGTTGCAGACACCCTTCACGTGCCCATCATTAACTAGAGTTCAATGTTTGTTTACAGTTCTTTTTTGTGCTCATTTAGAGATGCGTAGAGACGACAGTTACACAAAATGAAATGTATACATCTTAACTAGATCATTCCGTAAGCTCTGGAAAATGTATGCATCTTGTGATCCAACCTCTGTCAAGTCACAGAACATTACTGTCACCTCAGAAGTTCCCCCTTGTGCCCCTTCCTCAGAAATGCTCACTGTACATCTTTTCTTGGACGATGTTCCTGACATCCATCCTCCTGGTTGAGCACAAGGCGCCCCTGCCCCCGTGAAGACTACATTTCCCAGTCTTCCTTGCGGCCAGCGTGGTCATGTGATTAAGTTTTGGGTTTTGGAATGTAAATAGAAGCATGATGGGGGCAGCTTCTAAAAACATTCCTTAAAAGACATCTGGCGTGCCCTTGGCCCTTCATCTTCTGTCTTCCTTCCTGTCGCCTAGAACAGAGCCCTTATGGCCACCATTGTGGGTCATGACCAAGGGGAAACACGGGGAAGGTGGAACGGGAGCTGGATGGACCTGAGTTTCTAAGCTCTTTGTGGAGCAGAAATATCCTGGGTCCCTTAGACTTTCACGTGTGAGAGATAAACACCTCCTTTCATTTTAGCCACTGTCAATTGCAGTCCCCAATACGGTTAAACCAAGTCTGAATGACAAATATCTGACTGTATTGTGTGCCTGTGGTACCTGTTCAAAGAAGTGAACTGTAATGCAAAATTCAACATAAACTAAATGAAAAGACCCTCTGCAGCAGAGGTGGCAGCCTGTCCCTCCCATGCAGCGGTGGAGTGGGAGAATCTCGTGTGTTCTGTTTGCTAGCACACAGGATCAATGTCACATGGCAGGGACCCAAATGAATAGTGACTGAAACAAGACAGAAGTGTATTTCTCTGCACGTAAAAGCCGGAGCCAGCTGGTCCAGCAGATCAGGGACCCGACTCCACCTCCCATATGCAGTCACGGCACGGATGTGTTCGGAGTTTCTGAACACAAAGCCAAGATGGGGGCCTCACTCATGCAGAGGTGGCCAGGGGACACTGGCAGCCTCAGCGGATGGAGGTAGCTCTCTAGTGCACACTGTGGCCACCCCTGGGCGACCTGTCCGTAATCCAGGCAGGGGCTGCTCCTGCCCACAGCAGACACTTCCCCGTGGGGTGGGCTCCTAGCCTCTGGCATCTCGGGGCTGCACCAGCTCCCCGCTCGCGCTTGTGTCCTGGCTCCAAGTTGCCATTGCCATCTCTGTCCCCAGGCACTCCTGTCAGGCCTCCAGAGCCCCCTCCCGGGGATTTGGAGGCAGTTCTCTTATCTGGCCCTGCAGCAGGTTATCGTGGGTCCCTCGCTGACATCTGGTGATGTTGACACACCAAATCTTAATCTCCTTAGGCCAACCTCACTTGCAACTGTCATATTCCACACCCGCTGCCCTTTCAGACTTAGCTCGTGCCTCTGATCCTGGCTGTCACATTTCCACTCCCCTCTGGGCCAAGTCCAAGTCGGCCAGTTTGCAGGGATCTAGCCTTGGCTGCTAGTCTTCATTCTGGGGCCCAGGAGGCCATCGAAGGGCTGTTTGGGAAAACCATTCCCTCAAAACCACCCTTGGATTTGGGCTGTCATAGACCTGTACCAATAATAACTTCAGTAGTCGCGGTAGTAATAACAACAATAACTAGAACTTCTGCTTGCTAAACACTTAGCAGGTGACAGAGGCTGTCCTTAGTCTCTCTCAGGTAGGGCTTGTTCTCTCCCATTTCATAGATGAAGAAACTGAGGCCCTAGATGTGAGCAAGTCCTTCAAGGCTACATAGCTCAGATGAGGGCTGGGGTCTAGGCCTGGATTCCTCCAGAGAGTCTCATGCTCTGCAGTTTTGTCTTCCCAAAGCCCTGAGAAAGGCCTAGAGTTCAGTGTGACTCTGACACTAGGGTCCTTAGTCTCGCCAGCCCAGCGTTCCCACGTAGAAAGCCATGTGTGAGGCCCGGGATGTGACAGAACCCTTAGTCGTGCCGTGGCCTGGTCTCTCTTACTCTGACTCCTGGGCTCTCAGGGCTCCCAGGACCGTGGTCAGCCTGGCTGGTTCACAGTTGCTAGTGCTTCTGTTGATGGACACACCTCAGAAGGACCCAAGGGCTGAAAAGAGGTCCTAGGGCCTCCTGAGGGAGGCAAGGATGGACGGAACGGAATGAGGACAGAGAGGGGTGTGGACACGGGCGGGGGATGGGACGGGGCTGGAAGCTGAGCCAGGAGGAGTTTCAGAGCAGGGCGGAGGGACAGGTGGGGGGAGGGGACCCTGGGCAGCACACTGCAAACACAGAGGCAGGGGACATCAGGATTTGGCTCCTGTGTGAGCCACTCTAGGCAGAGGGTGTCCTGGCCCAGGCTGGCTCCAGGTCACATCTGCCCCCCACTGTGCACCCCAAGGCCGTCCCTGCCTTCTGGGCCATGGGCCCGGTCTTCCTCAGGCGTCTAGAAGCTTCTCCGGTGGCCGGCGCTGGGGCTCTGGGTAGCTGTGCACAAGCCTGTTCTGACACCCCAGGTGCTCGCCCTTCTCCAGCAGCACTGGGACCAGGTGGGGGATGGAGGAAATGAACACAGATAAACCTGTCAGTCCTCAAGTGCAGCCTGGGGCGGGGCGGGGCGGGTGGCAATTTGGAGAGCAAACTCTGGGCTGTTTACCTGCAGGAGCTGTTCCGGGTGGTTATTTACTTTTCTGTGATTCTGGGAGGGGGAAAATGAGACCGAGGGCCTCAGGGGGCCTTGGCAAACAGAGGAGGCGCCCGGGTGTTAACTGATTCTGTCAGCCGCTCAGCCTGCCTTGCCTCCCAGAGGCCATTGGCATGCGTGGCCAGTCTGGGGGAGCCCAGCCCTAGAGCCGGAGGGAGCTGTGGAGGTCAGAGAAGCTGCGCCACAACCCACCGCTCTGCTTTCCGAATGAGATGGCCCAGAAAGGGGAGAGAAGATCCCCAGAACGGGATGTGTTCACAGAGCCCAGGCCGGAGCACATGGGGGGAGCATTCTGGATAGGGAGGTGGCTGGTGTCCCCAGCCCCTGGAAACTCCCAGTCAGGCTGGGTCCTGCTGCTGGGAGCACCGGGGTCCTTCTCCAGCTGATGGACAGCCCTGGGCTCCAGTGCCAGGCAGGCTCTTGACTGGCAGGGTCTCTGTTTCTCTGACCACAGGGCAGGGATGGGGACATCTGATGGCTGTGTCATGTGTACTGACCGACTGGCTTTGTGACTTGGAAGGACTGACTAGAACGGTGGGTGCAACCTTTTCCCCACCTCGTGCCTGGAAGTGGGCTCGATTCTCTAAGAGCCAGGGGTAGCAGAGCGAGGTACCCCTGTCCCCTCACGTGTGAAATGGGTACGACAACTAAAGCACCTGCCACAGGCGTCCTCGGGAGGGCAAATGAAATTCCCAGGCGGCGCTCGGCAGGGCCGAGTGATTTTCTACAGGTTCTTGGGCACCACTGTCATCCCCAGCACAGTGGTGGCCCAGCAGGCCCGAGGCGGTGGCCCCACACTGTGCCAGCAGCCCTGGCCTACGTCTCCGTCTCCGCCACACACTTGCAAGAAAGAAAGAAGAAAAGAAGCCAATTCCCCTAAGGCTGTCCTTGCTAAGCCAGTCCCAGGGATGGACTATTGAATACCCCTCCTGGAGCACCCGTCTTCTTAGTATTCTGGAAAGGGGGGGAAGGGGAGGCACAGAGCAAGCAATTTCTGGAGAGGAACAGCCATGAGCTGACATTGCTACTTTCTTTCCCACAAAACATGGTTTTATTAGAGGAAAAACCACAGCAGAAGACCTGCGGCTCCCCAGTCTTGGGTATCTGGTGGACATTTCTAGAAAAAGAATGAAATGAGGGAAACCACCGACAGGATTAGTTGTCAATGATGCGATTTGAGCTTGCAGGCCATCATGGGAAGTTTGGAAAACGTCTCTCTGTTACTACAAGCCGGACAGCAGCTCCATCCCTGAAAAACTTTGATTTCCAAAGGGCCAAGGTGCGCATGGTTCCAAAGGTGAAGGGTCAGAGTGTCAGGTGGTCGGGGATTTTAATATAGTACAATAGGAAAAGTTTGTTAAGTTTTCAGATTCCAGGAAGCAAACAAGCCTCAAGAAGCTGCCATTTGCTGAGGCCCTGTGTGGGATCACAGAAGAGTGCCCCTGGTAACGGCCAAGGCTGGCATGATCCCTTTACCCGCTCCAGATGTGGGAGGGGCCAGATGTCCTTAATCCACTTCAACCAAAACAACATATTGCCGGGGACATTAGTGGAGAAGCAGATAAGAGAGTCCAGCTGTCTTCTATTAAGTCAGACACTTGAGAGATTGACAAAACTGAAAAGCAATACAGCTCTTCTCTCATTTTCAAAACATCTTTTACAAAAGTATACTTCTTGCTTGAACATGAACTGAGATAATTGTTTTTATATTATATGAGTTCATAAATGAACATTCAGAAAAAATTCTGTTTTAATAGCTAATGTGGCATTTATCTATTTATTTGTTTCGGTATTGGGGATTGAACACAGGGGTACTTACCACTGGGTGATATCCCAGCCCTTTTTTTTGTTTAGAGATAGGGTCTCGCTAAGATGCTTAGGGCCTGGCTAAGTCATTGAGGCTGGCCTCGAACTTGCAATCCTCCTGCCTCAGCCTCCTGTGTCACTGGGATGACAGGTATGCAACACTGCATTGGGCCTAGTATGACAAATATTTATAAATCAACAATCTGGGAGTCCTCAGTAGGAATGAAAAGGGGTCCTGGTACCAGATGTCTGAGAACTAGTGATCTGTGTATGTGGGGTACGAACAAGCACATAGCTGTTTGCAGCTGGTCAAGGGCTGATGTTTGTGCCCTGGGTGGAAGAGGAGGCACTGCTGTGAAGTGGAAGGGTGAGCTGGGGGCTCCAGGAGGAGGCATCCTCATAACACGGACAAGTGGTGACAAGAGGTTTCCAGGTTACTGGAACTGAGAGGCTGGCATGAGCCTCCCTCCCAATGGCAGGAGGTCGCAGAAACCCAGGGAGAGGACGAGACCACACTGATCCCAACAATGGATTGTGCCTGTTTCCCCAGACCAGGGCTGTACCTCCTCCCCGCTCCTCAACTCCAGGGGCCCACGTCACCTGTCCTCAGCGTGGTCAGATCCAGACACCACAGACCGGCTCCTTCTCACTGGTCTCTACCTGCGAGGCCTGTGGGACACCCTGGCCAGAATCAGGGACGGGGCTAGTCACCAAGATTAGGCCCGCCCTGCCCCACCACTACCACCCTGGCCCCAGGCCCCCATGCCCGGATCAGCACAAGGGCTGCCCTCCTCTCCAGGGCCCCTTGCCCTGAGTCGTGGCTAGGTTCTGGTTTGTGGCAGCCTGGGCCCCGGTGGACGGGCAGGGGCAGTGCAGGAGCAGCAGGTCTGGGCCCCAGGAGAGGAGCCAGGCCTTCTCAGTTGAAGTCATCTGGGCTTCCATCTTCAACTGGGGCCCGAGGTGGGCAGGAGCTGGGATCACACCACCTTGACACAGTTCAGGCTCCTTGCTGCTCCCAGAGGGGGTGGCCTTTACCAACAGGTCAAGAGGGAAGCAGCAAAGGGGAGGCTTTCTGTGAAAGCCTGTCCCCTCTCGGGCCTCCCTCTGCCCTCCCCTCGTCTCCGCACCTCCTCTGCTGCTGCCTCCAGCCCCCACCGCTCACCAAAGCAGTTTGAAGTGTCAGGTCATGTGGACACAGGGCAACCTGCCTCTGCGGCGTTCAGCTCTGCCGTGGGCTGGGCCACTCACCTGCCCCATCTCCTGTGCTTTTGCTAGTGCCCCGCCCTCTCGCTAACGTCCCCAGTCTGCCTTTGACCCCAGTCCACCAGGAGTTCAGGTGAGGAGACCTTGCCTGACAGCCTCTGTCTCTTACATAGCAGGAAGTTAGGAGGTGACAGTCCTGGGCTGGTCCTGTCTCCCCAGGATGTCACATGGCTGGCCAGCCTGGCTGACCCGGAGGCCCAGAGGGAGAGTTTTTTGTGGTTTGTTTTTGAGGAGGGGGCTTGTGGAGTGGATGGTGGGTGGGCCACCAGCCCTGCGGTTCTCTTGGTTGGCCGAGGTGTAAGCAGAGCCTCCTTTCTCTCTGTCCCCATGTCCATGTTGGGCTTCTGCTCAGGCAGCGTCACCCAGAGCATCTCGCTCTGGTCCCGCCTCTCCCAGTCCCCTGTCTTGACACAGGTGTGTGACATCTCTCTGCCTGTGGTCTGCTTCCCCACACGGGGCCCGACCTGTGTGAGCCACACGTCTCTCTGCTCAGGGTGCCACCTGATCTCTGGACCCCACCACTTGCTCCCCCACCCAGCCTTTCTGGCCCCTTACTAGATTCTGTGTGCTGATCTTGTGTCTCTGAACCTCCTAGGGACACAGGTGCACAGCCACCCACCACACCCCTGCTCTAGCCGAGATGGACCACCCCATCCTGGCTCCTTGCCTTCCGGTCATTGTGCTGCCTGTTGTGGGAAAAGGCCCCTCCTGCTCAACTCCTGGTTCACGATTTTGGTTCTGAACAACAGGGACCTTCTCAATTTCCCTAATTCAAGGATATCTATTGGCTGGGGCTGGGGGTCGGGGGCTGGCTTTGCTGGGTGTCTCTCGTCCTGGGTGGATGTCCCCCCCCACTAGGTAGCTCCAGTCTCCTTGAGGCACCAGTCTGCTTCCGGCTCACTCCTGACGTAGAACGTGCTGTCTTGTGGCTTTAATCTCAGCAACCCATCGTGGCCCTGACCCACCATGGCCTCTCCCACTCCTCTGCCTCACTCCTGTGTCTGCTGAGGACTGCTGTCCACAGCCTTCGGCCAGGTCAACTCCTGAGAAGATTCCAGATCACAGCTCAGGTCAAGGCAGCCCCTGTCGTGAGTGGTTAGCTGCCCTCACTAAGGTGCCTGCCTGCCGGATACCACCGGCAGGGGCCTTGGGGATCATAGGGTCCTCACCAGAGTGACCTTCCAAAGGGGACAAGGCAGTGCTGTGGGGGGCAGGGCACTGGTGATCTCAGCAATTGGCACCCAAGTCCAATCTCTCTAAGACCTCTTCTTCTGCCGAGACTCATCTCAAATATGACCTCTTCCAAGAAGCCTCTTTGGACCACCTCCGGCCACCACAGAGGTCAGGAGACCACAGCAGTGGGGTCGTCTCCCAGTTGTTTACCTTCCTGGCTGTTCTCTGGGCTTCCTCAGAGCCCCTTACAGCTGACATGAGCTCATGAAATGTTCAATAAATGTTGAAGGTGTGACGTGAACAGAATGCCTGACCTGACGGGGACATCATCTACTTGCAGACCCCGGGTGTGTGTCAAAGCCAGGTTCAGATGGCTGGATTTCCAGAAGAATCTAAATTTGCAGCTTCTCACGCACCAGCTGGCTTGGGGTCCTGCACAGCAGAGCCCGAGTTGAGGAGGGACTTGTCTAGTTGGATGGTGAGTGAGCCCCAGAAGCAGGAGGAGGGAGTTGGAGGCTGATCCAGAAGGAGGAAGAGCCATGACCATGCAGCTGTGGGCACAGGGCTCCAGCTACTGGGGGACCAGGAGGACCAGGGCTTGGAAATGTCTGAGGGAAGAAGGGTGGGGCCTTTGTTCTCCAACTCTGTTCCCCGTTGAGGACATGATCTTCCTCACACTTCCCAGCCAGCTGTCTGTCCCCAGGGCTGGAAGGAAGTCTTGAACCAGGAAGGGGAGAGCAGAGGGGGTGCTTGCCTGTGGGGCATGGTAACCTCCCCAGCTTTGGCCTTCAGAGCGGCCAGGGTGCAGAGCCGCTGCACTACCTGGCCCTGCTGGGCTGTCCCATGACTCAAGGGAGAAACTCAGGGTGGAGGTTCACCTCCCTGGGGACAGGGCCCAGCCCCTGCCCCCTGGCTCATCTGCATGCCCCGCACCCCTGCAGGCTGCCAGGGTGCAAATCCTGTTGGCCCCCCCAACCCTGCCACAGAGGAGACTGAGGCTCATAAACGGGAAGGGCCTGACTCACAGAGCGCCCCCTGCCACCCAATCTTCCCCCTGCTTACCCCAGGGTTTGCTGGTGGCTTGTCCCCTCTGCCTCAGAGGACAAGGCCTCAGAGAAGGCTCCGGGCTGCAGATCCTCCATCTAGGCCCCTTCCCCTCTTCCCCGCCGGCTCAGGACACAATCCAGTAAATAACACGCTGCCCATCGATCCGAGGTCACTGGGGCCAGGGCCGATCGATGGCCGCAGACAGCTGGGCAGGCGGGTAATGAAGTGCCAGCTCCTTGGCGGGGGCGCGGCCAGCCCTGAGATTTAATCCCCTCACCTCCTCTGCAAGGTTCCAGCTCCGTGACAGGAGGGAAGACAGATGAGGCTCTGAGGCCAGTGGGGGTGGGGTGGGTACGGGGATGAGGGCAGGGGTGGGTGCAGTTGTCAAAGCTCACCGGAGCCCCCAGCCCTCCAGAGTCCCCCGCCCTCCAGCTCCTTTGTCTGGGACTGGAGAGGAGGCAGGTGTCCCTTTGGAACCTCCCAAAGAACATGCACTGCCCCCTCCGCTCCACAGAGCCCATTCCACTCCACATACTTGTCCCTGTGAACATCAAGCTGTCTACCTTTCTAAAATCAGGGTCCTGGAGGGCAAGGAGACTAAACACTGTTGAACAAGTAGGATGTCCTTTGCACATGACATCTTATTCTATCTTCACAGCGTGGTTTGATAAACATTCTATGCCCACTCTAATTAAGGGAAGAGTTTCAGAGAGAAAGAGATGTTCAACAACTAGAGCTGCCCAATGATGGACCGGATCACATAAGGTGCTGAGATCCCCATCACCGTGGGTATTCAAGCCACTGTGGGTGTTCAACTATGGGCTGAGGTGCTGTCAAAAGGCTATGGAGAAGCTGAATGCAGTGGCACACACCTAGAATCCCAGCGGCTCAGGAGGCTGAGGCAGGAGGATCACAAGTTCAAAGCCAGCCTCAGTAACTTAGTGAGGCACTAAGCAACTCCGTGAGACCCTGCCTCTAAATAAAATACAGAAAGAGCTGTTGATGTGACTCAGTTGTTAAGCACCCCTGGGTTCAATCCCTGGCATCAAAAATAAATAAATAAATAAATACATACGTACACAGCCATGGGGTTCTTTCCCACTTTGAGCTCAAGTCTTTGGGAAAGAAAGAATAATCTGGGCTTTAGGGAAGGGCCCTGGCCCCAGGTAGAAAGATGACCAAATGAGATGTGGTCATTAAGCCAGTGGCTTCTAAACCCTGTCTGCAGACCCCTGGGGTACTCTGGAGGCATTCAGGATATCCACAAACGTTTGACTCAAGTTCATTTTCAATACCATTGTTTAATGCTAAAACTGTATTTAAAAATAGATGCAGGTTAAAGATTATGTTACACAATGTACAAGCTGTTTGAAATCACCAGAAGGGTTGCTCTGGGGAGATCTGGTACTAAAGATTTTCCTACATCTGTCTCTCTCTCTCTCTCTCTCTCTTTTTTTTTTGCAATGCTAGGGATTGAAACTGGGGCCTCATGCACGTCAGACCAGCACTCTACCACTGAGCTCCGCCCAGCCCTCTGTATCTGGAGTTAATTGAAAGGCATGGCAGGAAGGAATATTGGAAGATACACACAAAACCCTCCTTAACTCGCACTCACTCATCTGTATGAATAAGTAATAGCCTACAACACAAGCAGAAGCAGAAACAAGCTAGAGGCTGCGCCTGGTGCAGGATGCAGGATGGAAACTGTCACCCATAATCTCTTATTTCTGTTTTCTCCTCAACAAAACAGGCTTGTTGCCATCTTATCTAATATTATTTTAATTGTCCGCTCATTATAACAAGCACACGGCACACATGTGAACATAGCGAGTGCATCTGCGCTCACAGGATATGACTTTCATTTGTTTTACACACTGCGATTCTATTTGGATTTCCCTTGAGAAACAGCTCTGGTGTTGAAAATACTGAGGGGCTACCAGGTCACCTTCCTTGGCAGGGTGGCCAAGGCTGCCCCTACCCAGGTCTCTTCTGGGCTGGGCAGAGTAGGGGCTCTGTCTCTGCTTTTCCCTATACACAGGCCACAGCCTCTGTGAGCCTGGCCCTTGGCCCCCAGCCTGTGGCCAGTGGTGGGAGAGGAGCGCCAGGTGCTGCGGGGGGCAGGGCTGGATGGGAGGCACCTGGAGCATTCTGGCTGGTTCTTCCTAAGGCGGGAAGTCTGGGCAGGAGGCAGCGTGGTGATGGGGAAAGCTCTGGCCTACAGAGAAGGCCACAGAACACCTGCCCCAGGAGGCCACGCTGAAGCCACAGGTCCAAGAGGTGGGGCCAGTAGCAGGGATTGGAGGGCTGGGCACAGGAGCTGCTTTCCGTCCACCGGGCAGTGCATTCCATCCTGCTCTGCAGGACTGACTGACAGAGAGGCGCAGAGCTGAGGCTGCCCTGGCCCCTTTTCTAGAAATCCCTTCCGGGGCTGCCAGGCTCTGGGGTTGTTCCCAGGGCCACGGAGATGCCCACTGGCCTCATTTCTGTCACATGTGGCTGTTTAGGACTCTCTGGCCTCAGCACTGGCTGGCTGGAGCAGCATGACCCACAGACCCGCTCCAAACAAGCCTGGAGAGGGCCCTGACTGAGCCTGGGCTCGGGAGTCAGAATGCCAGCCTTCTCCTGTGCCACCCACCCCACCCCTCACCATCCTTCTGCGGCCCTGGTCTTAGGTTCCCCTCTCCAACTAACCCCTGAGCATCTTGGTACTTTGTCGTCCATCTAGAAGTTCCTTCCTGTGAAACTTTGCTCAGTGGGCAGCTTCTTGGCCTCAGGTGCCTTCTCCCCAGACAGCCTCCCCTGGCCACGTCACCCCGTGCAGTCACCCCATCCTATCCCCACTCACCTGTCCTGACACTCGGGTTCTCTTCACAGCACTTCATGTTTTCTGAGAGAACCTTGTTTACCTCTTGCTTTCTTGAGCTTTTTGTCCCTCCACACCAGAATACCAGCTCTATAAGGACAGGGACCTTGTCTATCTTGTTCTTTGCTGTATCTTTAGCCTCATGCCCGGCACATAGTAGGTGCTCAACAAACACCTGTGGAATCAAGGAGCTCATTTGTCAGTAGTCACACATGCTTTTCAGGGAGGATTTCCTGAGAAGTGGGTGACTTTGATTTTAAGCCCAGCTGTGTGGAGCCTCCAATAGGAAAATGGAGAAAGGGGTTCTGGGAGGGAGGAAAGGGTGGTTGGTGGGCGATGAGGCTGTGTGTGTGGGAGGAGCCGCAGACCTGGGGTATATGAAGACTTAAAAGCTGTTTTGGGAAAAAGCCAGATGGAAGGTGGAAGTTTCCAGTCGTGTGACATGAAAGGACAAACCAGGGGGAGGGAAACGGGGAAGCTGAGAAGCCAGGCCCTGCCCTGGTGGCTGCGTGAGCAGGTGCTCCTCAGTCCTTCCCTGGGGCAGAGGCACCCAGAGCTGGCCACATACTTTTAGTTGAAAGAGAGGAGGAGAGGGAACGCAGGCGGGGAGGGAAATCGATAAGAGACCTTTTAAGATCTCAAAACATTATCCAGTCGCATTATCATCCAATTGGCTTCGCTGACATTGGGCCCTGCCTTTCTCAGAATCACAATGAGAACTTCGTCTCCCCTTATTGGGGCCCCCCTTGCCTGGGGAGGGTCCCTGGCACTGCCTGGGGGTCTAGAGACTGTGGCCCTTGCTCAGGAGGTAAGGGGGGATGGCACCCCAAACTGAGAGCCTGACAGCAAAGGCTGGGGGCAGGACCGCACAGCCACAGTGAGGAGCCACTGGTGTGGCTGGGGCTGGGGCAAGGGGGAGCACTGAGGCCACAGGACCCAGCAGGTGCCCAGAGATGCGGAGGCCTCAGCGCTGGCGCCCCCAGGCAGCTAGGGGATGAGGTGTCAGAGCTGAGAGGGGCTGACAGAATTTGGTTCTCCGCCCCCTCAGTTCCTGCCCGCCTTCCCAGGGCTAATCTCGTTTAGCACGGCAATTAAATTTTAAAGGCCCATCAGCTCGGTCCCTTGCATGCCAGGTTCTTCCCAGATAGAATTATTTAATAGACTGGATGGCAACTCCGGGGCTCTGGCTGGGGCTGCAGACCCACTGAGGCAGAAAATTAATAAACACGGCAGCCGTTCCCGCCACCCTCCGCCTGTCTCCCCTCATTCTCTCCTGCCCACAGAGGGGCTGGCGGGGTGAGTGTCCTGGGTGGGGAATCAGGGATGGGGGAGGAGGGCCAGTAAAGCCTCAGGACCCCAGCAGATGGTCTTGGGGAT
Organism: Marmota flaviventris; assembly: GCF_047511675.1. NCBI lineage: Eukaryota > Metazoa > Chordata > Mammalia > Rodentia > Sciuridae > Marmota > Marmota flaviventris. The sequence goes on from NC_092503.1 coordinate 119,069,958, forward strand.
TGGAGCCTGTCGGGGAGTCCCACTCTGCCAATTAGCTGAGCAGAGTGGCATACCTTACTTAACCCGTCTGGCCTCAGTCCATTCATCTGTGTAATGGGGTCGTGCAGAGGATCACAGAGGTGACGCATGTTAAGTGTTTGGCATGATAACCAGCCCACACGCAGCATGCTACTCCTTCCCTCTCCTTCCCAGATAATCATGGCTTGTATGCTTTTGCTGGGGCCACCAGGTTGGGGGCGCAGGGAGGAGGGGGAACAACTGCAGTAGTAACCAGGCAGTTGCTGACTTACCAAGCCCAACAGACCGGGGGTCTTGGGGTTCACTAGGACTCAGGCATTAGGAAATGAGGTCCCCAGGGTCTGGCATCCTGGGTGAAAACTTGTCTCCCTGTGTGTTCCTGGACAAGCCTGGTTTCTCAGCCTCAGTTCCCCTACCTATAAAGTGGGGACAGGGAATCAACTTCATGGGATTACCTACAGCTGTAGGTACCTTGAGGGTTCTGAAGTTCTACCCACTGTGTGCCAGGTGGCCCCGGCATGGGGCCACCCAGGGGAGAGGAGCAACTTGGGAGAGCCACAGGGTGACCAGGAGAGGCTGGGGCTCATGTTGAAGAGATGAGTGGGACTCTGGGGCCAAGAGCTGGGCCTGGGTCCTGTGCTTGCGTTGTGGGCCCCTCTCTCCTGCCCTACTTCAGATTCTGTGCCTCTCCTTGGAGGGGCTGGGGGGGGAGGGGTGAGAGGGGCCATCTGTGGGAGGGGAGTCTGCGGTGGTCTCAGGTGGGCCTGCCAGGCTGCAGCAGCCCTCCTCTCACCTGGCACAGTCCCCTACGCTGGGGTCTTGGTTCTGTGGGATGACCGGATCCTCTTTCCCCTCCAGGACCTTCAGAGGCTCTGGAAACAGCCCTGTGGTCCCAGGAATCTCCACTGAGGACCCTCCTTCCTGTGTGTTACTCACCGCATCAGCGTCTGCGTTTGGGGCCTTCTGAACCCCGGTGCTGGGGGATGGATGGGGCAGGCAGAGGCGCTGTCCCCAGAGCTGGAGGAGGGGGACCTGGGTGCGGTGCGATTTCCCACAGGTTCGGGATCCTGCAGCGGGTGGTGAACCGCCCTGAGGGTGAGCAGGGGTGGTGACAGTCACAATGAGGAAGCGCAGCCTCGGGTGGGTGAGCGGGGGACCTACAGCTGGCCCAGCCCTAACTCTCACTGTGTCCCTCAGGGTCCCAACCCGAATGCCCCCAACCCCGTGGCCTACGCGCAGAGACCCTCTCTGCCCGCCGTCAGCCGGAGCGGGTGCACCTTCTAGCTCACCCGCCGCCCGTTCCCCTGGGACCGCGCTCGCGGCCAGGGCGCGGCGGGGGCGGAGCGGCGGGGAGCCGAGGCGCGGCCCGCGCAGAAATTCAGCAAATTGCCGGGCGCGCTCCAGCCCGCCACTTCCCGAGCGCTCCCGCGCCCCGGCGAGCGATCTGAAGAGATTAAACCTGTTTTCCTTTCTCCTCACAAAGGAATAATGAAAAGGTTTCCAAATTGCTTCCAGAGAGGGGAGGGCCGAGTCCCCCCGCAGTTGCGGGCGCGCTTCGGACCGCCCTGCACCGCTGCGGGGAAGCACCGCGGGGCCCCAGGGGACGGGGAGGGGGCGGGGCCTGCCGAGGGTGGGGGGCCGAGACCCCGTCCCGGAGGCCGGTGGAAATGCAGGTTCCTCTGGCTGGCGGCCCCAGGCCTCCTGCGTTAGATGCTCTGGAGTGGGGACCTGGATCTGCCTTCCTCAGTCCCCCTTCCCTTGCTCTGGGTGACTTTGAGGGGCGTAAATTTTAAGACCACTGGTGTAGGATGTGTTCATAGATTTATTCAAGAATCTAGGTTTTTAACTCGTGGTCCTTGGGGACCATGACAAGTTCAGGGGCAGTTGGAGCAGAGGAGGGAGCTGGATGTGGTGGGCATGGTGGGGGAAACTGGTGGGAGGGCACCTCTTCACCTGCTCTCCCCCACATTCACAGCTGCTGGCGGCAAGGAGCAGCAGGGAAGGGCCCCTGCTGGCCTGGGCAAAGGCCCTGAGGCAGGAGGGAGGAGCTGCCCTCCAGGAACCAGGAAAAGCAAATAGGAGGCAGAGGGAAAGGTTGCTGGTGGGACTGAGACAGGAGGCCAGCAGGTGGGCTAGAGGCCCTGCAGATAAAACGTCTGCCTTTTGTCCAAACTGGGAGGCAGCCAAAAGTTTTCAGCAGGAGAGTGATGTGGTCAATTTAAACAATAATAACAAATTTTAAAATTTACGTGCAGCACACTCATACATTGCTGGTGGGACTGCAAATTGGTGCAACCACTCAGGAAAGCAGTAGGAAAGCACTTAGGAAACTTGGAAAGGAACCACCACTTGACTCAGGTATCCCACTCCTCAGTCTATATCCAAAGGACTTAAGTCAGCATGCTACAGTGATGCAGCCACATCAATGTTTATAGCAGCTCAATTCACAATAGCTAAACTGTGGAACCAACTTAGACGCCCTCCAGTAGATGAATGGATAAATAAACTGTGGTATATATACACAATGGAATATCACTCAGCATTAAAAGAGAATAAAATCATGGCATTTGTGGGTAAATGGATGGAGCTGGAGAATATCATGCTAACCAAAGTAAGCCAATCGCAAAAAACCAAAGGCCGAATGTTCTCTCTGATAAGTAGGTGCTGATCCATAAGGGGGGACATGGGAAAAATGGAGGAACTTTGAGCAAAGGGGAGGCAGGGGAGGAGAAGGGGGATGGGGTGGGAAAGATGGTGGAATGAGCTGGACATTCTTACCCTAGGTACATGTATGACTGCACATGTGGTGCGACGCTGCATTGTGTACAACCAGAGAAGTGAAAAGTTGTGCCAGTTCTGTACAATGAATCAAAATGCATTCAGCTCTCATATATACCTAATGAAAAGAAATAAATTTTAAAAAAAGAAAAGAAATTTACATGCAGTAAAACTGATTTTTTTGTGGGGGGAGGGCAGACATGTTGACATGTACAGATTTTTGTAGCCACTACCTCAATCAAGACCCTGAATTCCGTCAGCTCCCTGCCCCAAACTCCCGTGAACTGATCCTTTATCATCCTGGCATCCTTTATCATCCCGACTCCTTTCAATCTGGCCACAGTTTTGCCTTTTCCAGAATGTCATACAAATAGAATTGTGAAGGATATGAGCTTTTGAGTCTGGGTTCTGTGCATTGAGATGTACCCAAGTCATTGCGGGCATCCATGGTCCCTTCTTATTGCTAAGTTGCAGTCCGTGGCATGGACTATAGTTTATTCACCCATTTTCTTTCTGAAGGCCATGTGGGTTGTTTCCAAATTTTAGTGATTATGACTATAGCTACTGTAGACATTCATCTATAGGTTTTTCATCTGAATATGTTTTCTCTAAGGAATGGGATTGCAGGGAGGTATGGAATGTATATATTTAACTTTATAAGAAACTGCCAATGGGGCTGGGGATGTGGCTCAAGTGGTAGCGCGCTCGCCTGGCATGCGTGCGGCCCGGGTTCGATCCTCAGCACCACATACAAACAAAGATGTTGTTTCCGCCGAAAATGAAAATAAATAAATATTAAAAAAAATAATTCTCTAAAAAAAAATTAGAAACTGCCAAATTATTTTCCAGAGAAGCTGTTCCTCTTTGCTTTCCTACCAGCAACATTTGAGAAGTCCGATTCCTCCAGACCCTCACCTGCACCAAGTATTTTTTATATTAAGTCATTTGATAGTTGTATAGTTCATTGTGGTTTTAACTTCAATTTCTCTAGAGACTGATGATGCTGTGCGTCTTTTCATGTGTATAATTTCCTATCCATATATCCCTATTTAGCAAAGTATCTATTAATGTCTCCTGCCTGTTTAAAAAATTGTGTTGTTTGTGTATTTTTCTAATTGAGTTAGAAAGCTCTTTATATATTCCAGATACACGACTTTTGTCAGATATGTGATTTGATGTCTGTGTCTGTTGCCTCCCATTTTCTTAACAATGCTCTTTCATTAAAAAGTTTTTTTTTTTTTTTTCTCCCTCATGAAGTCCACTTTGTGAAATTTTTCATTTACGAAATTTTGGAAGTAGTCACATCTAAGAACTCTTTGCTAACTCTGGGTCATGAGGATTTTCTCCTGTGTTTTCTTCTAACAGTTTTACAATTTTACATTTAGCCTTTAGATTTATGATTCACTTTGAGTTCATTTTTGTATCAGGTATGGGGTTTGGGCTGAGATTAAACTTGTTTTAATATATAGATATCTACTGTTTCCATACCATTTGTTGAAAAGATTGTCTTTTCTTTATTGAATGGCTTTTGTACCTTTGTCAAAAGTCAATTGACCAGTATTTGTGTGAGTCTATTCCTGGGCTTTTATTCTGTTCCATTGACCCATATGTCTATCTCTTTGCCAATACCTCTCTGACTCTGTCTTTATTATTGCAGATTTATTAAGTTTTAAAATTGGGTAGTGTGAATCCTCCAACTTTTTCTTTTTCAAAAATGGTTTGGCTATTCCAGTTCTGTTATCTGTCCAAATGTATTTTGGAAACAGCTGGCTTATATCTATAAAAAAGAAAAATCTCTCTGGAATTTTGATTAGTATTGGGTTAAATCTATAGACCCATTTGGAGAGGACCAGCATGAATTGTGGTCTTCCATTTATTTAGGCTGTCTTGGATTTCTTACATCAGAGATATGAAATTTTCCCCTTATGAATCTTCCATGTTTTGTTAATTCTTAAATATTTCACTTTGGGTGGATGATTGTAAATGGTATTGTTTTTAAAAAATTCAGTTTTTTGGGTGCTCATTTCTGGTATGTAGAAATAGCATTGATTTTTATGTGTTGATCTTAGGTTCTATAATCTTGCAAAACTCACTTATTAGTTCTTAGTGGCTTTTCAGGGTAGATTTTATATCTTCTATATAAACAATCATGTTGTCTGCAAATAGGGACCGTCTTATTTCTTCTTTTCCCATCTGTTTGCCTCTTATTTCTTCTTCTCGCCTCATTGCCCTGGCTAGGACTTCCTTTAACATGGTGACATAGGAGAGACGGGAGTGGACATCCTCGCCTTCCTCCTGATCTTAGAGGAAAGCACTCAGTCCTTAGCTTTCTTTTATTTATTTTTTTCTTCCCGATGAAGGAAGCAACTACAGAGAGCTTTTATTTGTTCAAAGTAACTGGTGCTATTGATGCAAAACCAAAACCCCCAAACCAATAAACCCTAACAACTCTCCCAATACTATTTTCAAAACCAACACATCAAACTTGACTTTCATTAAAAATGTAGTTGTTTCTTCACACTAGTAAAACTTTTAGAAGAAAACACAGGAGAAAATCCTCATGACCCAGAGTTAGCTAAGAGTTCTTAGATGTGACTAGTAAGTTTTTTACTAGTAAGTAAAAAAGTCAAGACCCAGATTGTTTATCAGTGCAAATGATAATTGAACTCAACTTCTGGGCAAGAATGCCAAGCTAGTCTCTCTCCATCAAAGGCAATGGAAATTGGAGATATTGAAGTTGTTTAAAAAATTATGATTTTGGTATTTGCTGTTGAATCCAGGGACGATTTACCACTAAGCTACATCTCTATAGTCTTTTTATTTTTGAGATAGGATCTCACTAAGTTGCTGAGGCTGGCCTTGAACTTGTGATCCTCCTGCCTCATCCTCCTGAGTGGCTGGGATTACAGGTGTGCAGCATGCCTCTTCGCCAGCACTATGCTTGCCTGTCTGCCTCTCACCATGTCATGAGCAACATCAGTTCTCTGTTTTCTGGGGCACCAGCTCTTCCTTCTGGATCCATCTCTCTTCTCCTTTGATTTGCTGTCATCAAATTCACTGTCAGGTAAAGGTTTTCTTTTTGTGCCATCTTTGAAAAATGCTCCAATGAGCTCTGGACACTCCAATCTTTCCTCAGGTTCCCAGGCCCTGTTGGCACCCGTGGACGCCCTCTGCTGCAGGAAATCCTCTGCCTCCCCATTCACGGTGCCTGGACAGCCTCCGTCCTTCAACTTTTTATGCTTTCTGTTCTGTTTCTTTGCCACTTTTGGCAATGTCGCTTTATTGTGCAGTTTTATTGGAGGCCATCTTTTATTGCAGACTTGGAGAGCTATTATTCATCTCTGAGATGTTCAGGGTTGCAGGTCGCAGCATCTCTGTTCCTGTGTGCCCCAAGCTTGAGCCACAGCTCAGGGGGAGGGGCCAGTGTATCAAGTATGTTGTTGTTGTGTAAGGGTTTTTTTTTTTTTTTCTTTGGTAGGTAGCCTTTATCAAATTGAGAAAGTTTCTTTCTATTCCTAACTTGCCAAGGGCTTTTATTATGAATGGGTGAAGCTAGTTAAGTGCCTTTTCTGCTTCAATCCATATATAATCATACAGGTTTTCTTCTCTGGTCTGTTAATATGGTGGGTGACATTGATGGATTATCAAATGTTGCGTTAGCCTTATATTGCTGGGATAAACCCCACTTAGTCAGAGTATATTATTAATTTTATGCAGGACAGATTCTATTTGCTATTAGTTTGCTGAAGATTTTTTCACCTATGTTCATGAGGGATACTAGTCTGCAGTTATCTTTTCTTGTACTAATATCTCATTTTGGTATGGGTGTAATGTTGGCCTCATAAACTAAGTTGGGAAGCATTCCTTCTCTATTCCAGAAGAGAGTAGTGTTAATTATCATTTAAATGTTTGGTGAGATTTGTCAATGAAGAGCCTGGTACGGTGGAGCATACCCATAATCCCAGCTACTCAGGAGGCTGAGGCAGGAGGATTGCAAGTTGGAGGCCAGCCTGGGCAACAGCGAGACCCAGTCTCAAAATTTATAATAAAAAGGGCTGGGGATGTGGCTCCGTGGTAGAACATGCCCGGCTTCCATTTTCAGCAGTGCGAACAGACAAACAGGCACATAAAACTTTTGTCAGTGAAACTCTCTTGGGTTGGGAGATTTCCTTTACGGAAGGTTTTCAATTACAAATTTAATTTCTGTAATAGATACAGGACCCTTTAAGTTGTCCCCTTCTTCTTGCCTGGTTTTGGTAGTTTGTGGCTTTCAAGGAATCTGTTCCTTCCATCCAAGCCGTTGAATCTCTGGGTGCAGAGTTGGCGATGCTGTACTTTTATTATCCTTCTGAAGTCAGTGCCTGGGTGATATGTACTCTTTCTTTCGAATATTGATTATTTGTGTCTTCTCTTTTCTTTGTCTATTTAGCTAGAGGTTTATCACTTTTATTGATTTTTTTTCAAAGAACCAGCTTTTGGTTTCTTGTTTTTTTCTTTTTTTCAATTTCGTTGCTTTCTGCGTTTTTCTCAGTTGCTTTCTTTCTTTTCGCTTTTTTTTTTTTTTTTTCAATTTGGTATCAGGGATTGAACCCAGAGGCGCTTAACCGCTGAGCCGCATCCCAGCCCTTTTAGAGACAGGGTCTCCATGAGTTGCTTAGGGCTTTGCGAAGTCGCTGAGGCTGGCTTTGAACCTGAGCTCCTCCTCCGCAGTCTCCTGAGCCTCTGGGATCACAGGGGTGCACCACCACACCTGGCCCTTCTTCTTTCTTTGAGTTTATTTTGCTCTTTTTCTCTAGTTTTGTAGTTTCTCAAGATGGAATTTTAATTGCTATTAGAAGACCATTTTTATAATATACACTTCCCTTTGAACTCTGCATTGCCAGGCGTGGGGTCACACTAGGAGGAGGGTCTGGTGGAGGAGGCCAAGGAGACATACCTGGAGGGACGAGGCAAGCCAGGGCCAGGTCTTGATGAGCTGCAGGGAGAGGTCAGAGGCACCCAACAGTCTTGAAAGGTGGGGCATGAACCCAGGGGCTGGAAGGGCAGCGGAGGGCAGCGGTGTTGAATTTCTCCTTCTGATGGAGAGTCTTGCATGTCCAAAGGGGAATTCCTGGAGGTGGAGGAGAGGAGGGTGGGAGCTTCCCCCGGGGGTGGGAGGGATCACACTGCAGGAGGCGGGGACACCCCCTCCATTTTGTAACCACCTTGGCTTGGGTTCCCCAGCAGCAAAGCCAGAGATAAGAATTGGGATCAGATAAAACTGGAGTTTAACTTAGAGATGAGTGTGTTTGGGAAGTAATCAGGAAATATAAGCGAGAGAGTGGAAGAAATGAGAGAAAAAGAGGAAAAGCCCACAGGAAGTGGCATTATGGAGTTGGTTGTTGCTATTGGTAACTGGGGCTCAACCCGACTAGGATCTGCTGGGGCACCTCAGAATTGTCCCTCCGATGGTCATTTATCCGTGTGTACCTCGTCTTCCTTGGGATGGGGGCTGCCCCTCGTCCCACCCCTTGGTCTGCCGTGTCTGCAGGCTGCAGGGGCACGGGAGCCCCTCCCTGGAGCAGAGGGGACAGTGGCCTGGGTGGGCAGCTTCAGCATGGGGCAGGCGGTCTGCAGAGCTTGGCTGGAACCCCAGAAAGGCCCATGGGCTGTGCAGGACACAGCCACCTATTCCAGGGGGGTCCCTCAGTTGGCTCCTCTGGCTCTGGGGAGGGCTGGGGAGGTGATGTGCTGAGTATGGGAAGAGGTGGCTGGAGGTCAAAGGGCAGAGGGCAGAGGTGTGTGGGATGGACCTGTTCATTGCAGAGTGAGGCCAGAGCAGGGCAGGTGAGTCTCTGGGCAGCGTGAGGCTGTCTGAGGCTGGCCACCTGGAGGGAGCGACCTGGAGGTAGCCTCTCTGCAGAAGATGGCGCTGGGCAGCCAGGGTCAGCCAGGCCTGGGTTCTGCAGGGCGCAAGCCCGACTCTCCCTCCTGATGCCTGGGGGGCTGTGAAGAGCGGGGGGGGGGGGCCTCAGGAGCTCGTCTGAGGTCCCTGGTACCCCGAGGGCGCAGGTCGGGGCCTGACGGAGTCTCAGGAGCCTGTGGCACCCTACCTTCCCTTGTTAGCGAATGCCATTGTCCCCACCTCCACTGCCCAGCCTCATCCTGCCATCAACCTCTCTTTTACCCAGGCAACAGCCACATACCCTGTGCCTGTGGGGACAGAGCTCTGGGAGCGTGAGGACGTGCAGCTGAGTGACTGGGCCAGTGGCCGGCTTTGGTCCAGTCCCAAGAATGGCCTTAGCTGACCCCACTAGGGGCCTTTGGGGTGCCCCTGAGGGTGGAGGCTGGGCTCCAGCCTCTGGACTCCTCATTCCAGCGTGGAGTCATGGCATTGGGCTGCCCCAGGACAGGTGTGCGGCTTAGGTGAAGCCACTCCCAGGGAGCCATTCGGCCATGAGTCCTGGGTCCCAAAGGAGGAGCAGAGGGACGGGAGCAGCACTGTCATCCCTCAAGCCAGCCCAGGGCCGCCCAGCCTCCTCCCTCACCCAGCCTCCTTCCTCCTCCCCCTGGTCCTGCCTTTGCCCCCGGTTCCCTCTCCTTCCTCACCTCCAGGCCTCTGCTTCTGCCCGCAGAGAGGCCTCCTGACCGCGGCCGTGGGACAGCAGCCATCATGGACTGACTTCCTCCCCATCTTGCTCCCAGGGCAGTGGGTCCCGTCAGGTTCGGGCAGGACTGTGTAGCCAGGGCCTGCTGACCCACCACCCAGCACCTGCTCCTCATTAAATTAGCCAAAAGAAGTGGAGTGTGGTGGTGCAGGCCTGTAATCCCAGTGGCCCGGGAGGCTGAGACAGGAGGATCTTGAGTTCAAAGCCAGCCTCAGCAGTGGCGAGGCCCTAAGCAACTCAGTGAGACCCTATCCCAAATAAAACACAAAACAGGGCTGGGGATGTGGCTCAGTAATGAGTGCCTGAAGTAGCACCCCCTTTCTCCACAGAAAAGCCCTCTTTACTGTGGCTGATTTTAGGACTGTCAACAAAAGAGTCTCTTCAAAAGAATCCAATGTAGATAAACTTCCTATTTTCGGGTTGCCCTGTTTTACTTGGCCACTGGCTGGGAAGATACCAGCACTCCAGGTGCTGGACACCCCCTTACTAGTTTTTCACAAATGTATCCAGTATAGTACTTTGTAGAACTGTGCAAACAAGGCCTCTGGCCTTGAGCTGGGCTTATCTTACATTTTTAAGATAAGTTACAACTGGGCTCCATGGTAACAGCTGGCAGGGGGAGGAAAGAAAGGGGAGAAAAAGCTCTCCCCTTCTCAGGTGTTGTCCTTGAAGAGTTAACTTGCCCAAAATAGTGAAAGAAAAAGCTGCTTTTATGTGAACTTCTGCAGACGGGGAACTTCTGAGCCCCTCCCCTTACATGCTGGGTATAAAAGTCTGAAACTCCCTGAACTTGGGGTTCAGGGGATTAATTGATTACAGCAAAAGCTGTGCCCTCTGAGCCTGGCTGCAGCCAAATAAAACTGTTTCCGTCCATCTTCGGTGCCTTGCCTTGTTTGTCCCTACAACATGCCCGAGTTCAATCCCTGGTACCCCGGCAAAAAAAAAGTTAGCCAAAAGACTGAGTTCCAGGGAAGGGGAGTGACTGGCGTCCCCAGAGGTCTGTGTGCTTTCCCTTCCTGCTATCCCAGGAGGTGTGTGTCCTGGAAACTGAGGAGACCAGGGGACAGACGTGTGAATGGTCAGCCATTGACCCCTCTCTGAGAGGCTCTGGGGCTACAGGCCCAAAGTGGGTGGTAGGTTTCTTGGAGGGTGTGGTGCCTGAGTTCTGAAGGTGACCCGAGCTAGCTGGCCAAAGAGTGGGGAAAGGGCTCTGGCTGCAGAAACTGTGAGACACAGCGCAGGGAACAGGCCCTGGCTGGGGACTGAGGGCAGTGGGGTGGGGTTCCAGAGGCAGGGAAGCCACTGCTGATGGGATTCTCGCAGGTTCTCGCAGGTACTCCGTCGGGGACTAGATCAGAAGTGCTCTGTGCCCTGGGCCACAGGCGCTTGGAATGTAGGATTGAAGCCACAGGAGTGGCTCTGAGTGTTCTGAGCAGGCGAGGGACATGATGGGATTTGTAACTGAGGAGGATCTCGGCAGCTGGTGTCCCGGGAGACCAGTGTGGAGCAGTTGCAGCTGGTCATGCAGGTGGAGGGCGGACCCTGAGCCCAGGAGGTGGCTGGCAGAGAGGGCCTGAGAGAGTCACCAGGTACTGGACAGGGTGGGGCGTCCAGGTGTGTCCACTTCTGAGAGCAGCACCTGTTGGAACCAGATGAGGGACACCGGTGAGCTCGGGTCTGATGGTAAGAACCTCGGGCCTGGCAGCCTGGACGAAGAGCAGGGCGGGCCACGTCATCTGCATCCACTGTCCTTGTTGAAAAATCACTCAGAATTCAACATGGCCACCCCAGAGCCTTAAAGCATGCAGGAGATCACGCCCCAGTGAGGAGGGGACCCTTGGTTCCCAGAATCTGAGGTCGGCAGAAGAGCCAGGCCAGGAAATCAGGGCTCTAAGAGGCCTCAGGGACAGCTGGAAGTAAGAAACTGAAATGCCACCAGCAACACTGTCACTTCACTTCTTAGGACTGCCACTGCTATCTTCTGGTAGCCCGTGTCCTTGACAGAGTCTGGAATGGGACGGGAGGAGCAGATCCAGGGGCAAAGGGCCTGGTACCAGGGAGAGGGGGTGATCTGGAGCAGGGGGCTGCAGGGGATTCTCACTAGAGAGAAAGTGAGTGCGTGAGACTAGGAAGTGGCTTATTCCTGGGCCTAGAGACTGGGGATGGCCCTTCCTCTGTCCCAAGGGACGGGGAACATTCCATGCTGTGTGGCAGGAACAGAGGACTTTCTTTGGAGCCTGGAGCCTGTTTCCACCCGTGACCCAGGCGAGTGGGAAATTATTCAGAGAGTCTTAGCGGTGTAGACAGAGGCCAAACAGACCAGTTGGGATCATGCTAATGTGATCGATTCAGGGAACAGAAGGGGAAAGCCTCTCCATGTTCATAGTTGGGATAAAGGTGCAAGAATCCCCTAGCTGGGCCCTCAGGGAGTCCCCATCTGGGAGGGGACATCCGCTGCTGTCCTCAGGTAGGTCTGTTGAAGATGCCTCTGTTTTCAGGGAGGTTCTCTTCTGAGGGGGAGGCAGTCCTGCCCTGGGGAGCTCCCAGTCTGCTGGAAGAAAACAGGACACTCAAAGGAACAAGTCCCCAGGACAAAACGATAGACACAGATGCTTCAGGGTTGGAGTGAGCAAAGGAGTCCCCACCCCAGAGGCCCCATCAAGGCAGCTTCCCAGGGAGGCGAGGTTTTATCAAGGAGAAAGGCTTGGATATTCATGGTGAAAGGAGGGAGAGGATGTCTGGAGAGAAGGCTCCTACATGGCCTAAAGGTGAGACTGGGCCTCCCTCCCTGCACCCCAGGATCTGAAAGGCTGTCCTGCTGCCTCCTGTCCAGGGCTCAGTCTCCTCTGCTGCAGGCGTCTGTTTGGACCTGAGGACCGGCATCCCCCTGGGGCCGGCCAGAGACCAGCACATCACCCCCCCCCCCTCCTGGAGGCTCCAGATCCTTCCAGGGTCTTCACATCCACCCAGGCCCTGACGTGGCTCCTCTGTGACGCTTTTCAGTCCTGCCTTCTGCTGAAGGTGCTCAGGCTTCACACTGGACTTTCAGTAAGGAAGCTTTTGTCACAAATAACAGGAAAGCCAAATCAAAGTGACTTAACCAATGGTAGTTTTTGTTTTTGTTTTTAAGCAGCAACATCAACAGTACATTCACAGGCATATTTCTAAGGGTATTTTTGTTTGTTTCCACAAATAACTAACCTGATTCTTATTCTTGTAGCAGTCCTATGAGGCAGGTGCTATTATTACTGTTATTTATTATTACTATTATTTATTAGCTGATGTAACCTATCTAAGGTCACAGCTTGCTTAGCAAGTCAGGAGGCCCGTTAGATTCAGGGCTGGACCAGGGCCCTGTTATTGTTCCACTCTGCTATTCTTAGCATGTTGGTCATTTTTCCTTCATGGTTACAAGGTAGCTGCCACATCACATGCTCACACTACAGTATCCAAAAGCAGGAAGGGAGGGTTCCCCTCCTGGCCTATGGCTCCTTTTATCTATCGGGGAGTAAAATATTTTCCAGAAACCTCACACTCTCTCCCAGGCTGTCCCCGCGACTCCGTCATTTGCAGCTGGACGTCCTCACCATCATCAGAACCTGAGGAGCACAGACAGCATGGGCCCCTGGCCTGTCACCTACCAGCTGTGTGACCCTGTTCAAGTTATCCCCACCCTGTGCCTCAGTTTCCCCACTTCTGGAATGGTGATAATTATGGCCTCCGTTGCACCAGTCGGGGTGACTAGTCTGCTCCACAGACCCCTGGACGCTCACCAGCAGCTTCTCACCGTTTCATCCCTGGACGGGGAGGGCAGCCTGCATGGCAGGTGGCCTCTGCCTCAGGGGAACCTAGGCCCAGGCTCTTGCTGTCTTGTTGCTCCGCCTTCTGAAGGGGTCTGTGGAGCAGACTAGTCACCCCAGCTGCAAATGACGGAGTCGCGGGGACAGCCTGGGAGAGAGCGTGAGGAGCAGGCCCAGGCCGCTCAGGTGGAAGGAGAGGAGGAGGCAAAGAGGCCTGAGGAAGAGCCGCTGGACCCTGAGCAGGGGGAGGGGAGGCTCCCGGAGGGGGCAGGGGCGCTGAGTCAGCTGCTCAGAGTGGAGGAGGGGCCGCAGGGTGTGGCAACAGTGGTGGGGGGCACAGATGCAACATTTGCAGAACGCCGGCTTCAGGACGTCTGTCCTCACCAGGAGGCTGGCAGGGAGGGGTCAGGTGGTTGCCTGAAGTCCCAGGAATGGTTCTTCCACATGCTCAGCTGACGCACATCTGGAGAGAGTCCGGGAAACCCAGGGCGCCCCACTGCCCCCAGCTCGCGGGCGCCGGCGTCACCAAGCTGTTATTTTAACTCTGGCTGGTGGAGGAACCCTGCCAGCATGTTAAAGACTGCGTTAATTAATTAGCCAGGCACTTCATTGAGAGTCGATGGCGTAATTGTTGTCGTGGTGGCTAAATACTAATTGAATATTAAGAACATATTTGTGCAGAAGGAGCCGCGTCGGGAGAGAGCTGTGCCCTTTGTCAGCCAGATGCTTGAGCTGTTTCCGAGGCTGAGTCATGAGCAGGAGCGCCCTGGCCCTGGTGCTCGGGCAGAGGCAGGCAGGTGGCCAGGCAGGACCCGCTTCAGGAGTGGGGGCAGGTGACTCCTCTATCCAGGTGGGAGACTGAGGCCCCCAGAGGCCAGGTGACTTGCTCCGATCCAGCCTGGTGGCAGGCAGCTCGGGCTTGTGCTCAGACCCCTGGTTGGCTGAAGAAGGGTGACCGTCTTTCCTGGATTTTTTGGAGTCCCCATGGCTGAGGACTGACCGGCTCCAGGTTTCCAGCCCCCGTAATGGCTCGGCTCTGTCAAGGCCAGAGAGACGGTGTCGCTGGGAATGAAGTAGAACACCCCGGTTCAGAGCTCAGGTCTCTCCCCTGTGCGCCACATCATCTTGGGCAACTTAAGGTCTCTATGCCTCAGTTTCGAGATGCATCTAATGGAGATAATAATAGCCTTTATAAGCAGGACCATTTAGCATAAATTAAGAGAAGTTCTCTCCTCCCCCCAAGGGAGAGATATGCACCAGATACTTAGCTTGGAGGCAAGATCACAGGCTATTCTCTTGACCAGATGCCCTTGTGCAGTGAACAACCTGCCTGACTGAATGTGGCAGCCCTGTCTATAGAGTTGGGATGAGAAGAAACAAAATATCACACAGCAGACACCCAGAGCCTGTTCATCATCTATAGTTTTATGACCCCCTTCTCCCCAAGAACTGGCCATGATTTTGCTGCCATTTACATGCCCCTCTTTTAGAAGGGCTGATGAGGGCATGGACGTGTAGACCAGGAACATGAGAGGACAGGGCTCCCTTCACAGCAGCCAGAGGCCGAGGGTCTGCGATGCCTGACAGCAAAGCCTGGCCCCGAGCCCTCGGGGCAGCAGGACTCCCCTCCACTCCCAGTCCCAGCCCCCTCCTCCTCAGCCTTGCAGACAGCTGCCCCAGCTGTGCAGATCTCTGAACAGGCCCCCCAGCGGCATCCCAGGTGGGGTCCCAGCTTCCTTGCAGGGGTGGGGGGGCAAAGCACTGAGAGGAGAGGAGGGAGGGGCGGGGGTGACGGCTGCACTGTGGGCAGCTGGAGTGTGATCCGGCTGGGGACACAGGGAGGTGGCACAGGCCACACCCGTGGTGACCCCACCGAAGGGCTGCACACACTCTGGGCTGTGGTTGGAGGCCCCGGAGGCTCTGAGAAATCATGGTGCCTGGCTGTTGAGCAGGTGGGTGCCCAAGGCAGATGGGCGGAGGGGACAGGCGGCACAGTGGGGTCTGCCCTGGGACAGAGCGCCTTCCCTGTGCCGGGAGGGAGAGGAGCCCGGAGTAGAGCCCGTGGCCTGGGGTCCCTCTGAGAGCCGGGCCTCTGCGTGAAGACCTGCCCCTGGGGTGGGACCTGTTGGAGCTCCTTCTGGGGGAGCCAGGCCCAGCGCCTCTCCTCCACCTCCCGGCTCCAGGAAGGCGAGACACCGTCCTGCAGGGCCACACTTCAAGAACACCAGCCTCTCTCTCCTGCCTGTCCTGCAGCCCACGGTCCCTCCTCTGAGGACACTGGAACCCACTCTAGGGGTGAGGGAGGGCTCCTGCTGCCTCCCGGCCACCCTGGCTGCCTCCTCTGGTGGCCCCACCTGGTCCCACTCAGCCAGAGGTGGGGACAAGGAGGCTGGGGCCCGAGGCAGCTGCGGCCGGAGGCAGCTGCTCAGGGCCTCTCTCCTTTCACAAAGCCCCCAGTGTCCCTTGGGATCCTGGCCCACCCCCATTCTACCTGCTGTTGGAACCCCAGCCACCCGCCCCAGGGTCATCAGCAGCTGGCCAGCAGGCCTCCCCATGCATGGGAGCACAGAGGGAGGAGGGTGGAGACGGAGCCCCTCCATGTCCGTCAGGGCCCTCCTCCTCCCAGAGCTCCGGCCTGGGGAGGCAGGGCCCTCAGGACCTCTGGCCTGATGGGGAGGGACAGCCCCAGTCTTCAGGTCAGCTCTCTTTTCCTTCTTCCTTACGGGAAGTTGAAACCAGGGCACTTTACCACGGAACAACCTCCCCAGCCCTTTGTATGTTTTATTTTGAGACGGGGTCTTGTGAAGTTGCTGAGGCTGGCTTCAACCTTGTAATCCTCCTGCCTCAGCCTCCAATGGCGGGATCACAAGCATGCACCACCTTGCTGGGCTCCCCTACCTTCTCGACAGGGCAGCAGGGTCTGCACAAAGCCCACAGCAGCGTCCAGAGATACCAGGCAGAAGCTTGGAATGGGGGGCGGGTGGGGGTGTGCGGCTGGGGGAAGGGGACAGTGTTGTCCTGGAGGGAACGAATCCAGGTCTCCTACGTCTAGGCAGAACATGCAGGGAAGCGAGGGCCAGGGTGGCAAGAGCTAGGAATTGCCATGTCTGTCTCCATAGACAGGCCCCAAGGACGGCGGAGACCTACCTGAGGTGCCTCTCTCCCCGTGGGCCCCCAGGTGGCCTCCCGCAGCTACTATAGTCTCTGGGCAGGGGACGCCAGCTGGGTGGCCTGTGGGTACATCAAGGAAGGAGCCTTTGCAGGTACCTCAGAGGGGCTCAGGCCCAGGCCTGCACAGCCTGGGGGCGGGTATCTGCCTCCCTGGTGGCAAGAAGATGGGTGGGCGGGGCCAGAGGGATGGAGCCCCAAGGCTGTCGGTGGCCCCAGCCCGCAGCCTCAGGCCCCTCCAGGCACCAGCAAACCTCTTCTGGGAAGCTGATGACATCACAGGTGCCCCAGGAAGCCACCCACCCCCAAGGGCGACAGACGGGGCTATTTATATGGAGGAAGCACAGCCCTGTCACCCGCTCCAAGCTACCTTCTGCTTCCCGCTCCCTCGCTGCTGCGGCTGCCTATATTAGGAGCTGAGCAGATGGAAGAAGCTGGGACCCCTCCCCAGCGCCCCAGGCTCTCTGCACACCAGTTGCCCAGCCGACAGGGGTCTGGCCCACCCTTCCCAGGCTCCCTGTTCGTGTGTCAAATACTAGTGGGCAAGAACCCAGTGCCGGGCTGATTCTAGGGGCACAGGCTGTAGGGATCCATAGAGGAAGGGGTACAGACAGGCTGGGGTAAGGGCTGGGAGACACAGAGAAAGGAAGGGGCACAGGAAACATAGGGTAGAGACCCCGGGACCAAGGGGCAGGGAGGAGAAGGAAGAGTCAGGAGTCTCAGGGGCCTCCAGCCTCAATGGTGTTTGTGTGCGAATTCGGTGTGTGGAGGGAGCCCTTCTGCTGTTGGGTGAATTTAAAAAGGCTGTCAAGTGTGCCTGTGGGAAGCAGACACCCTTCTTCCCCGAGGACATGTCCCAAGCAAGGTCACCAGCTTGGGGAGAGGGCACAGGCTTGCTCTTAATCCCTGCTCATCCGCTGCAGGCCCCACGCCGGAGACCATGGCAAGAAGAGTGGCTGAGGAGGGCAGGCCTGCCTCGGCCGGCTCGTGCTGGGGAGCAGTTAGATCGACCCTTGTGCTCTGTCGGGTCTTGACCACCCAAGGCTCCAGTCTGACCAGCGGGGCCAGTCTCATTAGGAGACCACAGGGCACATGGACCCAGGGAGGCCTGCGGGGCTGCAGCTGGGTCTCCAGTGGGACCCCTTCCTGCACCCGTGGCCGCTTCTCCTGCCAGAGCCCAGCAGGCAGGACAAGCACGGGCTCAGCGCCCCAAGCCCACCAGGCCCATTCCCGTCCACACTGCTCCGCATGCTCCACATGGGGCCTCCAGCCATCCTGTACTGGTGCTGGGCATCCTTCTGTCCCCTGTGGCTCCTGACTCTGCCTTGGCTTTGGCACTAGCTGGGGAGGTGTCAGAGTCTGGAGTGCAATTTGCATTTTAATAAAGTTGTGTTTCAGTCATTTGCATTTAAATGAGTTGCTGCTTCCTCCCTCCCTTCCTCCCCTGCTGTGGTGGCACCTTTGGGAGAAGCAGCCTCCTGGGAGGAGCTTCCAGGCCCAGCCCTGCTGTGGAGCTGCTGGGGACCACAGGGACCCCACCCTGCCTGACTCTAATCCCTCTAAAGAGCCATCCGTGCAGGCGCACAAACCTGTGCGCCCACACACCCCACAAGCACTAACGCTAACGTGTGCCACATACGCATGCAAGCACATGGAACAGGTCTGTGCACAAACACGCCCATATGTGCACGCACACCGCACACTTTACACCCATGTGCACAACACTGATGCAAAAGCAAACATGCATATGACAAATATGTGGCCACCAAAGGTGGAGGGTGAGAGGCCCCCTTGCCTTGGACAGCACGTCTTACCACTCAGGCCAGTGTGAAGGCAAACCTGGGCTAAGTCCCTGGCCTCTTGGAGCCTCGAACTCACCATCTGCAAAACGGATGTGGTAACATCAGCCTCGCCTCCCTCTGAGTATGGCATGCCCATGTGCAGCAGTGGTCTCCCCCGCTTGGGAAGCTGCATGTGGGCTGTGTCCCCTTGAGGTCCAGGAGGGGACCCCTGTCCTTCCCCAGCAGAAAGGAAACCCTGGCAGAGCTGAGCAGGGCTCCAGTCTCAGGTACCCGCCCCAACTAGGAAACAGGGACACCAGACCCTGGAAACCAAGGTACTGTCACATGTACAGGTGAGGAAACAGACTCAAAGCCAGGGCCTTCCCACCACCTCAGAGCCCTGGCAGGTCGGAGAAGGCTGGCACTGGGGCTGACCAGAGAGGAAGGGGTGGGCACAGCCCTGTGGCTCCCCGGACGCAGGACATTTGCAGGGAAGGCCATCTGGGGCCTGCGGGGGCTTGGCCTGCACTGGGGAGAGCAGGGAAGACTGGCGAGAGGTGAGCCTCGGCCCTGGGGTGCTGGTGACGCTGGACACCTCTGGCTACGTTGTCCTCTGCTGACCACGGTGTGCCATGAAGATGCACAAAGGTTGGAGACTGGTCCTTAAGCAAGTGGCACCAGGGTAAGGAGGGGAGCTGAGATGCCAGTGCAGACTCCCGAGCAGCAGGGGGGGTGGCCCTGGAGCAGGTCTCAGGGTTGACAGGAGGGGACTCAGCCCCGGACAGCAGAGCTAAGGGACCCTGGCCTGAGGGGCGGGTGTGCCCCAGGTCCCCAGATCTCCCTTCCTGATGGCTTTTTGTGGCATTGCCATCTGCCACCTTAGAACTCTCAGATGCTGCAGGGGCAGCTCTGTGGGGGTGCCCTTGCCTTCCTGGCTGAGGGGTCCCATCTGCGGGCAAAAGCCTAGAACCAGGGCAGCCATGGCGTTGACCAGGATCAATCTGTAGGGTGTACTAGGCACTCGTGAGTGACGCTCAGCAAATACTGCTTTCTCTTCACAGCCCCCATAGGAAGCAGGTATCCGTCCTACAGATGAAGAAACCGAGGTTCTGGGAAGTTCCAGGAGCCACCCGAGGTCCCGCTTCGAGCATGGGTAGATCTGGGTTCAGACCCCGGGCAGCGGCCCACAGTCTGCTCCCTCCACAGAGCGGAGCTTGTTGACGCTTCCCAGGCTCCTTCCCTCCCCCAACCTGCTCCCCCACACCCTGCCTTCACCCACTATTTATTGAGGTCCTACTTTGTGTCCGACTCTGTCTGCAGAGGTTAGGTACATTCCAGAACAGGCCTCCTCACTGGAGAAGCCTGTGGACCCTTTCCTAGAGAAACCTTTTTAAGTCCTCAGTGTGAAATTGATATGATTCAAAGGAAAGCAATTATATTAAAATGCAGTTATCAAAATATTAAGAAAAAACGACGATGGCGTAATGTATGCACTTCCTTATGAAGGCATTAAATAATGGCATTGAGCAGGGGGCTAATAAAACCACATGGTTTTGAAGTAGGGTTGGGCATAAGTGATAATTCAAGTTTTCTGCTGCAATTATAATAGGATTTGACGCGCTCTGCACTTTCCGTGGGTGACAGAGTCACAGGTTCTATGACTGACACGGAGGTTGGTTTCTCACAGGCACAACGGAAGTGCTCAAGTTTAACAGAAGAGAAAGTGAAATAAATGTGTGACTTTTTCCCCATCCACATCCACGAGCCTCTTGAAGTCCATCCAGGGATCCTCTGGGGATCTATAGGACCTGGGTCTTATCTAGTGGCAGGAGACAATCAAAACCAGCCACCCCACTCCAGGGGTGGTGACTGCCAAAGACTAATGACAAGGAGGTTAAGAGTGACAGAAGGGAGCATGGAGAGGCCCTGCCTTGGGTGAAGTGGTGGCCATGAGCTGGCATGGAGACAGAGGGACCAGCAAGGACCAGCAAAGAGCAGCGAGGAGGTGACTGTCCCCTCTAGGCTCTGTCAAGGGTGACTGCAGTGGGGTAGAGGTAAGCGGTCAGATTTGGGGCACATTTCAAATTAAAACTGGCAGATATCTGAGGGTTGAAGGTGCAGAGTGAGAAGGGGGTGTCACACACCCAGCTCTCTGACCCCGTAGCAGGGACACCCATGGGCACCCATGCTCAGGGCGGAATGGGCACAGCTCTGGTTCCAGTGCCTGTTCCTGTCCTGACAAGGTGCCCTGTGGACCCGGGGGTGGCAGGGGCAGGGGCCAGGGTGTGGCTCCCTGTCCCTGCTGTCCTTCCCCAGCCATCATGACGCCTTGTGAGTAGGACCTGCTCTGCTCAGGGACTTGCTTTGCCGACCCTGGGATTCCCTCACGAGATGCCCCCTGCTCTGTGGACACAGGTGTCCCCCGTGTACTCTCCTTCTCAGGCGGCTCAGCAATGTCCTTGGCAACCCGCAGCACCGTGCTTCCCCCTCCAGGGACAGTTCCAATGACAGCTGTGAGACCAGAGGCTCTGTCTTGAAGCAGAAAGAGAAGCCGCCTTTAGTAGAGGCTCAGAAAACCTTGGTTGGTTGAACAGGGGCAAGAAAATTCCTCAGTCCCCTCTGGGGTTGTTTTACTTACTAGAAGTCCAGAAGAGCAGACCCAGGCCACCAGGTCCAAAGGTGAAGCTCAGCCACCATGTTGGGTTGTGCCCACCCGGGCCCCACCCAGTGGGCAGGGGACCCTGCAGCCACTTCACCTCCTGAGCCCTCCTCTGCACCCACATCCATCCACACCCACCTGTCCGTCTCTCC
Organism: Marmota flaviventris; assembly: GCF_047511675.1. Taxonomy (NCBI): domain Eukaryota; kingdom Metazoa; phylum Chordata; class Mammalia; order Rodentia; family Sciuridae; genus Marmota; species Marmota flaviventris. The sequence goes on from NC_092503.1 coordinate 119,090,961, forward strand.
GTCCCTCGTGGGCTTCACAGCCATGGTTTTCTTTGGAGAAACTGAGTCTGGCACCCCCATTTTTGTCCTTCACTGTCCCCACCACTGAGCTGAACGGGGACTTTCAACTCCCTCTTCTGCCCCGAGGAGTTGCACCCCAGGGAAGTTCATTCTGGGATACCCAGAAAGTCCCAGCGATTGCAAAAGCCTGGAGAGAGGGTGACAGACGAAGGCCCAGGAGGAATCTGGCCCTTCTCCTGATTCTGTAGGGTCCTAGAACCAGGAATGGGTTTCATCTCTCCACATGGATGAAGAAGAGTCAAAATAAGAATAATATTTTGTGAGGTGAAGTTACAAAGAGTTGAAATGTTCACCGGGACACAGATGTGGCTTTCAACATCTAGCAGATCTGTGGATGATGGGGACAGGCAGCGGGTGGCAAAGCTCACAGGTGCTCTCGGACCCTTTTCAGAACAAGACTGGGAACCCCTGTTCTTGAGCGTGTGTGGCCTTTGGAGCCTGGGCCTGGGGTCAAGTGCAGACCCACTCACTGGGTTATGAGAGTCGGTCCCTCCAGCCTCAGTGTCCTCCTCTCAGGTGGCTCCGAGGGCTTCAGGAGGTCAGCTGCACAGTGTGTGGTCCCCGTGTGCACAGGGTGGTGTATTTTGGAACCCCACACTGCAGCCCCCCAAGGTGGCCCTTAACAGGCAATGCCACCCCCAGGCAGGTGCAGCACATTTCATCCAGGGGAAGCTGAGTTCCAGGGACTGTGGTGCCCGGCGGGAGGGCAGCCTGGCAAGGGAGAGAGGCGCATGGTTCATGCTAAGAGGCGCAGACGGGTGAGAGACCCAGGCTGGGTCACTGCCTGGCTCAAGGGGGCAGGCAGGGGAAGAAGGCAGAACCATATAGTTCAAAGAGCACTGTCCAGGTGTGTGTCCTCATTGGCACCCCCCTCCCCTAGGTCTGCAGCTGGGCCACCTCCACCAGGGTCCCCCTCCAGGGCACCTGCACCACCTCACAGGCACTCATTACCCCTCACCACCCCCCACCCCGCAGGCCATCCCAGGAAGGAGCCCTCCCCCCTCCACCACCCACGGCTGCTTTATTAATTGTTTATATTGCAGTCTGTTAATTGGCAATAACCAGCGTGCTCAAGTGTCTTTTAATCAGCCCCTCTCAGGGCCCCGGAGCGGTGAAGGATTGGTGGATTCAATAAAGTGAGAAGGAACGAGCACCCCCATCCTCTTCATTATCACAGTTAGATAAACTGCCAACACCTGTCATGCAAATGAGCTGGGGAAGGCCGGCCTCCTCCTGGCCCTGCGGGAACTTCTGCTGGGGAGGTTACCATGCAGACCAGAGCACAGACAGGTGTGGGCCCCGCCCCCGGCAAAGACAGACAGACAGACAGACACACACACATACACACACAGGTGTACAGACCCCACTTCTTGTGCACACTCATGCATGCTCTAGGCATTTCTTGAGCACGTACTATGTTATCTATTACTGCCCTGAGGAACTGCTGTGCCTGGGAGGAGACAGACCTCAGAGGGTTGCTGGACAGTCACATCAGGGTGATGACAGAGGACCCAGGACTCGGGCTACAGGGGGGTGGGGGGATGGGGGGTGGGGGTGGAAGTGGGGAGGCTCATCCACGCAAATCCCACTTTGCTGTAGGATCCTGATGCAGGTGTGGGGGCCTGGTCTGCTAAGGGCCTGGGGCTCTGCTTGTCCTCTGGGGAAGTCCTTCCTGGAGGTCATGGCCCAGCTACCCCTGGGCTGCTGCTGGGCTGTCGCCGGGCCTGGAGAAGGGCAGCCAGGAGAGCTTCGCAAAAAGGCAGAGGCTAGAGCCGGGGTGCGGCCCCAGTGCGAGGGGCTGGGGTGGGAGGTTCTGGCCTCTGGACCGTGTGAGGACCCAGGCACCTTCCTGACAGGTTCTGCTGGAAGCTCCCCTAGGACAGGGATGGCCTTTTGGGGAGGAGGTGACAGATGCTTCTACAACTTGCCCCTGCTCCCCTGGCTCTGCCACAGGGTGGGAGCCAACAGGACCCCGGGGTCAGCTCTTCCCCACAGGATTCAACTCCCAGGATGCTTGAGAGCTCCTCCCGGGATCCTTCCTGTGACCGTAGCAGAGTGGGGACAGTGGGCACACCTGCACCTAGGCTGGGGCAGGCACGGGGAGGAAGGTGGGAGGAGACTCCTTCCCTCCAGAGCAGCCTGCACCTCCTGGGCCCCTGCTCAGCCACTTCCAGGACTTGGACTCCAACTTCCTCCTCTGTCAAGCTGGATCCTAGAGCTGCCATGGCGCCTCCGCCATCATCACCCCATGACACTCAGGGCTTCCGCAGGAGCCACATCTTGGCTCCACATCCCCGAGACCTGCGCAGAGCAGATGTACAGGACCTGCCTGTCAGGGAGCGATGCTCTTAGAGTCCCCTCCAGATGCAGGATCCCCCAGGGTGGTCACTGGCAAGAAGAGGCGTGAAGCAGCCTTGGGGGATGGGGAGGTGGGGGAGCCTTGGGGAAAGGCCTTGGGCTTTGGAACTCCAACATCTTCTCTGGAAGGGTCCCAGTGTCCCCAGGGCCTTCATCCTGAGTCTTTGGGAGTCCCGGGACTCCAGCACAGCCTCCCTGGGATTAGGTTGACCGGGAGTAAGGGAGACACTATTCAGGAACCAAACATGATAGAAGCGTATTTCTCCCTCTTGTGCAAGTCCAGGGCAAAGTGGTTGGGCTGACACAGCAGCCCTGCTCCACTCCATCCCCAGAGACCTGGGAGTTTTCTTCTTGTTTGGTCACTTTATTTCAGGGTCACCTTATGGCCCAAGATGGTTGCCATAGATCCAGGTGTCTCCTCCTCACTCCTAGTTTTCACTCCTAGTTGAAAAAAAAAAAAAAAAAGAAAGAAAGAAAGAAAAGAAAAAAGTCTTTGTTCCAGATAACCATCAGGAAAGCAGGGCAAGCAGATATTAGGGTGAGGGCGGCAGACCACCCCAGGGATCAGCTGCTGCATTCAGTGTGCTCCTCTTCTCCTCTGCTCCTGGCTGAGTCCCCAGGGGGCATGTGTGGGATGCAAACTGCCCAGCCCTCACCCTCGGACCTGGCCCTGTTGGAGGTAGCACAGGCCTGTTTGCTGCGGAAGCCCCGCCAGCCTCACAGGGCAGCGGAGCCCACGGCTCAGGGGCAGCCTGCCCAGGCCTCAGGGGCCCTCTCGCCACGCCCCTGTTCTGCAGATGCTCACGCTCAGCTCCAGGGTGCAGTCCTGGTAAGGGTGGGGCTGCCACCTAGGGTTCTTTCCCATTAAGTCGCAGGGGCATGGAGCACTGGATCAGGGGCTGGGGGCACAAAGAAGCTGAAGGGCCTGCAGATGAGTCAGAGGCAGTGCACACAGCTGTCATCGCAGAGAGCAAGGTAGACAGAGTGCTCCCTCCCAGGACTGGGGCACCGTGCAGGTCCCCGCCCACCGAGCTCTCCCTGGAGGACCCCACGCCCTGCCATGTTCTCTCCTGCTCTTCTGCAGCTTTGGTCCACGTCAGAACTGAGCTCAGGAACCCAGCTCCTCCTGAGGACGCAGAGCTCTGTCCTCTCCACTGTCCCCACCCATCCCTATGCTGGTGGCCCTTAAGAACAGCCTCTGGGGTGGAACACTTTGCTCTCTGCCCCTGGTTTTCTGATCACCTCTGAGAATTTAGCTCATTCATTTCACAATCGTGTTCCAGGCCATGAGAACGCCAGCAAACCCCAAGTTCTACCCGTTAGAACTCGTGTGCCAGGGTGAGGGCCTCGCCCCCTGGGGCTCATTCTGGGTCAGAGCGCCCTGGCTTTCCTTGGGTCTTCCTCTTCCAGTCCACGTGAATTGAGTGGCCTACTTCGTCCTGGCTCCAGGGCACGCCTGGCCTCAGTCTCACACTTATCCACCGAGGCTTGAGAGAGGTCCCTCTTTCTGGGGGAGTTTTCCCGCTGATAGAATGAACACCCTGGGGCTGCTGGGAAGTGAAGCCAGCCCAGAGGAGAGTTGAGACAGCTCTGGGGGCAACATTGGAGCGCCTGGATCTGAATCCCCAGACTTTTCATTGACTTGAGTCAATAAATCCACTTCCCCCTCTTCAAAAAAATTTTTTTGAATCAGCTAGTTTGAGTACAGTTTCTGACTTAAAATTTTATGAGTACAAGGGTTTAGAATGTTACTCCTCTACGAATATTTGGATTAAAAGGAACACTGAGATGGAGACACAGGCAATCCCAAAGGAAGGAGATAGTGAAGGGAATCTGTTAGGGCATTGCCATGTTGTCCTCGGGTGGATCCTGAGCGGTGAACTGCACTCCCTAGCTTCAGCTGCCTCCATCCGGCTCCAGGTCTGTTCTATCTCCACCCGGATTCCCTGGACTCTGGAGCTTCCTCCTCCATCCAGTTTGACTGGCATGACAGCTGGAAGGCCCCCTGTGCACAGCACAGGCCACACATCCATCCCCCTCCCCTCCCACCACCCCTTCTTCCTGATCCCTCCTCCCAGCCCCTCGCCCAACCCAGTCCCCTTCCCCCCACTTGCTTTCCTCCACTTCCCGCCACCCTGGCCGCCACTGCTGCTGTGTAATTCAGTGTGATCATCCTCGTTCTCTCCCAGTGTCCAGCCTGTCCTCGTCCTTCCCGGCACGGTCACCAGGGCCTCTTCTACACATGGGCTGATTTGGCATGGGCTGTCTCTGTGGTCTCTGGTTCTGAGGAGGGCAGGGTGCTGGACCCGCTGGGACAGTTGGGAGTGCCCCAGTGGGGTCGTTCAAGGCTGCCTGAGAGAGGCCACGGGCCCAGCGTCCCGCAGCGGGCAATGGCAATGCAGCCACCACCCTGGAGACCCCTGAGGGTACAACATTCCAGGGGGAACTCATCTCATCCTGCCCTCGGTAGACTCCATTCTGCCAAACCTCCTAGAGCTCATTTACTTCTTCCCTGGAGACCTCTGGGGTGGGTGGGTGGGGTGACTGACGCCCTCATGACATCAGGGGAGACTGATGGCCTGCTGGACCCCACAGGGGACCGTGGCCTCCTTCCTGGGAGGGTGCCGTAAACACTGGTCACCTGTAGAGGTGGAGAGAGGGAGGTTACCGAAGGCCAGGAGCAAACATCTATTCCTCACTCGCCGACTTCCATTAATTCCTGAAAACTCTGCCCCTAAATAAAAAGCCATTAAATGAGGAAATATTTCTCATTAATTTTAATGAAAAAATTACCATGCGTTCTCTCCCACGCCAAGACAGCCAATTTCTCACGGACAGAGAAACGTGGCGATTGAACAAGGAAAACAAGTTTATGTAAATAACAAACTGCAACCTGAAATGAGTTTGCAACTAAAATAAAATGGAATGTGGAGAGGTTTCTTTTTCCCTCAAAAGAGCAGGGCCGTCTCTCAGGACCTGCTTCCAGGCGGTGGCTGCTGGGGCTCACCGTTACCTTGTCCTGAAAAAGAGCAAAGAACTTCAGAGCAAAATGCAGGCTGAAGGCCCAGCTCCTGAGAACAGAGGCTCCGCCAGCCTCTGCCCACGGTCCTGCCTCCCGCTCCACCCCTCACGACAGAGCAGAGCGGTTTGGTCCCCGCTAACCTGACACAAAATTCAGATGTGCCCCACAGTCTCTGCCTCACCACTGAGAGGCCAGTCAGCAGGTGGCCAGCGTGTCTGTCTCAGCGCATCATGCAGAAACGTTTTTAGAGCATATTTCATTAGAGGGTTTTATAACAAAAAAAGGGTAGGGGGGTCATCTGAAGACCCATGTAGCTTTTTAAAAAAATATTTTTAGTTGCAGATCGACATGATAACTTTTATTTATTTATTTGGAGCTGAGGATGGAACCCAGTGCCTCACACGTGCTAGGCAAGAGCTCTACCCCTGAGCCACAACCAGCCCCCATGTAGCTTTTTAAGAGTCAACAGGGTAAGAGCTGTCCCCTGGAGATTCTGAGAAAAGATGTGTTTTTCTGAGCACTTAATACTCAGACCTCGTGTCCCCGATGCCCACTGGACTGAAGGTCTGGGGGACAGCAGGTCCTGGAGGATGTGCAGGCCGTTTGCCCTGGGACCCAGCAGAAGCTGGAGCACTGTGTCCCATGCCCTCCCTGCAGCCATGCTGTGTCCCCTCCTCACACCAGCAGAGTCCCGCCCCCCCTGGGGGGGCATAAACATCCCGTGAACATGGCTGGAGCCCCAGAGTTTGTAAGATTCAGGCAAAATATGGCACTATGATTATGTCATCACTTGGGAGGGCAAACCTGACTCCCCTCATTTCACTGTCCCTTGGTGAGCCTACTATTTGCTGGGCCCAGAGTCCAGCCCCTTCACCAGCCTCTATTGTGGCAATAGAGCCTCCTATTTCCTTTGGAGGACCACCCCCTCCCACTGCTGGTCACGCTGCTTGGAAAGGACTGGCTCCACTCAGCCTCTGTGGCAGTGTCTGCAAACCTGTGGCCCATCACCAAGCCTCAGGAAGTGGCTCATAAATGGGCATGTGACCCACAAGGCCAACAGGCACAAGGAAATCGGTGCTGGGGGACGCAGGGAAAGGAGTCCTTTGCTTTTCCAAGAGTTACCAGCAGAGTTGTGCTCTCTGCCACCAGACAGGAAGGGAATGCATGTAATCCCAGGAAAGCTGACAGCCACTGTATACAGGGCAGGGACGGCAAGGGGAGGACGACATCCACACCAGGGAAGGCGGAGAAGAGAAGCAGGAAGAGGCCTCCAGTGATCTCAGTGGGTTGCCGGGCCCAGCCTCACCCGAAACAGTAAGCTTTCTATTTTCAAACATTAAGTGAGCGGTATGGTGCGATGCGCACACCTGTGATCCCAGTGACTCAGGAGGCCGAGGCAGGAGGACTGTAAATTCAAAGCCAGCCTCAGCAACTTAGCCAGACCCTAAGTAATTCAGGAAGATCCTGTCTCAAAATAAAAAATAAAAGGGCTGGGGATATAGCTCAGTGGTAAAGCTACGCAGGGTTCAATCCCTAGTACCAAAAACGAACAAACAAATAAAACAAAAAACAAAAAACAAAAACAAAAAAAAGAAAGAAAGAAAAAAGAACAGCCTTTCAGGTGGTCGGAAGAATCGACCTTAAGGCTGTTTTCAAAACCCAGACAAACGCACAGAGCTGGTCTCCTCTGTCGCTCTCCTTCAGGGGGAGGGAGTATTCTGACGCATCTCAGAACACTGGACACACGGGAGCCTTCCTGAGACCTCGGGGGCACCTGTGAGTTCCTTCTTGTAGACCCTATTAGTGTTTGCTGTCGATACAGACAGTCCTCGACTTTTGATAGTTTGATTTATGATCTCCTCCTGTCTGATGGGGTGAAAGTGAGACATGATCGGTAGAAACCACACTTTGATTTTTGGAGTTTGATCTTTTCTCAGACTATTGATATTCAGGACAGTGCTCTCTGGCCACGCTGGGCAGTGGGAAGGGCTTCAGCCCCCAGCCAGCCACACGATCTTGAGGGGGGACAACCGACACGCTACAGTGGTCTGTGCTGCCTTGCCAGGGTGTTCAGAGGCCAGACATATTCAGCGCATCTTTGACTTATGATATTTTTCTACTTCCTTTGGGTCCATCATGACAGAAGCCCATCTTGCAGAACACAGGTTGTTGCCAGGGTGCTGGGACCGGAGGTGGCGGGGGCTGTGGGAGGATCCAGCCCCCCAGGGGTGGGGCAGGGACAGTCTACTTCTCTCTGTCAGGGGCAAGCAACTTCTGGTGTTTTCCATTTATCAGATGAAGCACATTCCATTTTCCAGATCAGCAACTGAAAACCAAGCACCTGGGCAGAAGTCATTTGCTCTCCCCAGGAGGCCACCTCTGGAACAGCAGGTGCCAACAGAGGCACCATCCTGCCAAGTCCATGATTGTTTGCCAAGAGCCAGCCATTTTCACACTGGCCACCCATCGGGGGGAGTGGGATGTGGTCAGAACAGTCACGATGACATTTTTGGGGAGTTTGACAGTATCACTCAGACTCAAGCCCCTCAGGTCCCAGTGTTGCTTGGTCTGTCGCATTTGCAGGCTGTGGGGTACACGGTCTCCCATTTAGCACTTCCTGTTATCATAAGCCTTCATCAACTGGTCAGGAAGTTACTTTGGACTTTCTGCCACCAAAAAGTACCTCTGTTTCTTCTCAGGAACTTGAGAAGTAACTGCTGGATGGGGTGGAAGTTCCACTGACCTCCTGTAGGGTGACTTCAGGTGGGGCTGCGGCTTCCTCTGGGCTCTAGAAGTGCTGCCCTGCCCTACAGACAACAGTGGCATTCCTGTCCCTAGGAGTTAGAGTTGGCACAGGGGACCACCTAATCCTCCACTTCTCCCGTGTGCAGTAACCAGGAAAAGGGCTGCCGGTGTCTCGGAGGCGGCTGGATGGAACGGTCGTCTTGCCTGTGTGTGCTGTCGCGCAGGCCCCAGCTGGAAGGCTGAGTCTGCCCTGTGCTTGAGGAGCCCGGCTCTGACCAGCCCTGGACTGTGGCTCCATCCATCACCTTCTCAGGCAGGGCCGTGATGGGCCGGAGAGGATTGGGCTGTGGAATCAAGCAGGGACTCCGTGGGCTGCTCACAATCCATCCCGAGGACACCTTAGGCACTTGTCCACACCCAAGGATCTCTGCCTTTAGAAGGTTTGCAGGCTCCTCCCACCTGCCCTGCTTATTGGGGGATGGCCATGCCCACTCTTTCCATACCATCCTTCACCTGACTGGGCCACGGAAGCCCTAGCTGGCCACTGGAAAGTGAGAAACTCCCCTGTAACAAGTGGCCCTTCTGCCAGAGCCCTGACATAGACAGTGGTGGCCAAGCCCATCTGGAAGGTCTAGAAGTGGTCGATGGGGTTCTTATGGACACTGGGCATGCCTCCTGCAGGGTCAGGACCATGTGCCTCTCCCAGACCTTCTTCAGAGCCCTTCATTGGCAGGCACCCCACAGCTGCCCTCTGAGTCCCATGCTGTCTTTGGGTCAATACCACCCTTGCCTGGACTGTGCCCAGCCCACCTGTGCCTGGCGGGGATGTCAGGCAGCCCCGTCCTTTGACATGAAGGGCTCTCTCAGAGGGCACTGTGGCTTAGGGACTTTTCAGTGGTCTTTGCTGAAACTTTCTAGAACCATTCTGCCATCTGAGACTCTCCTGACCCAGCCTGCCTGCCTTTGTCCTTAGTTCCTCCCTTCTCTCAGACCTCCCCGGGGGTCAGGCCTGCATCAGCCTCAGGACTCCCCCACGCCTCTGCCACCCTCCCCTCTTGTTTTAGGTGTTTTCTAATCTCTTCCTGGTGTCTGCATCCCGGAGGGTCCAAACTAACACATTTCATATCTTAACTTGGATAAGAGGTTCACAGAAGCATGTCACACTATTCTCTATGTACTTTGTATACCTAATTTTTTTATTATTCAAAGACAAGATGTGTTATCCCTTCTCACTGATAACTTCCTCCAGGGAGGAGGAAGGGGGAGCCTCCTGGAAATGGTGTGGATCGATGGATCCGCTCAGCAGTCCTGTCTCTAGCCGTGTCGACTTCTTTGCTCTCATTATGCCAAGGATTTTTCTCGTCCCTTTTTGCCAATTAGTGTGGATCATCATTTGGTCCAGGTTTGCATTAGCGACTCCTGCAAAATGAATCAGGATTTCTGCCAATTGCCTGAGAGAAACGCTCCGAATGCAGAATTCCTGGTGAGGATGGCCAAGTGCACACTCACGTCCCCCCCCATCTCCATCCGGGCACCCTCCACTCTGTCCCCAGACCTGCCCCTCCTGCCTTGGGAGTGGATGTTAGTGAATTCCTGTAATTCTTCCTGGGTGTGACTTTTCTATTCCTCACCTGGATCCTGCATGTTATCATCTGGACCATGCTGAGTCCACATCCTGAATATTCTGGAAGAAGCCAGGAGGGGCAAGTCATGAAGAACTCAAAGGTGGTGCAGTGAGGGGCCTGGGGGCCTCAGAGTCCTAGTGATCCTCCCAGATGTCACTATTCCAACAGGGTGTTAATATTTCCCTCTATTTCACAGAAGGGACCTGGTGAGGCTGTGAATCCAACTAACTCTGTAATTCAGTAACTTCAAAATCAATCTCTAAGTTCAGTCTTCAGTGATTTAAACTCCATGGCTATATACAATAAAAGATTCTTTCAGCATGGTCATGTAATGGCCCTGAATTTTATTCTGTGCCTCGAGGCGAACATTTTGATTTGAGTCTGTCATTTTCTTACTTTAAATTATCCAGTGTTAGGAGCAACCGTCAGGCTGATGGTCCCAGCGTTCCTCAGCCTTTATAAATTGGTCTATGGCAGCTGTACAGAATTTCACTTTCAGCTGGCACCTGGTCCCAGGTGACTGGAGGGTATATATGATTAGTGCTCATTGGCAACCACTTTCCAATCCAGTAATAGAAATCCAAGTCCTATTAATTTTTGCCCCATGGAATTATAAAAAGCATTTCCAAGTAGCTCCCGTATCCCCAAGGGTTTTGCATGAATCCCACTCCTGGTACTAATTTCTAAAACAGGATTGTTTGGTTACAAGCACCAAGAAAATTGACTCTGAAAAAGTTAAATGAGAACAGGGGATTTATCAACAAGATAGGGTCACAGAATGGAAGGAAATACTAGACAGCAGGTGTCAGGATAGATAGGACCCAAAGAAACTCTAGGGGTCTGACGACATGGGCAGTCTCTCTAGGATAAGCCACAGATGCCACTGTGTGTCTCACCTGCCATCAATGTGTCTCCACTAAAGATTCAGATTCGGATTGGGCTAGACTGGGTCATAACTCTATGGTGAGGGATGAGCAGTGTCCTAGTGATTGACAACCTCATCAAGCAACATAGGACCAGGGGAGTTGTGGTCCCCCAGAGGAAAAGATGCTGAGCAGAGAAAACTAGCATGTGAATTCCACATGCCATTCCCTTTGGCTCCGTTCCTTCTTCCTGGAGAAATCTGCCCTCTATAGGCCTTGGCATAGATGTGCCCTCCTCTGAGAAGTTTCCATGAATGTCTGCACCTGGGTGGCCTGCCCTCCTAAGTGGTTCCACAGCATTGTGTCATTGAATTGTAATCATCTGCTGTCTTTCTCGTTTTCCAGTGTTATCCAGTTGGATCGCGTTATCCTCCATGGCAGAGATTGTTTGCCTTGCTCACATGACACACTCCCAGTAGGTCCTCCATAGCTATTGGACACATGATTAAAGGATAAGGACTTGACTCTTTTGCACCTGCTGTGATATTAGGGATGGGCTTTTGTTTTATTATTCCTAAATCAGGACAGTAGCATGTCTTGTTCGAGGACTGTTAGATGGAAAGAAATAGACATCTACAAAGGGCGGGCATAACAAGGATCAGAGGTGTCTCACAGAGCCTAGTGCTGTGTGAGGGGCTGAGCAGGGGCTGCAAACGCTCAGGAATCGCTGGAGATGCTGGCTTCATCTCCCTCCCTCCAGGGCCACATGGTGCCTCTTGCTGCCCTCTAGGTCTCCACTCAAGTCCCAGGCTTGATTCACTATCTTGAAGAAGAATCAGATTGGCCTGGCTCCTGGTGAGGGGTCTGCTCTAAAGCCAATAATCTGCTCCAGCAGCTGCAGAGATGCTGGGGCCAAACTGCTTTTCAGTTCGAGATGGGAGGGAACCAAAACGAGGTGTGTCCCAATGCTGGTGAGGATGGGGAGCCAGAGAAATGATTATTCACTGCTGGTGGGAATGAAAAACAGGGCAGCCACTTTGGGAAACAGCTTGGCAGTTTCTTAACAAAGTTAAACATGTTCTTACACACAATCCAACCGCTGCGATCCTTGGTATTGACCCAGAGGAGTTGTAAACTTAGGTTTACACAGAAATCTGCACACAGATGTTTGTAGCAGTTTATTCATCATCACAAAATCTTGAAAGCAACCAAGATGCCCTTCGAGGAAGGGGGATAAGATGGCTATGGTACATCCAGACAGTGGAATATTATTCAATGCCAGAACGAAATGAGCGATCAAGCCATAAAAAGACATGGAAGAAGCTTAAAGGCATATTACTAAGTTTGAGAAGCCAATGTGAAAAGGCTACCCACTGTATGATGTTCTGGAAAAGGAGAAACCATAAAGACAGAACATCAGTGGTTGCCAGGGGTTAGGTGAGAGGGATGGATGAACAAAGCACAGAGGATTTAAAGGCCGTGAAATGGCTCTGTTTGATGTTATAAAGGCAGGTACACACTATTATATATAACCCAGGGAATGCTCAGCACCGTGAGTGACCTGGAACATCAGCTATGGATTTGGTTGATAAGAATCTGTCAACACAGGTTCAACGTCCAGTTGTAACAAATGTAGGGCTCTGGTGTGGGGGGCCGTGGGTAACAAGGGAGTTTTAGCATGTGCGGGGGTGTGAGGTATATGGAAAATCTCTGTACCTTACTCTTAATTTTGATGTGAACCTAAAACTACTCTAAAAAATTAAATCTTTAAGCCGGATGTGTTGGCTCATACCTGTAATTCCAGGTATTGAAGAGGCTGAGGCAGGAGGATTAACAGTTTGAGGTCAGCCTGGGCAATGTGGCAAGATTCTGTCTCAGAGGAAAAAAAAAAAAGGTCTTTAAAAAACAAAGAGGGTATTATCATGAAGAGCTTTTACAAATTTAATGACAGGACAGACAAGATTGCTAAAGTCAGGGGCTCTAGAGCCAAACTGCTTGTGTTTAAATCTTATCAGTGAGGAATGAATTAAGCCGGGAATAATAGGAAGTGCTGGCAGAAGCTTCAACAGAGGAGCAGTTTATTTGGCTCATCCAACAAGAAGTTTGGGAGGAGACAGTCCTGAGCTGGAACAATCGCTCAAAGATGTCACGGGAGACCTGCGATCCTTTTTCTTTTCCTGCTCCATCATATTTATGGATATCCTCCTCATGTTCACCAAGTGGTGTCTTTGCCTCTGTTTATCACATCTGTGTTCCCCTAAATAAGGGAATGGAGAAGGGCAAACAGAAAGGAGTGGAAAAGAGGAAGGGTAAAAGGTCCCCCCAGCTGGTTTTATCTTTTTATTTATAAAGGGGACGCCTGATCCAAAGACTTTCATCTCTTACCTATTGGCCAAATTGTAGGGGAAGTTGGGAAAATAAGAACATCAATAAATGCTAGTTTCTGTTGTTACTGTGACTATCTAGGATCTTTTTCCATTTAACTTTCTTTTTATTAAAATTAATTAATTTATTTTAATTAATTAAATTTTATTAAATTTAATTAATTTATTTTAATATTTGACAGCAGAATGCATTTTGATTCATTGTACACAACTGCAGCACAACTTTTCATCTCTCTGGTTGTACATGATGCAGCGTCGCACTTTATGTGCAGTCATACATGTACCTAGGGTAATGATGTCCATCTTATTCCACCATCTTTCCTGCCCATGCCTCCTCCCCACCCCTCCCTCCCCTTTGCCCAGTCAAAGTTCCTCCATTTTTCCCATGCCACCCCCCATTATGGGTCCGCATCCACTTAGCAGAGAGGACATTTGGCCTTTGGTTTGGGGGGATTGGCTTACTTCGCTTAGCATGATATTTGACCGTACTGTCAGAGGCACAGTGGCAGAGCTGGGTGAGATGTCCTGCTGGGCTTTCCTGGAAAGCCCAGTTCACTGAGGCCAGTGGCTTGCCCTAGGGAGGCAGGTGGGGCCGGGACTTCATTTTCAATTTGAAGTGTTTGGGGTCAGAGAGGGGCCCCAGGGCTCAGGAGGGCTGTGGGGTGCGGGTGGGTCCCTATCTTTCAGGGCAGAACTGAGGCTGTTGGGACCCTCTGGCTAAGGAGGGTTCATTTTAATGAGTGAAATTTGGCTCTAAGGCCTGACGCCTCATTTCTCTTCTTCACTGTTGGGGAATCAGAACAAATCGATTGTGAGCAACTTTAATAAATTGATTCAATTTGATGAACAAAAAAGGCAAAAAGAGGGGGAAATATATATAGCTCCCAGCCATCGGGCCAGTGGTTAATCTCAGTTTCATAACCCCGTTCCGGTAGTGGCTTAAATAATTGAGTGAAGATGGACTCGATTTTGCCTCCTCCCCTAGGCGGGCTTCTTCCTAGGGAAGCCATGGCCTTGAAGTCAGCTCACTGCTCCCCAAGCATGGAGATGTCCTCAGGGCCCCAGAGCTGGCGTGTGGGCCAGGGTCCTGGGTGGGCTCAGGGCACTCTGCAGGTAATCACAAACACCTTCACACCATGCACAGGTGTATCACTGCACACCCACACACAGGCAGGGAGTCAAGGACACCCCCCTGTGCCCAGCCCATCTGCATATTCCCAAATGCACCCACCCCAGCTCCTTCCCACACTGGCCTGAAATCCTACCGCACCTGGCCTCAGTTTCCCAGTAAGTAACCTGGGCATTGTGTGCTCTGCAGGCCTGGGAGTGAGTGGGAGTCCCCTGGGAGCTGCCTGCCCTGAATGGGGCTTGCCAGTGGGCTTTTTTGGTACCTTTTACCTTCCCTCTAGGACTGGAGTCTGCAGCACTTGTTCTCAGAAAAAGACCCAAGGGTTTCTATGACTTGGCTGCAGGTGTCCTGTCTTTTCCCAAGACCCCTGTGGCTGGAGCCCCTTTTCTCCACTGGGTCCCTTTCTCGGGCACCCAGGAGAGCTGCCAAGTGACCATTCTGGAGCCCACCCTGGCATTTGTGTCCTCAGCATCTCCCTTTCCTCCTCAGTATCTCAGTTTCCTTATCTGGAAACCAGAGTCATTATGGCTGGGTGGTGGCTTCTTCTGAGCGCTCAGTGAGTTGATGGAGCCCTGGGAACGGCGCCTGGCCGGTAGTGAGCCCAGTCATTGGTGGCGTTCTTGCATCAGGACAGGACTTGGGTTGAGGCAAGGTGGTTTCTGGGGTCGGTGGGGTGGGGCTTCAGGGCTTCTCAGCGGCGGCTGCATATGGAAGCACCTGAGGACCTTAACAACGCATTCATATTTGGACCAGAGCCCTCTCCCCGACACTTAAATCAGGATCTCTCCTGTGGGCAGAGCTTCGGGATCTTTAAAACTCTCCAGGTGAGTCTCTTGTGCAGCCCAGGCTGAGAAACACCCGGTTAGAGGATTGTAGAGAAGGCGACCTGTCCGTGGACAGGCACAGCCCAAAGGGCTCCATCAGCAGTCCCAGCTACGGGCTTCCTGGAGGAGGAGGCCCAAGAGTTGAGGGGCGTGGTTAGGGGCGGGTGTGCTGCAGCTGGGGGCAGTTGGGGGACCCCCTAGGCCGTGGGATGTGACCCGCCCGGCCCTCTCGCCCCGTCCTCTCCTCCCAGCGCCTCCGCCAAGCCTCTGCCGCAGCAGCCAGCGACTCCTCCATCTCCTGGGGCCCCTGCACTCCAGCTGGCGCCCGCCTCGTTAATAAAGGCAGATTGCTGCTCAGCTCGTCCCCAGCACTCCTGACGGGGCCATTAATATTCCAGGGAAGATTAACTCCCCCTCTGCTCCCGCCCCTGCGGCCGCTGGGCCCTGCCTGACAGATGAGGGCCCCGACTCCGACACATGCCAGGACCTGGGCAGGGGCTGCCCAGATGACCCTGGAGGGGAGGGGCACTTCTTCACCTGCCCGGCTCCTCCTCCTGGGCTCCACCTGTAGTGGTAGGTGAGCGAGAGTGAGCGGGAGAGGGAAGAGACAGAGGGAGAGAGGAGAGAGGAGACCACCCAGAGCTTAAGAGGGGCTGCAAGAGGCTGGCGGGAGTGGACAGCGCCTCTAGGACGACTCCTGAGTCCAGCCTCTGTGTTTGGTGCTGGAAATGCAATGACCTGCCTGCTGTCACATGGCAGGGGTAGAACTGAGGATTGGAACTGAGGTCCTCTTCGGGACCTGCTGTCATTGGAGAGTAGGGAGCAGAGGGCTGCGGGCCCAGGACTCCCGTGTGGCTCCCCCAGAGGTGGTTTTCTCCCCCAGGGTGAAGGTGGCAGAGATGCTGATGGGGGATAATGGAAAGGAGGCTGCAGGGAAGAGGATCCAACCCAAAGAGCCAATTCAAAGACACAGGTTGAAAGACATGGTCTACCCTGGAATCTCACCCATCCTCTGCCACCCTCTGGCTCCGGAGCCAGGTACACAAATCACCCACGGGGGTGCACATACCACACAAACACATACACCACATAATCCCCGCACCATACCACAGGCACCTGTGCATGCCCAGAACTTCTTTCCTGGAATTTTGATTAGCACTTAAACACTGAGGACTCCTGTGATAATGAAGATATGTGGTCTCCATCCCTGGCTCCTGGCCCGTCCTTGGAATCTCTGAAGTCATAAGATCTTCTGTATGCTAATGAGATGGCTGATGGCTGGGGGCCTCTAAGCAGCTTCAGGGTGGGGACTGGGCACCAGAAAGACCAGGGCAGGATTAGAGGGTTGGGGAGTCCTGGGGAGACTCCAAAGGTCAGTGGTTTAATCAACCATACTTATGTATGAGGCCTCTGTAAACAACCCTGAATGGTGGGGTTGGGGAGCTCAGGGTTGCTGAATGTGGGGGAGACATGGGGAGGGGTGCCAAGAGGATGTGGAGCTCGGCACCTCTACCCCGGGCATCTCTCCATTGCCTGTTCTGAGTTACAGATCAGTGGTTTCCTGAGTTCTTTGCTTTTGGTACTGGGGATTGAACCAGGGGTGTTTAACCACTGAACCACATCCCTAGCCCTTTTTTATATTTTATTTAGAGACAGGGTCTCTATTTAGAGTTGTTTAGGGTCTCACTAAGTTGCTGGAGCTGGCTTTGAACTTGTGATCCTCCTGCCTCAGCCTCCCGAGCTGCTGGGATTACAGGCGTGTGCCATCGTGCCCACTAAAAGTTCCTGAGTTCTGTGAGCCATTCTAGCACATTTGTACCCAGGAGGAGTGACCAAGGATTATATTTATGGGGATCTCAGCCCTGGCTAGCTGCAGAGTCCTCCTGTGGTTCTAGCTGCCTCAGGGGTAAAGTTGCAGCCCCCAGGACACAGGCCTAATGGACGGCCAGCTTCACCCGCCTTCACCTGCCTCAAGTGTCGATTCTGGCTCCTTCTCCACATGATCGCGACAGGACTTACATTATTGCCCAGAACTTCCTGTGACAGTGACATTGGTACCCATTTTACAACTGAGGAAACTGAGGCTGGGAGAGACTAAGAAACTTGACCAGTGTCCCGAGGCTGAGAAGGAATTGGACCCTGGGCAGCCTCATTTGGAGTCAGTGCTGCCTGCTCCAGCTGTGCCTGCTTGGTGTCCCCGCCTCCACTCATGTCACACACCGTCCCTGTCTCTTATGTTCACAGCACACCCGGCCCAGTGTACATCCTGTCTTTTCCGTGGGCCCTCTTTCTCTTTGACAGACTCATTTTCATATTCTTGCAGGTGGCTCAGCACAGAGAATCTTAGCAGCTTCTTGGAGTGAGTCAGCTTCTCTAGCGAGCTCCCTGTTCCACCCTTTGGGGCCTCAGACCTTCACACGAACCTGGCTTCCTGTCCGCCCTCTCGGAATCTGTCCCCTGCTCATTGCATGGCTGCCTTTTTCTCATCTGTTAGGGCTCAGCTAAGATGTCACTTCCCCAGAGAATGTAAAATGGAGAGACTGTGGAACATGGTGTGGCCATTTTTTAAAAAGTTAAATATAAATTCACCATATGATGCAGCAACTCCACTCCTAGGAATTTCCCCAAGAGAAATGAGAGCACACGTCCATACCAGAATGCGTGTGAACATTCCATTGCACAAACATACCACTTTTTGTTTATCCACTCAGCTTTCTTTTTAAAATAGGTTTTAGTTATAGATGGATGCAATATCTTTGTTTATTTTTATGTGGTGCTGAGGATCGAACCCAGTGCCTCACATGTGCGAGATAAGCATTCTGCCACTGAGCCCCAGCCCCAGCCCTACCACTCATCTATTAGACATTGGGCATGGGGGTTGCTTCCATAATCGGGCTATTATGCTTGATGTTGCTATAAACCTCCATAAATAAGCTTTTTTTTGTGTGTGTGTGTGTGTAGACATATTTTCTTTTCTTTTTTTTTTTTTGGTACCAGGGAATGAACCCAGGGGCACTTAGCCACTGAGCCACATCCCCTGCCTTTTTTTTAAATATATTTATTTTTTTTTGGTGTAGATGGACACAACACAATGCCTTTATTTCTATGTGGTGTTGAGGATCAAACCCGGATCCCGCCCGTGCTAATCGAGTGCTCTATCAGTGAGCCACAATCCCAGCCCCTTGCCTTTTTAATTTTTTATTTAGTGACAGGGTCTTGTTAAGTTGCTGAGGCTGGCTTTGAACTAACGACCCTCCTGCCTCAGCCTCCCAAGTGGCTGGGATTACTGCGAGTGCAGATGTCTGTTTTTATTCTCTTGGGTACATACCAAGGAGTGGAATTGCTGGGTCAACTCCATGCTTAACAGTCTGAGGAACTTCCACACCCCTTTCCAAAGTGGCTGTGTCACTTTACATTCCCACCAGCAGGGGTTGGGGCCTGGATCCCCCCACACCATCACCAACACTTGTACAGCCTTTTGAGTTCAGTCATCCTAGTGAGTGTGAAGTCGTCTCTCCTTGTGCCTTTGATTTGCTCTTCCCCGATGGCTGATGATGTTAAGCACCTCTCAGGTACTTATTGGCCATTCATATATATCTTCCTTGGGGAAATGTCTACATAGGCCTTTGTCTGTTTAAGAAAAAAATCTGCCTTTTTACTGTTGAGCTGTAAAGGTTCTTTATTCTAGATAGAAGTCCTTATCCGATGTGTCATTTACAAATATTTCCATCTATTCTGCTTTTGTCTTTTCACTTTCCTAATCATCTTCTTTGAAGCACATAAGTTTTTAATTTTCATGAAGTCCAGCTTCTCTGTCGTTCCTTCTGTGGCTCAGGCTTGTGGTGTCATATCTAAGAATTGTGTCATTGCCAAATCTCCGGTTGTGTTAGTCAGCTGTCGCTATAACAAATGTCTGAAATAATTAACTTATAAACGTTTTATTGTGGCTTGAAATTTTAGAGGATCCAGCCCTTTGTCTAAAGTCTACTACTTTAGACCTCTGGAGGAGGTGGGCAGCCTGTCATGCTGGGAGCATATGGTGGAGCACAACTGTCTCTTCGTGGTCGGAAGTCAAAAGAGAGGAAGAGCCTGGGGTCCCACAGTGCCCCTCAAGAGCACAGCCTCAAGGACCTGAAGACGACTAGACCCTCCTTAAAGTTCCTATCATCTCCCAAGATTGCCAAGCTACGAACCACGCCTTGAACACATGGGCCTCTGGGGAACATTCCAGATCAAACTTATATTGGAGATTGTTAGAGTCTGTAAACAAGTCAAAATAACACCTGGCATTTTGCCAGGGGAATGTTAGAGTTCGTAAACAAGTCTGGATGGTGCCTGGCAAAATGCCAGAGGGAGTGGTTTGAGAAGTAACAAAAGCGAGCCATTAAGTGTGGAGATTCCTTATTGGTTGACTGATGTATCTAGTTTATGCTAATTAGATAAGCTGTGTGGAATGTATAAATACTGCTCCTGTCCTGCAATAAACGGCTCCTACTCCTGCTGTATCAACGTACACAAGTTGTTCGTCACCCCCCGGTTATTTTGCTGCAGCCAGCCGGACTGCGGCAGGAGATCATGAAGATTTCCTCATGTTTTCGTCTTCTAAGAGTTTTATAGTTTTTGCACTTACCTCTAGCTCTGGGATTCACTTTGAGTTCAATTCTGAGCATTGGTGTGAGGTAGGGGTCATTCTTTTGCGTGCAGCTACCCGGCTGCCCCTGGACTGTTTGTTGAAGACTATCTTTTCCTCATGGAGTGGCCTTGGCACCCTTGTTGAAAATCAGGTGACCAGAGGCATGTGGGTTTGTTTCTGGACTCTGTTCTGTTCCGTTGATCTGCGTATCTACCTATGGATGTCTTAGCAGAACCTCCCCATTTCCACCTCTTCTGTTTCAATTCACCACTGAGTTGCATGGTAGGTTACACTGTGGCTCAAATATTTGTTGAATGTTCCAAACCCAACTACCCCAAGTGCCAGGAGCACTCCTGTGAGGTTTATTTAACTGCTGCAGAGGAGAGAACACACTCAGAGGACCTCAGAGGGGGTTGGAGTTGGTGTTGAGTGATTTTAAGGAGAGGCCAGTCTGGGGACAGGTGCTTCCAATGGGTGGGACGATTTGGTCATCAGGATCTTGATTTTTATCTAGGAGGTGGGAGGATTAAAGTAGGGCCAGAGTTGTCACTGGTAGAGAAACCCTGGTCACTCAAGAGGGTGGTGGATCATTTTGTGGCACTGGAGTGGCCTTACTGTGTGTTCTGAGCATGGTCTAGGCTCCTTGGGGAATCATTCCTCCAATTGCCAGCAGGGCTATTGCTGCTTCTAGGAGTGAACAATCAGCCCCTGCCCTGGGAGAGCTAGGGATTCAGTGGACTGGCGGCCCCACCCATCCTAGACATCTCGCCCCATGCTTGCTGGAGGAGCCAACATAGGTGAGGGGCTGCTGGGCAGGGTAGGGGGGCTCAGTGTGTGACAGTCAGAGATGAACCCACTCACTGTGTGCTTGGGCCAGTCCTTCTCTGGGTGAGCCTCAATTTCCTCATCTGAAATACAGGGAGATGGGATGGGGCAGCACCCAGGCCTCCTTCCAATTCTTTAACCATGATCTGTCATCTTGTGCTATTTCAGAGAGAGGGAAAATTCCCACAAGTGTCCCTATTTCACAGCTCCCAACACACACACACACACACACACACACACACACACACAGAGAGAGAGAGAGAGAGAGAGAGAGCGAGCTATGACTCACACAGCCTCAAGTCCCTGATTCAGTCATTTAGTTCAGCAGCTTCAGACATTTGAATTTCATACCCTGCAAAATTTCCAAAAAAATTTTCAGAACCAACATAGGGGTGCCAATATTTTATTTTGTCAAATAGGACATTAAAAATAGCAAGTACTACCACCTGTCACAAGCACTGAGTCATAAAAGAAAGGTGATAAAGGACAATGCTGTGTATGTGTGTGTGGCACTGGGGATTGAACCTAGGGGCCACTGAGCCACCTCCCCAGCCCTTTTTATTTTTGATTTTGAGACAGGGACTCACTAAGTTGTTGAGGGTCTGCTAAGTTGCGGAGGCTGGCCTTGAACTTGGGATTCTCCTGTTTTGGCCTCCCAAGTTTCTGGGATTGCAGGCATGTGCCACTTTACCCTGCTAAGGACAATACTTTCAAACTGCCCTTGTTCCTCTCATTGCTTAAACAAGGGTGAAAACTCCTGCTAGGGTGGCCAGTTATTTGTTTTGTCAAATAGGACATTAAAAATATCAAGTACTACCTCCTGCTCTATCTTATGGCTTTAAATCTTATTAAAATGCAAACTGTTGGCCCTGGTGGTGCACACTTCTAATCCCAGCTACTCTGGAGCCTGAGGCAGGAAGATCACAAGTTCTAGGTCAGCCTTGTAACTCTGTCTCAAAAAAAATTAAAAAGGGCTGAGTATGTGGCTCAGCAGTAGAGATCCCCAGGTTCAGTCCCTAGTACCACAAGAAATAAAATACAAATACTGAGGGCCAGCTTCAGTTGTCCACAAAGGAGTGATGGACTTTGGGTGTGGGTGGCAGGCTGAGGCAGGGTGGGAAGGACTTGCGGAGCTGGGCTCTGAACACCTGGTCTCTGATAGCTCCACCAACCTCAGAGAGAAGGACCAGCACCCACCTCCGTGGTGCATCCCGATGGCCCCCCGGACTCTGGGGTTTGAAACACCAGCCTGGGAGAAGCGCTGGGTAACTGGTGATGCTCTGATTTCAAGAAGGCCTTGAAGCTGAGCCCTCTTCACACCGCCCCCAGTGGCCACATTCCATTTCTGTCAATTCCATGTCAAGTGTTTGCCCAAAGCCTATGAGAAAGACTGTGTATGTATGTGCACGCGCATGTGTGCACACTTGCAAACGCACACAGGAGAGACAGAGAGAGAGAGAGACTGAGACTCTAGCAACCGCCACAGGTAGTCTTTGGGGAAGGGAGTAAGAAGTGAAGTTGATCACCCCCAGAATGATGTTGTGGGTCTGGGTTTTTTGTTTTGTTTTAGCTCTTTGGGGTCACAGGACAACACTTGGCATTGGTGGCTCACTCTGTCTGGGCTGTAAAGGGCTACTGACAGAGGGGGACCCCCCCAAACACACAACTCCTGCCCATTTTCCCGGGGGTTTATCTTCATGCTGTGCCACTATTCCTTTAAAAAGTGCTCTGGTGCTACCACAAGGAACCAATCAGGAGGCAGAGGGAGGAGCTTCGTGGGGGCTTGACCACCAGTTTTGCCAATAATGAAAGAGTCTGTGGGGACCCTTCAAGAGTGACAGCCTCCTAAGGCAGCCCGGGGCTAACCTGTTTAAAGGGGCAGTGTTGCAGATGGGCTTCTCGGGTGATAAAGATTTCAGAGCCCCTGAACTGACCCATGCATCCCCAAATGGCTGCTGTCCTACTGGAAGATGTTAATTTGCTGGGAAAGATGAGTGATTTATCTGACTAATTGGGCTTTTATTTGCATTTTAAATCATGCTCTTTTGCTAAACTAATGGACCCCCTATTTATAGATGACTCCAACACAAAGTGACTACTAATTACTACAATTAATATCACGTTAAGGGCTTGCCAGCCAACCTCACAGAGACTTGTATCGCCTACTCATTTTCAATTAAGGCACATTGACAGGGAGAATACGTGGTTATTAAGAGTGGGCCCTGGGGTGTAATTACTGCTCACGAAGGTCATTAAGCTACTCCCCTGCAGGGTTGGCACCTTGGAGCCTGGGGGATGAGGGCCCAGAACCATGTTCTACCCCAGGGGCCATAAAGGTTCAGTGCCCTGGCTGCCTGGCAGATGGTGAGCCTGGCTCTGGGCTGCCAGGAGGTGGAGCAGATGATGTCAGGATGCTCAGGCAGAGACGCAGAGCCAGGCAGGGAGGCTGAGGAAGCTGTTCCTCCCTCTCCTGAAGACAGCCCTAGTGGCAGCCACCAGAGAGCTGACAGGAGGCCACAGCCCTCCTCCAGCAGCTTCCAGCAGGCAAGCGTCAGTGGAGGCCTCTGGGACAGGCAGGGGGTGGCAGCAGGGACATAGGAATGAGGGGAAGAAAGCTCAGAGAGGAGGAAGACAGCTGCAAAAGCAGACACAGCACAGTGAGGGGAGAGGGAGAGAAAGAGTGGGGGGGACAGAGGGGGAGGGGGAGAGAGGGGGAGGGGGAGGGAGAGAGGGAGAGAGAGAAGAGAGAGAGCACTGGGTGGTAGAGGAACCACTGGGGAGCCTGGAAGGGGGAGGGTGGGCAGGTGCTGGCTGTAGAGGCTGGGGAATGGCCGCTTCTGAGAAGGAGGGGGTCTTACAGGGGAGGAGTAGGAAAAGGCCTAGAAGGGGTGGGTGGTAGTTCGAGATTTGGTGGAGGACTCTCCTCTGGTTCTTCTCTACCTGGTGGCCACAGGTTACCCACCACACACTGGGTACGGGCTGGCAGCTCCCAGGCCAAGCCCAGGGCCAGAGCAGGGGAAGGCCAGCAACCGGTGGGGAGCAGGGCCCAGGCAGGCCCCAGGTGGATCTGGGACAGGAGATGTCCGGAAGTGGTGTGCTGGAGCCCGTATGAGAGCTGTCCCGGCCCTCAGGAGCTGCACACTGACAGCACAGACCTGCAGACCTTATAAACCAGGGCTCCCTCCCCCTCTGCCCCTGGAGAGCTGGCTGATAATCATTTCTCAGCACACCACTGTCCTGGGCCCTCCTGTCAGGGCAGTGTGCATGGGGACCCAGCATGGGGCCATGAGCTTATTTCCTTGACCCTGTGTATATATAATGTACACAGCAGGAACTCAATAGGTGTTCAATGAACTGAGTTCAATGGGGAGCTAGGGAAAGCCCATTTCTAATCAGCAAGGCTCCTGGATGGCAGGGGGCTCGGGCATGAAGCAGGAGCCCATGTTCCCTTCTAGACCTGTTGTTGATTTGGGCCAAACCCATGTCTGAGTGGACACTCCTCCCCTCCCCTGCCTCAGTCTCCAAAGAGGCCTCTCTCTCCAGACCAGCACCCCACCCCTCCGGGTGCCTGTTAGGGAGGGGAGCTGGGAAGGTGAGGGCAGGTACTGGGCCCTCCAGGGGATGACGGGTGGCTATGTGGGTGGGTGGGGAGGCTCAGGCCACATCTGCCAGGCTCCTGCTGTCGCTGTTCCCCCAGAAGGTTCTGCCACTTCCCCCATGCTGACAAACCTTCCCTGGGCTCTGTCCTTGCTCTCTGCCCTTACCACCTGTTCCTGGCATCTTTGCTCTTTCAAAGTTGCCTCTCAAAGTGGCTTCTGGGTGCCTCGCCGTGTCTGCATGTCACCTCCTCATCAGTGTTGGGGAAGACAGGAAGGAGGGAGGGAGGAGGGCCCTGTGCTGCGGATCAGGGTCAGGTTTGCCTGTACAAAAATGACAGTGCCTCCAAGGAGGCAGAAGTGTCTCTGTCACCTAATTGCAGGGAATCCAGGGCTGTTCGGGGGCCGTGGCTATCTGACTGTTCAGCCATTCTTGACAACATGGCTTCCCCTTCATGGTCCAAGATGCCAGCCAGGGGGAGTCAGGGCAGGAGAAGGAGCACACTTGTCCCTTTGAAGCACTTCCTAAAATCCAGTCCCAGTATCTGTGCAGGCCAGTCCCATGACCACACGTGGCTGCCAGGGAGGACCATGGAACTTGCAGCCACTTAATTTCCAACTAAAAAGCAAGGTACTGCTAAGAAAGGAGGGTTTGGACTTGGAGGGGCAAGAGCAGAGACTGTCACATGGTGACCATGTTCTCCCTGATGGTTGGAATGCTGGATACCAGTGAGGGCGGAAGGACCCCTGACCACCTGCCATGCCCCTTAGACCAGCTGCTGCTGGACCTTCAAGGACCACCAGCCCACCTCTGGTCTCCCTGGACTCAGGAGCTTCTATTACCTACAGGTCCAGCAATTGTCCCAAGAAGGCAGCACTCACTCACTGGTGGGGTCCTCATAAGCCTTGTCCAGGGTGGCCAGAGGCACTCTTCAGTGGTTTGCCTCCCTGCCCATGGCCCAGGGAGCCCTCTCAGGGGAGCACAGCCCTGTGACAGGGCACTGGTCCCAAGGAGCACACAAATGCTGAGAGCACCTTGGAGCCAGCCTCTCCCCGGGAAGTGTGTCGAATAATGTGCGGCCTGGCTGGGCCGGCCTGGCCTGTGCCCTTAGTGGTCAGCCAGACGGTGCTGGGCCTTCTACATCTTTGTCTTTCTTTTTTGGCATCAGGGACTGAACCCAGGAACGCTTAACCATTAAGCCACATCCCAGCCCCTTTTTATGTTTTATTTAGAGACGGGGTCTCACTGAGTTGCTTAGGACCTTGCTGAAGCTGGCTTTGAATTCACGATCCTCCTGCCTCGGCCTCCAGAGCCGCTGGGATTACAGGTGGGTGTGCATGGCTCTTGACAGTCTTTTTATAATTTCTTCTAGGAGATGCTGAACGTTTCCTGGGATAAAACATGAAGGACGGAGGGATGGTCAGAAGAGTTTCAGAATCCGGGAACCTGGGGAAGCAGGAGCCTACTGCAGCCTATTCACCAGGCCACCCAAGGCTCTTCCCCACCGTGCAGGCTGGGACTCTGCATTCTCACCTCTCCTCCTGGGAGCTAGGGAACCTCTGCCAACAACACAGGGTGCCCAGCCAAGGAAACAAAGATTGGGCAGTGGGGGATTCTGTGGGTGGGGAAGGACACAGGTCATGGATCTCAATGGAGAAGAGGAGGGTGTTGCGGGTGATGTGAGGCCAGGGTAAGGACATTCAGACTTACAGTCTGGAGGCTAAGAAATGCTCAATGCCACCAAGGGCCAGGTGTTTGCAGACAGGGTGGTAGTCTGGTTGGACCAAAAGCATGGGGCATGGAGTAACGGGTAAAGGCCATCTTTGGTCACTATATTCTGAGTCCCACTGTCACTTCTCATTTTTTTATTGAGGACTTGCTGTGTCAGGCATCAAAATCTGAAGTTCTATTGCTTTTCTTTCCTTAGAACCCCCGAGAGTCATGCTGCTGTGATTTGGATGTGGAGAGTGCCCCAGGCCCACGTGTTAAGGGCTTGGTCCTGGGTGGTGGTACTGGGGCCTTTAAGAGGTGGGGCCTATGGGGAGGCCCTTAGGTCATTGGGGGTGTGCCTCGAGGGGGATCCTGGGACCCAAGCCCACTCCTCTCTCTGCTTCCTGACTCAAATGGTTCTGTTCCTCTGCTATGTGCTCCTGCAGTGATGTGCTGCTCTCACCAGAGGCCCAAACCAGTGGGGCCCCCTCTTGGATTTGAACCTCCAGAACCACGAGCCAAACAAAGGAAACCTCCCTTTACTTCAGCAGCAGCCTGCGTCAGGTGTTTCCTGTGGTGATGCAAAACTCACCAACACACGCTATTCCTACTTGACAGCCCTGCAGGAGGCCAGAGAGTTAGGGGTTTGTTCCAGGCCCTCAGCTGCCAATGGTGGGAATGCCACACCTACTGCTGTCACCTGCCGATGTGGCCTGTGCAGGGGCTGTAAAACCCGTGTGGGGAAGGACCCTGGAAGGTGGGATGTTGAATAGCCACCATAGTTATCCCAGCTCTGCAGCGTCCCAGAGGGTCCACCAGGGGCCAGCCCACCCACCTGGTCCACCCAGACTCACCACCTGCCAGCCACTTGGCCTCTCCTCCCCAGCACCTTCTCCTTAGCACCCCTTCCCTCCAAGGCAGCCCTCAGCCTTCAGGGCACCATTGGGTCCTCAGTGCCTCAGGAATGGGGTATTAGGGAGGGTGGCACGGGCTCCGTGCGTGACTCTGTCCCCTGCTGGCCTCACAGGCTTCCCTGGGCTCCCTACTTTCCTGAACATGAACTGCTGGCCTCCTCTGTCATCTCTGTCCCCATGAGCCAGCCAAGGGGTCCCACTCAGAGTGCCCCAGAATTGGCAGGGAGGAAAAAGGCTGTTTCTGCCCACCCGTGGGGAGAGGGCACAGAGTGGGTGATCAATAAAGGCCGGTATTCTTCCCCTCTCTTCTCCAGCACAATACAAAGTGCCTTATAAAAATTTCTGGTTATTCATAAAAATCTCTAAATGGTGATCTCATTTTATGACCCTTTAAACATATTTTAAAACCTAACCTTCCCTCGGTTTCTTTTCAGGTATCGATGGTGACCGTGTTCATGCACAACACAGAGAGGTTTTGGTGCCTGTGATGCAGCACGCCTGGATGCCGGTGCTTGGGAGCTGCTAAGGGGAGAACCGTTGTGTGGTTCTTCCAGAGTGGCCTGCCATGGCAGCAACTGGTGAGCCTCTCCCACTTGCTGCTTGACCATGTCCCTGGGCCCCTCCTCTTTCTCTGGACCAGGGCTCCTGACCTCACGCTGGCTCCCTGTGCCTCGGCCTGCCTCACCACCTCCTCCTGGGCCATATTGCCATGACCATCCAAATCATGGTCCAGGGC
The DNA here is from genome assembly GCF_047511675.1 of Marmota flaviventris. Taxonomy (NCBI): domain Eukaryota; kingdom Metazoa; phylum Chordata; class Mammalia; order Rodentia; family Sciuridae; genus Marmota; species Marmota flaviventris. The sequence continues at coordinate 119,118,386 of NC_092503.1, forward strand.
CCTCCTAGCGACCTACCGAGCTGCCAGCCTCCTGGGCACTGCTGTGACATCGCATCATGGCAGCACTCAGGCGCCTAGTTAGCCTGCAGCTAGCCCCTAGGTGAAGTCTGGAGAGTCCCCTTCTTGTCAGAGCCTTCTGTCTTCTTCACAAGGGACTATTCCTGCTATTTCGGAGGAAGATCAGTTACCAGAGAGGAAGCTTGACCCCCATCTCTGCAGCCACCCCATCCCCACCTGGCCACCAGCTCCCCAGCCTCTCCCTTCTGCATGGGACGGCTGCTTCAGCCCTCACAGGGCCTCAGTGCGGGGACCCTCCTGAGGGCCCTGTGGCAGCCAGCTGGCCAGACTGGGGCTTGCTATTCCTCTCCCAGTCTGCCTCCTCCACGTCTCTCTTCTTCCTCTTCTCCTGGTCCAGCTCTCTGGGAGAAACATGGCCGCCGGCCTCCTCCCGCAGCTCGCAGATTTAACATGAATATTTGTTTTGTCCCTCACCCTCTCGGCAGGACAAGCGTGTGCTCCCCAGGCCTTGGGTGCACGATCGTGCTCCACTGCATACATGCTCCTGAGTGAATGACCGATTATCATCCTAGCTTTATAGATGAGGAAACTAAAATGACCCCTCCCTGTTCCCCTAGGCCCTCCAGTTTCTGCCTGGCGCACCCCATTTTCCTGCCTCAGGCTCCACTCCTGCCGCTGACTGTGCCCCACTCTGGCTTACCTCATGGCATCGAGCCCCTCCTCCGAGGGCCCTGGGGTTCTGCGTCCCCAGCTCCACATCCTCAAGCACGGACCATAACCAAAGCACCTGGAGTCAACATAAAGGGGAACGATTAGGAGAAACATGTAGGTCCCGTGCTGTCAGGACAGGGGTTATCTCAGGACAGGCCACCCATGGCAGCCACCCAGAAGTACGACTCAGCCAGGTCCTTCTTCCCTTCTGGCATCTGGGACACTGGGGACTGGACTCCTGGAGCGCTACTGTGCCCACTGACTGGGAGCCCCTCGTTTTCTAGATAACAACTCCCAGCTGACCTGAGCACCTGTGGTGGGGGACACCCAGGCTCCTGCCCCTGCCTGGCTGGCTCTACAGGAGCCAGGTGACAGCATTTTCTGGATTCCCCCCAAGGATGGCTGAACTCACGGGGCAGGTCATCACCCTCTCTCCTACAGAGAGCTGTGTCTGTGATGGGGCAGAGCATGGGTGCCATGGGTGCGGCCTGCTATGGGGATCTTCGCGCTGTGTGTGGCTTCTTGGGGGAAGTATGGCAGTCTCTGAGATTCCGCTGTCTCCCCCTCAGCTGCCCTAAAAGCCAGGGCCTGGCTGGAGCTGGGAGACAGGAAGGCTCAGGGGGTCAGGAGGATGGTGTAGGGAACGAGGGAGGGGCTTCCTGAGGAGGGCTGACCCTGCCGGTGATCAAAGGTGGCCCAAAGAAAAGCAAAGACTTCCATATCCCTCATCCTTTACCTGGGATCCCGGTGGCCAGAGGCAGAACAGTTTTGAGCCTGGCAACAGCCTCCACACATGTGGGTGGCCGGGTGGTAGCTGGATCTTCAGGCCGGAACTCGTCCAAGTTTTTGGACCCCATTCCTACACCTTCTCTCTCTTCCTCAGCGGCCCAGGGGACTCAGCCTCTCCAGCTGGCCAGGCCTCTTCTATCGGGAGTGGATTCCTCCCTTCCTTCTTCCCTGGTTGGAGGCTCGTGTCACACCTGCTTTCCAGGCTGGCTCTGCGGGCCTCTGTCCCTCTCCCCGTCACTGCTGGTGTCCCCAGCTTCATCAGTCCGTAGCCTGCTGGGGTCTGTCTTGAAAGCCTCTTGGTCTCCTTCTCCATCACCCTTCTCTGAGCTCGAGCCTTTGCCCTTCTTGTCTTCCCAACTGCAATAGTCTCCTCCCTGGTCCTCTGCCTCTGGCCCAGCGGGCACCACTTGCAGGCCCAGGCCTTCCTGCAGCCCTTGCCAGATGGCACCTGTGCCCCTCAGAGGGCCCTGCATGGTCTGGCCTGGCCCCACTTCCTCTCTAGCCAAGGCTCCCCGCTTTCCCCTCTCAGCACTTCAGCTCCCGCCCGCCTGCTCCACTGTCCTCTGCGTCCTCCTGGCCCTTCTTCAGCTTGCTCCTGTAGGTCTTAGCTCAGGGGACTCTACCCCTGGAAGTCCCCTGCCTGCTGTCCCTCCAGACTGTGATTTGCTCCCTCCTGTGCGTTTCCCAACACCTGGGCAGCCCCAAACACTCCTAAGCTGCACTGCCCACTCTGTAGTGGCAGAGACTGTCCCTGGGCTCGCTGCTGAATCCCCAGGGGCAGCCCAAGGCACATCCCAGGAGGGCAGGTAAGCTGGGACTCCGCCATTGACATCAGGGGGCTTTGTGGGGATGTGGAGTCCTGGGGACAAGCTGGCTGGGGAGCAGCTGTGTCAGGACACTGCTCGGGGTGCTCCTACACCCCACGCCCTCCCCTTCCCTGGCCACCCTCAGTGACTGCCCAGCGGGGTGGCCTGGGAGGCGGTTTTGGTTGATGAGAAGCAGAAGGTTCTGTAACTACAGTGGCCCAGGCTGCTGGTCGACCTTCTGTCCCTTTCCTCTGCATGGTGCCTAGAGGAACATCAGTGCCTTGTGACCATGAAGTGACATGCCGAGGATGGCAGAAAGACGGACAACGTCTGGAGGCCCTGGGCTCCCACCCCAGCTACCTCCACCCAGAAGCAGTCACAGCTGTTGGGCCCAACCCGCCATGCAAGGCCCTCGGGGAGGCTCCCCCACCCTCCTGCACGTCCTGTTGCCCACTGAGACCTTCACTTCTCCTCCCCACCCCGCCCCAGTGCCATCATCCCCATCACCCCTGCCCAGGAGGCTCTTCTCCTGGCACAGAGCCCCATCAGAATGTTCCTGACCTCTGACCCTTTGTTATTCTCCGTCTTGGCCTGAGTTGGCACTCCCTTGGGTCTTCCTTTCTTGGGGAGGGGGTTAATATGCCACCTCACCTCCGACTCTGGGCTGCCTAGCTCTCACCGCCTCCACATGGCTGCCATGAAGGGCCCTGGCTCACAAGGCTCATCCCTCCCCTGGCCCAGCATCCAGGTGTCATCTGGACATCAGGCCCTTCGGCCCCAAGGCAGGGCAGCCAGCCCAGCTCCCCTACGTCAGAGCCCGGATGTGCCTGGACGGCGGATCCAGCAGCACCTTGCAGGACACAGGCCGCACAGCCCAAGACCTGGCAGGTGCCGGGCACCTCTATGGGATCTGTCAGCTTCTGCACCTTGTTTTCTGTTTCTCAACACAATTGAACGACCCAGTGCACACCTTGCAAAGGACCAGGGTCAAGTGGCAGCCGAGGAAGCCCCCTGGAGCTGAAGTGTTCATCCCTCAATACCCAGGACAGCCGCTGGGGCAGGCAGGGCCCAACATTGAACTGACACAATGACCAGGCAGAAAAAATGACATTTCTTTATTTGGTCTATAGCTTACAGAACATGATCCGGTGCTCAGTCTTGTTGGAAGTTCAGGCCCATCCAATAACGCAGTCTCCCCCGAGGGCTCTTGGTCCTCCTGGGTGCCGGGCAGTAGCCTGTCTACAGCAGCACTCCGCAGGCGCTCTGAGCTGGCGTCCTACCTCCATGTGGCCCAGCACACACTACAGTGTCGCCCCAAGTCAGCTCCTCTGTAGCTAAACAGTCGCCCTCCTTCTGGGTCCTGTCTACAGCACATGGGAAGGCTAAGGAAACCAAGATATAGTGACCTCCTCAGCCTGCTCACACAAGGTGGCCCAAGGACAGGTGTGTGCCCAGGTAGGCCTGGGGCCATGGGTTAGTCAGCTTTTTGTCCTTGTGACAAAATACCTGAGAAAAATCAAATTAAAGGAGGAAAGATTTATTTTGGCTCACGGTTTCAGAGGTCTCTGACTATGGTGACGTGTTCCCTTATTTCTGGGCCTGTGGCGAGACAGAACATCATGGCGGGGACACACCACAAAGGAAAGCTCCCTGCCTCACAGCAGCCAGGAAGGAAAGAGAAAGAGAAAAAGGATTCGGGGGACAAACTACTACCCGTCAAGGGGCAAGTCCCAAATGACCTATGTCCTCCAACCTGCCCCACCTTCTAAAGTGCCCACCACTTCTGAATCAATGGATTAGTCCATGGATGAGGTCAGAGCCCTCATGATCCAATCACCTCCCCAAAGCCCCACCTCTCGATGCAGCTGCGTTGGGGACCAAGCTTTCAACACATGAGTTTTTGGGAGACATTTCAGATCCAAACCATAATAGGCTGCTCAGCCTTCACAAGACTTGAGAGCTCTTTCTGTCCTGGAGCTGAGCCCTGGGGGAAAGGGAGTTTCCCTGGCCTGTCCTACCTGGGCCTCACTAAATCAAAATTCCACAGTCCAGCTCAGCAGGTCTGTTCCTCCACACTTCTGAAGACGGTCCAGGAATTCAGCTGCAGTTTTGTTTTGTTTTGCTTTGTTTCAAAACCAAAACCAGGTTTGCTGCCTCCTGGAATTGCGACGGGGATATTGGCAGACGTGTCACCTCCTCTGTTTACCTCTACTGCCTCTTTCACTCTTTCTGGAATAACTCGGAGTGCTCACATGTTCCAGCCTGAGCCATAATGTCAGCTCACCTCTCTGTATGGATTTTTATTCCTGAATTTGTTCCCTTGCTCCCAAGTGGCATTTTGACATGGAAACTGACTGGTCCTCCATGGTGGTTGATGCCACCCTCGTCCAGAAAGATGCCAAAACCCTGTCTCAACCATCCCCAATTCATGCTCCTGTGTATCTTCTCTCCCCAAGAAGTTGAGGCTAGTAGAAAAGTCCCTGGTGCAAACCAAGAAATCTGGTCATCCAGGCAGAGTTCAAGGACAGGTCATGATCCAGAGGAGCCTGGACCCATGGGCAGTCTTATTCAGAGACCTGCCACCACCTCTTCCAGACTTCCAAGTTCTTCAGCCAGGAACAGCCCTTTAGTCCCCGTCCTGCCCTAACACCAGTCTCTCGTAGGGAGCAATCCTGGCCCTCTCTCTGCACCCCCATTCTGCTAACATGGGGCCCAAGTTCCTACTGATACTCCTCTGCCTTCTGCAACTGCCAAGATCCCAAGAACTGCAGACAGGTTTCTGCTTCAGTGGCTATTGTGACCCAGCACTTAGCCCTGACATCCCCTTCATATTATTTGATCTAACTCCCAAAGTCTAGGTATCCTAGAGACCAGAACAGCAATGATGTTGCACCTCAAACAAATCGAATCCCTGATCCTTACCCAAATGACATTCCTAAAAATATTTGCAGCCAGATACCCTGGCTTAGATTTCACTGCCCTCACCCAGGGGCACCCATGAACCTGGCCATCAGACAGGATGAGGTCCCTCCTTGGATAGCTTTTCATGTGGGCATTCCTGCTGGGGTAGACCCTCTCCTTCCCCTACTGAGGGTTGCATAGACCCTTCACCAGGTCTTCTCTGACCTATGGGGGTCCTGGGCAGCTCAGTGGCTGCTGTTTGGATCCTGTCACTGCCTCCATCCATCTCTGGGTCTCTGCCCCAGCTTTCACTCTCAGTAGGGATTTCTGAGCTCCCTGAATTGGATAACATGGCTCCTTCCAGCCCCCCTGACTTCCTGCAGCTTGTGAGTCCACATACAATATTCAGGACAAATTAGATCTCAGGTGACCTTCAGGAGACTCAAGAAAATCCAAAGTGAAGACAGAGCATACAGACCCATGAAGAATTCAACTAGAGTCTCCCCACCCGCTGGACCTCTCTGGTTGGTCAGAGAGAAATGCTCAGGACGACTTTTTGCGATTTCTTGAGCCTCTTGAACATGTTATCTGTTACCCCCTTCTCTGTTCTCAGCACAGAAGCATTTAAAATGGGCAGGGACACACTCCTGCCTGCAGCTTGACTGGGAGGTGGCAAGGAGACTGGGAGCCATAGCTCTTATCAGCGACACCTGCTGAGGGGCAGGGAAAGGAACCTCAGAAGGTAGGGCAGGTGGCTGCAGCTGTGAAGGAAAGAGGACGCGGGGCCGAGACCTCCAAGCTCAAGCATGAAAGAAGAGTGTGGGCCCAGACCCCAGACCAGGCTGCAGGAAGAGGCCCAATCAGCAAGAGCCCTGTTACACACACAGGGGACAGGGGCAAGGAGGAGGAAGATGGCAGTGACATGGTGGGCCCATGTGGAGAAAAAGCCCATTAGACACCTTGCTCCTAGGGGACAGCAGTCTGGGGGTGGGGTGGGGCTGCAGACACAATTCCATGCCATCCACCATGTCCTGGGTCTAGAGGCCAAGCCCTGGAGGGTCCCTGAGTCTCACACTTGGATGCTCTTTGGAGACGTTGTGGGGTGTGGCTGGACCTTCCACTAGGCAAAGACAACACAAGGGTGGATGAGAGGTCACCTCTCCGCCATCCCGTCCCTCCTTCATGGAATTGTACCCAACAGACACATTTGTACAAGAAGAGATCCCACCCCAAGTGTCCCCACCCACACCAGTGTCAACTTAAGGTTCATCTTGCCCAGGCTTAAATATTTTCTCTCTTAAAGATTCAAACTCCTTAAAGAACACAGAAAGAGGGAAGGAACCTCATAGAAAAGAGAAAGGTATCATCCATCTATAATAAAAACGTCACCTTCAAGGCAAAGCTGTGGGCTTCCCTGCCTGACCCCTGCCTCTGCTGTCCCATATCCTCTGAACTTAGATGTGGTGGGAACTCGTGGGCCAGGGGACGGGAGTCTCAGTGTCCTTCTTGCCTTGGACCTCTCCTTGTGCTGTGGGGGCTTTGATGTGGCAGTAACATGGCACAGTTAGCTAGAAAACTGGGTGGGAACTGCTCATGGGAAAGCTGGAAAGAGGTCAGGGACAAATCTCCATACCAAACACCCAAAATGCCAGGGCAAGGACAAAGTGGGGTAACCTGGCCTGTTCCTGTACCCGTTTTGAGGGACCCCATTGCTGGACCGGCCACTGTCCCCCAGAGCCCCATGGCCTCCCCGAGTAGCACTATATCTCCCACCTCCCGTGTGTCAGGGCTCCCTCTCCACTGTTTTGTCCTTAAGGGCAGGCCCAGGCTTGGGGGAGGTTACTAGGTAACAAAAATGTCTTCATTTTCCCCGCCTCTGGGGTTCGCTAGATGGGGTTCAGGCTCAAAATAAAGTTGCGTAGTCTCCACCTGCCATCTTCAGCTTTCAGGGAGCGAGCAGGACCTGGCCCAGGCCCTGAGGGTACTCTTTACCAGGGCCCAGCAAACCCTGTCCCCATCTGGTGGCTCTGCCAGAGGGTCCTGAATCAAGGAGGTTGGATATGACCCTTCATCCCTCTTGAGACCCGGTGCTTTTGCCATCTCCTCATCCACCCATTCATCCATTCAACAAATACTCATTGAGCCCCCATCTCTGCAGGCCCCATCTCAGAGACTGGGGGAAAGCCAGGGTCCAAAAGGACCCTCGTGCTGCCTGCATGGAGCTTACTTTCTATGGAGGAGAGACAGACAACCAGCAAGGGAAGAGAGATGGATGAGAGAAACCCAGATAATGATAAGTGCTATGAAGAAAACAGGGGGGCAGGGCGCCGGGCTCGCCCTTGGGGCAGGGCGTGCTGTGAGCTTTGGGCTGACCGTCCCCTGGTGGGGAAGAGGACAGCTGAGCTGGAGACAGGGGGACCAGCCAGTCGTGTACAGAAGAAGAAAAGGCATTTCAGGAGCAGCCGGTTGGTTTCATTCTGGGAATTGATCTATACCTCCTGGGGTCAGAGGGACATAGGAGCTCACGGGAAAAGAGGGAGAGACTCTAGGCAGGCCCCAGGGGAGCAGCGATGGATGGGGAGCAGACACTGGCTCCCTAGGGGAAAACAGCTGGCTGTGGAGGCCCCCCCCCCCAGGCCTCTCTACACGGCATCTGTCTGGTCTCTGATGGGAACTTGCTGCCACTCTCCTGCACCCCGCACCCTGCCCACCACCCACCACCACAAGCCTCAATGCTGCTCTGGACTCAGACCAGGATTACTGCAGGGGTCTAGGTAAGGCCAGAGGAAACAGATCCCTGGCTCAAATCACATATGAATCCCTTCCCCCACTCCCCACTCTGTTCAGTCCCCTTCCTAAATAAAATATAAGCACATTCTGAGGATGAGCTGTCGACCCCGCATTGTTCAGTTTAATTCAGCTTGTGTTTGCTAGCCTCTTGGACCATGTCTTGTTCTCGGTGCTCCCTGAGCTTGGCTGTGAACCCCAGTTCCAGGCCCCACAAGACCTCTCCCTCCTCCTCTGCCTGTACCCCAAACTCTACCATTCCCTCCTGAGCTCGTCCTCTAGGCAGGCTGCTGGGGACAAGGATGAATTCTGGGTTCCCATGGTCCCAAATGCAGGGTGATGATTCCAAAGCCCAACCTGCTCACTTCGGACAAAAGGTCTGACTCAGGAAACCTCTTGGGTCTGTCTCTTCAGCCCAGTTCTCATGTCCCTACTCTTCCCAAGCAGGCCTTCCCTTCTGGTCCTCTCACCCTCACCCCTGGGTGGCCTGAGCTGCCTCCTAGGCATTTCCCTGGTCCCTTGAGTGTCCTAAGCACCAGGTCAAACCCCTTCACCCCCCTGGGAGAAATCATCTCTTCTCCCCCCACTGAGATGCCCACACTGTCATCAGCTGTGGAGTGAATGTCACCGCTATCTCTAGCAGGTGCCAGACTTACTCAGTCCCATTAATACTGAGCCCAGCAGCCCCCACTCTGTAAGCAGGCAGGCGGCGAGTGGGCCAGCTTCCTTGACTGCCACTGAAACTCTTCATTTATGTCCCCAGGATGAAGTCAGGGCACAGAGTCATCTTGCTATAAAGAGAAAAGAATTCCCAAAGAATGCTAGGTGATTAAAACAGGGGAAAAGCCCTACATGGAGCATAATAAGGTGCTAAGTAAAAGACCATTAGTGCCCGGTGTGGTCAGAGGCCTGGGGGAGGGGAGTGGACCAAGAAGGCTTCCTGGAAGAGGAGGATTCCAAGCAGGCCTTGGAGAGGACTGAGAATGCTAAGGAGTGGGAAGTTGCAGATTCCTAGACACGAAGCAACCAAACCGAGAATTGCCACAGCACCCCTTAATGATACCATAGGATGAGTCCCTGGGCTGGGGAGGGAGGAGGACCCTGGCAGGGAGCAAGGGGGGGGGGCCTCCTTTCTTTGGCCAGTGTGTCCACATCAGCTGAGGGCTTAGCACTTCTGGGGACACTTTGCTGGGGGCAAGGGGATGCCAGTGAGGAAGGCCACGGCAGCCAAAGGCGTTTGGATCTGGGGGCTCGCAGGAAGGCGGGAGAGGAAGGACCCGAGCACTCTCCGCACTCTCCAAGGCACTCTCCGCACTCTCCAAGGCACCGGTCAGTCGGTTGATGGCCAGGACGTGGGGAGAGGAGGCAGGGGCAGGAGCACAGCAGGAGACAAGCCCCCAGGCGCAGGGCAGCGAGAACCTGGCTACCAATAGCGTGCTCATGTGTGGTCACAAAGGGTGGCCGTCATCTGCCAGCCTCCTCTGCTGCCAGACTCTCTGCTGTGTCTCTCTTCATCATTCTCCCCATCTCCTTAGCCCCTGCACTCCAGAATCTCCAAACTCCAGATAAACCCACAGAAGGCAAGGGCCAAGGGCTTGCTTGCCTCTGCCCTCTCTTGCCCTCCCAGGCGGCTCCAGGCTGAGCCAGACTCGGTGCTGGCCACGTGGGTTCCCAGCACCCATACGTCCATCCTGTGACTCTGCTGCTCATCTCAAATCCTCAGTTCCCATGCAGGACATGGGACATGCAGGGCCTCTGAGACCAAACACATGGGTTGGACAGATGGCTCTCGGCCACTGGGAGGGAGGCTCAAAGGGAATCGGGGCAGTTTTCCCACTAAAATAAAAGAGAGAATGCCACTCAGCGTCAAACTGTAGAAGATTCTGATTAGCACCAACCCTGTGACTACTGGTGAAAAAGGATTTTGAAAAAAACTGGAGCAATCACGAAATTTACCCACCTAATCTGACAACTGACAGGCCGAGGAAGTGGCAGAAAAATGAAGTTACATCTTGGGTGTGTAACTTTTTACAGGCATAAAGGAGACTTGGTGGAAGTGGGTGGAAGCTGATCAATGGCAGAGGCCATGGCAGGCTGGAAATTCTATAGGAAGGAAGAGAATAGGAGGGCTGTCCCAGGGACTGGTTAAACAAACCCCTCTCCTGCCCGTGGGTTCAAAAACACTTGTAACCCCACCATAATGATCTTGTTTTCAGGATCCACATCTCATTTTACTAATTGCCCTGAAATGTCCCCAACACCTTCTGGAACTTTGCCTTTTCCAGTTGTGCCACTTTTCTGGATAATGAGCTCACTATGTCATCCCCATCCATTGCAATTCCACCCGTGGGGATGAAGGCCACCTCCCCTGTGAAGGCTGCCTCATCAGGGACGAGATGCTGAGGTGTGGCTTTTGGTTAAGATAAATGATGACTTCCTCCAACCAGCTTTCTCAAATCCACAGAGAGGGCAAATCGACTGGGCTTGTTCTCCAAAGTGACAGATCCCAGAGTGGGAGGGGATGGACTGTGGGGTGGCCCTGGGGCTCTTAATGCTGACATGATAAGACTTAATGCTCTGGTGGCAGAGAAAAGGGCCTAAATATGCCCCTCTCAAGTACTCACTTTCAGGCAAAGAAACGAGGAGGCCATTAGAAAGGGGCAAAAAATCAAAAGGAACCAAAGAGCAAAATACCCAGGGAAACCTTGGAGAATATTTGAAAATGGGGGGTGGGGTGGGGGACGTGTCCTGCAGGACAAGAAGACCAGACCTGTGACAATTAGGATGCAACAGTCAGCTAAATGCAGAGCCCCAGGGGTCTCGGTGAGCAGAGAGCCTGCCAGGAGGGAGGGCTGGAGAGGGGTGCCTCCATTCCTTGCCTACACCCCAGGGGTTCTTCACAAGCATCAAAAGCAGGAACTAAAGGTTTTCTGGGGCAAAGGAGGGTTCACCAGAGCTAGAACAAGGGCAGGGACACACAGATCCCAGATATACACATTTTGCAAATGTGTAGATGTCCCTCTACTCTGTCGATGACACACAGAGGCGACCACGCTGTTCCAATCAACCCTCTCATCACCACCTTGGCTCCGGGGGAAGCACAGGAACCCTGGCCAGGTGGGATGCTTCTGCCCTTCTTGCCAGATCTTGACAGATCCCTGGTCACAGCTAATATCCACACAAGTGCTTGGAACAGCAGTTGGTTCATTCCCAGGTGCTGTTGCTATGGTTAGTGTAACACTATCGTTAAACCCTCAGATGACTGCTTTTCTGGCCCAGGCATATAAGACCTCAAGAATGTTTATCTCCAAAACCCGAGCAGGGCCATTGAATCCATAGGCACCTTTGAGCATATTAGAAAAAGGTATCTCCCTCTGGATGGATCCAGGGCAGTGGGCCCTGCATGGCCCACTGAGTGGGCTGGATCTCTGCCCCTAGGGTGAGCACCCCTGTGCTGGGCTTTGCTTGCAGAGGCCCAGCTGGGAACCAGACTAGAGGCCCAAAGATGTCCAGACAGGGAGTGTCCTTTAGTATGTATGATGTCACTGATCATCTGAATGGTGGGGGCAGGAGCTGAGGACAAAAGCAAAAGCTGCCTTGCCTAAGAGGGGACAGGAAGCCTCTGTGTCACTTTGAAGCTTGTCATTTCTGACTGGCCAGAAGGAGGTCCAGCATCTGTTGGAAGTGATCTCAGAAGCAACTGGCCTTAAAATCCGGTGGAATTGCTTCATGTTTGTGTTTTGTCAAGTCCACTTTTGATGAAAAGCAAAATAAACACACAGAAAACTGTGCATCGGTGATAGATGCTCAGGCCAGTGCATTTCAGCAGCCAGATGGAGCCCGGCGACTGGCACCCAGACCAGCAGGCGGCAGAGTGCCAGCCTTTCCTGATGATCTCCCTCAGAGGGTGGTCACTCTCCTGAACTCTAAGCCCACGGATCACTTTCTCCTGCCTTTTTAACGGATTGCAAATCACATGCACCCCTTTTACGTCTGACTTCTCTTGCTCCATGATGTTTTTGAGCTGCATCCCCTGCATTGACATCCACAATTTATTTACCCATTAGACTGTTACTGGGCAGTCAGGAAATTTGACTCTTTTGAAGATGACTTTTCTTTTTTTCCTGATAACAAAGACAAAGTCATTTTTTGCCCATTTTTCAGTCTCATGGAGGGCTCTAGAGTCCCATCCGGGTCTCAACGTCCAGGCTTCACACTTCTTTCCTTCATGCTTGGAGCTCCTCTCACCATCTTTACCCCTCTGGGCCATGACCTCTCTGTCACAGCCTCCCTGCAAAGCCCCTACCTGGGAGCAACCCCCTGGCTGCACCTCGGCCTCAAACACACACTCAAGTGCAGCACTGTCCCGACCAGCAGGACACATCAACGTGGGCAGCGAACCTAGGTGGAGAGGAATGAAGGGACAAGAGACACGAGAGATGACAGCAAGACAGGAGTTCTGATCAAGCTGCAAACTTTTTATTGTTCACACAGGGGTATTTATATGCTGGGGATGGGGAAGCTCTCTAATCAGCAATTGCTGGATGTGGGTGGTAAAACTGCCAGCTGCAGAGTGTCTGATGATCCTGATAACCGCAGGATGTTCCAGGGAGATAGGTAGCTGCAGGATGTCTCCCAGGGGGCTGTCAGGCTATTCTTTGAAGGAGAATTTCCTTCTAGTCCCTGACACAGCACCAGAAGCCCTGATTTCCTCCTGCCTGCACTTTCCTTGGCTTTGGGCAGCTACCTGCCCCTTGCGAGCTTTCTCCACTAGCCAATTAGAAGATGCCTCCCTGGCTGGGCCTGCCTCTCTCCCAACACCCTCACGTTCCCCACCTCTCCAGGACTTGGCCCCTTAGTCTTTTCCTTCCATCCAAAAGTCCTCAGTCCCTCCCTCCTGGCCCAGGCATCCTCCCCACAGGCTGCTAATGGGCCAGGCCCCATGTCCACCGGCCACCTGAAGCAGCTCCAGTTGAACTCACCACCAGCCTCGCTAAGTCCACAGGATTCTGCTCAGGCCTTCAACACGTAACCTTTAGGTCTCTTGAGGCTCTTGCCCTGGCTTCCCAACAGTAATCTTTCTTAACCCCTCTCTCTGTCTCCACCTCTGCCCTTTCCTTCATCCTCCTTCCCTGCCTCCTTTCCTGAGCCTGCACCTTAAACAACAACCTGCCCTAAGTTCTGGGTCCTTCTCTTCTGTGCATGACACTGAATGCCAGGAACCCCCCCCCACACACACACACCTTTCCCGTGGCCCAGTCCCAACTTTCCCCCATATTTCAGGCTTCCCTACTCCATCAGAGTCCCAGAACAGCTTCGGAATGGCAGCCAGAAGCCTTTGGAATCGAAATATATTCGAATTTCACATTGAAAAAATAAACCAAGTGTTTTCACAATACAAACTACAATGTACAGCTCACCAGACCCTTGCCAGGTGGCCTGCATGAGGAGGAGCCATCCCCCTCTTCAGGGCATCCATGGTACCTGACCGCACAGGGCGGGACCCCTCGCATGCTCCCCAAGAGGTAGAATCCCCCCAAGGTGGGAAGTTTGGGGGTTGATCAGGAGAAAACCTGGATTTAGCAAGTCAGGAAAGCACACTGGAGACGAGCACCGAGGACTGTACCAGTCAGAGAGGGACAGGAGCACCACCACTCCAGGTAGTTTGAGCAAAGCTCAGCAATCCAACTCTACAATGGCAAGATTGAGGATGTGCTTCAATAAGAAATACAAGACCTGAAAGCAGCGGAGCATGTGGCTAAGAGACCCAGAGAGAGGAGCCAGGCCAGGGCTGGCGCTGCCCGCCAGGGCACAGCCACTCCATGCCATCCTGCAGGGAGAGCCCTGGGGACACCTCTCTCCCAGGCTTCATTCTCCTGGAGGTGCCAGTGCCTCTTGCCTGGCTGGAAGACACTGAGGTGGCCCAGTCGGATGGGACCTCATGGCCTGTGCGGGGTGGAGGAGGTGGGCGGGCAGGCCAGGACAGCAAATGGAAAATACCGGGCATGGGGACCTCGCTGGGGACAGGCCCTGGAGAAGAATGTGAGAAGGACCAGAAACAGGGTGAGTGGGCATCTTTGTCTGGGATATAAAAGATGGAGGGGGGGGGTCACTGACACTGCAATGGCGACCCGGAAGTACAACTGGGAGGACCCAGTGGCATTCCTTCCCCTTGTTGGTCCTCCTTTTGTATTGCCAGGAGGGACTGCCAAGCACACCTTCTCTGGAGAAGATCAGTGCCTGCCTGTCCCAGCTAGCTGCCTCCCTCCTGCCCCTGTGACGTCCCTGTGTGTCGGGAGAGGCTTAGGACAAAGACTGACAGGCAGGTCCCTGGGCTAGGTTTTAAGGAGGAAGAAATCTGAGACAGAAAGAAGATGTGTCAAAAACTTGCATGGGGGGTGGGCGGAGAAATAGATCACCAAAAGCAGAGCTGGTCACATAGATGTTGCTGAGTGGAGAACTGTCACCAGAGGTGGCCCAAGGAGTCACACTGGAGCTTGACTTATTTAATATCATTTGTTTAAATGGGGAAAATGGTACACAACAGGGTATAGTGACACTCAACGGTGGTCAATTCCTGACCACAGAGAGAGAGAGGTTGCAGAAGGGTCAGCCTGGGGAAGGTGGTACATGAGATTGGAAACCCCCCAGAGGGCGGCAGGCCTGGTCTCCATTGTGACCTTGAGATAGGGACAAAGGTCTGGGCAGGCCTGAATACAAGAGGCCAGGGAAAGGGGGTCACCCACAGAAAGCAAGATAGACACTCCTCGGACCCCGGATGGAAGGCGAGGTGTTCATACTCCTGACACAGACTTGCTCGGTTATTCCACACTGAGCAACGTGTCACCTGGAGCGGGGTGCCAGGGAGCTCTGTGGCTGTAGGAGAAGAGGGCTGAGCAGGGCTGTGCATAGCATCTCTCCAGTCCTTCAGGAATGTCAGCAGAGACCGTGAATCAGCTCGTGACACCACACCATGCCAGGGCTAGGTCACCGCAGCCGAGAGGACCCATTGAAGAGAGCAGGTAGGGTCTCTCTGGAGAGTTTTTTCTGTTGAAAATACAGCGGGGTGAAAGAGGCCTGGGGTGGGGACAAGCAGCTCCCCCTGGAGCTGGGCCTCAGGGGGGACTGGATTTTGCTGGGCCACCTTCCGCACTGCTGTCCCCTGGCACAAGACCGGATGGCAGCATTTCTTCCAGTCACTGGGAAGGGTGTGCAGCACTGTCACCTGTGAGCTCTTCCTGTGTGTGGAGAAGGAAGGGCGGTGAAGAGGCCTGGTTGGTAGAACCCAGGGCCGTTTCCAAGCAACCATCTGTTGATGGCCTCAGCGATGAGCTGAGCCCAAGGCTCAGGAATGGCCCGACCAAGGCCAAGCCCAGAGTCAGGGAGAGGTGGTCGGGCAAGTAGTGGTGCTATGTTTTCCATTCATGGTCCAGGCTTCAGGCCCCAGAGCCGTGAGGCCATTCTGAGAACCATGGCCGCATAGAGACCACCGCCTGCCACCCCCAGGGGTCACTGGAGAAAGGAGGGGCGCCTCCTCCTGAAGGAGCTGCCCCCAGAGGCCAGCTGCGGGGGAAGCCGGGCACTCAGTATCCCATCCACTGACCCCCGAAGCAGATCACACGTGGACTGTGTGTTCCGCCGGCCACCTTGGACCCTCTGCTGAGCTTTCCCAGTGCTGTGACTGTCGCTGCTCCTAGGAGGCTGCCTACAGATCGAAAGGGCAGCTCTCCCTCCCAAGACCCCTTCCTTTCCCATCCCTTTTCCACTAGCGCCTGCACCCCGCTCCCTGCTCACCTCTGCCCCCTCCCTGCCACCAGCAGCTGGCTTTGTTTCCTATTCCAGAAAGGGAACCACCTGTCCACCTTTTGCCGAGGTTACCACCCAGCCTTGGGGCCTCCCAAAGACTTTTGAGGGCAAGAGGAGGAAAAAGATATTCCTTAGGGGATTCCTCCTGTGACTCCCACCTCCTGCCATTCCACAAAGACGATTCCAGATTCAGAGCCTCCTGCCGACTGGAGCAGGGCCTCCCAGCTGGTGGGAGAAGCCAAAGGTTCATGGCCTCCCGCCTCAGAGCTTCACTTGGAATCTAGGAGAGCACGACTTTGCTGGTGCCGTCCTGCTCGTGGGCAGGTCGCGGGTGCCTGGGGGTGCCCTGCCCCCACTCCCCCAGGGAGGGGAAATGAAGGTCAGGATGATCCGCTCAAATGACAAGGTCACGTGGAAATGGGGCATAATAATAAGAGCAGGTGACCCTAGAAAGTGGGGCTTAGTCTGGAAGGGACAATCTATGGGAGCATTGAGATGGAAGGAAAGTCGTCCTCCCAAGAATCCATGGGGTGACTCTGTCCCTGGGTCACCACCCCCCACTTCCCTCTGGGCCTTTCTGCACCAATGACCCCACCACTGCCCTAGATCCTCCTCCCACCCCAGGCTCTCTGCTTCATGCTTGAGGTGGCCTCAGGACAAAAGAAGCCATCAAAGTGGCCTTGGCTGGCTAACAGAATCACCTAAGACATAGTGGACCAGACAGGTCTGGGGACTACCCCACTGCAGCCTCTCTAGCCTTTTGGGGTCACGTTTTCCCCTCTGCATGACGGTCTCCCAGGCCCCCTCCTCTGTGTGCATGGACCCCTTTCTCACAGGAACTCCTCTGGCTTCTCCATGTCCCCCAGACCCTTCCCCGCCCACCACCGCCGCTCCTCCGGGGGCTTCTCGGACCTTCTTGTTTCTCTCCACTTTCCCATAGTGGTGGAGGAGAGAAAGAGGTGCTGGTCACAGAGAAGAGGCCACGGTCCTAGGGATGGAGCCTCGTGATGTCTGAGGAAAGACTTGCACTCTCCTTGCCCACCCTCTGCCTGGCAGCCCTGGCCATTCTGTGAGAGCCAAGGTGTTTGCAAAGGCTGGAAGGTTGCAAGAAGGGAGTGGGGGATGTGGCTTCCCATCCTCTCTCCGCTTCATCCAAAGTCTGCTTTTCCCTGGCGTTGGCTCCTCTTTCCACTCTCCCAAAAGAGAGAGGCTGCTCTTTGTCCTATCCACCCGAGGCTCCCCCCAACCTCAGGCAAGGTCCCCAAGGTCTGTGTCCTCCTGGCTTTGAAGCCTCACCCTTTCCTCTTGGCGCCCCTCCGCCACATGCCACAAGACCCTCTTCTTCCCATCTTCATCTATCAGCAACCCGGTGGGCTTCCTCCCTGCGAGGGCATAGAGGAATGCCTGGCACATAGTAAGTGCTCAATAAATATTTGTTGAATGAATGAACTGACAACACTAGCCTTAAGCTCATTGACTATCACTGTCCCAACAGTGCCCCACCTAGACAGTTTAGCAACCCCCAAGGAAATTTGTCTCTCCTCCATTCCTGCAACCCATCCCCACAGCCAAACCTTGACCCCTGATGTCACCTAAGTGACTCGCTTCTCTGGAAATGCTTCTGTGGCTGCTCCTCCCAACTTGAGCTCTCTGGTTCTACATCATGTTCATTCTCTAGTTCATTGCCAACCCATATAAAGCCCTCAAATCCCTTCTCTTTATGCCAGCCTTGCCTAGCTGTCTTCAGCCTTGGAACAGGGTGACCTTCACTTTCTCCAGCCTTGGGCTTGAACTCTGTTAGGAGAAAGAGGCAGCACTTTCAGAGTTTTCCACTCTACAAATGTGGGGCAAACCAGCCGGCAGCCTCCTCTTCCGCCACTACCCGGTGGTCAGTGTGTGGACCCAGGGCTCCCAGCCCGCCTCCCCTTGCCCAGCCCCCTCCCTTCCCGTTGGCAATATCCAGGGTTAGTCCAGCTAAAGACCTGTGCCACCCACCACAAGTTCCTCCCACCTCACGTCCTCTGCCCATACCCCTTACACCGCCTGTGTTCTCCTTGCCTTTTTTTTTTTTTAGGGTAATTCCTCTGCCTTGGCTTTGGGACTCCCTGGCCTTTCTGCCCAACCCCCACCCTTCCCCCCAGCCAAGCGTCTCTCCCAGGGTCCTGTTATGTCACTTCTGCTCCCGCCTCGCTCTGCTCCGCTTGCCTCCTGGGTGGAAGCCTTCCCTCCACCCTGCCTCTTCTTTCAGCCAGCATTCTCTCTCAAAACTGCCCTTCACTAGGAAACTTCTGGAAGGATCTTCACAGTCTGTAGAAGGCTTGCTCAGCCCTTCCATCTGTGATTCCCTGCGTAACTGACCTGCTCTAATGAATCTGAGCCCCTGGAGGGCTAAAGTCCCCTGCATGGCCCCATCCGCCAGCCTTTGCTTTTCCTTTTTATTACAGAAGAGACACGTGCGATAACCAAGGACAGGGAAGAGGGCCAGAATCCCATTCTCCACAGGAAGTAGGGTACCAGGAAATCCTCCCAGACTTTTTTCTCTGCACAAACATAATGTAGTTGTGTGGCACAGAGAAGTTTGTTTTAAAAACGTAAATGGGACTGTAAGTGGGACCCTGGGGTTCTGTAGCATGCTTTGCTTCAATTAAAGTGCCAAGGTATCTCCAAGTTGGGTCCATCGGCCCCCTGCCTTCACGCCTGTGGAGGCTGCACGGTGTCCCATGATGTGGGCCTTCCCGGTGAGCCATCACTTAGGTTGTCTCTGGTTTCTCAACGTCGCGACGCTCAACAACTTCCTCGCGTGTACAGGGGCACAAAGTTATGAGTATTTCCGAGTCCCCAAAGTGGAACTGCTTTTTATTGTTCAATATTTGATTAAATAGCCTTCCAAAAAGACTGCACCAGCTCCTATTGGCACCCATAGCACCCAGGGCCTTCTGCCCACCCGGTGCCCGGTGACCATCCCCTCCCCCTCCTGGCACCTCCAGGCCCAGCCCTGCCCTACCACTCAGCCTTCTTGCTCTGCGCCCTGTCCAAGGCACACATATATCTCTTTGGCATTCACTCCCCACCTCTTTTTTCTCAAACCTCCTGCCACCCACCCCTCTACACTGGCCCGTCCTCCTCTGTCACCCCTTGAATGTCGTTTCTGCATTTCCCATGA
Organism: Marmota flaviventris; assembly: GCF_047511675.1. NCBI lineage: Eukaryota > Metazoa > Chordata > Mammalia > Rodentia > Sciuridae > Marmota > Marmota flaviventris. The sequence continues at coordinate 119,137,367 of NC_092503.1, forward strand.
TCCCCTTCATGTTCTTTATGTTCATGACCCACCACGGGCCTCTAACCTCCTCTGCTGCTCTGTCGTCCCTCTGTCGTTCCCCGCCACCCCCAACCCTGTAGCTCAGAAAAGTCAAGCAACTCCAAGTGAACTGCCCAATGAAGGAGGGTTTCACAGGTGAGTGTGAGGAAAAGGACAACTCATATCGACCCTTTCATTCATGCATTCTACAAATATTTATTGAGTACCTATTAAGTGCCAGCAAGGCTGGAGAAATGGTGAGCCCAAACAGGTCAGGTCAGCCTTAGCGGGGAGAGAGACGCTACACACGAATCCATGTGTGGTTTGAAACCATGCTAAATGCCACAGGGAGAGGCTTGTGGGTATGTTCCTGACAGCTGCCTGGCCTGAGGGGTCAGGGACCATGCTCCATAGGGAATGGCATTGGAGCCAAGATCTGAATGATGGGCAGCCATGGTGAAGCAGGTTGGGGGTTGGCTTTCCAAATGGGAATGGAAGGCCTGCCCAGAGGGCAGAGAGATACATTCCAGAGATTCCAGAAGTCAGGATGAATTTGGATGGAGAGCTGAGGGCTTGGGAAGCCTGGGAGTAGGCAGCAGTCAGTGGGGGAAATTAGATGTGTGTTTTGTGGATTATGCTCTCGACCTTGCCTGCATGTCTAGCCACAGGAAATAAAAACAAAAACACTCATTCCTCCTGCTTCTTGTGGTGAGGCCCGTGGTGAGGCCAAAGGGCCTGGGTCTAGCATGCACTGATGGGGAAGAAGTAGTGTGCAGGGGTCTCCCCACTGCTCCCCTCGGTTAGCCTGGTTACATCCTTATACTCTGCCTTTGCAGATGCTAGGGATTCCCTTAGCCGGACACTCAAAAAAAATCTTCCTACAAGTCATCGGAGAGAGAAAGTTAGCACTGGGGCACAGCAAGGGTGGGTGGGTGGTCTGGGGAAGGGTGACCTTGGACTAGCTAGTCTGCCAAGCCCACCCTGGCTCTTAAGAGGCATTCCCTCTCCACCCTGGGGTTCTGTCCAGGCAATCCATGCCCGATGGGCACAGGGGAATGTTTCTTTTATTCACCAGTTGTTTTCTGCTCTTGGAGTCTACACACCTCTCACAGAGGCCAAGAAATACTGATTCCTTTTTATCAGAAATTTGATCAGAAGTGCTGATAAAACCACTTAACTTGGCCACTGGCCCCATCATCTAACTAAAGTCCCTCCAAATGTTGGTCTGACCACTGGCTCCCCCCACCCCGCCACTTCCCAGTCCCAGGCTACTCAGAAGCATTCACGGGTCCATCCTAAATGGTGAATAGGTGGTCTGAGCCCCAACCCAGCCACCCCTCCAGCCTCCTCAGCGGGGAACCAGACACTCTCTGCCCAGGGAGGCCACACTGGCCTTTAGCCAATGGATTCCTTCTCTCCGCCTCCCTAGGCAGGAGGCTTTGTCCTCTGTGCCGAGGAGATTTGACATCCCAGCTCCACTGAGGTTGAAATATGTTGTTGGGTGTTTCTTCCTCTCCTCGGCACCTGAAGCCAATGTCCAGACACCTTGCGCTCAGCCTTTTCAAATAACGCTGGTCAAGCCAAAGCCCAGCAGCACTTCCCTGATCACCCCACCTCTGCCTGCTGCTGGGTGCCTTGCTGTGGGAACCTGAGGGTTCTCCCAAAATGAAGCCACCAGCTTCCATCCACACACCACAGCAGCCCTGCAGACATTAGTGAGCCCACTGGGCCATCACATGGGTCCCCTGGGCCCCTCCCTGTGCACATCCACACTGATTACCAACCACTAAAAGCCTCACCTGCCAGGACCAAGGTGCTCGGCCAGGCCAGGTCTCTGACTTTAAACTTGGAGAGAGGAAGGGGATCCCCCAGGCAGGAAGTGCCTGTCTGGGATACCGGCCCTTCTTTGGGGATTTATTCTGAAGTGTGGAATAAGAGCCCAGCAGCTATTTCTCAACCCGAGGGACCTCCATATGGTTCCATTCCATTTCAAAGCCCTCTGATCAGAGGGAAAGGATTATTACAATAACGACACTGAGAGAAGCTGAAATAAAGAATCAAGCCAGGCCCTTTAGGAGATCAAAGCTTTCAGGAATTAAACACTCAGTTAATTCATGGAGAAAATGATGTGTATGGGGGTCATTTCTAGACTCCTTACATCTGGCCAACACAGCTCCCCACACAGCTCTTCCACCTGGTGCCCAGGCTGGGCTCTGGCTTCAGGTCCCAATGGGCAAAAGCACCAATGTACTAGGTGACATCAGTCCACCAACGCAACCTCAGGGACTCTCTTCTGCCTGAAGTAAGGCATAGGGCCTAGAGGGTAGCACCCTTTGAAGGCGTGAGGGCCAGGCCACCCCGGCAAGCTCTATTCCAGTCCTTAAGAAACTCTTCCAATACTTGGTAGTGAGCAGACATCAGAAGGCGTACATAACTTTTCTGGGCATCTTCTCGATCCCACCTGGTCTCAGTGAACTGCAAACCCCTTGCCCAGAGAAGCCAGAATGAATGGCCCGGCAGGGGGCTCCCACTCCAGGGAAACCGGAAGTGGGCCCTTCTCCCTGGGAAGTTGGTCACCCTTCAGTCCAGATATAGAAATTAAAGGCCCCACTGGGGTCCCCAGAAGCCCTGCTCCTTCCAAAGTTGAAAGCAATGATGATCTGCTGAAGAAGCCAAAACTCCAAAGGAAACTGCTGAGAAGAGGAACCCAAGAGTTTTGAACCCCCAGAAAACCAAGTGGGAAGGGGGTTGTTTACCAGAGAAAGGGGTCTCTCCTAGGGGTGAATGACGAACTCTGACACCCGACTTCTGCCCACTATCTGAGGTGTGTGTGTGCGCGTGCGCATGTGTCCCTCGGTAAGGACTCAGGTGTGGCCTTCCAGCAGGGCATCCTGCTACAGTGATGCCTGAGCCACACACAAGCTGGCTACAGGGGAGGATTGTGTGACAAGGTGGCATGGAGAGGGGCTGTTTCTACCACTTGCAGTTTTAGGAGTCCATGGTCACCCTCATCATGTGGCTGTGGGCTGCTGTCTCTGGGGACACTGCTGTCTGGGGCTGAGAGGCAACAGCAGCCATGATACCTGCTGCTGGGGACAGGGGTAGTGTGAGGTGTGCAGCCTGTGACAAGGGACAGAAGGAGGGAAGCAGCATTCCTCTACACCTAGGTATGAATTGTGGAGGGCATTTCTTGACTTAAGAGGCTTCTCGGGACCCTTTTTGAGCTACCATCTCCTCCTCCCAAACCTCCTAATGAATATCTACTATGTGAATTATTTAAGGGAAGCAGATGTTAGAAGCTTAAAGCATGTTAAGCTGAGATCCTGTGCTAATCAACTTATTTTCAGGTTTATGTATTTACTACAAATCGAATTGGAGATTTCCCTGGCATGGAAAGCAGACATTTCCAGCTCGCCCCAAGCCTGCTGTCTGCTGTTCAGCTCCACCCCATCCTGCCAAGGTGCCTCCTGGCTACCCCGGGCGGTATGCCATCTCAGGCCGGGGCCACATTTGCCCAAGCCTGACATTCTAAATGAACAAAGGCTGCAGGGCTAAATGGCTCTGTCTCCACCCCTCCCCAGGGCTCTTGCTGGGCTGATCAGGGGAGGCCACTGCAGTCCCAAGCCCATAGCACACTCCGGAGTGGGCCTGTTAAGAGCCAGATAGCTAATGACATTTGGGGCAGCGATGGCAGGGAGGGATTCAAATAGGCAAAGCCCTGGCCCTGCACAAGTACTCCCAGGCCAGAGCTGGCCAGGCCCGGGTCAGGGGAAAGAAGGGCAAGGTGAGCTCTGCTCCCAAGACTTGCTCCTTCCCTGCACCCCGGGCTCTGGAACTGCCCTGGCAGGGGAAAGAAAAACCAAGATGTTTTTGAAAGTCCACAGGGATTTGCAGGCCCACCACAGCCTAATATTATCCCCCAAAAGTTGCCCTCTGGCTCAGCGGGAGCAGGAAGAGGCAAGCAGACAGACGCAGGGTGTGATGAGGTCTGGGTCAGGGAGATGCTCTGCCCAGGTGCTCATCTGTCCAGCCCTCCAACACCTCAGTCCCACCAGGGTCATGATCCAGGACTCTGGTGGTTCTGTAGTCTGAGGGCTGTAGTCTCAAAGTAGAGTCTCCTCCTTGGAGTCCATCTTTATCTAGGGGGCTAGAGGAGAAGGTGACCATGATAAAGTTTGCTTCTGCCTGGACCCCTTAGGGGTATCATTGTCCCTGGACTCCTTTTTAGGCAAATTTTTGTCTTGTATTTGCATCTAGGCCCATCTCTGTTAGAGACGCGTATCCGAGGAAGGAGGAGCACTGGACTAGCTAGGTGGTGTGGGTTTGTCACGTGCGGGATGAGGCCAAGGAGCATCCCATGCAGGACTAGTGGGTCAGGTTCACAAGGCCCATACAAACAAGGAGTCCCACATTCCAAGAAGTTGACTTCCAAGTTCCATTTTACCTGATGCACAGGTAAGGAGCCATCGCCTACTTTATTTTGCTCCCTGAAAGGTGACACAATATCCCAGAGTTGAGGGAGAAATAAGCTTCCCTCACTTTTCCCCAGGTAGAGCTCTGAGGTGACTGGGCAGGGCTGGGGCTCTGCCTCTGGCTAAAAGTCCAAAAGAAACCATGACTATGACCTCAAACACAACAGAGTCTTCCTTGGCCTTGGCCAATATTTGACATTTGTCACTTGCCACCTGCAGAGGTCCCCTTGAGAAGAGCTCCTGTTCCCACCCCCCAACACAGACGCCGACAACAACCACTGTCCAGAATTCTCTGATAGTCCCAAAGGGTTGTTTTTGGGGTTTTGTTTTTTCTTTGGAGGCTTCATCCTGCTGTTCCTTGTCTGCTCTTCCCATATGAGAGCTCATCTTTTGGGGTGGGGCAAAGCAGGGAGCCCTTGTCTAAGGGTGGGCCTGGGCCTGGGGCCAGCATGCACAGGCAGTCAAGCCTGCTGGGTTCTCCTGTCTCCACAGTGCCTTTTCCAGGGCAAATGAGGGAGTGTGCCTCTGAAAGAGGCTCTGAAAGGCACTCATATTTACGTGACCTTTAGGTGTGGCTTACGACAGCATCAGTGCCCACACGGGAGACTCCCAAGTTCACAGCTCTTAAAGCTCTCATGGTGCACGTAAGTCCTGTGATCCTGGGGCATCTGTCTGAGATCCTTGATGGGATGTTGGGACTCTGATTCCTGGCCTTTGTTGGGACAATGGTTCTGCCACAGTCAGTGAAACAAGACCAAGCAGAGAACAGCACAGCATTCAGGGAAGGATGGGGCTGGAAGAGTGACCAGGGCCCCTGGGCAGGGAGCAACTCCAGACAGCACCAATACCTGGGAAGTTCAAGTCCCAGTAAGGGGGCAGGACTTCCACCTCCTTCCAAAAGCTAAGACACCCCCTGTGCAAACCATTTGACCCAGCCTACGCTTATATGCCCCATCTCAAAGACAGTTCCCTTTCCAGGTCTAATCTCACTAGGCCTGGCAGGCCCAGAGGCTTTCCTCATCGCTTTCATTAGGAAATCAGTCCAGGCTGATTGGGCAAGAATATGTAGTCTCCACACATTTTTTTTTTTTTTTTAGGGAGAAGGAAGGTACCTTACCATCGCTGCCCCAAATGTCTGTAGGAGTACAGAGACCACCCCGTGCCCACCCAGAAATCCCTTGTGGTTCATGGGGAGGGTCATTTCCTACTGGCTCTTACATTCCTAGAGATACAAATGGACCCTGCTCAGGATCCATTCTCCTAGTTAAAGCTGCTCAGATGCCCCACCTCCTCATCTGCATGCCAAGATTTCCCTCTGTTTTGCAGCCCCTCCCCCACCCCCTGCTGATGTGGATCTTATAAAGGGTGCCTCTGATTTTGGCCTTCTTCAAGATCCAGTAAGTATGTGCATCGCCAATGCCAACCACGTGCCAGTTCAATACCAGGAGCTCAGGGGTCCACAAGGTGAATAAGGCATTGTCCTTAAGGGACTCTGACCTCCAGTGGGGAAAGCAGATAAATGTTAAGGGGACACGCTGCCTTGGTGACCTTGCACGGTTCCACATACGCCACATGGGCAAAGTCTGAAACCACAGCCAACCTGAGTCTTGTCGTGAGCCTCTCGATGCTCTGAGTACACTAGAGGAGCTGCTCTGAGGCCCTCTCCCTTTGCCCTTGCCTCCCTGGGAGGCTAAGGTGAGTCAGTCTCTTGTCACCTCTGGGTTCTAGCCAGAGGAGAGAATACTGGAGTACAAAGCACTTTTTTTCTCAGAGGCTTATGATGGAAAAACTAGGGTATGAACAGGCTGCTGCTGGATTCAGGCTCTGCATACCCAAACCATTGGAACTCAGGATCAGACTCAAAAGATTTTTCCCTGGATTAATCTCTGAATAAAGGGCATTTCTAAATATCTTAGTAGGGAGCCAATTAAGCCCCAAACCCCACCCCACCCAATTCACTGACAGTGGATGGCAGCCAGCCACCCTCTTCCCCTCCAGATCCTTCCCCCATACCCTTACCCTATGACACCCTATCTAGTCCTTATTAACAGCCTGGGATAGCACCTGTCTACCCCTGGATTTTGCCAGGGTCAGCCGATCCCATCGATTTTCTACATTTCTCAGCACCCCAGGCCCCTCTGGCTAAGCCCACCGACTCTGGGCAAGAACATGCCTTAGTCCATTCTCAGTATCATACAGTCTCCTTTCTGCCTCTGGCCCAAAGCCCTTCATGCAGTAATTTATTCAAGATGCTCAAGGCTGCCCCCAAAGAAGCAGCCCCAGCAAACTTGCTTCATAGAAGCTAACCCTCAAGCTGACCTTAGACTTGAAAGTACAGGATCCCCACTCCCAAAGTATCTCACAATATCAACACCTTGACAGGGGCACCCAATTGTTTGCCTTCCATTTGGGGCCCAAACCCCGCCTCTCTGGGCCACAATTTCCACCCCAACATACTCTAAGGCGATGACCCTGCGATGCCTCCCCTACACTCAGGTATTTGCAAGCCCTGTTCTTAGTTCAGGCTTCCATCAGGGCCTTGCTTTGGGACCCTCAGCCACTAAAAACAGAGACCCCCCCCCCCGCAGCAATGGCTGAAGGCACAAAAGGCACAGCCCACCTCCTCTCACTGTGAGGCCAAAAGGGCCCCCAGCCTACAAGCTCGGGGCTCCCTGCATCTTTCCCAGCCCCAGAAAGCATCCCCGCTTCCTCCCGCACTCCCTCCCGCGCTCCCTCCGTTGACCCTTCTGGTGATCTGGACGGTCTCAGCCCTCAGGGAGGGAGAGGCGGCTCTTCGGGGCTCGGTACCCGCCCCGCAAACCCTGTGGCAGGATGCAGGCAGCCGTTGGGGACGGCGGTTGCTGGGACCTCCGCGAGTGGGGGGGCAGCGGGCGGGGCCCCGGGTGAGGAGCGAGCAGCCCTCGCGCCCCGCCCCGCCCCGCCCCGCCCTGCACCTGCGCGAGGGCCACTCTGCTCAAGATCCCGGGGCGTGGTGGGCTGCGCACCTTGGCGTCCTGTCCCCAGACTCCAGGGCTGGGGCAGGGAAGCGACTTAGCGGTTTCCTGAGACATCCCTGATTTCAAATATCCTGTCCTGTTGCCAGCTTTTGTGGCCTCTCTGTGTTTCTTCTCTAAGGAGTCCCCAGTTCAGCTGGGTCAGAGTGATTGAGGCTTACTGTGGAAAGTCTCAGCTAATTCAAAAACCTTGACCCGCTCGATTGTTCCTAGGGTCAAAAACGTCTTTGGGGAGGTCCCATAGACATTACTTCCAAAGTCCTTTGGTGTGAAGGAATGGGCAGTGTCTGGCCTAGGACTTTGCACAGATGGCAGGGTGGGGGGTGGGGGGGTAGGGGACCCCAGACTTACTATTTTCATTTCAGCTGTTTAGACAGAAGCCCTATGGGGAAGTTTTGAACACCTGTAAGTCCCACTTTTGTCCTCATCCCTCGGTTCCACCCCATCCACCAGGAAATGGGTGGGTCTTTGCTTCTTTCCCGGGCCCCTCCAACCCCAGGGACCCAGTAGGGCGCCACTGGGAGTCCCATGTCTCCTGCCCGTCTGCCCTTCCCCACTCATTTCCCAGTGTAGCTGAGGAAAACAGGTGAAAATGAAATAAAAGAAAGAAGGAAATAGAGCGCAGAGGCCGCTCCACAGCAACCGTAGGTTTATTTGGGACAAACCTGCAGATGGGGCCCAGTGGAGACTGGAACTGGTCTTCTGCTTACAGCCTAGGGAAGGTACAGGGGAGTGGGATAATTTTTGTGGTTAAGCCGTTGCTAGGGGGTTGTCAAGGACGGGTCGGTCCTTGTGTAGATTACTGTTCCATGTCAAACAAGGCATTTCTCAAGACTCAGTCCCAGATAACAATTCCCTTTCTTGTGTTATGATGGAACCCTGTCTGGGTTTTGAGTGAGGCTGAGTCAGAGTTACTGTGGGGTGACTGTTGTTCTAAGGTGAAGGATATGTTTCAAAATGGCGTTGCCTAGGTCAAGTTCTCCCTAACAAGAGGGTAGACACACAGTAACCTGTGGGAAGCGAAGTAAATCAGCTGGTCGTGACTGGGGCCCACCTCTGCCACCTCCCCCAGCCCCAAAGCCTCCCTTTGAGAAAATGGAAGACCAGTGAATTGACTTATTTCTGAAGGTGAATGAAAAGTGACTCTGAAATGATAGCATTTGATTAAACTGTTAAAATAGCAAGTTTTTAACAATCCACGTTTTCCTCCATGACCCCAATCCATCTACTTGCCCAGCCTCCCTGGCTCCCAATTCATCTAGGACAACTATTATTTTCACAGAAAGCCATGGTAAATTGTAAGGAAATGGACTCAGAAAGAGGGAGGGAATGAGGGGGGACCAATCAGGTTGAATTGGTGCTTGTACTTCCCAGAAGCGGAAGTTGAAAGACCTACCTTTAAAACGCAGATGTCCATTGTGATAGTCTGCCAGGGAAAGAAGTGGAAAGGGGTGAAGAAAACAAGGTGGAGAACTCTTTACTGGGTCTGTGACAATAGGTGTGGGTGGCTCCACTTAGCAGGTGAGGGAGAGTCCCCTCAGAGCCAGAGGAGGTGCACCTTGGCACCTGGCTGAGAGGTGGCGGCACTGCTGCGAGGAGGCCTGGTGGAAGGGGCATATCTGGTTGGGGCTCTGGTTTTCACCTCAGCTGGTTATTTGAATGTAAACCAAACAGCAGTGGGGAACAGGGAAGGGAGGCCAGGGAAATCCACATTCTCCCAGCTTCTAGTCTCAGAAGAGCTGATGGGAGCCCATTTCAGATCTATTAACTCATATACCTAAATGGGAGTGTCCTTTGAAACCTCGGTGGCTCTTGGAAAGGGGCTGAGGCTGGGGCCTTTTAGGAGGGCTAAGCAAGCATCAGTACTGGATAACCAGGCTTGGAGAGTGGGCATGGCCAGGCTACCCTAGGATCCAGGGAGCTCTTGCAACTCACTGGGACTCCCCTAGAGGCCTGAGCCTGCCTCCTAAGGGAAGGTACAGGGAGGTATACTTGCAGGGTGGGCTTGCTTTTTGGGATCTCACCCCCTTGGCATTAAGAGCAGAGGGCACAATTCCAGTGGTGCTTCTAGAAGCTGTTGACCAGGGGCTGGAACTTGTGGAAGCTTCCAAGAGTCTGTATCTTGTCATTTCTTAATGTTTCTACTTTGGTCAATGCCTCTGTTTCCCTGTAGTTAAAACCCTTAAAGCAGAAAGGAGGGCGGGGAGCAGGAAGACCTTGCAATCAACAACTGATCTTGAAGGGAGCCCAGATCCTCCCCAAGGCAATGAGAGATTGGATCCCTGACGCTGAGGTACAAAGAAGCAACGGAGGGTTGGAGAAGCAGAGGCCAAGACAGGGCAGCCTGGGTATAAGGACAGAAAGTTCTTGTGGATATGAGGCAGGTGGGAGAGGGGCAGGCCCTGCATCTCACCAGAGAAACTCAGGAACTGAGTGTGGATGCCACAAGATTTGGGGAGGGCATGAAGGGTCTGGCAAGGGTGCAGCCAGGTCGCAGTGGAGCATGGTTAGCTTCATCTGTTGATTTATCTGATCTTCGGACAGCCTCACCTCCCCAGCTAGACTACTGTGAGGCCCTCGCTCAGCAGACAGAGCTCCGTCATATTTTCTGTCTCCAGTAGCATTTAGCTCGGTGTCTGGCATACTCTGTTGAACTTTATTTAAAGCATTTAATTTACTTTAAATGGTATATTTACAAGTTCATTCTTCCAGATCTCAGTTTATGCTTTTTTGTTTCCATGCCATTTTAGAAGGATTCTTCCAGAACTTCTGTTGGCTAAGGGAGTTGATCTCACAGTGCTTTAAACTTCCTTCCAGAATTGTCAGGAAATAGGACTTGCTGACTTAGTGGGCTATTGAATTGATTTAGAATAAACCTCATGTCATAAGATGTACATGTGCACTTTGGAAGTGTTATCCAAATGAAAGATGGTAGGATGTCTTAGATTATTCTTGGCCACAATCTGGAAGAAAGAGGCAAGGTTGCTGAAAGGGGAGGAAAGTGTCCCCCAAAGCAGAATCAAAGAGTTTTGCCAGAAGTTTACAGCTGGGGTGTGGAAATCACAGAGAAATCTGAGCCACCTCTTAAATTGAGGCCAATTGAAGACACTTTTCTAGGGTCAGGCTTTGCCTCTCCTGAAACATATCTTCTACCCCATCCCAGCCTCCACCCTGCCCCAGATGTGCTGTCTGTCAAGAAGCAGCAAATCTAGGGCTCTTCACACTGCTGGATCTCACAGCATTGGAAGCACCTGAACATGATGATTTCATGGTAATGATCCAAATTGCTCTCCTAGAGATAGTCTTGCCTCGAGGTGGCTGTTAGGAACATTACTTCCTAATTTAAGAAGCTCAATGTAGAGGGCTTTGGGGGTTTTCAAAAAGAGGGACCTGTACTCACATCTTGATAAATTGTAAAATGTCTCTCCCCTCCATTTCCCGGGCCCACACCTTTCTCCCTTCTTTCTACCAGTGCAACCTCTGGCATTTAAGCCAAAGAATAACTCCCCCCGCCCCCCCGAGAAAAAGGAGTGTCCCCTAATGTTAAACAGACACACACAGGCCAATTGCACTGGTGTGTCTCTTCAGGGGGATGGAGTCATAAAAGGGTCACATGGTATGCAATTTGAAGGGGGATGGGGGCTGTGGTTGAAATGGGAACATATGTCGAACTTTGCCCTGAGGGGACTGTGCTGGCTTTCTGCTGGTCTGCCAGGTGGCACCCCTGAGCGCTGCGTGGAGCACCCTCACCAGCCTTGGGACTGACTTAGAAGTTGTACCTTTCGAGAAGTTAATTTTTTAGAGACCAGACCCCGAAAGTAGTGTTTCAACATGAGTTTGTCTACAAGGTTGAGTGCAGGTTGTACCCCCATTCCTACACTTGGGGGTGCTCTGTGAAGTGTCGCTGAGCCAGGAATGCCCCCCCACATTCCTTGGTCTCCTCTTTCCACACCTGCCTGGACCCTCCTCTTTACTCTGAGACAGCTGGATGGCAGGACGGAGGCTGGAGCCTGTCTAGTCCAACCCCCTTATTTTACAGATGAGGAAACTGAGGCCCAGAGAGGGATTCTGCCCCTGAGTCCTGCAACCTCTACACCTTTCTCTCTGTCTGCACCCTGAGGCCTTCCACCCTAGAGGCCCCGAGCCCCATTCCTATCCCACTCCATGTCGCCCTGCATTACTCTTTTCAGGATATTTTTGAGTAAGTAGCCTGCCCCCATCTTCTAATTGGCATGGCAAAGGCATCTCTTCTGCTCACTATCCTCCACCCACCACCGTGCGTGCTGTAATTCCAGCCCCCTTCTAGATCCTTCCATTGATCACAAACTCAGCATGTGCTGATGTCTCCCTGACCACCACCTACCCACAAACTAGGATACGACAAAGGTCACCACAAAGGTCACACTGCAGCAACAGGCCTGGGAGAACAATCAGCGATTTACACTAGAGTGGTACTGGACAAAAATCCTCTTCTAGTTGAATAATGACAGGAGAGACAACTTTGCCACTGTTTTGCTTTCCCCTTAATCAGGATAGAAAGATTCAGTGAAAATGTTACATCCAAGGTTCAGGAGCATCATTCAAATCTTTCCTAATCCATCGCCGCCCTCATTTGAGAAGCCAGCATTTTGTTAAAAACAGGGTGGCTGTGCGTGACACTTGACAGCACAGTAATTGGTCGTGGGCAGATGTCACTTGGCAAACAAATGCTTGCATGTTTGTGCATGTGAGGTGGCACTAAGTGGAACATTGTAGTCTAGAAGCGATCCACTTTTGCCCCTTCACTTTACAAATGAGGAAGCTGACACCCAGTCAGAGGAAGGGCTTTGCCCAGGGCTGCTGACTTGTAGCAGAACCAGGACTAGAAAGCAAGTCTGGTGACTCTCAGGCAGGAGCCACCAGCACCCCCACCCTCTGCCCAAGGTAGAAGCACAGGAGGTTGATGAAGCACCTTGGAGTTCTTCCTACCACTTCCAGATCCTCACAATCTGGACCAGCCACATCTGGGGAAGTCCTGCTACACTGAGGGATCCCTCATCACCTGCTGGCCACCGCCAGAGAACCCTGGGCCCCAGAAAGCGAGAACCCTTTTCCAGAGCAGGGTCTGCAAGCCCACACACCCTCACGGAGGGCAGGCCTGGATATCCTGAATCTCTGATGTCACCCTTCAGTTCCCAGCACTGACGCTGCCCCAGTCAGCCAACAGGTGGCCCTGGAAGCCATCCCCCCAGCTGCTGGGTTAGTCACTGAGGATCTGAGGTGTTGACAGAGAAAGATAAAGACCAGGAAACTGTTTCTAACATAGTTGGCCCAGAGCAGAGAGTAAATCGCCAGAAATGGCCTGGAAGAGGCTATAAAAAGAAAATAAAACAGGATGGTAATTTATGATGTGCAGTAAAAAGATCTGGGGAAGTGGAGCGGCCATCAAAGGTTCATTTCCTTCTGCTCAGTGGTATTTAACCATGCTGAGCGGCTGCCTTCCTAGCCTGGTAACCCCTGAATCTTGGAGAGCCCTCTTGACCCCACATCAAGGTGGAGAAGTAAAGGAAGGCTACCTTCTGGGCCCCAGACAGTCCCTGCAACATGGACTCCCCCCTCTGCAAAAGCACCTGCTGTCCTGGCCCCCACACCCCCAAACCCTGATAAAATCCGTTTCCATTGCAGAGCGCCTCAGAGCCGTGCAGCGCTGTGCCACAACAGCCTTACTGAAACTGTGACGGGCCTGCTAAGGCAGTTATTAGGGGACTGGCTCAAGGTCACACAGCTAGTCAGTGGCAAATCCAAGACCTAGACCCAGGACTACCTATTTCAAGATCAAAGTCTTTCTCAAACCCACCCCATTAACCTTGGTAAGACCAAAAGATTTTGAAATTCAATGTGCGTGTGAAGACCATCCTCCACTTCCACCCTCCTCACCACCTAAAAAACCCAGAGGCTGAAGCCCAGGTCCAGAAGAGGAACCCCACTTTAACTGGCCCAGAGAGCTATGAGGTGGACAGGGGCAGCCCCAGAGGGAGGCCAGTGAGCTCCCTGGGTTCAGATCCTCTAGGCTGTGATCAGGCGGGCTGCCTCTCTGCCTCTCCTGTTCCCCATCAATGCGCGTCAGACATAAGTCATCAGGTTGACAGGGCCCACGGGCTGCCTCTGCTCTAAGAAGCCCAGCTGGGTCTCACACAGATGGCCAAGTACCTCCTGAACCTCAGCTAGCCTCCAGGCTTGAATTGCTCCTGATGGTCAGATGCATGGGGGAGCTCCTCTTGTCCCTCTTCCCTCCTAATCTACTAAGTTGAAAGGTGAAAACAGGTAGCAACTGATGGATGTCCCTGTCACATCCTTCCAATCCAGCTCCGGAATGTGCCTAAATGTGGAGACAGGTGCCCCAGAAGCTGGGAAGCTGTGGACTTCCTCACATTCTTGCGGCTCTTTCTTGAGTTGACTTGAGGGACTTCCTAGGGCACTGACATTTTGCAACTTGGTAAGGAGGAAGTCAAGGGTCCAGAGATGAGGGGTCTGCGCTGGATAGTTCTACCAGACTTTATTTACCATGTGCCCTCAGAGAAGTCACCTCTCTGAAACCCAGTGGCTGCTTCTTTGCCATCTCCAAGTATCCTTGGAAAGTGCCAATGGAGGTGACAGGAGTGAGTAAATCTTCAACACCTCTGAGTTGTAGGCACTCACTATAAGTATCATCGGCTGAGCAGAGCAGTCACCAACAGGCCCCTCCCAGCTGCCATCAGTTCTGAGGCCTGTGGCTGCCACCTCCTCTCCCCCACCCCCAACTTCAAGAGCCTGACTGCTCTCGTTGCAAAGCAGGCCTAAAACTCAGAGTAGACAAATGCAGCTCCACATCAGGCCAAAGGGCCACTGACCTGAACAGCCCAAGACCACCCTGGGTCCCACAGGTACTTTCCCTGTGATTCCTCAGAAGGAGGAGGAAGCCCCTGGCTCAGGAGTCTGCTCTGCTCCCTGAAATCCAGACTGCCCCGATTTCCACTTATGTTTTAGCATAAAGACCCCAGGATCCTCCCAAAGGGGCCTAGCCATTGTCCTCTCTTAATTGAGACCACTCAGTCCAGTAGTTGGCAGGTGCCTTGAGCCCCTGAAGACCCTTCTGGTTACCAGGCTCCCAGCAGCTGTCCCAAGCCTGCCTCCAGTATTAACTAACATCTGTCCCAAGAACTCAGCTTTTTCTGCTTGGCTGGTCTCCTTGATTTAACCCAAGGTGCCCCTTGGATCAGGTGACACTTGAGGAGACAATTCCTTATCAGCTGTGTTAGTCAACTTTTCATCTCTGTGACCAAAATACCTGACACGAACAACTTGGAGGAGGAAGGTTTATCTTGGCTCGTGGTTTCAGAGGTTTCAGTCCATGGCTGGCTGGCCCCATTACTGTGGTCCTGGGGAGGGGCAGAACATCAAGGCGGAAAGGCGTGGCCAAGGAGAGCCGCTTAGCTCCTGGAGGCTGGGAAGCAGAAACAGAGAGGAAAGAGCCAGGGCCAGACCCAGTCCCCAGAGGCATGCCCCAGTGACCTAATTCCTCCCCACGCCCAGTCTGCCTTCAGTTACCACCCCGCAGCCCATTCAAATGATTAACCCATCAAATGGATGAGGCAAGAGCTGTCGTCATCCAATCATTTCCTAAAAGCCCCACCTCTGAATATTTTTGCATTATCTTTAAAACATGAAACTGTGGAACATCACAGATCCAAACCGTAACCTCTACCCGGAACACAGGTTTCCCATGGTGGTTTTCCGGGGGTGTGAATGCCACCATGGGGGTCTTGGGCCACAGCCTCCCCTTGCTCCCAGGACACCCAGACCCTCTCCTTCTGGACTCTGCCCTAGCCAACCAATCTCTAAAAATTGCTTTTCTTTCCTTTCTCTCACTCTGCAACAACTTTCCAACCATAAAGCTTCTTTATTCCTTGAGTGGGTTGACATAAGCTAGAGAACAGGAGTAAAGGAATCAAGTTTTGAAGTGATTTACACAGGACTTTGGTGATTGAGAGAACTTCTCAGAAGAATAATATTCTGCAGGGTGACAGTCTCTCTGGGAAAGTCCCGCCACATTCACCAACACCAGAGAACGTGCACCAAGTCTGTCCCTCCCACCTCCTCTTTAAAAACACAGTCAGGGTTTGTGTGATGGAGAATCCACTCCAGCCCTGTTATGCAAACTTCTGCAGAGCCGCGCCATAAAGAACCCCAAACCACCTCCTTGGCTTGGGCCTGTCTTCCCAAACTCTCAGAGAAGGACCGAGGCTTCTGTGGGCCTGGATGCAGAAAGAAGCTGTCTGGGGCCCCTGCCAGCCTGGCTCTTTGGTGACCTGTCAAGTCACCCAGTCTTTTGCATGCCCCTGAATTGAAGTTCTACAAACAGGACATCCTCAGTACTTTCCCACCTGGCTCTGGGTTCCTGCGGGCTCCCAGAATTGGATGGCTTCGGAGATCTACTGTGGCTTTTTAAGTCAGGGTTAGTTCTCACCACTTATCAACACAGGAAAATTGTGGCCTTTCCTCCTCTATTCTGATCCAAGGACCCCACTCCTGTTTCTCCGACGGTTGACTGCTGCAAAGACCAGCTGCTCAAAATCCAGCCAAGCTGGACAGTTCCTCAAGTACTCGTCCCGTGCTGTGGCACAGAAGCGCCATGTGCTTGGGTCAGGCGCTCCCACTCCCAGTTCCTGTCCTCCTGGAGCTTACAACCTGGTAAGGGACCACACAGCCTGATAAGGGAGTGGTAGGAATCCTGCCCACCACATGCTCCGAAGACCAATGGGCAAAAATCCTGCTGCTCAGATCAGGAGGCGGATCTCTGCAAACTCTGCGAACCCTTCTCTCCAGCCAGAGAAGAAAGGCCAAGTTCAGCTTAGGCTAGATCTGATTGCGGATTCTTGATTAGCAGGGCCTGAGTTATTGAGTCTTTCTCCCCACATTGACAGTGCCAGAGGGGGGGGGAGCTCCCTGGAGCCCAAGAGCCCAGCAGGACTGTCTGCCTTTCTTTCCAGAGCCCACTTAGCTCCCCACCCAACCCCCGCCACCTCCCTCTGTTTGTGTTCGGCTGACGTTTCTATTGACGTATTGATCTCTGCTAGCCACTAGCCGAGGAGCGATTCTGCTGAACACGCTCACTGCTTGTCTGGGACCAGCAGGCCAGGCTACGGTAGGGGCCCAGAGACAGTGGTGTGGAGTCTGGGGCTAGGGTGGGGAGGGGAGCCTGGAGTCAAGGTAGAGATTTTGATGGGAAACAGAGGAATAACTATCTACTGAAGGGATCACATTGGACAGAGCAGGTCCCTTTGATCATGTGGCTGTGGCCTCCATGGCTACCCTTGGAGCTGGGGACATGGCAAGGCACTGAGGTGCCATTGGCCTGGCATCTTTTTACTCTGCTCTGGGACTGACTGGACACGGATCAATCTCCCACCTACACGGGGTGGCTTTGTTCTCCATCCATGGTTAAGAGGAGCAAAATAACTTGGGAATGTGCCGCGTCCGGCTAACGGAGCCGAGTCCGGCGAGGGACGTCGGGGTTAAAAATACACAGGACACCAAGGTTCTTCATCCAGGAGGGGGCATGTGTGCGCGCGCTTTATTGCCAGATTTGTTCCCCTCATATATCTTTTTAACAGCTGCGGGAAATTACTCAAAAGTGAGGAGGGAAGAGTAATAATTGTGTCCTTGGGTTACCGTCACGTCACCATCCCCTATCAGGAGGCTCGAACAGGTCAAGATGTTCCCGAGACACATATGTGCGAGGCAGATAAACAGGGAACCGCAAGCCTGAGTCATGGCCTTGTGAGCTGGCCACATTGACATGCATAACAAAGAACTGGGGGTTGAGTCCCCAGGGGCCAGGGCGGGCCTGCTATCAGCAAGTCCCCCATTTTTGTTTTTTGCATGTCAATGGGAATCAAGTAGCCCCTGTCTTAGGTCGTCCACCGCCCTTGCATTGTTTACCCGTCTCTGGGGAGGCCCCATTCCCCTGGCTTAGGTTGCAGTGCAAGCGTGGAAGTTGCCCGTCACTGGGTACTACAAGATCAGCTCTTGTCCTACGTAAACGGACACTTTTCAGTAAGGATGTCATGGCCAGCAGGACACAACTGCAGATCCCAGTCATCATCTTTGCCAGTGGGATAGCTATGACCAGGGAGCTTTCTGAACGTAAGGGTCTGGGATGACGGCACCAAGTCGGCAGGGTAATTAGGGACCTGGGCAAAAGCAGGCATGCATAGGAGGGCTCGGGTATTGGCTCCTGTCCAGTTACATTTCATCTCCGGATGGGTCGTAAGTACACCTCGTGGGCGGAGTCGTCCATCTCCAGGCGTTGGTAGTGAACCTGTATTGGCTTGGAGGTTAAAATGTTAATCTGGTCCTTAATGAATTGAGTTATCCTATTTGCAACACAAGGTCCCTAATAGTGCCAGATAGGGTCTGCACATCTATAAGCTGCTGAGATAGACGGCGATAAGAATGTATAGCCGTACCCAGTCCAGTTGTAGAACACAAATGATATAAATAAATCTCCAACATGTTTTTTCTTTTGAGCCTAAAATTACCATACAACTTTAGAACACCAGCTTGATACAATGTTCTTTTGAAGCTTCTACCTTACAGACTTGTATACCTGGAAGATATGAACACATTAACAGCACCATAATTACATTGATGATTTTTATTAACCAAGGTTGTTGTTTAACCATAGTTGTATAATTTTTAATTCCTTCAAGATTACTTGCTCAAAAAACTTACATATATAACCAACATACACAGACCTTCTTTATCACTTGCTTAAACCCTCTTATTTACTTAATCACATAGACTCTCTTATCCAGAAACACATTTTCCCTCTATTAAATCCATACCTAGAACCTTCTAATTTCTCTTTCCCATCTGTTAATTCCTTCTTTATTCACATTTTGAACCAATCCGTGTAAATTTCTGAATTTAGGCAAATTATTCCATTTCAATAAGAGATATTTTGTTATTTGCACAATTAATCACATCTGTTTACTATTTCATGAAAACATGAACAATGTTTAAGTGTATAGAATTATATTGTTGTAGGGACAGACAAGGCAAGGCACCTAAGATAGCACCAAAGATAGGGAAACAGTCTTATTTGGTTGCAGATTCAGAGGACACAGCCTCTGCCATAATCAATTAACCCCCTGAACCCCAAGTTTAGGTAGTTTCAGAATTTTGCACCCAGCATGTAAGGGGAGGGACTCAGAAGTTCACAGTCTGCAGAAGTTCACAAAAAGCAGGTTTTTTTTCTTTTTTTTTTTTCTCTGTTCTGGGCAAGTTAACCCTTCAAGGACACCTGGGAAGGGGAGAGCTTTTTCTTCCCTTTCTTTCCTCCCCCTGCCAGCTGTTACCATGGAGACCAGTTGGTAACTTCCTTATCTTAGAAATGTAGTCAGCACTATGAAGCCCAGCTCAAGGCCAGAGGCCTTGTTTACATATTTTTGTGAAAAACTAGTAAGGAGGTGTCTAGCTTTTGGAGTGCTGATTTTTTCCAGACAGTAGCCAAGTAAAACAGGGCAACACGAAAATAGGAAGTTTATCTACATTAAACTTTTTTGTAGGGATTTTTTTTTTTTTTCTGATAGTCCTAACACCAGCCATGGTGAATATTTCTGGAGAAGGCCAGTTAAGACTTTTCTGTGGGCCTGGGTAGGGAGGGGGAAGACGGGAATGAATATCCTAAAAAGCCTATAAGGGACTTTAATCCTTAGTAACCTGTTTTCAGTGATGACAAAGCAACTATAAAGGCCTTTTTTTTTTTTTTTTTAAGAGAGAGAGAGAGAATTTTTAATATTTATTTTTTAGTTTTTGGCGGACACAACAGCCCTGCGAAGCTGTTGCCAAATTAAATCCCAATCATTGTTATTGAGAAAGCCTCCTGTCAGAAACCAAGGACAAGCCTGGGCTATAACTTCAAAGAATTTGGTTGCAGTCTTAGTTTTTATTACCCATGGTACGTACCCTGTCTCTTTAAATTACCTTTAAACCAATCCTCCCCCTTCTACCTTTTAGAAGGTGAGCCCCGTCCGCTTACCCCTACTTTCCGGATCTCGGTGGGAACCTCCAGATGCCCATCCAGCTAACGGAGCCGAGTCCAGCGAGGGACGTCGGGGTTAAAAATACACAGGACACCAAGGTTCTTCATCCAGGAGGGGGCATGTGCGCGCGCGCTTTATTGCCAGATTTGTTCCCCTTATATATCTTTTTAACAGCTGCGGGAAATTACTCAAAAGTGAGGAGGGAAGAGTAATAATTGCATCCTTGGGTTACCGTCACGTCACCATCCCCTATCAGGAGGCTCGAACAGGTCAAGATGTTCCCTAGACACATATGTTCGAGGCAGATAAACAGGGAACCGCAAGCCTGAGTCATGGCCTTGTGAGCTGGCCACATTGACATGCATAACAAAGAACTGGGGGTTGAGTCCCCAGGGGCCAGGGCGGGCCTGCTATC
The DNA here is from genome assembly GCF_047511675.1 of Marmota flaviventris. Lineage (NCBI taxonomy): Eukaryota > Metazoa > Chordata > Mammalia > Rodentia > Sciuridae > Marmota > Marmota flaviventris. The sequence continues at coordinate 119,157,333 of NC_092503.1, forward strand.
AGCAGGAATGTGCTTTGAAAAGTAGCAAATGCTAAAGAAATGACGGTCTTTAACTAAAGGCGACACTCAACTGAAGGCAGGGGACAAACCAAACTTCTTCTTGACTTGTCATGGCTGCCTTGAAACATGGTTCCTTTTCTGGTTGCCGCTAGTTCTAGACACCTGCTCTCCGGCCCGGCCCTCAACACTGCATTTTTTCTTCACTAGACCCACCACCACCCCGCTTGGCCTTTTGTGGGAAGGTGGCAAGACGTCCCTTGGTCATTACATATAATGTAATGTGATGTTTCATTAATTGGGGCTCAACGCCGGCTGGTTGCTGGCACATTCGTGCAACAACCTGGCAAGGTGGTAGCTAATTGCATGTCAAGAAATACACGTCCCCATCTTGATGGAGGGAGAAGAAGGTAGGACTTGGGTCCTAGTTTCAACTCTGCCATTGCTGTATGGATGTGCTGCTGCTCAGTTTTTCTAGCAGTTGGTTTTCTCCAAGGTAGGATTCCAGGCTACTCCCAGAGTCTCTTCATTGGCTCTGACTGTCTAGGGTGTAAGGGCAACGCGGACCCAGCCATTATAGCTCAAATCAACTCCATGAAGAATTAACTAGTCAGAATTTTTTTAATGGAGGGCTTAGTCTCCCTCCTAGGAAGTTCTTTCCATGCATGTAAACCCTGCGATCTAATTGCTAAGGTTCGGGACAGGAAAGAGGAGTGTGTGCTGATTATGGTTTAGCATGGGGAGGCAGGAGGTGCCGATCAAAGGCGAATCTGGAGCTGGGCTCAAAGCAAAGGGCAACTGGGGGAAATGAAGATCAGGCAGGGTCAGAACAAAGTCAAGTTCACCTGGACCCGCCTGTCTCCACCTGAGCCCCATGACGGTGCCTGCCATATCCATGACTGAGACCTGGGTCCACCTGCCTGTGCTTCTGACCACCATCTGCCTCCTGGGGCCTCCACCCCAGGTTGGCCTCACAGAATGAAGTGGGCTTTCCTCCAAACACTGGCACCCATAGGTACATCTTTAAACACCGCACCCCCTCCTCCTTCTCCATGTGAGAGGTCCTCAGGGTAACCCGATTTAGCCACCTTGAAAGGAGACTGACTGCTGCCCACGTGAACATGTACTTCCTAGTGGGTCTAGTTTAAAGCTGCTCAAGAATCCAAGGGCTACACATGTGACCAGCAGGGTGGGGACGAAGCCAGCCCTCCCCTCCTTTATTCCTCTGTCTGCTTCCACCCACAGATGATCAGGTAAGGGAGCAATTGGTTTTTCCCAGGACCAGGCAAGCCTTCAGGAGAGCTGCAGGGCATGGGTGGAGGAGGCAGTGGGGGGAGAAACTCAGCGTGAGCGACCATTTTTGGTGTCTGGGTGACAGTGCTGCTCTCCCTACAGTCCCTCTTCCTTCCGGGGGTTCCCTAAAGTTGCTGTGGTAACGGAGCCCCTTCAATCCAGGCAGCATGGGCTTGGGGGCTCAGTGATCTCAGGGTGGGAGACCATCCCAGAGCTGGTGGCAGCAGGCCTCGATGTGAGAGGGCGAACTGACCCTGCAGTTTGAAGGGGCCAGATGGCAGGAGAGGCTGGGGGATTGGGCTGGTGGGGGAGGATAGAAATGAGAAGCACGGAAAAGAGCCAGCAAAGGGGCCACCCGTCCCTCAGCTCCAGGTGCCGAGAGCCTAGCTACCTCCGGGGCCTGGTGAAAGTTGACTCTGACTCTGGAAGTGAGCACTCCTTTGCCTCCGCACAGAGGGCAGAGTTCTAGGGACTTTCTCAGCAGTCCCCAAATTGTCACTGACTGTCCCCTTGCCAAAGTTTTCTCCTAGGGGGACTTCCTAGCTGTCCCCTATCCTGTTGGCGATTTCCCCAGCACATTGGTGCAGCCAGGGTTGGGCCTATTGGGTGAAGTTCTTCTGAGGAATGACTCGAGACTGAAGCGGGGAGGGGCTACGTGACCCAACTGGTCTGAGCTGTGGCCAGGGCGTGGGGCTGGAGTGGGGGGTGCTATCCTGGATCACAGGGCAACTCTGTGAGTTGAAGGTGGCTTTAAACCTTGCCGTTCGGCCACGTCCCCTTCCTGACAGGATTAGATTGGGGATGGTGTATGATGACAGAAGCCATCTGTGGTCAAAAGTGACTTAGGAGAGGGGCCCTGTGGCCTGGGCTCCTGGGGCAGAGGCAGGATGGGCCCAGGTACCTGCCTTCCTGGTCACAGACCCAGGTCATGCTTAGTTCCGCTTTCCTTTCTCCTCAGCCTCCCTGGCCATGGATTTGAAGAGTTTTTTTCTCTTGTCAGGTGCCGGGTTTCTGTTCTCACGACTAAAAGGCTCAGGGGTCACTCTAGTTAAACTGGGCTAACTGGGCTGCACGAAATAACCACACAAGAGACACAAATACCTTTTTCTTTGGGGTTGCTGTGACGGCTCCTCTGACCTTAAGGGTCCGCAGAAAGAGAGAGAGTGAGAGCACATGCTGACCCCTTTTATTGAGGAGAAGCTATTCAAATGAGGCAAGGGGTCAGGTTTCAGGGGGCTGAGTCTATCTTCATGATGTCCACTGTCAGCAGGTTGACTGACACCTGGGTAGGCCACACCCAAGGGCACAGTAAGAGGAGGGGACACACACAAGGCATTTCCATGGAAGATTCTATCCTAAACAGGGCAAGGGGTTATATTACAAAGGAACAGGTGAGCATAGCTTCACCCATGGGGCTGTAGCAAGACACACCCATTTCTGTGACTCAGTACCCAGCTGGGGAGTGTAACTCAGTCACCCATAAGCTTGGCCTCCCACAGTCAGGTGAAAAAAATCCAAGAGGGTTGTTCCTTAAGGATCCCACAGATACGTTGCGTCCAGAGGTCAGACTGACCCAGCATTTCCGTGTTCAGCAGTAAAAGTATCCAGATGCCATTTCATGCTGCACGTGGGGAGGGAGTTCTCCTCCATTCCTCAGGCTTTCCCAGTCGCCACCCCTCCCTGTCCTCTGGCCAGCCCCAGCCTACCCCACAGTGGGAAACTGTCCTGCCAATTATCTTTTAGTTCTTCTGCCGGGGCCCTCAGCGGGTTTGGGAGCATCTCCCTGAATCCCCAAATTATCTTTTGAACCTGGTCAGACTCTGGCCTGGGGGCCCTGCCTGAGAAGCTGCGTGCACTTCCTGCCTCCTCCACTCCAGGGTCTTTCCCTGAAGCAAACTGAAACCACAGGGCAGTTAGACAAGGCTGGGGGTTGTTCCTGAAGCCAGAATGGGCACCAGGTCAGGTGGACCCTGGAGAAGAGGCCCCTGTGCAGCCGGCATCTCTTTCCACCTTCCAACTGTGCGGCCTGGTCCGGCTCCCTCGCAGTTCGGCTCCTCTCAGCTCCTCTCCACCTACCTCTGACTCCTCTTGCCCATGATTCTTTTTAGTTTCAACTTCCTTGCTAATCGCCTCGTGCTTTGAGCACTTCCCAGGTCAGCCTTCTGAGAAGCAGAATCCATTGGCCCTGTGACACCTCTTCATCCCAGGCCACCACTCAGGTTGCCTTGTTGCCAAGGGCAGCCCTTATCAGCTGGGAGCAGATCACTGTGGCTTTCTCTCTAGGGCAGGGCACCTGTCTTTAGAAGGAAGCATGAGCATGGCAAAGCAGCAACTGGCGTGTCTATTAAATGTTTATTCGTTTGACAGGTGCCTGCTGGGCACTCATTACATGTCAGGCACTGTTCTAGGCCCCAGTGTATGGAGTACACCCTGAGGGCAGGACAGGCCCAGCCTGGCCCTCTGCCATTCTTACCACAGCACACAAACCTCTGGAGTCCAGTGGACTCTTCTCTAAGAAACAGGAGACGAGGTATCTGTAGAACACAGAATTTCACGGGGGACCTGGCAGAGCTGAGGTCCTCCTCCAGTCCCTGCGGTTTGTTGCAGGTGAGGAAACTGACGCACAGAGAGAAGTGGCACAGCCGAGGGCAGCTTCTGCCTAGGTGATGCTGGCTGTGGCCGGCCTCTGTCCATCTGTATCAGGGAAGTGACCCTCTGATTTCTCCCTCAAATTGGAGGGAGGAAGGGGAGCCCTGATCTCCTGATTCTGCAATTCTTCTGCCCTTGCATCTTCTCCGCCCCTCCAACCCGCTCCCCCATTGGGCGCCTGATGGGCAGGGCGCCTGAGCACCAGGGGACTCAGGGACCCCGCCTAGCACTCCAGGAGCCAGCCCTCTGCCCTCTGAGAAGCCAGAAAGGCCAACTCAATGCTCAGACTCCTCTGCTGTCTGTGGTGGGGACACCTCTGTGGTCACATGCTGATAACTGAGTTTTTGATTCTGGGGGAGGTTTTCTAAATCAGGACCCTCCCCTCCTGCACTGATGTATAAAAAACCAAAATGAGCCCACTAGAGACAGTGGCTTCCTGCTCCTCAGGTTGGAGAGCCTGTGAGCAGAAGTGCTTCTGGGTGAATCCAGTCGCTTTTTTCTAAGCCCCAAATCCTGGGCCTGGCCTCAGCTCAGCAAATTCCTTCTGATTTGCTTTTTGTGTTTTCATTCCAATTCTGCCTGCTTCCTGTGCTCAGCTCTCCAAAGCTGCCCCTGTCTTCACCCTGCTGCTCACCTGTCCCTTGGTCCCAGCACCTCGTGGCCTCCTTACCACCTAGTTCAGCTACCTGCTCTGGTCTCCAGGATGGACCGGCAAGTGGAAAAAGATTGAGGGAGAGAGTCCCCTGTCCCCCAGGGATGTGGAAGCTCAGGTCTCAGGAAACTCCTTCTAAAAGCAAGCCTGCTGGGTCACCTCCCAGGGATAGGTTTTGATCAGTTAGTAGGGGTGGGCTGTGTTGAGTATGTCTGTCCTAAACAGTGGCTGAGGAGGGGGCAGAAGGGGACACCCACCTCCCAGCACACTGCAGTCCCCAAATGTCAGAAAACAAATACAAACAAAGAGGTGCAGAGAGAGAGATTGCATTAGGGAACAGTTGCCTGTAATTGTTACCAAACTTCTGAAAACCAAGAAACAACAAAGAAATAAAAGCAGCAGATAATTAAGTACATAATTGTACACACCACTTGTTAATTAAGCTTTTACTCCTAAAACCTGACAGAATCTGCTTACAAGGTGATAGCGTGAGGGAACGTGGCATATGGCAAGCCATCTGCAACGCAAACGCTTTGTCGTTGGGAACTTCTCTGCCCCACCGAAAGAATGAGATGCTAAATGTAGTTTTCCGGAGCAGAGTGATTTATCTTCATTCCGTGCAGAAAATGAGTTAACGGTGCAGCGGGAAGATGTCCTGGCAGCAGCACCGCCTCCCCAGAGGCTCCGCGTTCTGTGTTGCACGACCTGTGCTATGAGCATTTCCAGAAACCCCTTTGGTGGGCTTCCTTGTCCCTGGGTGGGCAGGGAGCCAAAGACAGGGAAGGTCTTCAGGAAAGGGAACTGAGCAGGCACTGACGGTGCCCTTGATTCCCCAGCGGAAGCCAGAAGCTGCTGCCCACCTCCCACGTTAGTGCACCTGGTTGCAAAGGTCCTTACCCTCTTCCAGCCTATTCCACAGCTGTAAAATGGAGATAAATTACTTACCTTGGCAACTGCCCTGGCTTGATGTAAGTCCCGGTGAGATTATGCAAAAGGCACTATGAAACAATGTGAGCTTTGCATAAGTGTGGAATTATTAATAACAAGCCCTTGAACCCTGTGTGTGAACTCAGACCTCCACCCTCAGCTAGTCCTTGATCTGCACCCAGAGTTGCAGCTCATGGCAAGCCTGGAGCGACGGGCTCAATCCCCAATCTTTCTGTGTCCCAGAGGCATTGGGGAGGGCTGATCTTTGAGAGGTGGGAGGGTGGGGGCTGGGCTCCTGCAGTCTTCCTGGTTCTGCTGCGTATCTTCCAAGGGTCTGACCCAGTCTCAGCCAGGTCCCACTCTTTCTTCAAGAGACAACAGCTCTAGAGCCTCTGTGACAGCTGGAAGAGGGGATGGCCACCTGGGAGGTAGGCTTTTGGGGGTCAATGGGTGCGCCAGCTGCCCAGAGACAGCTTGCTGGGAAAGCAGCAGGCCTGGGCAGTCTCCACCTACTTCCTGTTCCTCCTCCTTGGCAGGAGAAGGGCAGGCGAGCCTGGACATACCTATTCAGAATACATTCCACTCCCATGGACCTGCTCACCTAGGAAGGGCTGGCTCTGGCCCATCAGTGGGGTCACACAGTACAAAGCATGGTGATCTGTGCATGGGGCGCCCCTGGACCCACTCTACCCTGCTCCTCCCCCAGGGACCCTATGTTCAGAACTGCCCTCTGCCCAGACTCAGACCGGGGAACCCTTCCTTTTGTTTCCTGAACCCAAGCCTGGGAGAACCTCTCCACCTGTTGGGGGGCAGTCATAGTATTAATCAGTGATTTTCTTTTCTCTCCACAAGAATTCCACAGAATCCATTGTTGGGCCTTGCCCTGGGGCATCTGTCTCCCCCATCTACCTCTCTCTCCTCTAGGGCCAGTGCCATGGGTGGGCTTTGTAGATGGGCTCACTGTCCATGCTCTGATTGCCCTGGCCCTTCCTCCAGAGGTTAGTTCTCCTGCATGATGCCTGGGGAGGCCTCCACAGACCACCCCCTGCTCCTGTCACATAAGAAGGGCGTGGTGGAGACCCTGAGGCTACTCCCTGGAAGGCAGGCCCGTGTCCTGGTTGGCAGTGCCACTGGGCGTATTGAACTGAACAGATAATCATCTCTGAGTATTTTCCAGGGCCTCCCTCGTGATGGGGTTCCTGGAGTTGGAGCATCTAGTTTCTTCCTCCCACAACCCTGGTGAGAGGTGAGGGGAAGGGAGAGGGAGCAGCAGCACACAGGAGCCCTGATTTCCGGGTTGGAATGTGTCACCCAGCACATTAGTGCCACACCCTCAGCCAGGTCCCTGTGTTCAGAGGGACCCTCAGAGGATGGAGCACCGTTCATCCAGGAGAAAGGCTGAGGGATGCTCTTTAGCCTCAGTTCCTCACACCTCTGTGGCTTTATCACCTTCACCCTTTTATCTACAGAGGAAATGGGGCCAGACGTCCCCCATGCCATCACAGCTGCTGCAGCTGGCAGGAATTGCAGAGGTGACAGGTCCACGGCCCTCATTTTACAGATAAGGAGAATCAGGCCCTCAGGGTAGGAGTGACCACTAGGTCATGAAAGCCATCAGGGACCTCCATGTCTTGGGGCTTGTGACAGTTATGATGCTTTACATCACTGTGACCAAAATACCTGAGGAGAACAATCTAGAGGAGGAAGGGTTTATTTTGGCTCATGGTTTCAGAGGTTCAGTCCATGGTCGGTCGGCTCCAACATTTTGGGCCTGAGGTGAGGCAGAATATCATGGCGGAAGGGCGCGGTGGAGGAAAGCTGCTCAGCTCATGGTAGCCAGAAGCAAAGAAAGAGAGGGAGAAGAGACGACTGGGGAGGAGATTAACCCTTTCGGGGCACATCCCCAATGACCTACTTCCTTCAATAGGTTCTACTTCCTGGTAGTCCATTCAGCTGTCAATGGATTCATCTATTAAGTAGATCAATCTACTGATGAGGTCAGAGCCCTGATGATCCATCCAGTCATTGCCTCAAAGCCCCACCTCTGATCCCTGCTGCACTGGGAACCATTCTTTCAACATAAGACTTTGGGGCACATTCCAGATCCAGACCATAACAGGGCCACACATCCTACCCCAAGCCCCCACTGTAAACTAGCAATGCAGGACACCTGGTTCAACCAACACCAAACGCCCAGACAAAGTGGTTTCAGCAAGGAGGATGTAACAAGAGGGGAAAAGCCAAAGTCTGTCACCATGCTAAAGAGTCTCCGGGCCCAGGCAAGTGCTTGCTATATTTCTAAGAACAAAATCCTTTTTAAATATTGCTAATGGCAAGAGCTTCTTTTACACGTGCTTTTCCTGACTGGCTGGGAGATCTTAGAAGAAAAGTGATAGAATTAATTCTAGGTGGGTGGTGGGAGGTGAGAAGTGGAGACCAGAGAGAAGAGCCTGGAAGGGAGCCCAGTTGTAGGCTCAGACCCCAGACAGGTGCCCATGACCTGGAGAATAACTGAGGTGAGCTATTGGAAGGCTCCGGAGCCCTCTGTGCAGCTCTGGGTGGGACGTGCCAGCATAGCATCCATCTTGGATCTGCCCAGCTGTGGAGATGGAGCTGAATCAGCACAGATCTTGTGGTCCCAATGGCCCTACAGAGGGGAAGGAGCCCCAATCTCAGTACCTGGGAGCCTCTTGGCTGGGGTTGGGGCCTGGAGAGGAGAGGAGCACCCTGTTACAGGCTTCCAAGTGAGGGCAATGGCTGGGGAGACGAAGGAAAGTAGTGTGGGAGGGTGGGCCAAGGGACAGCATTCTGGGGTGTTGTCCCAAGAAAGGGAGTGGAGAGGTCTGCAAGGCCTGGCCCGGTGAGGATCCCTGCTCCAGAGGACGCAGCTGCCTGCTGAGGGCCTGAGATGGCTGAGGAGGCCCAGAATTTTACTGGCTTGTCCAGCATCCCACCCCATCCTGGGGAAAGCTCAACCTAGCACAGCCACCTTGCAGCCAATCCTAGCACCCCTGGGGGACTCCACCTCCAGAATCCCATGTGGAGCAGACACCAGAAACAGTTGGTGCCCGTGCCTACACCTGCTGCCACAGGTGCAGCTGGGCCTCACCCTCCGCGTAGCTATGGCCCAGGAGCACCAAGGAGCAGGCGCCTCTCCCAGGGCCAGCACTGATGCTGGCAGGAGTAAAGGAGGCCATTCTCTCTTTGGAGTATCTGTCAGCTACTTTGGGCCACAGGCCAGGCCCTCCACTCCCTCCCCCAGCTCCTCTTCCTACATGGCCCCAGAGATTCCCCCCAAGCCAGGCCTTGGCACCATCCCTGGCAGGGCCTCCCCACTATTCTGTAACTTTCCCCCTGCACAGGGGAGTGCAGATAGGAGTCAAGGGCCTTGTCCTCAGGACCAGAGAGCCTTCTCCTGCTCATCTCATCCTACTCCCACCCCCACGTAGCTTCTTTCTCAGTTGAGCTCAGAAACACAGACAGACACACACACACACACACACACACACACACACACTCGCAGTCTGCTGTACCTCCTGAACCCCCAGCACTGCTGCCCAGTGCTTGCTGCAGTCTGCCCTTCCTGCTTTCTCCGTCCCTCCTGCTGTGGTCTCCCCTCTTGCTTCCCTACCCTCTCTCTCTCCCTCTGTTGAAGCAGACAGGAGGGCCTATGTGATCGAGCCTATGGACAGTGGGTGGGAGGTGAGAACTGGGGCAGGAGTGAAGCAGGAGGAATCGGTCACGCAGTGTGGCACACTGGTGGTTGGATCCTGCACGGTGCGGGTGAAGGCCTATGGGATGCAAAGGTAATCCCTAAAGACCTTGCTCAGGAGAGATGTAAATTGGTTGCCTTGGGTATAGTAACCAGATAGCTCTACAGTACATACTTGTACCCTTTCTTTGTTAGAAATTAGAAAAAAGAACTATCAAATTTCCCTCCTATCATTTCATGCATAAAAGGAAGATAATTTGATGTCTTTTTTAGATCCCTTAGAACCACGTGCATGGGATAGGACAGGCCTGTCTCATTCTCCTCTTCCATTGTTTTATTTGCAGTCCTGACTCTTTGGACATCTTTTGAGAACAGTCCCAAAAGACCCAGGAAGTCACCTCACTAACCCCTACCTTCATGAACTCCCTCCCCACTCTCTAAGCCCCAGCAGACAAATCAGGAATAATCTTGGGCATAAAGATTTTCCACAGTCAAGATTCATTGACTCCTAATCCTCACCCAGACTGTTGGATTAAGAAGTCAGGCTCTCCATTCATTCATTCATTCATTCATCTATTCATTCATCAGTCCATCCCATAGTGTTGAACTATTAGATGCCCAGTATTTAGGACATTAGCACTGAGGAGGCACAGGCTATTGCAATGTCCCAGAGAGCCCCACCAAAATTTCATTTTTTAAAGTGAAGATGTTTCAATAAATCCTTTTGCAGGCTTGATTTTTTAAAGCTTTTCTGTGAATGAATTCCAAGAGTACACGTTCTGATTTTTGCCTCCAAAGTGTGGCAGCTGCGGGGGAGGGTACCTGTGCCTGTGTGAATGGAAAGGGTTTATGGTCACAGGCAGGGCCAGGAGCAGTCCAGACAGGAAGCAGCCTGAGAAAAAGGGAAAAGAAATGGCTGGTACCTCAGAAGGGCCCCGGCTTCAGGGCCTGGTTCAAGAGGATGCAACCTCACGATAGACTAGTTCCTAAACCCAGAATGTCAATGATTTACTCACATTGAGAAATATAACTGTCCTGGGGACCCAAGCCTCCCCATGTTGGACCCATCAGCACATTCTTCTGCAGATTATTTGACACGGGAAGGTGAATCATAACTGGAAGCCTGGGGCAGAAATCACACTGGAGCGGGAGGTGCTGAGAGCCGTATCTGTGTAGCTCTTTATGGAGAAAAATGTCCACCTCAAACACAACAGCTGGGGAGGGGCCGTGGCAATCAGGCAGAGGGAACTTGTGGTCACAGGGGCGGATGGCCCCTCTGTGTGGCACTCCCAGCTTCCAAAGCTCTGGGGACCCTCCCTGTCCTGTATTAAGTGGAAATGCAAAATAGCTGATCTCACTTTCCCATGCTCCTTCACAGCTTAGCCGTGGTGCCCAGTGCCCTGGGCCTCGAGCATGGGACGAGGGCCAGAGAAGCGTCCATTCCCATGATGGCAGTAACTGTGGCCATGCCATGGCCGTGGCCAATTTCCAAAAGCACCTGTTCTCACAATAGCATCCAGCAGCTCCCTAATAGCCAGGACCTTTTGAGGGTGCCAGTGGCATCCTCTGGACCAGCTCTGCAGCAACGCTTCAGGCACCGTCCCTGGGCTATTGCCTCTGCTACCTGCTGGTGTCCTTTAATAAATCTGATTTCTGCTCATATCCATTGGAGTCATTCTCTGCAATCTACAAATAAGAGACCTGCCTGGGGGCTGACCCTTAGTGCCACCACGTGTTGGTCATCCAGAGTCACCCAGATGGTGAGTGGCATACTGTGGACATGTCCCAGCTCGCTTTACTCCACCTGCCCTGCCATCTGCCCAGGGAGTCCTAGACGGGAGCTGGTGAGTGCCACACGTTCATGGGGAGTGGGGAGAAACTGCCAGGTATTGTGACCAGAACAGGCATCTTGGAGATGGTGGCCCCGGGGTGAGCAGGCACCACAGGGGCTGAGAGCACAGGAGAAGACATCCTACCAAGCATAACCCTTTGGGCAATAGAGCTAAGAATGGTTTTGGAGTCAGGGACATGGCCCTGGTGTTAATGTCATCCCTATCTCTGAGTTGACAGCAATAGGGAACAGAAAAATGAGCACTCTGCAACAATTAATTGCTAAGATGTGAAGAAAAATTGTTCTGAATATTAAAACTATAGATATAATGCTATTAGGAGCATGATTCAGAGTTTATGAAAACATTATTTATATTGATTTATTCTCAGAGCCATCAAGACTCCTTGAAAATAATTAAAGTTGACATTTCCATTGCTGAAGCTAAATGTTGATATCATATAATGAAAATTACATGCTTGGGATGAGCTGTGCTCCACACTAAAACACCATTTGCAGATCACCCAGCCCACCCCATTATTCATGACCAGACCGCCAACCGGCAACCTCTGGGCTCTTCACCCACTGGCCTCCACTGGTGGATAACCCCCTGCTATCAGCCACCCCAGGGGCTCTCAGAGCAGATAGGGACAGCAAGGACCAGAGCCCCAGAGCTTAGGCCATGACCAGGGCCATGACTAGGGCGGGCGGGCAGGGTGTAGACAGAAAGCCAAGTGGGTGCTGGGGTGGAGAGAAGTGGCTGCCTTGCCACTGGCTGAGAGCCCTCACCAGTGACAGGGAGGAGAAAGGAGAGAGTGACAGGGAGGAGAGGGGAGAGGAGCGAGGAAGAGATAAGAGGGAAGCAGGGAGGTCTCCTGCTGGCCTGGGGAGTTCCTTCCATCCCTGGGGCCACAAAGCTGCCCTCCCAGCCCAGTGGCCAAATGCCAGTCTCCCCTTTTCTTAGGGCAGCTGCCAGCCTCTGGGGACTTCATTTGTTGATGGCTTAGGAAGAGCCACTTGTTTCTAACCAAGGATAGCCACTCCCCTGTCTCCTCGTGTCATATCAGCCCCTTTTCTCCACAAAGCAGATGGGACAGTTGGCCTCTTGTGGTCACCCTTCCAGCACCCTGTAGTCAGGGAGCAGCTCCAAGAGGGTGCTTTCTCAGCAGCAGGGTGAGGACCCTTGGTGGGTAATGAAATCAATTTCATGGGCTGCGACCAGCATGATCAAAAATAAAAAAGAAATATTATTAAGTTAAAATATATCCAAGTATATGACAAGCAGGTGAGGAGGGTACGTTTCTATGAAACTTAAGCCAGGTGTGGGCATGGACATACATACAGGTCCTGTGTAACATTTATTTTTCAAAACAATTTTTAGGCTGCTTGTTGCTCTTTTGTCTGGGTGTTAACATTTCCATATCAATTTCTACAGTGGTGGTGGCAGGAATGGGTGTGTTCCACCCTAATATCCCTGTTAATTTCTATTTTGATTCCAGACCTGTTCCCAGGGCCAGGGAGGGCAAGAGGGATCGGGGAGAACGGGACCAGACTGAACCACGGACACCTCCACACTCACACATAGACCAGCAGAGGCTTGAGATCCTGCTTCATCCTCCCGTCTCTGAGCACATTCATTTGCCTGCATAAGTTAGCCGAGCAAACAAACAGTCCAGGCCCCTGGTTTATGCTCATTAGAGCCACAAACAAGCAGAGAGCCATAATAGACCTTCCCTCCTTGAGAACTTGTGCAGGTGGGAGGACTTGATGTATCACATTGCCATTAGGGACACCTGGAGGGCTCAGGGGACAGTGAACCACCACTGTACTACTCTGCCTGCATCCCTTCAATAGTGGAGAAATCTGTGGGAAGTATCCACCGTGCCACATGACTGTGTTAAGGGACCGGGAGTTTTGGAGCTGGCTGCACTCTGGCCTCTAGGTGTCTCTTCTGGTGGCCAGAGGAGACCTGGTAATTGGCACAAGGCAGATGCTGAGTGTGAGGGAGGCTCCAGGCAGGTTCTGGGAGCCAAGGAGGGAAGGGAAGGTGCAAGAACATTCCTGATGAAGGACAGCTGTGGACACAAAGGCTCAGCAGGCCCAGAATGGAGTGCAAGAGGTCGTGTGGCTGACAGAGGCCCCAGGAATCCCCAGTAAGACTTTAGTAAAGGGACTGGAGTATGGCAGGGAGGGGTGGTGGGGGTGGGGAGCTGCTGCCCACAGCTTGCGGAGTTTGGGCCAGGCCTGTAAGAACAGGTGTCTGTGAGATACTCAGAGTGTGGACCAAGTCACTGGGCTATAGGAAGGGATCTGCAAGAAACAAGGCACCCACCCCCCGGGAATGAGACTGCTCTCCTGTGATCCAGAAGAGCCCAAAGGGGAGACAGGAACCCTGCCGCGGCTAACAGAGCCGAGTCCGGCGAGGGACGGCGGGGTTAAAAAATACACAGGACACCAAGGTTCTTCATCCAGGAGGGAGCGTGTGCGCGCTTTATTGCCAAATTTGTTCCCCTTATATATCTTTTTAACAGCTGCGGGAAATCACTCAAAAGTGAGGAGGGAAGAGTAATAACTGTGTCCTTGGGTTACCGTCAAGTCACCGATCCCTATCAGGAGGCTCGAACAGGTCAAGATGTTCCCGAGAGACACATATGCTCCAGGCAGATAAACGGGAAACCCGCAAGCCCGAATCACGGCCTTGTGAGCTGGCCACATTGACATGCATAACAAAGAACTGGGAGTTGAGTCCCCAGGGGCCAGGGCGGGCCTGCTACCAGCAGAACCCCAGGGTGCTTTAGTCCCTAAAGTTTTCTCTTCACCCAGCACTCCAAACCTGTCCTTCCTCCCAATCTCAGCACCCTGGCTAAAGTCATTGGGGGTGGGGCCCAGGCAGCACCCCTGCTCAACCTCCAGCCCAGGAGACAGTGGCAGACTGAGGGGAGAAGGTCATAGTGCTCCTGGTGCAGGCCTGAAGGGCATTTTCCCTAAAGATCTGGGCCCCGCCCTTCCCCAAACTCCCACCCCCAGGAAGAAGGAAAGACTGGAGAGGAGGAACCCCAGACAGCGGCCTCTGGGAACTTGTGGTGAGCACTGGTTCTTCCCACAATCCCTCTCCTCCTCCTCTCCCTACAAGCCCCTGCTCTCCTCTTGGGGATCCTGGGTGTCTGGGGGAGACAAACCTGGGACAGAACACGTGACCCGGGCACTAAGCCTGTTGGTGCACTGAACTCTGGATACAGTGATTGACTCAGGAGTGGTCACGTGACCTGTATCCTTCAATTGCTGTGTCTTAGGACCTTGGCTAGCAATGCTGAGACCAAGAGCCTCTTCCTGCACACAAACACAGCCCGAGTGCTTCAGAAGTCATCTTTGTTGTAACTGTGGAGTGACCCTGAATGGCATCGGTATTGGGAAACCAGGGGAAAACCCTTCCCGCTGGCCCCCTCCACCCCACAGGGGAGGCTACCACTCTGCCATGGCTTGGAAGCTTTATTTCTGTTTCTCCAGGCTCAGGCTTCAGGGCCTGCCCTATTTTGAGATCACACAAGTAAGTCACAGCATACCTCATCTGCTCCCAAGGACAGAGTGGGGACAGGAAGAGCTATCCAAACAAGGCTGCTTCCTTGGCTAATGGCAAACCTAATCTAACCAGACACCATGTAGGGTAGGTCTGCCTGGCTAAGCAAGCTGGGCAGGAGGAAAATGCAAGGGGCTAGACCACAGAATCTCTATGGTCCAGGGCAGGGATAGGGGCACTCCACATCCCTGAGGAAATTCCACATGCAAGGAATGCAGAACCCTCCACTGTAGGTCAGGAAACCTGGGTTCAGTCCTGGCTCTGCCATTAACTCACCCCAGCCTTGGACAAACTCCTTCCCCTCTACAGGTCAGGACTTGGGGGCCAGGTGACAGGCATCTTTGCAAGTTGATGTCCTAGGTGATGTTAGTAAAGGTTAAGTGAAAACAGGGTACCAGATGTAGATTAGGGTCACCAATTTAGAGGCACCTGCATGAGATCTGGATTTGGAACTGAGTCAGGTGGGGAAAGAAGGTGTGGGTTACCCATTCTTTAGGAATGAATAATACAGAAGCGGTATCCTATAGGAGCCAGCAACTGCAGCACTAGCTTTGATACAGCAGGTGGTTTCCTGACGTGGTTTCTTTACTGTGGCAGACACAGCAGGGTCCAAGCGCCAACAGCCTGGGGAAGCTTCTAGACTCTGCAAGCCTCCTCATTGCCGGAGAGGCAACAGATCTCTTGGCAACCCAATTCTGCAGCGAGGTTTCAGGAACTGCTCCTGGAAGCTCAACCAAGAGTGTTTTATCAGCTCTTTTGACAATTCTGTAAGCTAATATACAATAATAAATCCCTTTCTGCCTAAATGAACTACACAGGAGTCTGTCCTGTTCACTGGAATCTTGAACAGTACAGGGAGTCACGGCTGCAGGTAGAGAGCTCTCTACTGTACTCTCTTAACTTCATATGAGTAGGAACAGCATCAGGGGTCCAGCACATATGACCTTGGGGAGTCCTAGACTTACAGCTCTGGTCTCCAGAAGGTTTCTGGGAGAATAGCTGAGCATCAGCAACAGCTGTGAGGAAGTCCCGGCCCAGGGGCTGTGGCAGCAGGAGACACACCCCTCAGCCCAAGGCAGGACGGGGGAGGAGGGGGTTCTGCTAGGCAAGGTGGGAGGGTTCTTAGCTATAGGTGACAGAATCCTATGATTTTTATTTAGGCAAAGTGGTATTTATAATGGGGCACACGTCACTTACAAAAGCACTGGAAGATCCAGATAAATAGACTTGCTAAGAACAATGACCAACACCACATTCCAGAAGCAGGCTCCCAGGGAGTGGCTGCCCCTGTCACCAGCAGAAGTTGCAGGATCAGGAAGCTGCCATTACATGTGATGCCACCTGTGGCATCTTCCCCTCCTAGCTCAGTTCCAAACTAAAATCTCTGGTGATCAGATTGGCAGAATCCCAACAGGTCTGCATCCCTGTAGCTTTAGCTTCCTGGGTTCCCAATATAGAAAGGGGGACCCGGTAGAGGAGGGTAGGGCACACAGCTGCCCACTCTCCCCACAACGCACCCCTCCACGGACCCCTAGTTCCTGTCAGTCCTGTGGGGGTTCCGGGGGAGGAGAGGGCCCCACGGGTTCATCAGCCCCTGGCCTGCACCCCTGGGGGACCTGCACAATGGCTCTGTGTAAGGCAATCGTGTGCCTAGCGCCATGGCGACTGAACCTATCATTCCTGCTTCTCAGCTACCACCCCCACACCTCCAAGTAATTTAAGCAGAAAGGGGATCTATTATGGGATGTGTGGTAAGTCACTGAGAGGACCTGAGCCTGCATGTGGCAGCTGTACGACGAGGAACATGGCATAAGATCACACCGCAGAGCTAGAGCTCCAGGTCTCCTGCACAGCGGGGCATCGCATCTCACCCCACCGGCGCTGAGGACACAGCGACCAAACCCCGGCCACCGACCACCCGGGCGCTGCCAGCCCGCCCTGCCCTTACCACCCCGCACCCCAGCTGCTCAGGCTTGCGGCCTCCTATTGGTGGAACGTGAGTCACAGGCCTCTGAGTGGCAGCAGGGGCTTCTGGGAAAGCAAGAATTCCCATTTCACAGTGGGGGACAGAAATTTAAGAGGTAACTTGGAGGTTCCCCCAACTTCTCAGAGTCCAGGTAGCCAAAGAAAATGACAGACATCACCTCCAAACCTTCAAAGCGCAGAACCCACGGGGTTCAACAATAAATGGGATTCAATAAGAAACCTGGCCACGGGGGCGCAGGGTGGGCCTGCTGCAGCCCCCCACCCAGGCCCACTTGGATGCTCTTCTGCCCACCGCTGCACGTGCGTCCCTCTCCTCATCCCCCTCCCCTCAGCCCTCCTCTGCTCGCTGGTGCCAGCATGCTGGCTGGCACCTCGTGGGTGTTGGCTAAATGTTTGTGGATTAAGCCCAACCGTGTGCGTGGTTAATCCGCCTGGCTCCTGTCAACAAAGTGCGGGTTAGGCCTGGTGCTCTGGCCGCCCTGCTTTCCATCCAGAAACGCTGTGGAGAGTAAGAAGGTCTTGCTTTTGCAAGCTTTCTGTTAACTGTCACTGTGACCTTAAAGACTGGAGATGGTTCTGGTGTCTGGGGGAGGAGGGGGAAGAGAAATAATAACACAATCCAAATAGCAGCTGCCGTTTGTCAGGGAACCAACTGGAGTCAGACTTCCTGTGTTTGCACCCTACCTCCTTCACCAGATCAGCCCTGGGAAAGGTGTTCAGCCATCCTGGGACTCAATTTCCCGGAACAATGCCGGGTAACAACAATACACAAGGCTTATACACCAGTTAATACACAAAAAGCCTTTGGAATGGGGCCTGACACAGAGAGGACAGGTACTTTTAAGTGGTGGCTCTCGGGCAGCACTACACACTTGCATAAAGATCATTAAGCCTCACACCTGTCTGGGAGGCAAGTTCATTAGTGTCTCTCCTTGAGGTTCAAAGAGAAGTCAGGTGCCTGAGGTCTCGCAGTTAGCATAAGTGGTGAAAGTGAACTCAGGCTTGCCTGATTCTACTCTTCCCCAGCAAAAGAGGAGGAATTCAAGCCAAACCATGCCACCTGCTCAGCAGCACCAAGGTGCCTCCTCCGGCCCAGTATGCTGAGGGCTCAGGATCCCAGCATGAGAAGGAGCCCCAGACCTCCTGGCAGCCACAGTCAGATGGCTTGTGCGTGAGGAGGCCTAGCTGATGCTGGGTCCTTCTGGAGCTGATGAAAGGACACTTAGGATGACTTCCTGGGGGTGATGACACTTGTTTAAATTTACTTCATTAGGGGTATAATTTTTAAATCTTAGAATGCACCTATGAACAGTTCAATGAACATTGGCAAATGTACACACCTGGCCAGTCATCAACCCCATCAAGATACAGAGCTTTTTTATAAAATATCTTTTTTAGTTGTAGGTGGACACAGTACCTTTATTTATTTATTTTTGTGGTGCTGGAGATTGAACCCAGGGCCTTGTGCATGCAAGGCAAGCACTCTACCACTGAGCTTATCCCCAGCCCAAGGTACAGAACATTTTCATCATCCCCAGAATGTTCCCTCCAGAAAGGTTCCTCATGCCCCTTTCCCCCCAGCACCAACCAGGATGGACTGAGCTTTAAAAGATTAGCCTCAGGGCAGGGGGGTGAGTAGGGACTAACAGAGAAAGGGAAGACAAAGGCCCCGAGCCGGGTGATGCCCCTCTGACATAGGAACCAACAAGGGCCTGCTGCTATCGGAGGCAGAGGAGCAAAGTAGAGCCGCGGCTGATGCCGGAGGTGTGCAGAGAGGCTGCGCAGAAGACCTTGTCCAGGAGGCGCTGGGACTGCATCTTCTGGACCAAGGATTAGAAGCCCAAATGCCAAAGAAGCCCAATGTGAAACTGAACTGAGGGACGCAGGCCATGTGAGTGAAGGACAGGGACAGCCTGGAGACGATGTGGGGCAGTAGAGTGGTGGTGACTGCGGCCAGTGGAGAGCACAGACTGCAATGGGAGCCTCCCCGACTTGGCCTTCCCACCTGGAGAGGGACCCGATGGGGCACATCTGGTTTGGTTTTGGTTTTGGTTTTCAAGTAAATCCAGAGACCTAGATTCATGTGTGCAATCTCTTGATTTTAAAAGATCAACAATTTATTTAAATTTCTCAGAAATACTATGCAAGCCAGGGCCCAGAGGTCCTGACACGTTGTGATCTCAGGCTATGTTCCGTTTTCAGGTCACCAGTGGAGGGTTTGTTGTGGTGGCAGAGGTTTAACCCGGTGGGCAACAGGTTTGGCCTGTGTATATATATATATACAGTGCCGCAGTCTGGCTGGGCACAAATCACGAGCCACTGAAGCAGGAACAAACTTTATTTTTAAACTGCAGGAAAACACTTCACACAGCTCCCGGGGAATCCTCCCTAACGCCACGAGGCTCGTCCAGGAACCCCCAGCCGGAAATATCTCTCCCGGAAATCCCTCCTCCTGCACTTCCCCAACCAATGGGAACTCTCGGGGAATCCCTGGAAATCCCCACGAGAACTCCAAAATAGTGCGAGAACTCAAAAGTTGCGGCAGAGGCGGATAGTAATGCCTTGCCTGTCAATCAATACTGTTGGCAAAATGCCAGGGGCCATACAGACTCGGCCCTGGCTCTCAGCAATACAGAGCTCTGGCAGCTGTGTAAATAATGGATTAAGGGGATCTGCCTGGTGGCTGGGAGGACACTAGTGCTCCAGAGAGGAGAGAATAAAGATGTGAACGGAGATAGTAGAGACAAAGACCAGGACACAGAGTCGGTGAATTCAGGGAAGGTGTGGGGAGCACAATCAGCTGGGCCTGGGAGCCTGCACCCCACTCCTCTGCCCACAGGTCCTGTGTCCTCCACCAGCCTGGGCATGGGACCATTCTTGTGGCACGTGAGCTGTCAGGGTCCTGCTCGGCTCACGAGCATGAGCTGCACTGAGCAGCAAGCAGTTTCTGAAGGCCTGGGGCAGTGTTCCCTGTCCTTGTCAGGATCCCCACCCCTCTGCAACACAACATCTGGGCCTGTGTGGACACTGGACCCCCTCGGCACCTGCACAGCAACGTGCAGAGAGCCTCTCCCGAGAGCCGGCCAGACAAATCTGCAGGCCCCAAACACCACCTCCAAGACGGGCACTCCCCTCAGGCACTGAGCATGGACCAGGAAGACAACAGGCCCCGGCCAGCACCTCCTGGGCCAGCTAGGAACCTGCCACCTCAGCAAGAGGTGCCCTCAAGGTAAGTGACTTAGCCACTGTGGACTCCCTGTGCTCCTGGGGGAGAGGTGGCCAATAGAATGATTTGTCAAAGATATGAAGGAGATATGGGGGTCAGGGTGGGGGGAAATAAAGCAGAGTGAGGTAGGATGGAGTCGCAGTGACTAGGGCCTCCCTGAGCAGATGACTTAGGGACCAAGTTAAGGGGGATTCCAGGGAGAGACTGTTCCAGAGAAGGGATGTAGCTGCGGTGCTTGAAGGAGGCTGGTGTGACCAGAACGGAGTGAATGAGCGAAGGGGAGAGGGGTAGAGGAGAAGCCAGAGGGTGAGGGGCCCAGGTCCTGTAGGGCCACGTTCTGTGGGCCGTGGTGAGGACTTTGTCATGAAGAGGAGAGCACTGTAGGAGTGAGAGCAGACGAGTGGCCTCATGTGGCTCAGGCTTTAGCAAGGCCACTCTGGCTCCTGTGTTGCGCTGGGGTGTGGGGCAGGGTCAGGGGCAGTGAGGCCAGTTGGCAGCATGGCCTTCCAGGAGGGTCACGGAACAGAGGCACAAGAACTGGAGCAGGAGCAGTGCAGGTGGTGAGAAGCATCAGCTAATGGGTAGTTGATAAACTGGGTGTGCAGTGTGACACAGGGACAGCCCAAGGAAGGGAGTCTAACTGGGAAGATGCAGCCACTATAATGAGACGGAGAAGCTTCAAAGGAGCAGGCTTGGTTTGGGGGAGGGGTGAAACAGCAGGGCAGGGTGTGGGGACTTGATGGTCATGCAGATATGATAAAGGAGGGTAAGAACGGAGCTCCACAGCCAGGCACAGTGGCACAAACCTGAATCCCTGCCACTCAGGAGGCTCAAACAGGAGGATCACAAGTTTGAGGCCGGTCTTAGCAACTTGCCAAGACCAAGTCTCAAAATAAGAAGTAAAAAGGGCTGGGATGGAGCTCAGTGGTAGAGCACTCCTGGGTTCGACCCTCAGTACTGCAAAACACCACAGGAGGCCCCCTACCATCCCCCCCCACCAGCCCTCCACCCCAGTGGCCAGAAATTCGCTTGAGCTGTTCACTGCATTCTTTCTATCCTGGCTTCCTTACCCTCCTTCTTCACAACAAAATAGAACACTGATAGCAGGTCTCAGGTAGTGGAGGTGGAGAGCAGAAGCTTCCAGAAGGTTTGGATTTTTCTGTCGTTTCTCAGAGCCTGAGTTCAAATGGGAGTTAGTACTGGGTAGGGGTTGGGGAGGGGAAGTGGGGGCTCTGTCAGGCTGTAGACAGGTTTCAAGGGGTCACAGCCCCCTGAGAGCCCCAATCAACAGAGCCACAGGTACCCCCACGTAACAGTGAATGGAGACACCAGTTGACTGCAGGGCGCTGGCGGGAGCCCAGGAGGAACTAAGAAGGAGCTCCTCCCAGAACAGAGAGATAGGTTTCGAGATCAGGTGGTTCTGGCTGTAAACAGCAGAAAACCTGGCAGGGGTGGCTGCCGCTCCACAGCGTGTGGGAGCTGGTGTGCCCGGACTAGCAAGGGCCAGCTGTGTGCGTCTCTTCCCCACTTGAGTGACATCTAGTGAGTGCTTGACTCAGCTGTGACAGCGTTCACACCTTGGGGACTGGCAGACACATCAGGGCCTTTCCCCAGGATGGCCTCTCGTGAAACACTCCCTACTAGTGTGAGCACGCGACTGCTCACTCCGCTCCGCCAAGGTGTGTTGGGACAGTTATCGGCTGGTGCCACTGGGCTGGCCAGGAGAGGGCCAGCTGGGTCTCCCAAATGCTGTCACCGGGGCTGACTTTCTCTTCTTGTCCTATAGCCTGGTCCTTCCTGGGGTGGCAGGATGGTCGTCAGTGGTCCCCAGTCCTAGAGGTCCCAGCTTCGAGGCTCCACTGGAAAGGAAATCGTCTCTTCCCGACAGTTCAACAGAAGCCCAGGAACCAAGCCTCATGGGTGCCACCAGGTCACATGCTCACCCCTGAACCAATCACAAGGACCAGGAATCTGAAACCACTGATGGAATGATGAGCCATGGAGAGAGAGAGAGAGAGAGAGAGAGAGAGAGAGAGAGAGAGAGTGTCAGTCCTACAAAAACTCACACAGAAGCAAAGGAATAGTTCATCAAAGAAAAACCACTCTCTGTCAGTGGAGGTTGTCAGTGGAGGGCAGAGTACAGACATCGGGCCAGCAGAACCAACAGCGTCCATCACACTTGGCTCTGTGGAGTTCAAGGTCACTGTGCTAGCTCCTGGTCCAGTGGCATCCAGACCTAGGCTCCCTGCATGGTCCTGTTCTGTCCTCCTCGGAGCTGGTCATGACCATGGATATCCTGAGCTCATCACGTCAATGTTTATAGTAGCTCAGTTCATAATAGCTAAGCCATGAAACCAACATAGGCGTCCCCAACAGATGAATGGATAAAGAAAAGGTGGTACATGTACACAGTGGAATGTTACTCAGCCATAAAGAAGAATGAAATTATGGCATTTGCTGGTAAATGGGTGGAACTGGAAGATATCATGCTAAGTGAAATAAACCAAACCCAAAGAACCAAAAGCCGAATGTTCTCTTTGACACACAGATGCTAAAACACAGTAAGCTGGGAAGGGAAGAATAGAAGCTCATTGGATTAGACAAAGGGGAATGAAGGGAAGGGAGCAGGAATGGGAATAGGAAGGACAGTGGGATAAATACGGCACAACTTTCCCATATTCACATATGAATTCACAACCAGCGGAACTCCACATCATGTACCACCTCAAGAATAGGAAGCTATGCTCCATATATATATATAAAATGTCAAAATACACGCTACTGTCATGTATATCCAAAAAGAACAAATAAGGAAATGAAAATAAAATACACTTTATTTCATATTACTTTTGTTTCAAACTTTGTTTTTGCATATCATAATTTTGCCCTCCCAGCTTTCTTTTGGTCACTTTTTTAACAATATTTTTATTAGTTCTAGATGGACACAAGGCCTTTATTTTATTTGTGTATTTTTCATCTGTGCTGAGAATCAAACCCAGTGCCTCTCACATGCTAGGCAAGCCCTCTACACTGAGCCCCGGCCCAGCCCTCTGTTGTCACTCTTGTATGCGACACTCTTCTATTCCTTTGCTTTCAGTCGACTTGTGTCCTTAGAGTCCCATGTAGATTATTATACATAGTTGTTTTTTTTTTATTTTTTAGATTAAATTCTGTTAAGATTTTGTTTTGTAATAATGCATTTATAACCAAATAAATTCCAAAAAGTAGGGAAAAAAAGGAAGAAAAAGAAAGCAGCGTGAGGATTAGGCTGAGAGACTGATCAAATGATCGAGCCCTGCACCATGCAGGATTCAGAAGGGGACTCAGAACTCGGAAGCCACTCTGCCACACAGAGGAGGGACATGCACCCAGTACCAGGTGGGACTAGGAGTTGGGAGGACTTGGAGGAGGGGATCAAGACGGGCTTCCTGGAGGAGGGGCCTATGTCGTGTGATGCTGCTGGGGGACACCACTATGACAGAGCAGGGACGGGTGGGGAGCCTGCGTATGCCTTCAGGGACCTGAAGAGGTGCTAATTCATCTGAGGCCGGATGTCACTGGAGGGTGAGGCATGTGCTCAGGTCACCATCTCCCTACATTCAGCCCCATCCTGGTCACTCTGCCTCTGGCTCCAGGCTGGGCAAGGGCACCTCCCAGCACAGCCAGCAGCTCCCGGCCGCTGTGGGCTCAGCCAGGCTGAGCGAGGGTGTTGGCCCCCAGCTGCCTTCCTGGCCTGGCCTCTGGCACCCATGGGCCCCCGTGCTCCCCTCCACCAGAACTTTGGACCTCTGAACTGCTCAGTTTGCCCAGGGCCCACCAGCCCGCGTTCCATAGGACAGGGATGGGCCCAGGGGCCCTGGAGGGCAGCGGCACCTCATGTCCCGCGTCTCAGCCCCTGGCGCGTCTCAGCCCCTGGGTTCTTGTACCTCTGCACCCCACCATCAGGCCAGACCCCTCCCCAGACACCCTGGGTGGATGGCCTAGGGCAGCACAGAGGGGTGGCCTCCAGTCTCTCAGAACCCCACCAGACATTTCCCGGCTTGGGGCAAGCAGGAGATGGCGGGAATACTAACTAGTGCCAAGAGCACTGGACTGGAACTCCCTATCTGCCACTGACTGGCTGTGACATTTGGAATCGACAACCTCACAACTCTGAACCCCTCTAGCTACAGAAGAAGAAATATCTAAAGTCCCTCCAGTACCAGAGGCTGAAGACCCTTCTTAACCTCAACCATGTTTACTGTAAGTTCTTCTAAGTGTCTAACCTGCAACCTTCCAGCTCATTGCAAAATATATGAGCATCTGTTAGCTCCTGGCTAACAGAGGGCCTCTGGCATGGACTTCAGGCCCCACCCACTCTTGCCTCCCAGAAAGACTTGCCTCTCAGACAGGCAGCTCAATGGAGGGCAGGGAGCTGCTAATGGGCTGTTGATGATGCTCGCTGTGCCGGTGTAGAGTTAATCACTCTGGAGGCCGGGCACGATGAATACTTCATAAAGCCGGAGCCGCCCATGAGTTATTCATCCTCCATTTGTCATAAGAGGGAAAATGATGAGGCCACTCCGAGGAACGGGCCCCTCACCTCCCACTGCACACCAGAAGGACGGCTCCTGGCCTGGGCCCAGGTGGGGCTTGGCACCTCTCCTGGGGGAGCCTGGGCCCCTCCTGCCTTCCCTGGTCTTGGCCACACTCCTGGACTAGACCTGGGCAGCGTCCGCCAGGCCTCCGGAGCCCAAGACCCCGCCGCACCGCAAGGATCCTCCCTCTGCCCACAGACCGCAGCAGGCGACCGCAGAGCTGGCTGGAGCGGCTGACGTGGCTGCTGAGCTGTGACATTCGCTTGTCACCCTCTCCTCCAGCCCCCCCCCCTAGGGCTGCAGGGATGGGGAGGGATGGCCTAGGGATCTCCCAGCTCCTGCCCCACCCAGCCCTGTCCATGGCAGCTCCAGGGCCCCTGAGGACTTGTCAAAGCAGGGGAAGGACAGGAGGGCTTGTCCTTGTCCCCACACCTGCAGCTCCCTCAGCTGCGATCTTCCTCACCGGCTAGGTGACCTCTATGGCTCTTTCTGAGTCCTCAGAAGCCTCTTTTAGGAGCTCTGGGTGAGCCGCATCCTCCTGGCTCCTATGCTGGGTTCCATTTGGCCTCTAACTAAGCTGTGCTACTTAGGGAAGGATCTCAACCTCTCTGAGCCTGTTCACATCTTTGTACAACAGGATCATATTTCTTGCCCTATTGATCCAGGAGCCCACTGTAGGAGTTCAGTGCTGTCAAGGATGGGAATGTGTCTTGAAGCCCTCAAGCACCCTGCAGATGTAGAGTAGGATTGCATAATTCCAGAGTCACTTTGAGGTGACAGCCCATCTGTGTCCCGTTTGGCTGGCCCAGGACCACTTCACACTTGAATGTCGCGAGGCAGGCAGGATGTCAAGCTTGCTCGGGCCCTTCCCCCCCCCGCCCCCCCTACCTGCTAGACCAGCCGATGTGTTGAACATCTGCCCTGGTGTCCGGCCCTTGGTCTGCGGGGCTCAGAGACCTCACTTCCACCTGGAAGTGCCGGGTCCTGAAGGCCCCTTCTAACAGGGAGACCATATGGCTGGATGTCAAGGGGAGCACACAGCCTACAGGGGCCAACTTGCTCCCTGTTGGGACCCAGGCAGGAAGGAGCCCGCAGGAGCACCCTCCAGACACAACTGGGACACACTGTGCCCTCAGCTCAGAAGCAGCCCTGTCATTTCCCTTTTTCTTTTAGAAATTTGCCGCATCCCCCCAGCCCACCTCCCCCCCAGGTCTGTACCCCCTGTGCTCCCCAGACCTCAGAGAATATTTAACCACCTGTTAAATGATT
This sequence comes from Marmota flaviventris, assembly GCF_047511675.1. Taxonomy (NCBI): domain Eukaryota; kingdom Metazoa; phylum Chordata; class Mammalia; order Rodentia; family Sciuridae; genus Marmota; species Marmota flaviventris. The sequence continues at coordinate 119,183,026 of NC_092503.1, forward strand.
TATCCCATTGAGGCTCCGGAGCTCAGGGCATCTCACGGGCCTCCTCGAGAATTAACTAGAGCCATAAATCAAAGCGACATTTGAGAAATTTCCAGCCGCCTCAGACATCAGGCAGCAGCTCTGGCCCAGACGGGGGAAATGGCATTTAGATGGGGGAAATGGCATTTAGGATGGAGCGGCAGGAGCACCGGCTGGAAGCAGCCTCCAGACCAGCTCGGGAGGAGGCGGTGGGCCAAGGACATGGCACTTCCAGAGGGCCATGCTGGGAGGGGGCCGCAGTCTCATCCTCTCTGCTCTTCATCGTCAAAGGCAGCCAGCATCCCGACGCCTCCAGGTGCACAGCCTCTACAGCTGGCAGAGAGCCTCCCACCTGATGTCTCACCTGACTCCACGCAGCCCGGGGGAGGTCGGCAGTGAGTGAGTCCCGTCAGTCCCCTCAGGCATCTGAGGGCAGGGGTTGGGAACATTCTTGATCTATGGCAGCTCAAGAGTGGACAAGTGTGGCCAGACCCAGAGACCAGAAGTGACTCGGGCAGGGGCACTGTAGCTAACGGAGAACAGGGGAGGCCAGGGAGGAGGCAGGCCTGTCCTGTACCACTGAGCTGCACCCCAGTCGCTTTTAGACCCATCTTACAGAGGACCAAGCTGAGGGTAACTGACCTGGCCAAGGTCACACAGCCAACAGGTGTCAACCAGAACTAAACCCAGATTAGTCTGGCGTCAGAGTCTGTGCCTCTCTCCACCACCATCAGGCCTGCTAGAAATCAAACTGCACCCCCCAGGTACCCTGCGGTGCTGGCACTCTGCCAAGGGCCTTCCCACGTGATCTCAGGGTCCTCGCGATAGCCCGAAGGCACTTCTCCGATTCTCTCCCCTTGACAGGGGAGGACACTGAGGCCCTCAGCCCCAATACACAGTGGTAGAGCTCAAGCCAGGCAGTCTGACCCCAGGGCCTCTCTCCACCTACCGCTCAGCATGTCCCCTGACTTGGGGACAGAACTTGGCAGCAATACTTTCCAGGTAGCTGGACCATCAGGCCTGTCTTAGGGGGAGAATTCCCCATAGAGAGGGATAAAAGAAGGTGTCCGAGCACCAGGTGAGGGCCAGCAGACAGAGCGCTGAGCAAGGAGTTAGGGGGTCCCTAGGAAGCCATGGCCCCTGCGCCAGGGTCGTTGGTATCAGGCCTCAGTGGACCCCAGGCACCTAGCCATTGCTGGCTGTGGACAGAGGGGTGTGCTGGGGCCTGACTCCTCTCCCTCCAGGAGGCGTGTAGACCCTGCAGTCCTCTGCAGGGTGAGGTGACACCTGGGACCACCTCCCTCCTGTTCCCTACGAGCAAAGGTCCTGGTCCCTGCAGTGAGGGCCTCCCCCGAGGTGGTCAGGGTCCACTGCGCAGGATGCTGCACCTGCAAGGAGAGCTGTGTCCCTCAGTAGCCACCCCTTGTCCCCATAATGCTTGAAGTGCCCTGGAAATGCCAATATTGGGCATCTGGTTCCATCTCTCAAATGGCTTCACCCCAAAAGCAAAACCAAAATCCCTCTTCAGTTCATGAGCCTCAGGCAATTTATGATTTGAAAAATCCCAAATTTGGGAGAAGGGTTGGCCAAGGCCTGCAGGAATGGCCCAGGCCCTGGTGCAGGTCACCTATTGCTAACCCCCCCAGCCCACCCCACCCCAAAAAGTAGAACTTGAATTTGCCCCTCCCCACTGGCCTTTTCCAGAATGTAAACTGGGCCAAGTTCATGAGACCAGGTGTCCTCTGTTGCCTTCCCAGAGCACGACGCAGGCTCCCCACTAGGAAAAGCTGTCACTCCATGATCCCAAACAGGCTGTGTCCCCAGCCCCACCTCTCTTCCTGGGGGCTTCATGCTGCCCTCTTATCACTCTGAGTAATGCTACCAAAGTCCCCCAAGGGGCCTCTAGACAAGTGAGGGGAAGGTCATTCCACACCCCCGGTCACCTGTCCTTGTCAGGAGAAGGGCACTTTTAAATCCTTGAGCAGAAGGCTATTAGATGTAGTGTCACCAGATCCCGGGCCCAGGGCCAGAAGGAAACACCCGCCCTGCCTCTCTTGTGGCCAGTGTCACCTGCCCTCAGGGCCCGTAGCTCTGACACAGCTCAGCAGGCTCCTGGCAGAGCACCATGCAATAGCACGCCCAGTGCCGGGAGAGCACCCAGCGCACATCTTCCCCTCACACTCCGGGGGCCACTGGACGCGGCCAGCAGAGGGGACAGTGTGGCTGCAGCTCAGTTGCAGGGCAGAGCCCGGAGCTCAGAGTCTGGACTCACTTGGCCCATTTCACAGATGGAGCTGCCGTAGAAAGGGTCTCCAGGGGCCTGTTGGGGGCCGGCAGAGCAGGGAAGGGGTACTTGGAGTGGGGGTGGTTCCCACAGCCCTCCCTGGGGCAGGCAGGGTAAGGTTCAGAGAGGTTAGGTGGTGCATCCGAGGTCACACAGAGAATGAGTGCAGGAACCATGAAATTTTGGGATTTCCGGGTGGGGGTGGAATAGCAGGAGGCCTGAGAGGTGCGAGGGGTGGATGGGCGTTGTGGTGGACACCCCAGTCCTCATAGGCACCCCTGACAGTGATGGCCTCATGGGAGCCCCAAGGCCTTTCAGGAGGTAGCAGCTCAGGGATTGTTCATCTCCATTTTACAGATGAAAAGACTGAGGCCCAGGGGCCAAGCCCAAGATCACCCACCAGGCCAGTAGCAGCAGAGTAAAAGCCAAACTCCTTGACACTGTGCCCAGGGCTCCCTCACTGCCCACACTGCCCTCCACCCACTCCACAGGCTGGGCAGCCAAATCAGGCATGGAGGGGGGAACACAGCCTGAACCACACAAGGTCGCAGGGGGCAGGAGCACTGATTTCTGTCCTCATCCCTGGAGAGGAGCTGTAAGCATTTCCAGCTCCACAGTGGCCAGTGCCAACACAGATGAGCAGGAGATTGGCTACCTGGAGTCCCCACCTGCCCACGTGGGGTACTGACCAAAAGGATTAACCCCTGCTCTCCCAGTTCCCATCTGTAAAATGGACCATAGAGCTACGTGGAGATGTCGCGAATCTCTGTCCCCTGACTCGTAGCCATCCCCTAACTTTGGTTCCTTCCTCTGCCTACACCACCCCATTTCTAGGAAGGGTCACCCTGGGCAGCCCTGTCACCCCACCTGCCTCGGTAACCAGCATACCCCTTAGGGCCGGACAGCCAGTTCTTATCTGCTTCAAGACACCCTGAGACCTAGGAGCACCCTGGAGGGCCAGCTGGTCGCGTGCAGCCCTGTCTACTTCTAGGCCATCCTGTTGGCCACTCAGTGTGTCTTGCCCAGGTCCCAGGCTCTGTGTGGAACAAACACCGAAACCCAGAGTGACCCTGCTGGAGTGACCCTGGGGCACAGGACCTGGCAGAGAGGCTGGGGAAGGGTCCCCTGGGTGGGGAGGGGCTGGACACCCAGACTGGGAGCAGGCAGTGCTCAGGGCCCAGAAAGATGGCAACCAGGTTCCCCAGGCAGGCAGAGGGGATCCCACCAGGAGAAGACAAACGGCCAGATGGCAGAGGGAAGGCACCGGCTGCAGCCTCCACTGGGAAAATTAATTAAGCCTTCAATTAGCGCACGCCTGCCCCCGTCGGCTCCAAAGGGCGCCCAGGGCCCCGGCTGCCCTGCCCAAGCCAGGAGTTAATAACTCACCCTGTAATGAACTCGCCAGAGAAACAGCCAGAACCACCCACCCATCCTCTGCCTGCCTGCCTGGGCTCCAGGAAAGAGGGAGGGGTGGGGTGTCTGGCTGGATCCCCTTACCCACCAGGAGCTGCAGCGTAGGCACTGAACGAGGGATGGCCACCATCCCTCTTGCCCCTGAGCCGAGCATTCTGTACTAGGCCCAGAAAGAAAAGGAACCAGAATTCCAGCATTCCTCTCAGGGCAGGGAGGTCCTGAGAAGTTTCATTTCCATTACTCTGTTCAACACAGTGGTACCAGGAACATAGATGAATAAGACCTCAGCCCCACCCAATGGGAGTTCATGGTCAGCTGTGTTGGGGTGGCCGCATGTGTGCTGTCAGGGGAACAAACAGACAGGAAACTGGCCATCATCAGAGCTGTCTGCAGTCAGTCCTGTCAACAGAGCAGAACCCTCCAAGAAATTTGGGAAGAAGGGTCTCAGCTTAAGGGTATCGAGAGCTGCTCCAAGATGGCAGGGTGAACCCAGAGGTCAGGGTCCTACAGTCCCACTCATTGTTCTCTGGGTGAACAATCCAAAGCCCAGAGAAAGCAAGTTACTGGCCCCACACCACAGGTTCTTCAGGGTCAGGACCAGAATGAAATTCTGGGTTAGAACCCCATAAAGAATATATACCTCCCCGTGCTAAACAAGGCAAACTGAGGCCCAGAGAGACTTAACTGGGACTATATGGAGCCCTCTTGAGTCTACACCCACCCTGAGACGGACTTGTCCTCTGAGGGTCATTTGCCTATAGCGAGCTTCGCCCCAATCACACACTGTGTTTTCTATTGAGTGCTGGTTTCCCAGCCTCCCTAGGGTGCACAGCTTCCTGTAGCCCCCCACTCCCCTGTTAAGGACCCTCGGCCACCCTCAGCATCAGAGCACAGCTCGGACCCAGCCTGCACCAGACGCACCAGGGAGCTTGTTAAAATGGTCCCACCCAGGACCTCAGAACTCAGAGCCCCCGGGGGTGGGCCATAGCAGCTGCATTTTAAAATAAGCTCTCTGGGCTTTTTTTCCCAAAACTTTAATAATGGGCACATGAATACAGAAAAGTGCAGAAGTCACAAGCGAACTGCTCAGTGCATTGCCTCAAACCGCACGTCTGTTTCATCCATACCCTGGTCCAGAAATAGATTTGAAGAGGCCCTCACAAACCCACTGGCGCCCCTTCCAGTTCCCCACATCTCTGAACAGGGCCACCATCCAACTTCTAACCATGTAGTTCAGTGCTGTCTACTTTTGAACTTCACGTGTAGGGAATTTTCCAGACACTTGTGGATGGCTTCTCTGCCTTTTGGTGAAGATCAAGGGCAGACGCCTGTGCCTGGCTCTGTTTGCTGGCCTGTTCATACCTTTGCAGTTGCGGTTTGTCTCTCACTGTTGAGCAGCAGCCTGGCTTATGACTGTCCCATGATTTGTAAGCCTTCAACTGTTGATGGGTACCGGATTTTTTCCAGCTTTGGGTCAAAAGAGGGCTGCTATGAAAATCTCATTATGTGTGTCGCTGTGGACATTTCCAATGTCTGTGTGTGGAACTGCTGCATCACACGGGTTGCCGTGTTCAGGGTCAACAGACACTGCCAAGTAATTTTCCAGCATGGCTGCACCAATTTAGACCCCCTGGCAATGTCCTGGTTCCAGCTGATGTACATACAGCCTTATCGATGGGTGGTGCCCCTCTCCTCCTGTGGCCATTTGGGCAGGAGTGCAGAGATGTCATCTGATGCTTCTGCTTCCATGTCCCTGATGACTAAGCAGGTGGAGCATTTTCTTAGTTTTATTGGCCACCTGGGCCTCCTCTTTTGTAAAAATGCCTCTTCAGAACTTTCACTAATTTTTTTAATCAGATTGTCTGTCTTTTCATTATCGATTTCTAGGTGTTCTTTATATATATTGGACTTCAGTGCATTCTTGGATGTATGTATTGCAATTATCTTCTACTTAGTATCTGCCTTTTTACTCTTAATGATGGCTTTGGGTAAGCAGAGTTTTAAATGTTATTTATTTTTTATCCATTCATTCATTCGTTCATCTGAGCAAACTGGGGATGGAACCCTGAAGGGCTTCACCACTGAGCTAAGCTTCCAACTCTTTTTATTTTTTTAATTTTGAGACAGGATCTTGCCAAGTTGCCAAGGCCGGCCTCAAACTTGCAATTTTCCTGCCTCAGCCTCCCAAGTCCCTAGGATTACAGGTGTGTGCCACCATGCCCAGCAAGTTTTAATTTTAAGATAATCAAATAAGTACCAGGCATGGCAGGGCACACTCTTGTCATCCCAATGACTCGGGAGGCTGAGTGGGGGGATTGTAAGTTTAAGACCAGCCTGGACAACTTAGCTAGATCCTGTCTCAAAATTAAAAATAAAAAGAGCCACGTGCGGTGCCTGTAATCCCAGTGGCTCAGGAGGCTGAGACAGGAGGATTGTGAATTCAGAGCCAGCCTCAACAACAGTGAGATGCTAAGCAACTATGTCTCTATATAAAATACAGAATAGGGGAGATGTGGCTCAGGGGGTGAATGCTCCTGAGTTCAATCCCTGGTACCAAAAGGAAAAAAGGGGGGGGGGGCAAGGTATTCAGTAATAAAGCACTAAAGCACTCCTATGTTCAATCCCTGGTACCACACCAAAAAAAGTCAAATAATCAAATTTTTTCACTTTTGTGTAACATTTTTTTATGTCCTATATCCAGATGATTTTATACACATGAAAGTTTGAAAAGTAGGAGTGAGATTCTTCCAGATGGATGACAATCCTTGTTATTGCCAATTCCCACTTCCTTCTCAGCCAGAGACACAAAATTCCCTAAATTATATGGGCCATGCTTCCTGAGCACTTAGCCATACTGGGGCACTTGACACGTCGTAGCAGACATCCTTGTGGGCACCTGCTCAAACCTGCATCCCAACTGTCCCCTGTTTGTGAGAATGTTCCCGGGACAGATGACCCATGGTGTGGCCCAAACCGAGGTATGGGACCCAGGTACCCTGGCCAGAGCTGATTGGGTAGAAACAGACCCTTACCAAGCTGAGTCGATCTGATCCGTCTCTGTCTCTATTTCTGGGGGATTGGGAATTTGTCCTGAGGGGTCCTAGAGTCAGTCCAGACTGTAGCAAAGGAGAGAAGCCAGGAGCTGGGGCCTGGGGGCTGCCGTGAGAATTCGCCATGGTCACCTGTGGCCCTGCTTCCCCGGAGGCTACACATACAGGCTATAGAAGAAGACAGAGAGTGACCACTTGAGAAGCAGAGAGGAGGGGTGGAGTGTGGACACTGCCTGTTACCAACTGCTTCCTGGTTCATGATCCACATGCTATGATCCTGCCCAGGGGTCCCAAGATGACCAGCATCTTTCCAGTAAATTCCTTTTTGTCTATTGTGAATCTTGTTCTTGAAACCGAGAGTCCTAGCTAAGAAATGACTGTCATCTTGAATCCTCTGAGTGGTGGAGTCTTCCCTTTATAGAGATGAAGAAACAGAGATTGGAATGATGCTTTAGGAAATGCTTTTCCTAAAATCTCACGTCCACTAGGAGCCAGAGCCAGGGTCCAGCTTCAGCCGGCATGGCTTAAAATTCTGCTCTATTTCTCTACAGCACAAAGCCATGGGCTCTAGGCCTGAGATCACGGTTTCCCCAAGTGTGTTCTATAGAACCTTGAGCTCAAGGAATGATTCAGAGAGGAAGGAAGGAAAGAAGGATGGGAGGGAGGGAGGAAGGGATTTTTGGTTTCCTGACCCAGCTTTGGGAACACTGTTCCAAGCACATGAAAGCAGGACATTCTTTTTTTTTTTTTTAATACCTTTGTTTTTATTTATTTATTTTTCTGTGGTGCTGAGGCTCGAACCCAGGGCCTCACACGTGCTAGGCGAGCGCTCTACCACTTAACTACAACCCCAGCCTGAAAGCAGGATATTCTTTACTGTAGGGCTTTCAGAGCCTTTGATGGAACGGTGCACAGTGAGACTCAACAGAATGTAGTTTCTCTAACTTACGTGACCGTGGAGCCCCCTTTTGTACGGAGCATTGAATAGGATTGATGTTTTATGGAAAGTGCTGCAAGGAATCCAGTTTCTCCTTTTCACCCCAATGGAGCTTCCCTGGAAGGGGGTGTCCTAAGCAAATAACTGGAAATGTCCTGCCCACTGGGTACATGACCCCTTGTCAGATATTTTGAGGGAAGGAATCTATTTTATAAATCTCTTTCCTGAGGGTTTGATGAGCCCAAAGAAAATCTCCTGGGCCTGTGCACCCCGGGATGAATCAATTATAACTGAATACACCCGCACTGCCCGGGACTCGAGGGCCCACCAGGCCACCAAGACCCCAGGACTCTGGCCCTTGACCTGCTCCCGGCCACCAGCAGCAGGAAGAAAGCCAGGACGGAAACTAGGAAGAAAAGATGAGAGGAAGGGAAGGACTGAAGGAAGCCAGGCAGACAGCCCCTCAAACAGAGGATGAGGAGGGTCTAGGCAAGAGGCTGTTTGCCAAAGATGTGCGCAAGATTCTGGAAAACCAGCAAGGATGGCGCATCCCGGGAGCTGGCGGCGGGGAGAACCATGGCGACCTCTAGTCTGAAGAGTCGAGGGAGAGAGCGGGCACGGAAAGCGGGGGTGCATGGAGACACGGGGTGGTTGGCTGCCAGGAATTTCGGCACCGTCAGCGCTGCAGAGCCAGATCTGAATCCAAGGGATAACCACCCACCTGTTGTCCTCCTACCCTCTGATCTGCTCCCGCCAGATTTCGCCCCAGATGGAGGCCCCGGGGCAGGGAGCTGCGATGCACTGGGCAGGTGGGGTGAGGGGCGAGTGGAAGTTGTCTAGCACTGGGCAGGTCTGCTGAAGGCTGTGGAGAAGCGAAGAGGAGGAAGGGGGATGATCAAAAGGGAGGACCTTGAAAGGAGTATGAGGAGAGAGGAGTAGAGCCCCAGGGGTGGAGGCAGCTTTTCTCAGCCCTTCTAGATGCACGGGGTTGTTGCCACGGCCCCAACAACCCAGATCGCTAAGTCTCAGAACAGCCCGCGCTGGGAGGCAGTCACGTGACCGCGGCCCCGGAGAGCGCAGCCTCCTCCCCTCTCCACCTCTGCCAGCTCCCACGTATCTGGTGGGCGGCTGGATCGCTGCTGAGATCAGCGAAGCAGACCCGCTCTGATGTGCGCAGCCCCCTCCCTCCCGCGAGCCGCGAGTGCTGGGAAGGTTGGGAGCATAAATCAATGCCAGGCGCAGGAGCCCTCGTTGAAATTCACCAGGAGAGCGCATCGCTGAGGATCCTAGAGTAGTTCCTTCAGCAGACAGCCCTTGTCCCCAACTTGATTTCTGTCGAAAGGCAGACATTCACACACCAGAGGGGTTGGAGGTGGACCTGCAGTCTACAGGGATTTCATCATGGGATGTCCTGCCTGGCCAGGAAGGGCAATGGGTGTCTGTCCTCAAGGCCCCCAGGGCTGGGGAAGCTTGCTGTACACTTCACTGGGGGAAGGAGTGTGCTTGTGCCTCAGCCCATTCTGCAAAGAGGTGAACTGATGGAGGGCTCTCGGACCACTCAGGCTGCTGATCACCAGCCCTCCCTTTCTCCAGCCCCAGCTCTCCCAACCTGTGGGCTCTGGGCCCAGCTCTGTCTGTGTGGCATGACCTCTTGCTCCCAGCCATTTCTCAGGGCCTGGTCTGGTGGGCAGTGGGGAGTCACCCTCCCAGATTATTCTAAGTGGCAGCGAATCCTTTGGTAAGATGAATCCAGGGACACAGTGGCCAGTTCAGGGAGAGTGATGTCCAGAGCCTGGTAATTCCTCCTGGAGGGTGGCAGCCACTGTAGATCAAAGCTGGCCGCTACATCATCATTAGCAGAGGGCAGAGAGGGGCAGGAGCAGGCTGCAGGAGAGCTCTCCTGATCCCTAGAGTAAACCTAGGTTTTCTCAGAGGCATCTGGGGGAAGACAGGGTGCAGTTCCAATGCCCTCTGAGCTCAGATGTGGGGGATTAGAAAAGGAGCCCCAGGCTCAAGCCACATACCAAGCATGGCTTCCTGGAGGAAGAGTCATCCAAACTGAGCCCTGAGGAGGTACCTTGGCCATACTTGAGTAAATGACTCCCAGCCTTTGGTACCAGGACTGTCTTCACCTGTGGGGGTCTTCACCAAAGGACAAGACTACCAAGAGAGCTGATTTGGTGGTGCACACCTGTAATCCCAGCAACTTGGGAGGCTGAGACAGGAGGACTGCAGGTTCAAGTCCAGCCTCAGCAACTTAGCGAGACTCTGTCTCAAGATGAAAATAAAAAGGGCTAGGATGTGGCTTAGTGGAAAAGCACCCCTAGATTCAATCCCCAGTAGCAAAAACAAAACAAAAAGACTCTACCAAGAGGAGTCTTCAATCCAGAGCCCATCACGAAGTGCCCATTAATGGGGCATAGGAGTGAGGCAACCAGGGAGGGTCCCCCCCATCCAGGCATCGAGCAGAAGCCAAACTTTGAAGGAAGGAGGGGAGAGACTGCAGACCCGACAGACCCCTCAGCCCCAGGCCTCTGTGGCCACCAGGATCTTTCCTCCCCCAGCTGCTGTCTTGGTCAGAGATTGGACCCTTCTCGGGCTCATTGCTCCATTAATGTCTGCTGTCCTCACCGAACTGGGGACACCATGGTTTTGCTCACCATTGTGTCACAATTAGTGTTCAGTCTGCTTCCGGAACAGATAAATGAAAATCTGAATGAACAAATGCCCCCCCCCCCCCCGCGCACACACGCACACACACACACACACACACGAGCTCTCATGGCCTGGAGTGGGGTGGGAGGTCACAGAAGGTCCTGGAGACCTTGAACCATGGCAGAGCTACAGTGGGTGTGCTAGGCAGAGGACAGGGTGAGGCAGGAGGACAATAAGCACAGGCTCATTGAAGTGGTTTCCAAGGGATGAAAGAACTTGGCAAGGAACGAGGAGGAGCAGATAGGAGGGTTGGAGTCGTGGGGGTGGCTGGAGACTGAGGGAGGCAATGTAGATGGGAAATGAGGAGCTCGGATGGAGCTAAGCTTCATATAGTCTGCACCCCAGCACCACAACCCGTCTCCCCAGCCTGGGTTCCTCCGGAAGCCACTGGGTCCCTATCTTCTCTCTCCCCACCACCTTCTTGGTCTGATTGTGCAGAGTGATTTGTGGCCCTGACAAATTGAATTGTGGGTAAAGCGACTGTCCAAATTGGGAGCAAATTGGAACAGCAGTTCAGCCGGCAGACATCCATCATGGAGAGAAAGGCCCTTAGTACCCTGCCGCCAGCCCAGCCCCTCACCTGCCCACACTCGGGGTAAGGGAATCTTCTCCTCTCCATACCTGGAATCACAGGGGACACGGAGGGAGAGGCAGGGAAGAGGAGGACCCAGATCACCCTTCCCCACGGTCTTGACATTTATCAATCTACTCTGGACTAGACAGGGCATTCTCATGCTGATGAATTTCACATAGGTCTTCCAAGAGGTGGGTATATTTACAAATTGGGGGACTGAGACATGGAGTAACCAGGTGCCACGTTCAAACTCACATAGTATTAGCAGAAACTGAGGCATGAAATTGGCCCCTGGAAACCTGGAATCCTTAATGCAGTGGTCCTACAACATGGGAGAATTTGGGGTAGTATGTAGTTCAGTGGTAGAGCACTCGCCTGGCATGTGCTAGGCCCTGGGTTCAGCCCCCAGCACTAAAAAAGCAAAGCAAATAATAATATTCAAAAACAAACATCCTTCTGGAACAACTGCTTCTGAAGACGACCCCTCAGTGGCTTCACTGTGGACCCACGAGGTGAAGGAGTCACAAGAAAATACCTACGACCCGCAGGCCCTGCTCTCACCATTTATGCAAGGAGTTCTGCTCCCACCTGAGACCCTTCTAGGGGAATACTTCCCTTGCCCAACCTCCACACCCCAGGCCTCTGTTGTGTTCCCCAGCTCCTAGCCACAGCAGAGGAGAGCAGAGGTGGTCACCTGAGCCAGCGGCCATCCGCTCATAGCTGGATCATTGACCTTTGACTTGGGGCCTGGTTGAAAAAGGCAGTCAGACTGAATTGGAATTGGGACCTTGGGCAACCCAGGCAGGTGGCAGAGGGAGCCAAGCTATAAGGATCTCAAACTGTGGAGGTCCTCAGACTCTCCCCAGCACCTGGTCTAGAAAACTCCATGTGCATAGAGGGAGGGGTGAGGAGGTGACGGTTCCAACCTACTGAACTGTTAATCCACAGGAGTCCTTGTGTTCCCCTGAGTGCTGGGACTGAGCCTGTTACCCAGCATTGACAGCAAATTGCTCTATTTCTGGGGAGTCCACGCTCCCCCAAGACAGCAGCTGAGCTGTCCTGCTGACCACGGAACAGCCAAGGTGGGGCACAGGGGGATGCCACAGAACTCGAATCAACATCTGGACACGTTGTGCTTCCACCCAAGGCACCATGTGCCCATGGACCCCAAAACCCTGGAGCATCAGGGAGGGAGAGAGCTCCCTCTGCTTGCTCCCACAGTGTGTCTATCTGTCTGTCTGGACCTTTCTCTGCTGCCCAGGGTTAGGGCAAAGTCAGAGTCAGAGTCACCTTTTTGTGGCCCTTCCTGGCTGCCCTGGTCCTGGGATGCCACCTTAATGCTGAAAGGTCAGACTGCTCACACAAAGTGCTTTTGTGTTTTTTTCACTTGGGGTTCAGTGCAGGGATCAGGAGGAATGTGAGGGGTTAAGCAGAGAGAAAATCCAGATGGGGAATTTGGTGTCCACGAAGTCAGCAGGAGCCGCAGCTGGCGCCAGGAACGAAGGCTCTGAACCACCTGCGCAGGTGCTACCCCGCCCCCTCAGGAAGACAGTCAAACAGGGGCCACAGCTGAAGCTGCCCCCCAGGGTCTGGAGCCATCATCACCATCACACCTGTGTCTGGGTCCCCTAGAGCTGGGGACTGGCCACTGGAATGCTCCAGAGGAAAACCCACGGCCTGCCACTGGCAAATAGCCAAGGATGGGGAAACTGGCTCCGTCTCCGTCACACGCTGACGCATCTGTTCAGAGGAGCTGCATTCATGGACTGAAGTCCCTGGTGACCAGAGTTCAGGGAACAGTTGTAGTTGGACACAATGCCTTTATATTATTTATTTATTTTTATGTGGTGCTGAGGATCAACCCAGGGCCTCCACGTGCTAGGCAAGTGCTCTACCACTGAGCCCCAGCCCCAGCCCAACTGTGCCCATCTTTCACTGCCTGGGTGGGCCTGGCCTGGGGAAAGCTGTGTAAATACAGGACACAGAATGAGTATCTGGCCTTGGGATGGGGATGAGGGGACTGGAGAGCTAAGCATACACCTATGAGTATGCACCTGTTGTGTGTGTATGTGTGTGCATGTGCACGCACACGTGTGCACATGCCTGTCTGGGAAGAGGAGCAAGGGAATCTTTGGGACTCCACCCACATCCTCACTGGGCCACTGATAACAGGAACAGCCCAGTAGTCAAAAATCAAGGGCAAAGTCAGAGGTGGAGTGACCTCACTAACTCCCGTGTCTGACTCCAGCCCTGGTCAGTACTGACATATGAGCTCACAGGGAAGTCTGAAGTCTCTCCCTAAGCTACCCTTTGGGGGTGTCCCAGAATCCCTAATTTCAAAAATCAGGGTATCCAGAGTGATCCTCCCTCCAAAATAGAGTTGTGACATGAACCCAGGGGCCACAGGTCTCCCAAGGGAACCTCTGCTGGAGTGAACACGGTATGGGGATTCAGACCCCCTGACGGGGACCAGACGTCTGCAGGCCACTGGCCCAGGGCAGGACCAAGAGGACAAGGGAAGCCAGAGCCAGGAGCAGCACAGCCAGCGGCCACTGCAGCCCCAGCCCCCAGGACGGCCCTTGCTCGAACTCACTGAGCTGTCAGTTTGTCCACACTGCTCGCTGCTGTGACCCCTGAAGAGCTGAAGGGGCTGCTGCTGCAGGGGAGTGGTGGGGACAGGAGGAGGGGACAGGAGGCACTCCAGGCCCAATGCTGGAGAGATGCCACCCAGGGAAGGACCTGCTGCTTCTGCCGTGTGGCCCGCTCCTGCCCTGTCTAGGGCTCCCGGCCTCAGGACAACCTGGCCCAGGGCCTCACAGAGGAGAGGCCGGGAGGCTAATAAAGGACCTCACCATGGTCACCATCACCCCAACTCGGATGACCTGGAGGGCATAAGCCTCCTCCCTCTGCCCCTCCTCCCAACCTCCTGGAGGCTCCTACCCCACACATCCCCACCTCCAGGCTCTGAGAACAGCCACTGCAGTCCCTGAGGTGGCCTCAGAGGGGGATGCAGGGGACCCTCTGTGTCACTCTCACCTCATGCTCAGGCCCTCCTGCAGGCCTCCTCTGCCCTGACCACACCATCGCCCAAGCATCTTTCCCCATCCTTCTGTGAGGCTCCCTTCTCCTCTGGCTTCAGACTGTCTGGGTCCCAGGACGCCCTGCTCTAACACCCCCAGATGGCCCCACCTCCTCCTGGAGGCCCAGGGCCTCAGCCTGGCTCTGGGGCTTTCCATAGGCCACCCTCACAAACCCTTCCAGACTCCCCTGTGCTTCCCTCCACTCTTACCGAACTAAACCACTTGTCACTTGGAGAAGAGCGGTCAGGAGCACCTGCCCCGACTCAAGGCCTGCCTCTGCCACTACTCAGACTGCGGAGCTACTTATTCCCTGTGCCTCGGCTTCCTCATCTGTAAAACAACAACAGTACATTTCTGTCATAGAACCGATGAGTTAGCGCACTCAGAACATGACACCTACGTCTAGCACATCAGAACCGGTGGTTTTTGCCATTATTAGCTTGTTATGGTTTGGATATGAGGTTTCCCCCACCCATCTACCCCCCAAAAAGCCCCTGTGTTAATGCTGGAACGTTCAGATGTGACAGGAGCAGAATGTGGGAGCTGTAACCTAATCAGTCTATCCCAGTATGATAGGAATTTGGGGTAAAGGGAGAGACACTGAGTCCCAAAGGAAAGACTTAGGAACCACTGAGATGCAACAAGCACCCAGGAACAATTGCAACTCCTGAGTGACATGCCCTTGGCCAGCGCCCTTGACCCGCCCTTATAAGATGTAGGCAACATGCAAGCACAGGGAGAACTGGAGTGTAATTGTGAGCTCTACCCTGACTTCACCTCGAGTCCAGACCCTAGCAACTATCCCTCTGTAAATAGTATCACCCCACCCCAATGGGTGGCTGTCTCTCTGGAGATAGCCCACCATCTCCCTTGAGTGTATGTTCCTTGCTTTACCCCAAAGGCGTCTCTCTTGAGATCGCCCCATTCTCTCTTGAGTGTGGATCTACCTCCTAAATAAACCTCTGGCCATGCCTTCAGCTGGTACATGATGAAATTATTTTCCAGCACAAATGCCAAGAACCCCATGGTCCTGAGTCGAGATCCGCCTTCTCTCTGGGAACTCCTGGAATCCTTTTCTGGAGACATGTTTTCTCTGGTGACAGCAACCTGAAGTGGGGCATGGAGAAGGTGGGTCACTTGAAAAGGTTCACCTTCCCCTCTCTCTGTTTCCTGGCTACCATGAAGTGAAGAGGCTCTTCACTGCCCCTCCACCATGATGTTCTACCTCACCGCAGGCCAAAAGCAATGGAGTTGACCGTAAGCCCCAAATAAACTTTTCTTCCTCTCAGTTGGTCTTGTCAGGTATTTTGGTCACAGATACAAAATTTTAACTAACACACACTGCACCTTTGCTTATATCCTGTCTAGAATACCCATCACATTCCCTCCTGCCCTAGGAGACAGGAGCTTTACCTGCCCAGCCTCCATCCCTAGGGAGCTACCCTTCCCCACCCTGTGATTCTGCTCAAATCCACCAGGTGGTCTCGGGGGCTGCCCCACACTCCAGCTGCTGGGCTGAGAATGCAAGCCAGGCCTGCTCTGGCCCACAGGGATTGACTTAGGAAGGGGCACGTGTCCCAAGCTGGTCAATCAAGAGACCCCTCTGGGACCTGAGCTGGTCCTCTGGGTTCTGAGTCGTAAAGATGATGTGCTAGGCTGAAAACTGTCTCCTTCTCAAAGATATACTCACTCCTAAACCCAGCCCCTGTGAATGTGACCTTAGATGCCAAAAGTATGACCATTACCTCTTTGGCAAAAGGTGTGATTAAGTTAAGGATCCGGAAAAGACAGATGTCTACTGGATTATACCATCACCAGTATACTAAAAAGAAAGTTTAGGCACACAGAGAGGAGAGAGTGGACATGTGAAAAAGCAGACATGAAAACTGAACAGAGAGAGATGCCCCCACGAGCCCAGATGTGTTCTCCATGAGCAGAAGCTGAGAGAAGTGGACTGGGTGTGTAGTTCAAGGGTACAGCACTGACCCAGCATGTGCAAGGCCCTGAGTTTAATTCCCAGAACAAAAATAAAATAAAGAAGACTAAGAAGAAGAAGAAGAAGACAGAAGAGCAAGAAAGAATTCTTCTAAGGAATCGCGTCTCTGCTGACATCTGGATTTTGGACTTCTGGCCTCCAAAAAGCGTGAGAGAATAAATTTCTGTTTTTCGAAGCCACCAAGTTTGTTGTAATTGGTTTCAGCATTCAGGAACTGAATATAGACCGTGAGCGCTGGGAGCTGTAACCTAATCAGTCTCTCCTAGAATGATAAGAATTTGGGGTAAAGGGAGAGATACTGAGTCCCAAAGGATGCTGGGGGCCATCTGGCGCCATGTGGAGAGGGAGGGACAGAGACGAACAGGGGACTGGGCAGAGCCTCAGGACACTGGGTCCCCCCGAAGGTAGCCTTCCCTTCCCAGCCTTTTTAGCAACACAAGCCAACACTTTTCCCTTCTTTCTTAAGCCAGTTTGAACTGAGTTTCTGTCACTTGCAACCCAAAGAGTTCTGACTAACAGAATTATCCTCGCCTGATAATTATCATGAGCCTTAAAAATAGCTCAAATCTTTGACCCACTGATCCAGCTTTCTGCTCCAAGAAAATAATCAGTATAAGGACAGTCATTGCAATGAGAAAAAATAAAAACAGTCAATATATGCAATTACAGGAGATGCATCCATAAATTCTGGTCATCCCTATGGGGGAAACTATGTAATCATTAAAAGCCAGATCTTCATGCTCATTATAAAATGGTAAGTGAAAAACAGGACATTAAAAAATATATACATATGCACACATGTACGCCCTCATAATTTTGTATATAAGCAAGATTTCTCCATTTAAAAAAAATTTGCTTTAGAACATGTTTTTTAAAAGATCAATACACATATAGTTGAAATCCTTTGTATACTTTCCCCCAGTTCCTTATGTAACCCCCTCCCCCTCCAACGGTAGCCACTCTGGTATTCCCATGCGGCCTTTTAAATATTTACTACCTACGTGTGCATCCATAAGTAACACATAACGATATTTGTACATTTTTACATTTTAATAAATAGTATGAGGCTTTCTGCGTCTTGCTTTTTCTCAGCCAACAATACGTTTGTGAGCTTAATCCATCTTGATAACTTGTAGCTTTAGTTCATTAATTTTCACTGCTGTCAAGAATTCCATTTCTGAGTACCCCACACTTTATTTATTGCTTCTCTGGTTAATAAATGCTGTGGTTATTGACAATATTTCTGATTCTAAAATGCAGCAGCTCTTATGTTTCCTTGTGTACACGGGTGAGATTGTCTCCAGGGATTTATACCCCAAAGTGCAGCAGTTGGGGTCCCTCCCTCTGGGGAGCCGCTGCTTGGATTGCTGAGTAGCTGCTACCCAGGGTGAGTAAAGACTTGGCATTCCGCCTCTCCCACGGGGAGATGTTTCCCTGCTTGCAATTCAGTGGGTAGAAAACTGTGTCTCTCTGTGAGGTTTTGATGTGCATTTCCCTGTTTATGGTGCCACCATCCTCCCACTGGCTCTGTCCCCTTCGCTTTCCTCCTCTGTGAAAGGTCGTTGCCCACTCTTCTACTCCGGCATTTGCTTTTTGAATGGAAATGTATATGCATGAACTGCGCTCAGATAGCAACAGTGCTTTAGCAACTTTATTTTCTTCTTTAGGTAACAGTCATTTGGGGAGGTGGCCCTGTCTTCCCACCTGGAAACACCACCTCACCCGGCAGCCACCCGCCCACACACCTGTTCCAGCCACGTGGTGCAAAGGGGAATCGCCAGCCTCTTGCCCAACCCCACCTCACAGGCCACAGTGATTGGCCCAATACGAAGCATGTGACCCAAGCCAAGCCAATCAGAGGCCTTCCCTTGTTTGAATATGGTTTGTCCCCCCCTAAACTCACTGTGGGACATACTCCTTGTGAGGAAATAAGAGGGTAGACGCTTACTCCAACTATGGAGGAGGGGCACTTGGGAAGTAATTGAGATTAAGTAAAGCCAGGCTTAGTGGCCCACGCGTGTAGTCCCTGCAGCTCTGGAGGCTGAGGCGGGAGTACCGAAGGTTCAAAGCCAGCCTTAGCAATTTAGCAAGGCTGTAGCAATCTGGTGAGACCCAGTCTCACAATAAAAATTAAAAGGGACTGGGGATGTGGCTCAGTGGCTGAGTGCCCCTGAGTTCAATCCCTAGTACAAAAAAAGAAAGAAAGAAAAAGATAAAGTAATTGAGGTGGAGGTGGAGTCCCCATGATTGAATACAGGGTCTTTAAAGGAAGGGGGAGAGACCAGGACAGAAAGACAGACAGACAGACACACACACTCCTGTCTCTCACCATGTAATGCCCCATGTCATCTCAGGATTATGCCAGCAAGAGGACCATCATCAGATGTGGCCCCTTGACCTTGGATAAGAACTGTGAGCCCAAATCAAGCTCCCCTCTTTATGACCTACCCAGCGTGTGGTATGCCAACAGCAGACTGAGACACCTGGGATTGTAAACCCAAGCGGAGGAGAGCACTGTTTCTTCCTTGATCATGAAGGCAGAAGAATGTGAGGCCAGCATTTCACAGCAGAGGGGGCAGCCTGAGACCAGGAAACCATTAAACCAGGGGAGGAAAGAAGCCGGCGCAAGTACAGAGGGGCCTGCGGGTCACCAGCCCTCCCAGACATGCGCAGCCCCCTGCAGCTGGGACCACCGAAGACCAAAGACTTGGAAGAGGAGGCCTGCCCCTACCACTGAAGGCCTCCAGCCTCTGCACCCCGCCTGCCCTGGCTCTGGCTTCCCAGCGCCTTGGAAACGTATAGACTCAGGGCTGCAGAGAGCCTCACTTCTGAAGCTGGAGAAGCAGCCCTCGAAGGGCCTAGGCCTGCTGACCTGTGGGGAGTGGCTGTCCTGGGTCCTGGAGGTCCCCAAGGCCAGCTCCTGCCCCTCGGGTCTTGCACCTCCCCTTCTCACGGAGGCTCACCGGAGGCTTAACAGGAGAAGTGTGTTCCAGAAGATGTGGCTCATGGGAAAACTTCAGCCAAATCAATTAATGATAAAACCCTTGAGCAAACACAGCTACTTTTATCATTTTAGAATGTTCTGATTTGAACAGCAAAAGAAATTAAATTAGAAACACAGAGACTCTGGGTCAGAACCCTGGCCGCTCTTGTTGGTTTTTAATCTCCTATTAAACGATATATCTTCTGATGGCTTTTGTCAGTTTATTCAATGTAATAACCCAAGACTGGTGGCCTGCTGACCTCTTCGTTCCCTCCACAAGGCTGACAGGGAGGATACCCCTGGCAGCCAGGTCAACTGATCAGCTTAAAATGGGGATGGGCAGGTAGGCCACGGTCATGGGCAAGAACAAGGGCACAGAGGACCCTGGGGAGTGGACATCAGCAGAGCTGTGAAAGCACAGGGTAGGACAAGGAGGGGCCCCAGGGTTATCTGTGTGACCCCCTGAGTCACCTGGAGCCCAGAAAGCATCTGTTTTCCCAAATCACACTCAGAGCTAAGCTTGGAACCTGACATCCTGTCCATAGGAAGGGGCTGAGCCTGGCACTGGGGTGTGGTCCTCAGCTCTCTGTCTCCTATCATGGCACTGCGGCTTATTGAGCTCAGTCAGGGAGACAGAATTAGAAGGAGGCGCAGACTCCATCTTTGGAGAGATCTTGGCCTAAAGGAAGAGGCAGCTGCCATCATGGAGACCCCTCGGGAGGCTCCAGGGTGATGGAGACACTGACAAATTCAAATGGGTGCTCCTAAAAATTCTGATCAGAGGAGCAGAGAAAATTAACATCCTGTTTTGGTGAGAAAAAGAAAGGGTGACTGGGCACACACCTGTAATCCCAGCAGTTCAGGAGGCTGAGGCAGGAGGATCTCAAGTTCAAAGCCAGCCTCAACAAAAAGTGAGGCGCTAAGCAACTCAGTGAGACCCTGTCTCTAAATAAAATACAAAATAGGGCTGGGGATGTGGCTCAGCGGTCAAGTGCCCCTGAGTTCAATCCTGCCCCTCCCCACCTGCAAAAGGAAGGAAGGAAGGAAGGAAGAGAGGGAGGGAGGGTGGGTGACTGGAAATTGGTGTTGGCTTCACCAAGAAAAACTTCCTGGAGGATGTGGAAAAGGAAGAAGGAGCCATGCTGAGATGCCTACAAGCACTTACGCAACCATGCACACCTGAAACCACGTGCTCACAGGCCAGGTGTAAGCAGCACAAGTGTTCTCCTTCCTCAGAGTGTGCACAGATGTGTACATGCAGATTCACACACTGGCCAGGCCTGGGCTTTGTATGTAGCTCAAATAAGATCTGCTCAGCACAAAGGTAGGGGAGCCTGCACCGCCTGCCACACTTGAGTCCACACACAGCTGTATCTCCTGTCCAAAGTCCCTGAGCCCCCTGCTGGGCTGCATCTGGACACCTGGCCCCTGCCAAGGTCTAGCTTCCTGATGAATCTTGCTGAGGGACACTCACAGGGCTGCTCCCCAGAGCTGCCTTCAGCACAGAGGTCCCACAGGCTGGGGATGAGTCTCCAGGGCTGCGGGCCACCCCAGCCTCAGAGAAAGGCTCTCCCGGTTCCCTGGGCAGCTGCTGGCTGCCTCCCTCTTCTTGGCTCAAGGTGTCTGCGGCAGGTCAGGCTCTTGAGATGGAGATTCATGTGCAGGTGTCTGGGAAGAGCTCCTGGGCGCAGCGCCTGTGGGGAGTGAGGAGGCCGGGCTGGGCACAGGGAGGCGCAGCAGCCACGAGGCACAGCACAGGCCTGCGCCACCCCACAGGGAGCTGTGGAGGGGATGGCCCCGCAGGGTGTCCCTCACGGGAAAGGGGACTGTCCTCTATGCTGGTGCATCTACTGGTTGCTGGCTTCCGGCTGCCCCTGGAGAGGTGGCAACCTTCAGGGAGGAAGTGCTTTTCAGCCACGAGCAGTCACAGGGAAGAGGGGCTCAGGGTGGAGCTGTGACCCATCAACACCTGCCCCCGCTGGACAGTGGGCACTGAAGTCCTGACAAGAAGTAAGTGGACAGTACCTCGGGTCTACTACAGTCTCCAGAGGAGGAGGTGCCCCACACCCTTCCTACTGCAGGTCTCACTCGAGGCCCTCCTGCTGCAGTTGATGCTCCTCTCTTGAGTTTCTTGGGGCCTGCTCCCGGGCCCATGTCTTCCACATCATCCCATCTCCTTGGATTAGACTTCACAGCTCCAGGTCCTGGCTTTGGAGGGAAGGAGGGTCCCTCCAGCACCCTCTGTCCTCTTTCTAAGGCCTGGGCTCCTCCCTGAATGCAGGGAGCTGAGTCATCCAAAGAAGGGGTTGGGACAACCCCAGGCCTGTGCTCGGTGACTCAGATCAGCTGGGCAAGGGCTGAGGCCACCGATCCACTCTGAGCTGACGAGACAGTGGGGAGGCTGGCGACTGTTATTCATCAGGCTCTGTGGGTGGGAGGTGGCTTTCCACTGCTGCCCACAGGGTGCCTTCCCCTGTACCTCTGTCCTCTGTTGACTCGGCCACCATCTCCGTCTACTTCACTGAGTCCTGAACAGGAGCCCAGGACCTCCTTCTCCTCCCAGGAAGGTGAGAGAAGGAGCTGCTCCCCAGGCCGGACAGCCTTTCATCCTTCCTAAGATGTCCGCATCTTAATGACCTTGGGATGGGGATCTGCCTGACAGCCGGTGCGTACCCTGGTCTAATCAGCAGCCCTTTCCCCTTGGAGGTACCTAAAATAATGGATCCTTTTCAAATCAATGCTTTCTTGGATCTGATGAGATGGATGCTTTGCCTCCACCTGGGAGGTGACGTGGTCCTCTCTTCCTGGGGAGGGAGGGACCAAGGCCCAGCTACTCCCCGCGTGTCCTGCTCAGGTTTTCACCGTGCGGCTCCTGCATCTGGCCACTCCCAAGCTTCCCGCAGGCACATGAAGAACAGAACCGTGTTCTGGAGCCAAATCAAAGATTATTTTTGGAGCCTCAGGGCAGGGCAGAGGTTCACGTCCAGTGCCCTGCAGTCCTCACCTGCTGGAAGTCACCACCTCCTGAACCTAAAGAAGAGTGCCCGGAAGCTGGTGCAGGGCCCAGCTGGAGGGCGGGGGTGCAGACCCTGGAGAGGAGGGCTGGGGCTGCAGCTCCAGACGCAGCCTCTTCAAGTGTTGCTGGGCCTGGCACTGTCCCCAGGGGAGGGAGTTGGCCCCATGAGGTGGCCACATGTAAGAAGCCTGGGAATTCAGAGAGAAGAGGCCAGGGTGAGGGTGGCAGGCAGAGCTGGGGCGCATGCTGGACCTTGCCCAGCCGCAGTGGGGACACCCCTCAGCCAGGCTCCCTGGGACAGCTTCCTTGCCCTGCCATACTCTGCTTCCAGGGCTCTCATCACTCCCTGGAGGCTTTGGTGGACACTAGATGGCCATCTAGACAGACTCTTCAGGGAGGAGGACATTGATGTTGGAGCTTCTTTCAACAAGCAGCAGGGACAGGAGGAAGCTACTCCAGGCTCAGGGGCAGGTGTGAGCAGGTGTCTCCAGAGGGGAGCAGCAGGTGCTGGGGAAGCTGAGAACCTCTGGGCAGCAGAGCCTGCGAGCTCACTGCGCCCCCCACCCACCCACCTGAGTGGGACGCCCACAGCCGGGGCAGCGAGCAGGGCAGCTTGCAGGGCAGGTCAGTGGTGCCCTGGCCTGCGGGCTGCTCTCTGCATCGCTCTGCTCCACAGATATATGCTGCAGGTCAGGCGCTGGGCTAGGGGTCGGGGACTCAGCTGTGAAGCAAAACTCCCTCCTCTTAAGGATTTTGCCTTCTAGTTCAGGAGAGATATATTAAGGTAAGCAGAATTATCACTTCTTGGCCTTTTAGCTAGAACCAATTATAAAATGACAGTGGTACTAAGTGCCATGGAGAAAATTACAACAGAATAGAGGGGCAAGAGAGGGATAGGAATACTGCTTTATGTACAAACTACAGGAAAATTCTTCTGGGGAGATTTGGCCAGATCTTAAAGAAATGAAGGAGTGGGCCAGGAGGGAATCTATAGGAAGTAGATTCCAGGCTAAGCAAGAAGTAGGTACAAAAGTCCTGGGGCAGGAATGAACTTGGGATGGTCAAGGACTAACAAGAACTAGAGTAAAGGAAGCCCATAAGAGAGGAGAGGGGAGGGGAGGACTGAGAGGTAAGCAGCATCAGATCATGTGGGACTTCCTGGGTCATGGAAAAGACTTGAACTCTGAAAGGAAGGGGAACTACAAAGGACTGAGCAGAAGGGGAGATGTAACTTTGGTCTTTGCAGGAGAACAGGCAGTCGGGGCAAGGGGCAGGAGGAAGAACACCTGTTAGGAAGCTGTCAGAATCTTCCAGCAAGAGATTCTGGTGGACTTGGGGCAATGGTGCATTCCTATAATTCCATTGGCTCAGGAGGCTGAGGCTGGAGGATTGCAAGTTCAAAGCCAGCCTCAGCAATTTAGTGAGGCACTTAGCAACTCAGCGAGACCCTGTCTCAAAATAAATAAAAAAGGCTGGAGATGTGGCTCAGTGGTTAAGTTCCCCTGGGTTTAATCCCGGTACAAAAAAAAAAAAAACAGAAGAAGAAGAAAAAAGAAAGAGGAGAGAGATGCGGCAGTAGGAGTGCGTGGTGTATATTTAGAAGGCGGAGCTGACAAGATTTGCTGACAGACTGGCTTTGGGATGTGTTCCAGGATCTGTTGCTACATAACAAACCGCCCCCAGGCCTCGGTGGCTTAAAATGACCACAGTCATTTGTTTTGCTCCTGAATCTGCAGATTCAGGCAGGGCTGGGGGCAGGGGGTTCTCTCCACTCCCCGGGGCATCAGTGGTGGCCTCTTCCAGGCCAGGTCACCCACACGGCCGGCGGGTGGGTGCTGCCGGTGCTGGAAGCTTATCCTGGCCAGGGTCCGAGGCCTCGGCCCCTCTTCACGTGAGCCTCTCAGGGTGCTCCCTGGGCTTTTTGTGACAGCAAATGGCTTCCAGGAGCAAGTGTCCCAGGAAACCGGGCGCAGGGGGAGGTGCAGGGGAAGGGGCAAGGCTTCCTCTGATCAGCCTCAGAATTCTCAGGACGTCCCACCCACGGCCTTGTACAGTCACTGAGGCCATCAGAACCCAGGGGAGGGGGTTAGACTCCACCATCTTATGTGACCATCATCAATCGCCACGGAGTGCAAAAGAGGAGGCTGCCGAGGGGACCCCGGGTCGTCCCACTGGCACGTCCCAGCGGTGATGCCAGCTACAGCCAGAGGCAGCTGCACAACCTCGCCAGGGCCCTTTCCCTCCACCTGCTTCCTCGGGTCCAACAACAGGCCGGTTAGAAGACAGCTGCTCCTTGCTGCCCAAGTGGCTGAGCCACAGGGTGGAGCAGCCTCCCTGTGGGTCCCAGGAGACCCGTCTCCTCCCAGGGGCTGCTCCCAAGCTCCATGGGGAGGCCCAAGGCAGCTGGGCTTGGGAAGCACAGCAGAGAGGGTCCTGGCTCCTCGGTTTCCCCACTTGGGGCTGAGTTGTAGAGCTGTGTGTGTGTGTGTGTGTGTGTGTGTGTGTGTGTAAAGCCTTGTGAATTCTGGATCTGGCACTAGAAGGGCCTGGCTGGCCTGAGATGGCTCATGGTGGGGGTTTTACATCGACTCTGCAGCTCATTAGGGATTACAGACGAGCCTGGGCCGCAGGCCCTGGGGTGAAATACGGCCCCAGAACGGAGGCTTGTGGGCGGCTAGGCTTGATGAAGGCAGCCAGGCCATTACTTACCCATCCTGATGGGCTTTATGCTCCCAGTGTGACATTTTTGCTGCAATTGCTTAAAAAAAACAGTAGCGGCGCCTCCCCCGTCATTTTTCTACTTATTCCCTATAAATGAAAAGGCAGGACATGTCCCAGGAGGGCTGTGCCAGAGCGTCTTTTCTCCCTCGTGCCTTACGGCTTAGGACGAGACCAGAGATGCTGGGGCTCCTTTGGACCCACCCTGTCCTACCCACCTCCCCGGTCTAATACCCTTGTCCCTCCTGACCTCCAGTCCCTGGCCTCGTCCTCACACCTCTCTCTCTCTGTGCTGAATCCTTGGTCTCCTGGTTCCTTGCAGGCCACCTTCCTTTCTCCTCTGTTCCTCCTCAGTCCTTCCCTCTCTCCCCTCCCCCCTCCCCTCGTCTCCCCCCTCCCCTCCCCCCAAGCCCTCCTTCTCTCTTGCACTTTTTTCAGGCCTCTTCCCATTTTGCAGATGAGCAGAGACCCAGAGAGATGAAGGAGCTTCCTCACCCAAGGGCCCAGACCTCATGGCCCTGAGCAGTGTGGCTCCACAGCCTGGCTCTTAGCGCTGACAGTCTAGATGCTCAATGTGCCATGGCTGTGATTCATGGCCACTGTGACGTTAGGGGTTGACCCTTGTCCCTCTAGCCAGGTTGTCTGCATTATAGTCCCCTAGAGTCTCCCCGGGAAGCTCAGGGCTGGCCAGACCCGACCCTTGCTCTAGGCACCCGTTGGTTGGAAGGCAGAACCTTGGTCCCAACACAGACCTTTGGATCAGATTTGGTATTTCATGATCTCTCGGAGATTCGTGGACACCTGAGGGTTTGTGCTGGAGGATTTTCTTTGAATGGGGACAGTCCACATTCTGTCAGTGTTTCTTCCAGGAGGGGGACTAGATGACCTTCAGACATTCCAGGGAAGTGTGCGGGATGGCCAGAGCTGTGTGCTCACAGACGCCATCGGCGATTCCTTCCCTGGCCCCATTTCTGCAGCAGGGAAGGCCTTCGGGCGGGCTGACCGTCTCTGGGCTCCTGATGCTTGATTATGCCCTGATAAATACAGGCTTGGAGATGCCCGGAAACCATACCGTGCCATTAGAGGCTGGGCCTGGCCACCTCTTTCCTGAGTTAGGTCACCATGGGGAGCTCGGGCCTGGTGCCAGCCCCGCTGTGGCAGGGAGGGGCACATGCAAACCAAGCCTGGAGGCAGAGGCAGGGCAGAGGGCCAGGACCCTCTCTGCTGTGCTTCCCAAGCCCAGCTGCCACTGGACTGCCCAAAGCCGGCTCCTAAGGGAATCCGTCATCGGAAGAGTCACCCAGCATGCATGGTCAGTCCCGTCCTGTCTCTTTCTCTGATCACACAAGAAGCCCCTTAAATGTCCAGCTGGTGCTCTTACTCACACAAGGGACCTTGAAAGTGCCCTCTTCCTGTTTCTCAGGAGGCACCTCACGCACCACCACGGCCCTGGGCTCTGAGAGCCTCTGCTTCTCCCTCTGGGGCCCTGTCACTATATATTTTACTTCTATTTTTTGTTTATAGCCCATTTTTCCTGAGTGGAACGGAAACTCCACCAGGTGGCTGTTCTTCCCCTTTTCTCCACTGCTGTCCCCCAGCGTCTGGAACAGCGCCAGCCCAGAGTGGGCACCTAATGAATGTTTGTTACCCTGGGTTTTTACCTAGTGGATTTATGCAGTGGAGCTTGCCCAGCCTCGATCCACAGCACGCAGCCGTTGCCGGGAGGTGGCCTAGGCTGCACTGGAGAGCGCAGGGGAGAGGGAGTTCCCTGCCGTGGGGGACGTCTCACCTCTTCCCCTGGAAATTCTGTGGTGTCTTCCCCTAAGATTCTCTTTATCCAGGGCTCGACCCTGCAACAGCTCAAGGCACAGACATTTTTAGCTCAGGTACTCTGCTTGGACACAGGGGAGGACATTCAGGGAACAACCCTTTGCCTTTTCCAGAAGAAAGAAGTACAGTGTCTTGCCCAAGTCAATCTGTAAGTTAGTGGTAGGCCAGATCCTGCCCTGACGCCTGCCCGCCTGCCCCCCGCCCACCCAGGCAGAGGGTACCCTTCAGGCCTGAGCAGGGCAGGAGACCAGAATGAGTGGACTTGGAGTTTTGCTCAAGTAGGCAATTCAAGGGTCGAAGGCGGCACCCCAGTCTTGGCTGGGCTGGGGGCACTGGAGGAGGGTCCTGCCCTGGCACTATTACAGATAGAGCTGCTTCTCAAACAAACAGGGGGCTCCCAGAGTTCCTCACCTGGACCTCTTTAGAGCACCAACTACTGGGCCCCAAGGTGCCAGATTCAGCAGATCAGGGCTGGGACCCAGAATCTGCATTTCTAACTAACGCTGGTACTGTCTGGAGAGGAACCCACTTTGAAAACCACTGGCCTAGCTAAAAGCTTCCCAGCAGTCCCCAGGTTCACCCTGGGGAGTCGGACAGGACGGGCAGAGGGCAGGGACTGCTCCTCCCCACCTTGGGCCCGTCAGGAACCGTTAAATTCTTCGGGGATTATTTTTGTTATAATTTTTAAAGTTTTAAAAGAAAGCAAGCAATTCAATGCACAGTGTGAGTGGCAGTTATTTATTCAACCTAATGCGCATTTATTATGTGCCTACTGTGTGCAGCGTAAATTTTTTAATAACTAAGGTGAGGTCCCCATTGTCTGGACACTTAAAAGTCATGATGGGGAGGAGACAGATAAAATGGCATTCACAGAAAGGAGAAGGAATGACTGCCAGCCGAGTTTAGAGGTACAATAGGAACACAGGTGGCAATTCATTCCACCTGAGGAGTCGGGAAGAGCAGGCAGGGGAGGGCAGCATTTCACCCAGCCTTGAAGGATCCCAGCCAAGAGGAACGTGTGAACAGAGCCCAGAGAAAGGCAGGATCTGCATTTTTAAGAAATTGGACCAAAAGCCTGGGGTGCTGTGGCCTTAGGGAGGGGAGTGGGTTGGCAGGCACTGGAGGCAGGCCAGGAAAAGCAGGTGGTGGGCAGGTGGTGAAAGTCCCTGTCTAAGTGACTGTGACTTTGCAAAAGAGCCCTGAAGACCTGAAGCGGAAAGAAGAACCTGGAAGGGCAATTTGGTGGCTCTGCAGGAAGAGAGGGGGGATGGCTGGAGAAGGGAGGCTGGGACCAGGGAGAGGCAGGTGCAGATGTCTCCGAGAGGGGCAGCGGGGTAAGGGGTGGAGGACAGTGGAGTGGGCAAGGAGAACTGGCTTTATTTGAGAACAGACAGGAAGTAGGAGGGACCCATATGCTCCAGGATGCCTGGGCTCTAGCTTGGCCACAGGACTGTAACGCGCGATCCTGTCCTATTTCCCTGCCCACAGGTGATTCCGAAGGCTCCAGAGTGATCCACCTGGGTGGGGCTACTATGGAGGGGGCTGCTGGGATTTTGCCAGAGACCTGCTCTGGAGAATCCTTGCAAAATATGTAAAATTAAGGGCTCCCCTTTGACCCTCCACCTCCTTGGTCTGGCAGCCTGGCATTCTGAGGAAAGAAGGGCAGAAAGGGCTAGGGCAATCTGGGGGGACTTCCTGGAGGAGAGAGCTGGGCAGGCAGAGGGAGGGAGGGAAGTCATAGCAGGAACACAGGACCAGGCAGGTCCCTCTCCGGGCTCACAGGGGAGGAGCCCAGTCAGCAGCCTCACACCTCTGGACAGAGGCTCTGGTCTCTGGCCAACCTGCCTGGTCTGGGGCCCTGAGAGTGGCTCTGGCAAGGGGCATGGCCTCCCAGCAGATGAGGAAATGCACCCAGGGAGAGCAGCAACTCAGCTGACAGAGCCAGTTAGTGGCCTTGCAGGAGCCTAAATTCAGCCCTCTTCTCTCTGGGGTGGCTGGAGCTGGGCAGACCTCCATGGGGTGAAATCTCCCATGCTAAGAGGGTCACAGGATGCCTGGGCTCTAGGGGAAACTGCAGGGCCTGGTGTGCACTGCTCCCAGCCAGGTGAGGAGGCTGGCCCCACGGGCAGAGGGTCACTGCCTCAGAGCCTCAGGCCACTGCTCCACCTGGCCTGGGCCTAGGGCTGCTCCAAACTCTTCCTTGCAGTTTCAGCCACAAGCTGCCAGGCCACAAGTGGACAGTGGGAGGAAAGAGGCCCAAGTGCTCTGGTCCTCTCCCTGGTGGTGGGGACCATGTGGAAGGACAACAGGGACAAGCAGGGGCTCAGCCCATCAGGTGTCAGATGGATATAATTGTGCTATAGCAGGGTGGGACTCTGCGACTGGAGTCTCTCACATAAGGACAGGCCCCAGTCCAGTGACGGCTCCTGCCTGGGTGGCAGGAGGAGATATTGCCGTCTCTGCCTCGCCGGCTCCATGCAGGGCTGCTTCCTGGGGTCAGGCCCCTGCACCTCCTGTGCCCTCTTTTTAAAGGCGCCTGGGGAAGTTCTCAGGTGTAGCAGCAAATTCCCCGACTTCCCCGGAAGGCAGATGAGAATACAGGGGAGGGAGGGGACAGCATCTCCCTCCCCCTCCCGCTTGGCCTCCTTGAGCCCTGCACTGGGAGAAGCCAGACACAAGAAATTAGAGAAGCTGAGAAAGTTTTGGCACCTGCCCATGGGGAGGGGTTGGTATCAGGGCAGGGACTTGGAAGAGCCAACCTCCTGCTCTCCCCTGGGGCTGGAGAATGCTCTTTGTCTGCAGAAGGGGACGCAGCAGGTGGAGTTGGGTTATGAGGTGCAGATGAAGCCACCCCCACCAAACTCCCTGCTCAGCAACCAGGTGTGGCAGGTGCTGAGCAGGGACCCCTGCCGCCCATCACCTTCTGAGGGTCTTGGCTCACCGTGTCCCTTTCCTTCCACCTGTCCATCCAACCCTCAAATGGCCTCCGGATCATCAAAGTTTCCCTGCATCTCTCCCCAGCTGGACGCAATCTGCGGTCTGACCGTGTCTCCTACGCCTGCACTGCCACTTTACAAACGTCTAAAGATGCTATTACGATTAATAAAATGCAAACGCATCCACACCGATCCAGATACCAGGATCTCTAGTGGATTTTCATCATTGTCACTGAGCTAGGAGGGGGAAATGCCTCAGCATTTATGGTGCACCTACTATATACACTAGACTCTTTACATCCATCATCTGTTTAATGACACCCCAGCCAGGCAGACCGTACCACCCCCATTATTCACATGTAAAGGGGCTCTAGCCAAGCTGAGCCCCAATATTTTTGGAACGTTAATGGTCAAAAATGGGAACAAACTTAGTTGTCAAAGCTGCCAGCCCGTCACTGAACCATGCTGAAAAAAGACAGCTCTTTTGTTCTGAGAAAAATGATTTAGCGGGTTTTTGTGTGTGTGATAGAACAGCCAAGCCTCTCCTCTGGACTGGAGAGGAGGGGGTCTGCTGAGGAGCACATGATGGCCTCTGCAGGACTCTGGGTCACAGGGCCATGGCCAAAGGCACTCTCATTAAAGGTACAGGCTGTCAGCCGCCTAGAGAGAGAGAGCTTGGGGACTGCCACAGAGGCACTGGTCCTTCAGGTCCCCTAATACGGGATAAACTTGCCTAAACCCCAGAGCCTGGTCTTAGCCAGATGTTGTGAATTAAGGGAATTAGGCCTGTGTCCCAATGAGGAGGGAAGATGGCCCCAGTGGGAGGCAGAGTCCAGGAGCAGCCATTAACCAGAGCAAGGTGGTGGCCGAATTGCCACCAGGGGCTTGGGAGATGTGCAAGAATTCCTTGGGGATTCCCAGGTTGGGAGGAGAACATGGAAACGACTAGACTTTCCACAAGTGGTAGGCAATCCAAGAAGCCCAGTGCTCGGGCTGCAGAAGCCGGAGGCATCTGGGTTCCTACAGGTGAGGAAACCGAGGCCAGTTCTGTGACCCAAGGCTCCCCTGAAGCCCTGCTCCCCGGCAGGAACACAGTGCAGCTCCCGGCCTCTGCCCTCCCGGGAGCGGCTTCCCCTCCACCTGGGCCATCCTCCTGCCCAGTCTCCTTGGTCACCATCCCCTTGCCCCGCAGTGGAGGCTCCTCCACTGAGTTCTCGGACATGCACGTGTGCCCTCCGGGCGGCGCTGACTGGCTGTTTACTCGCCTCCTGTCCAGGCAATAATTAGGACCCCTCTTTCCATATTAGCAGCTGCTGTCGTGGTGCTTCACGGTCTCCTGATCACATTTCTCCTCCTCTTTATCCGGGAGCAGGCTTCTGACAAATCCACTGCTCCACATTCCAGCAGAACAGGCAGGAAGATGTCACAGAGATGAGGCTGCGGTTGGTGAGGGGTCGGGTGGCTTTCTTAGAATATAAACAAGGAGCAGGGTGCGGTGGCACAGGCCTGTGATCCCAGCAACTCAGGAGCAGAGGCAGGAGGATCAAAGGTTCAAAGCCAGCCTCAGCGACTTAACGAGACCCTGAGCAATTTAGCAAGATCCTGTCTCAAAATTTAAAAAAAGGGGGGGGGGAGGGGACCCTGGGGATGTGCTCAGTGGTTAAGCACCCCTGGGTTCAATCCCTGGTACAAAAAAAAAATAAAAAGAAAAGAATAAAAATGAGGGGCTGGGATTGTGGCTCAGTGGTGGAGCGCTTGCCTAGCATGTGTGAGGCACCTGGTTCGATCCTCAGCATCACATAAAAATAAAGGTATTTTGTCCATCTACAACTAAAAATATTTTTTAAAAATTAGAATAAAAATGAGGAGGTTCTGACTGCCAAGGCCCACCCATCTGTCAGCAGGAGGCCATATACTGCTGGGGAACAAGAAGAGACCACCTTATGACCTCACAGCACCCCCAACTCTGTCCCCAGTGCCTAAATTTCCTCATCAGAAATGTGTCCCTTGGCATAGGTCTTGTTAAAAATGAAGATCAATATTCCCGAAGGGAGACTCCTCGAACTCAGAGTGACTTCTGAGGGACACTCTTGCCTGCCTGCTGGTCCATCCAGGCTCTGCTCCCAGCAGGTTTGGCCAATGGAAGCCACTGGCTGGAGTCTGGTGGGAGAAAGAAGAAGAGAAGCAGAGGTTTCTTTTCCCCTCTGATTTGTGATGTCCCCTCAGTGGCCGTTCACGGGCTTCCACAGCTGGTCCCCTCCACAGTTTGTTCCAGCCTGGGAGGACCCTGGACAGGCCCTTCTCTGCATCGCATCTCCCACCAGGCAGCCCAACTCCTGGGCTCTGTCCCTTGTACCTCCATTCTGGGGTGGGGCTCCCTCACATCCTGCTTCAGTTCTTCAGCCCCATTCTAACTAGTTCTGTACTGTATGTGTCCCTAGTGAACCCCCTGGAAAAAGTCCACTTTCCCACCTGGGACCCTCACTGGGACCACCTCTCACACCCAACTGGAACCATCCAACTCCCGCAGCATCACCCCTTCCTGCGTCAGCTTCCTCCAGCTCAGTCAGAGCCACCACCATCCACACAGCACTCAAGTCATCTCCCAGCACCGTCCCTGATTCACTTTTCCCTATATCCAATCTCTCTCCAAACCTGTTTCCAGGTATATATCTTGAATCCTTGGTCTCCGCCCACCATCATCTCTCCCCTGGCCCGTAGCCTCCTGACTAGTGGCCCTGCTTCTTTTCTTGCCTCCCCACAATCTGTTTTGCCTGCAGTACCCAGAATGATCCTTTAAAGACATAACTGAGGTCATGTCCTCAATATTGTATCCCACTCAAATGCTACCCAGGGTTGATGGGTATGCGTCATTCATGTGTAATGCCACCTGCTATGGGCTATCCAGAGGGGGAAAAGGGTCCACTGGAGTATATTAAGGGCTTGGAACTGATGACAGGAGACTAGACTTGGAGAACAGACAGGAAGCATCTCTGGCAGGAACGACTCAGACAGAACAAGCCAGGTGGCCCCCATTGCCACTGAGAGGAAGCCTGATTTTCTTCCCCACTTTGGGCAATTGGACTCCCAGTCCAGGACAAGAGTGAGCAGTTGACCAAGTCGCCAAGATGTGTGCAGATCCTAGCCATGAGAGAGACAGAGACGGACATGGAGAATCTGGCCCTTCTGTCTTTCCTGTCTGCTCCGAATGGGAGCAGGGGTGTTCACTAAGAGTCAAACCATGATAAATGTCCACACATGGCTTTGGGGCTTTGTGTGATCCGGTCCCCTGCCCCCAGGGCATGTATGCCATGCAGACCTGTCGGTTTCCAGACATGACCCAACTCTCTCCTGCTTCTGCAGTCAGGACAGGACTGACAGGCAGAGGAGCAGGCCCCATGGCCCTTGCTGCCTGAGTCCTCTTGTTTGCTCTGACCTTCCCGCAGCAGAGGTGGCAGGGCTGACCCTATCTCTGCATGACCCAGTTGGCTATGGGAATGACCCTAATCCAGCCTTTGAGGCCAGCACCTGTGTAGACCCCGAGTGTCATCAGGGTCACTCAGGGCTCTAGGTTGCTCCCTCATGGGACCGTCCTCTAGTGCCAGCTACAATATCCCCACCCCATCCTGGTATGCAGAGGGGGGCTCTTCTTCCAGATGCAAGGTTTGTCCTCAGCAGATGCGGAAATCCTGTCCCTGTTGTCCCAGCTCCCACACATTCTCCTCCCGCCTCCCACCACCTCCTTTAGCACCTACAGCTGCAAAATTTCAGTGTCGAGCATAAAAGACAGGTGCTTGTCTTTGGCTTTATTCTTTTAAGAAGAAAAACAATGAAGAGACAAACCCCAGGAAATCAAGCAAGAGGGGAAAAACCAACCCTGTGTTCGGGGAAATGTTAAATCAGCGAATTGAACTGCGGAGATGAAAGAGGGAGGCTGGGTGGAGCCTGTCATACCCGCGCTGTGACAGTGACAGTGCGGTGGGAGACGCAGGCCCAGCAGGAAGGGGGCTGCCAGGCTGGGAGGCTGACGTCAGCACCCCCTCCTGCTGGCCCCTGAACTTCCCCCTCCAGGGCTCCCCTTCCACTCTCCTCTGGCCTGGGCTCAGGTCTCTCCCTCTCCAGTACGTGCAGTTCAGCCATGTTGCTGGAGGACAGAACTCCCTGATGGTGGCCTCCTTGGTCCTCAGCTCCTGGAGGGGAGGCCGCCCTCTGGTTCCCCTTCCCTCAAGTTTAGCCCTCAAGGAGCCACATTCCTGTTTCCCAGGGCCCCGTGTTCAGTGCCACAGTCGCTGGCCTATGACCTTGGGCCAGCTAGTCAGCATCTTAAGAATTCAGGGCACAGAAGGGGAGAGAAAGAGGCGACTGGGGGTCTGTGAAGAGGGGCCTTCAGGTGTAACTACTCACTGCCAGGCTACGAGGTGGCTATGATGGAGGAACAGAGAACGTGGAGGGGAGAAAAGCAACCCGGAGCGGCAGCCATGGAGGCCAGCAGGCTGGTGGGGGAGGGGAGGCTGGGCACCCTCCCCTGTTCCTGACCCCTCTAGTACAGCCTCGAGGGGTCATGCAAGCCCTGGGGGTGGCAGCTGTGAACTGGAGGGTGAAGGAATACCTGCTGCCCACTCTGTGGTCAGTGCTGCCTTGCCCAGGCTGGGTGGTCCCCTGGTGAGCTGTCTTATCCCTGGGCAGCATCTGCCCTGGTGGTCTGTTCAGAGCCGGTCTCTGCAGGGACCTGGCCTCACTAAGCTAGTGGACAGTCGTTTAGGACAAAGTGAGGCCTTCTCCTCGGCACTGCACAGACAACTGGGCCTGCCATCATGAGCTTTGAGGAAAAACAGTGCAGGACGATGGGATGCCCTGTACAGACCTGAAAGCCCAGCGACTGGGGGCAAGGGGACCAGGCTCTTCTTTCAGGAGTGCCTTTCCTTGAGAGCTGACCGCAGGACAGCCGCAGAGCCAGCCCCCTTCTCCTCCAGCTTCCTGATGCTCTGGCTTTCCTGAGTACCCTTGACTGAGGGGTGATTGTTCCAGGGACTCAGCAGGGGAATTTTTCTGCCCTTGGGGAAAAGGGAAATATGTCCACATCCATTTGTTTAGATTATTCAGCCCTCCAAGTTCCAAAGCTGCATGATTGAGTGCCCCAGCGTGGCCAGGGAGCTGGGACTGTCAGCACAGTGCACAGGTCCCAGAGGGCCTCCAGGTGGCTGCAGGAGGGAATCTGGGGGCTTGCAACTAAGCACCCCGGTCTCAAGGCCCTGAGAGCAATGTCCCTTTCACTGCAGCTTGAAGGGACATAGGAGAAGGAATGTCACCGCCGGGCCCAGTTGCTTGGTAATCAACCATTCTCAGTGCCCTGCACGGAAAGGCAATTAGAGCCAGAATTAAAAAGCCATCACATCATTTAAAATCCAATAACATGGCTGGCCTGAAATGTGTCCTCAGTCCCTGGGGAGAGTGGAGGTGGGCATGGGGAGGTGCTGAGGGCAGAGGAATGTGTCCGGGAGGGAAGAGAAAGAGAGGCAGAGAGGGAGAAGAGGGTAGCTTGGTCAAGGAGAAAGTTTCTGGGGCTCTTGTGGCTTCTGGCCACACGGCCAACCTGCTCCTTTAGTCCCTCTGGAAGTCTGCCGTGGCTCTGGCCTTGAAGTCCTCCAGCTTTCTGCCCATGCTAAGTGCCACCTTGTGGAATTCAGCATCGATTCCTGGGAGGTCGTCTTTCTTTGTCAGCCAGAGCAGGTGCTCCTGCAGGAACAGGCTGTGCTCCCTCATCAGTCCACACACACACACACACACACACACACACACACAGCAGTGCCTAGCACGTAGCTGAATGCTGGGCAGCTGACATTAGCTAGCTGCTCTCTGGTGGGATCTTTGGCCACGGCGTTTACCCACCACCCTGAACTAAACATCATCCCACTCTCGCCCCCCACGGCCTCCCCTCAACTTAGCAAGGTCATCCCCCAAAACAACAATAAAACTCAAGATCCTCGCAAATGCCAATTAACCACAAAGCCAGTCTGACCGTTCCCCCCTTTGCTTCGGGAGGGTCTAAAGAGGACCTCTGCACACCCCTAGGTGTCAAACTCTGCCTTTGCTTCTCACTCCTAAGTGAGTCAGAGAATTTCTAATCTACTGAGATGATGTTAACCCTTTTCACATCAAATAAAGCCCTTCTGCAGGTAATCTTCCTGTCATGAGCTGGCTGCCTTGATGTGACTTGGAAGTGAGAGGGGATCCTCTGTTCCCTTTCATTTGCCGTCCTTCTTAGTAAAATCTTAAACTGGGAGGATTCAGGTTTGATGGGAGCTCTTCTTGCAATTTATGCCTCCTGTCCCTCAGGGGATTACACGTGTCTATTTTAAATAAATTCCCTCTTTTTTCTCTCCTTTTTGCAAAGAACAACTGCAAATCTTCTCTGAGAACAGCTTTTCTTTGGGATAGAATTCAGTTCTGACAGTCAAACTTCTACAGATGAGGCCCTGAGTGAATAATGATTAAAGGAATTATCTCTGTGATGGGGTCTTGCCTGAGATCTGGAGATGTTCTCTCAAAGTCCTGCAATGTTTCCCAATACTTTGATTGCTCTTTCTAGAAAAATCTTATTCTAAGAAGTAGAGAAGGAAAAAAAGGGGGGGGTGGAACGAGTGGGGATGGATGCTATTCAGGAAGGGAAGGTGAACCCTAAGGCCCCTGTCTTCAGAACTGCCCTGGACATCTCCTTCTTGCTTCAGATCTAGAGCAGCTGACACTTGCCACTACCTGGACCACTC
Source organism: Marmota flaviventris (assembly GCF_047511675.1). Classification (NCBI taxonomy): domain Eukaryota; kingdom Metazoa; phylum Chordata; class Mammalia; order Rodentia; family Sciuridae; genus Marmota; species Marmota flaviventris. The sequence continues at coordinate 119,219,343 of NC_092503.1, forward strand.
TCCCCAGTGCCATCCTGCCTGCATCCTGGATGCTGTGGTGTGAACACAGGATAGTGCCTCGCTCACTCCAGGATCCTGCCTGAGATTTTTAGGACCTGGCCATTGGGTGCCCACTTCAGCAGCATGTAGCACCCAAGCAACCACAGGATCAGGAACAGAGGAGCATGCTGGCTTATGGTGGCAGAACAGGTCTCTGTGCAGCTGGACATCAATACACCGATGAAAGGGTTGGAGCCTGAGCGCCCCCCACCCCCAAGGGAACCGGAACTGTGAATGGTCTCTGATACCTGACCAGCAAACAATCCCCACTCCATTCCCGGGTGAGCTCACCCTCCTCCCCAGACCCCACACCTCCCCAGACCTCACCTGGTCTTGCAGCCCCAGCCCTGCAGTGCAGGGGAAACAGGATCCTCCCTCTTTCCCTGCCACTTGCCTCTGTGTGACTGCCACCCACAGCTGTCAACGGAATCGGCTGCACTGGGCCTGCTGTTTCCATTTGCAGCCGCTGGCAGCCCCCCAAATCCTACAGCCATCAGCCCAGCAGCTGTGGGGAAGTCAACTGCTGAAGTTCACTGGTGCAATGGAAGAAAACGTTTGGACAGCCCGCGCCTCTTACCCGAGTCTACCCCGGATTAGGCTGACATTTGAAGCGAATTTGGCTCCCATCCACCCGGCACACACTCTCTACCGAGACTCCTTCCTTCTTAAACATGAAAGTTCAAACTTTTCTCATCCAGGGACTGCCTTAATCATTTATGAAAACATGCCAGGATCCCTGTTCTAGCACCTGGTGCCCTCGATCAAGGAGGCAGGAGCTGCCTGCCCCAAAGGACGTAAAGAGAAAGGAGAGCCTTGGCTTATAAGAGGCCAAGCTTTCCTTATAATTAATGCGTCACTTCCCAAGCCATCTGCTCTCTCTTCAAACCTATCCATCATCTCCATAAAAAGTATAAACACATATACATTTAAAATCCAATTCAATAGAGCTGGTATCACAAGCACAATTCACAGAAAGTTCAGGAAAAACAAACCCCAGTGGACATCTAAACCACAGACCCTGCTCTTAGTACCCATCCCCTGTCCTTGGGAAAAACAGTTATGTGGCCTCCTCTTGAAGTTTTATGGCAGCCGCTTTTGTGATAAACCTCCATAAATAGAAAGGGAACCCAGAAGCAAGTTGGCAACTGGGACATTTCGAGGAGTATTTTAACCACCCGGAGAAATATTGACCAGGAAATCGGCAGGGATGCTATTGTAAAACTCAGCTGAGTCCCCAAGTCCCCTGCACGCTGTCAATAGTCCATGAGGCTGAACCAAAAAGGAATGCATTTTATCGGATTGTTTCGGGTCCAGGTTGTCGTTGTACATTGAGTGGACGCCACAGGAAATCGGAGATGCAGGAATGTTAATTTGGGTAGCAGATGTAACACACAAACAAGCAGCTCTGCAAATTGGAAATTAATTCTGGATGGACCCGCTCTGTGTCTGTTTTCCTCTCCATTTGCACCATGTCTGTATCATGGGGTCCTGGACGTATGGTTTCTGCTGTGTATCATTTCTCAGCAAATCATCTGTGAGTTAAAAAAAAAAAAAAAAAAAAGACCCTGAGCCATAGAAGGAAAAGAATAAAAATACCCCACAGGTCACCAAAGCCCGTGTCCCCTGGGGCACCGTCCTTGCCCAAAATACATCTCTCAGTGTTTTGCTTGACCCAGTTTGAAATGCCATCAACTCATGAGTCCAGTTGCACACCTCCGGCTCTGTGGGGAACGTCAGGGACTTTAAACACTAGGGCTTAACCACTCTCTGCTCCTCCCCCGGCTCCTGCGTCAGGTTCTTCGTCCCTCCTTGTACTTTGCCTAACACGGGCCACGCACATTTCTTACCAGGACTCTGAGCAAGGCAACCTTTTGCCACCTACCATTTTTCATTTTTATGCCTTCAGCTTTGGCACTTCCAGCAATCCCCAGGCTAATCTGGTCCATCCGAACCCTGCCTTCCTCTAGCTCCTGGCCTCCGCCTCTTTAAGGGAACCATCTAGAAAACAAGGCAGTGTTTGAGTCATCCCACCTCCCCCAGGTCCCCTCCTCCCCCACAGCTTTCCTTCTCTGTCAGCCCCTCTCTCCCACCCACATCCTCCATCTTGTGCCCCCGGGGCCTTGGTGACACAGTCCGGCAGTTCACCTGGCCATTTCCAGCCCAGACTTCTAACCTCCCCGGCCTTCCTGTGTTAGGTCTCTGTCCTCCCTGACGTTGGCTACATCTCCCAATTTAGTATCATCTGCAAATTTAATTAACATGCCGTCGCCTCCTTGTTCCAGGCCATTAATGAAGATGTTATGGCAGCACCCGGCAAACAATATTTCCAAGGTCACGAGGAGATGGGAGCTGAACTGCTAATGCTTGTGGTTGGAGCCATTTCCTCCGAGTTTTGGGAACTTCCTTTCTCGGACTCGGGGCAGGTTCTTGCACCTCCCGCAGCCTCAGCTGCTGCACATCTGTGGCGGTTCTCATTTGGAAAATGAAGAACAGGAGACTATGCCTTCTTTTTATTCTCGTCCAGTTTGTAGCAGGAGAAACAGGCATTAATTATTTTAGGCAGAGACAATGTACACAGTAAAGACGAGCAGCCATCACCGGTTACCCAGCCTAGTCTCCCTCTCCAAGGCAGAAACCACCACCTCGGGAAATGCCCAGCGGGGACCAGGGTGTCTGATAGAGAGGCAGAGACGACAGGTTCCTAGGTGGCAGACCCCAAGGGCTCAGCCCATAGTGAGGGGAGCAGAGTTCGCTTCACCCTAGCAGCTCATGCTGCTCACACTTGGTGGCCCAGGAGCAGGTCCCGAGCCCCAATGAGCCCACATTCTCCTCTTGCCTCACAGTGAGCTCCTTGTGAACCCCAATTTGCCTGCCTTCCTCACCAAACCACAGATATCACACTGCAGTACAGCAAATTACTTGGATCTGAAATACTGAATCATGGGAGATTCAGCACTATCCACGATAATGTATTCATGCTCAAAAAACTGATCCCAGGTTATTTAGTGTTTCCAGCACTTCCCTTCTCCCCGAACCTCACCATAGGCCCATCTCAGAGTTCGAGGCTCCTAGGCCTCTCTCAGACAGAAGGTCTGGAAGGTATCCCTGGCCCAGAACCCAAACTGGCCTTGCAGAGACAGGGTGCAGATCTCAGAGCCCTGGTGTGCATGGGCCTCAGGAAATGGCCTGGACTTTCTCCTGTGCTGCACAAATAGGCCTGGCCCACCACCGGTCCTCCCTCGAGCCCAAGCCCAACTTCTCCAAGGCGAAGCACACACAGGAACAATTGCCCTTGGCTGGTTGGGCAGCTCGGACTGTGGCGCACTCAGACGCCTTAGGCTGCTCAGGAAGACAGCAGCAGGTTTGGGGAACTCACCTGGGGCCACTGTGTATCTTCCCCGGCTGTACACCTGGATGTGGTCAACTCCCCAGAGCTGAGAAGCTGAAAAGCAGGGGTTAAAACCTGAATTCAGAAGCCAGATACCCTGAGTTGGAATCCTGGTGCTGCCATTGGCATAGCTGTGTGACTTTGGGCTGGTTGTTTCACCTCAGCTTTCCCATGTGTGAAATGGGACGATAACCATACCGACCTCTTGTGAGATTTTAAAAAGCTGACTAATGTCTGGCAGTTGTTTATTATATACTCCAGTTGCTGTTGAGGTCAGGAACCAGCAATGTTTTCTATAAATATCCAGATACTAAATATTTTTGGCCTTGTGGGCCATGAGGTCTCTGTCATATGACCCAACTCTGAGGTTGTGGTCCTATAGATAATGCATCACTGAACTCGAGAGTGGATGTGCCCCATGAAAACTACTTACAAACTTGAAAATTAAATTCAATGTGTCTTAATATTATTTGGATTTTTTAATTATTAAAAAATGTAGGGCTGGGGTTGTAGCTCAGTGGTAGAGCATTCGCCTCGCATGTGTGAGGCCCTGGGCTCGATCCTCAGCACCACATAAAAATAAATAAAATAAAGGTATGGCGTTCAACTACAACTAAAAAATAAATTTTTAAAAAAGTGTAAAAAATTATTGCTAGCTCACAGGCTGTATAAAAAAGGTGGCAGCTCTGGTCTAGGTGTGAGAGACGCAGGTGTTATTGCACCCCACCCTAACAACCCACAGTACCTGTGGAGCCCCCCACCTCCCCAGCCCATGACAGTGACCTCATCTTAAGAGCCCCTCTTGAAACTGGGGCAGTGAGACCCCCATCAGGCAGATTAAGGGGCTCAGCTCTACCAGGGCATTCAGAGTTCTAATTCCTCAAGATAAATCCCAGAGATTCCAGAGATTTCCTTGCACATCCGCCAACTCTGCCAGCCCAGCGTGCTGGAGGAGGTCTGACTGGAGATGCAGAGTAGATGGCCGCGCACAGAGACCCTGCTGGCAGGAAGCAAGCCGCCAGCCTCCGCCATCTGTTTCCATTAAGCTTCGCTGAGTGGGGAATTTAGAGGTTATCTGTGTTGGGTTTGAAGCACTGTGAACATTTGTTTCTTTCTGAAGGGAAAAGCCAGAAGACTGAGAGGGCAGAAGTTCTTGGGCATGAAGCAAGCCCCATCTGGAGGTTTGAGGCAGCCCCTCGGGAGCTGCTGACGGCCAGCATGGTGGCCCTGGGGAAGTGGCCACAGCCCACCTGAGCCTCGGGATTCCACACCCAGACCATTCCCCACCTCAGCCTTTCCCAGCTCCAAAGCCTTCACCCATCTCGAGTGGCCTCCAGCATGACGCTTTCATTACAGATGCTTCAAGATACTCTAAGGACCCCAGGATCCCTCCATCAAATCCTTCTGCTTGGTTCCTCAGGGCCCCACCCTTGACCTGGCTGAGGGCTCCCAGCCCACACAGGGGACCTCCTGTGCAGCTCCCACCCTCTGTGAGATCCTCCCACCTGTGCATGCCCTGCATCCCCCACCCTACCCTGTGCCACACCTGGCCACACCCAGCCTTGACCCGTATATGAAGTGACTTTGCAGCAGGGTCACAGAGGGGCTATTTCACTGTGCCTCAGTTTCCTTATCTGTGAAATGGGGAAACGAGAGCACAACCTCATGGGGTTGCTGATTTTAATTAGAACATGTCTGTCAAGCACTCCCTGAATAATACCGTGTTCTGGGAATGACACTGGCCGGCAGCAGCAGCAAGTGGGGTTCCCTGGGTCACAGTCACCCCTTCCCTCTTCGAATCTCTACCCTTACTGTGTGAACTACACAATGACCACAAGACATTTCTTGCCTGGGTGTCGGGCCACCCCAGTACTGCAAACATCCAGAGCCTCTGTGCCCCCACCCCTCTATGTCACCTTTGCTCCCTGGTGGAGTCTGGCCCTGCACAGGCCTGGGTCTGGACTCAGCCATCTTCATTAATTGATTGAAACCCCCAACACACACACACACACACACACACACACCTACCTTTCTTTCATGAGGGGATTGGGGAGGAAGACCAAAAAGAAGTTATTTCTGATACATCGCTCTGACAAGCTGACAGAGAATCTGATCAGTGAAAAGCTGGCCCGGGGATGCTCAAAACACCACATATTTAAGGGGGGAACAAAAAGACTTTTGATAAAATGGCCCTCTGAGTGGCACTGAGTTTTAAGTGGACCCACGAGTGCCACCTGGACGTGGCTGGCTTCCACAGAACCCTGGCTGACCAAAGAGGCCTTCCAGGAAACCCCCAGAAGCCCAGGGCATGGCGGGCCCTGCCCATGGTTTCCATGAGCCTCAAGAATCCAGCTCCCCACCCAGAGCCCCCAACGGTGTGGGCAAAGGTTAATGGGCCCCAAGGGGAAGAAGGGAGGTATATAAGGGCCCATCAGACTAGTGGGACACCAGAGGACAAGCCGAGACCCCTCCAGCCTCCATCAGACCTCGCTGGTGAGTAGCCACAAGAGGAAGAGGGCGGGACTTGCCAACACAGAGGTTCCAGCTGGAGCCAGCTCCATGCAGGGCTGTGGGGGAGCTGACCCAGCCCTGTGTCCCTCTGCCACCTTCAGAGGCCTAGCTGGGTTCAGAGGGAAAGCCCTGCACTGACTCCCAAGGGAATGTGTTAAAGTCCCCCATGGGGGCAGCCGCAGGGCTGAGGCTGGGGGCTGGAGAGAGGCAGCCGGGGCAGCTCCGAGCAGATCCACAGCAGCCCAGAAACCCAAGCCCAAGCTCGGCAGGGACCCAGGCTCCTCTTGGCGTGGCAGCTTAGCTCTGGAAAGTTAAGAACAATCTAGTCCCAAGGGAGACCCTACAGCTAAGCAAGACAGGCTTGGCTGGGGACAGCAGCTGTCCAGGGAGGGGGACGGTCCCCTTCATCCAGCGCAGAGCCTTGAAAGCAGAAGCCCATCCCTGCGGTGGGGGAGCGGATTCCCGCTCTGTCCAGCTCCCCCTCCCAGCCGCCAACGCAAGTGAACGCAGCTGACGTGCCGCTGCCAGTGGCTCAAGAAAATGAGCTGCAATTGGATTTTGCCTTTTTTTATTTAAAGTTTTTATTGATTCTTATGGAGTGAATTAAATGTGAACAGCAGAATGGAAAGGGATCTAAGCACCTCTGTGAAGGAAATGGGACCCACAAATGTGACACATCCGTCTCTGCTGGGAGGGAAAACAGGGCCCTGGGGACTCCAGGGGGCGGGGGAGATAGGAAGGAGGGGCAGGCGATGGGGGCTCCGCCACTCCCACCATCCTCAGAGCAGCTCTTGTCTCCAGGCCCCTGAGCAGCCTGGGCTTTCCCAGAGGTGACCTTCCATGGGTCACCGTCCTCCCCAACCTATTGGGAATTCATATGCACCTAGGTTGGAGGCTCGGGTGTTTGAGTGCTTGCGTTCTTGCTCGTGGTATTAAAATGGAAAGGAGGAAGAAAGCAGGGCTGGGTGTGGTGGCACAGGCCTGTAATCCCAGCAGCCCCGGAGGCCGAGGCAGAAGGGTCACAAGTTCAAAGCCAGCCTCAGAGACTTAGCAAGGCCCTAAGCGACTCAGTGAGATCCTGTCTCTAAATACAAATATAAAGGGCTGGGGATGTGGCCCCGTGGTTAAGCACCCCTGGGTTCAATCCCCGGTACCAAAAGAAGAGAAAGGAAAGTAGGGAGGAGGAGGCAGAGGGTGGGCGAGGAAGGCAGCAGGGATGGCAAGAAGGCAGAGGGGGTGCTGCTGGGGGGAGGCTACATGTGCCCGGCTGTGCCACCCAGGTCCAGGACCATTCTGACCCCTTTCGAACTCTCGCACCTGCAGTCCCACACCCACCTGCTCCCTGGCAGCACCGGGGTCCCCTGCAGCCTGCCTTCCTGCCAGCCACTCCAGGCATACCCACTTCCAGGACTCCCCACCGCCCTCTCTGCATCCCGGGGTATGGCAGCTTGCAGAGAGAAGGCCCTCACACTGTTGCTTCTGGACGGTGGCCACCAGGCAGCCAGATGCCCCGGAGCTGGGGAGGGACGAGTTCCAATGCTCATCCCACTGAGCTCCTTTTATCCACCTGGCTCTTACTCTGCCTGGGTGAAGGTCTCGGCCTTTTCTCCTGTGCACCTGGGGTCGTGGCCAGAGGCTTCCAGGTAGAGCTGCAGTTGATGAGCCTGGATCGTCTCTAACCGTCCCAAGGAGTGCCGCCTGGGTTCTGTTGATAATCTAGGAGTTCTTTCTTTGAGCAATGAGGTCCCTCCTGCCTCACAAGGAGACCAGCTGACCCCAGAAGACCTCACCTAACCAAGGGAAGGGCTGCATGGTGTATGGCACAGGCTGGGTGGCCTTTCCCAGGAGCTTGGTCAGCGGCCACCACTCTGGGGCAGGGAGGGTACCCTGAGTTCATCTGGGAAAGCTTGGGTTCAGAGAGGCCAACCACTTTCTCAGGGTCACACAGCTGGCGTGTGGACCAAAACAGATTAGCAGTCTATCACCGTGCCCTAAATCTAGTGACAGGAGCCCCTTGTCCCTGGCCAGCTCCAGGATGGTGTCCTGCAAGGCCATGGCTGCCCTGCTGGTGGTACACGCAGCCACCATGCTGGCCTCCCAGACAGAAGCCTTTATGCCCATCTTCACCTACAGTGACCTCCAGAGGATGCAGGTAAGGAGCCCTGTGGGCGGGTAACATGGCTGCACCAGTCCCTGAGTGGCCCAGGCTGAATCAGGGCTGGCATCTCTGAAGCAAGCTCTCCACCATCAGCTACCTATGCCAGGGCCACCAAGCAGAGTGTCAGGACCAGAGAACCTGAAGGCCAATGGTCCCTCCATGTCAGTGGCTCGCTGGGTGACACCTTTCCCATCTCTGCCTGTCGTTCAGACCGAGTTTTCAATTAACAAGCCAATTACTATTTCCTGGGCCTCTCTGTGCCAGGGGCTGCCCTGGTGAGGGGCCTGATCATGCAGGAAACCTAAGCCCCATCCCTGCTTTCATGGAGCAGACTGGGAGCTGGGACCCAAACCACAAATCACAGAAAATTAACAGTCGAAGGCAAAGAGAGATCACGAGGTGAGAGGAGATGAATTGTCCCCCAATTGTCTGGTGTCTGTATGGCATTTGACTCCCTGTAACCAAGAAAGGAAGAAATGGGACTTTTGTGCCCCAGCCTGAGACCAAAGCCCCAGCAGGGCCAGGTGTTTGTTAGTTCTGTAGGGGTCTCATGGCTCTGTGGCACGGCCTGTCCCTGCCTACACACCATGTGGGACAGGTCTCCACACTCCCAAGGAATGGGGCCCTTTGCAGAGACCTGGCTGAACCCAGCTGCCCCCACCAGGGCAGATGCCCCCCCACAGACCTTCCTCCCACACCCGCCAGCTGCTCACTCTCCCCAGAGGACAACCCATCTCCTCGAATCACCCCCTCAGCAGGTGCATAGCAGAATCCCAAGAGTGCCATTAGAGACACCAGAGGAGTGGGGTGTGTCTGATCTCAGTCCTGGGGACCTGGTACTCAGCGTGCCAGGTAAGATTTGGGGTTGGATAGAAATAGACAAACTCGGTGGAACACAAGTTAGCAAATTGGTAACCAAAGGACGCGACGTATTCATCCATTGCACAGTTTCCCTTCCCGTAATTGCCAGGCGCTGGGATTTTTATGAAGAAGCTGCAAACTCCTTCTTCCATAATTCATCTCCCTGTCTTGCCTCTTATAAATCACTTCCCAGGGACTCTGAGTTCTGGGCCACCCCATGGCGCCCTCACAGGCTGGGCTGTCTTGCTACCTTTTATATAGGCTCTCGGCTACGAAAGACACATTTTCACACTTAATATGCACCGAGGGCGGCCGTTATTCTCAGCGTTTTAACTTAATTAACAGTAACAATCTGGGTGCAGTGTTTTGACCGCAAAGGAGTGCGCTCCCCTTGGAGCCGGGCTGTGGGCGAGCAGTTCCAAGGGCGGTCCTCAGCCTCAGGTACCTGCGACTGCTCAAGCAGGAGACACCTGGTGACAAGGTTCTCTTGTCCTTGGGAGTTCAGGCCAGTGCTGAGCGACTGGAGATGGGCAGGGGGCCTCTGGTGGGTTGAGGGAGGGCAGTTATGTGCAACGTAATGCTGTGCCCCTAGGAAAAGGAACGGAACAAAGGACAAAAGAAATCCCTGAGCGTGTGGCAGAGGTCTGAGGAGGAAGGTCCCCGAGACCCCGAGGAGACCTCAGAGGAGGAAGAAAACAAAATGATCAAGGTAAGAAAACAGCGAAGAGAAACTGAGCCCCGTGGAGGCAGGGCCCACTAACCTCAGCCAGCCCTGGAATGTTCTAGGACATCCAAGCAACAAGCTCCATCCTGGTAGAGGGACACAGCCACCACCAACGAGACAAATTAATCATTTTAGGCACCAAGGAAGAATGTATGGTTGGGAGTGGCTGGGGGCAGTCTGGGGCACTGCCTTGTGCAGGGGAGGGGCAGGGAAGGCCTCTTGGAGGAGGTGACATCTATTTCAAACCTGATGAAGAGAAGGAGCCACCCAGGCAGAGTTGAAGCAAAGGATTTTGGGAAAGAGCAGCAGTGCACAGGCCCCGCTCAGGAGCATTGTTGGCCCTCGGCCTCATGGCTGGGCTTACGGAAGAGCAAGAGGTGGGGGGGACAGCTCAGGCAGGGCCTAGTGCAATTGGGGTTCAAAGCAGCAACCTGACCAACTTAGAAAGATCTAGGGCAGCGCAAATGGAGACCATCAAGAGGCAGCTGCATCCCCAGGAGAGAGATCTTGAGGGCAGCCGTTCCCTCCCTCCCCTCCTAGGCAGGAACAGGAGCTGGCCAGGGCCTGGGACCCTGGGAGGCAGGGACTGTCCGGCCTGCAGGGGGCCTTGAACTGCCGGCCCAGACAGCTCTCCAGCTTCCAAGACCCCTTCATTCAGGCAATGAACAAATACATTTTACAGTGTGCAAGGCACTGGGGACAGAGTAGAGAGCAGAGCAGACGGTAACCCCCACCCTTGTGGAGAAGGAAAAGGTACTGAAAGGAAACACCACAAACAAGATAAATAAACACTGTAACATGGTCGGTATCAGTAGGCGCTATATGGAGGAAGATGGACCAGGACGAGGAGGCGAGGCGAGTTGCAATTTTAAATAGGGGGGCAGAGCAGGCTTCATGAATAGATGGTATTAGTGCAAAGACTTAAAGAGAAGGTGCAGTGGGCCTTGGGGATGTCTGGGAGAGGAGCTGTCCAAACAAAAGAATCCTCAATGCAAAGGTCCTGGGGCAGAGGAGGACCTGGTGCATTCAGGAAGAGCAAGGAGGCTGACTCGGCGTTGTTTAGACTGAGTTCACTCCACTGAGGTAGGAGCCCTTGGGGACCTTTGAAGAGAGAAGGGGCATAATCTGATTTACACTTTAAAGGGTTTTCCCAAGCTGCTATGTTGAGAACTGAGGGTGCAAAGGCAGAACTAGGAGAGACCACCAAGAAGGCAGGAGGGGGATGAGAGAGCCCAAACTGGAGGGAGGTCACGGTAGAGGGAGGACAAAGTGGCTGGATTTTGGAAATATTTTAGAGATAGAAGCCCATGGGATTTTCTGAAAGAATGGATATGGAATATGAAGAAAGAGAAACATAAAAACCAACTTCAAGGTTTGTGGCCAGAACAGCTAGAAGGGCAGATTTGCTACTAAGAGAGCAAAGCCTCTGTTGGCTGAGAGCGGGAGATAGAAGATCAGGAGGTCAGGCTGGACCTGGGAACTGTAGTTGCTGCTGGCATCCAGGTGGAGATGTTGCACAGGCAGGTGGACGTGCAAGTCTGGATTCAAGAGCAAGGTTAGGACTGGAGATGTAAGCGTGGGAGTCACCAGGGAGCAGATGGAATCCCAAACCAGAGAGGGTGAGGGTCTTGCTGGGCCACACAGGAGTGGGGCAGAGTGAGCCAGGCTCCTCACCTCACGCCTCCCTCTGGACGAGGCCCAGGGAGCTTTCCAGTTCTGACTGGCGTGTGGCCCAGAGAAGGACCTCCACATTCTCACTGCACTCAGCAGGGTGGGACTCCTCTTCTCCCTGCACTCACCACAGTCACGGTCACGGAGGGGACAGGGTGAGTCAGGCCGCTGGCAGGGACCAGGGGCACCTCTGAATGGCCTCTAACTTCGCCTGAGCCATAGAACACATACAGCCAACGGATGTCCCTCCTGGGGAGGCGTGGGGTAAGGACCCCCCCCCACACACACACACACCCCTTTTTGTCTCCTGACATCCATGCTACTCGGGGCTGGGAGGTCCTTCCCGGGCTACAGTACAACCTCCTCATCTTGGAGGAAGGACCACAGAGACACTCCTCAGGAACCTCAGCCCTGAGGGCCTGCTCTTTCCCACACCCCAGGAGACTGGGCCACTCTCCCCGGAGAAACCAGGGATCTCATGTCTGTGAGCTGCTTTGTGCAGCAAAACCATTAACCCAGGAAGTGCAGGGGGTGAGGGCAAGATTGGCCAGCACCCCTAGCTCTGCCTCAAGGCCATAAGCACCCCTCTTGGTGGACAGCTCCTGTAAGTCCCACTGTGTCCCCACCTACAAGAGAAACAGTAACTTGGGGGTAGAGAGCACAGACCCTGCAGCCAGGCCCCCATAATGTCTTCTTCCTGGGCTGCTCTGTGTGGCCTGAAGCAAGTCATCTTTGTCCTCAGTTTCCTCATCTGCAGAATGGGCCCTCTGACAGGCTGCACCTCACAGGATCATTTAATATAGATAAGCCCCTTGGAACCAGCCTGGGCCCTGCTGAGCTTAGCTGTTGGTTAGGGGAGGTGAGTTCCCTCCCTGTGGAAAGCCAGGCGGGGTTCCTGGAGCCCCACCCAGCCGGTTTCAGCTTCTACCTCAGGGGGAAGTCTCAGCAGGACTCTGCCCCCTGGTTAGAACTGGGACTGGAGCTAGGACTCTCAGTGGGACCCTGAGGCCCAGGGGATAGGCCACCAGCTGGATGAAGCGGCTCCCTAAGCCCTCCAGGCACCTGTAGGGCGCTCAGGGGTTAAGGGCCCTCTCCACGCCTCTCTCTTCTTGTTAACGCTGCCTTATTTCACAGCTGACTGCTCCTGTGGAAATTGGAATAAGGATGAACTCCAAGCAGCTGGAAAAGTACCGGGCCGCCCTGGAAGGGCTGCTGAGTGAGGCGCTGCCCGGTAAGGGTGGGCGGCGGGCGGAGCGCAGCGGGGTCTCCGCGGCTCCCTGCGCCCACCCTGGGGGTCTATTGCAGCAGGCATCCCCCCCTCCCCAGCAGGGTTTGAGGACAGCTTGTTTGTTTTTCTGCTTCGCACTTGAGAACGGAGCTGCCTTCTCCTCCTGGGGCACAGCCCCATCTCAGAGGGAAGGACACTCAATCACAGGGCGGGCTGATGGCTGCTGGTGGCCAAGTGGCCCCATCCTCCAGCTCAGGGGCCGTCTCAAGCCCTGGCCTCCAAGGCTCAGGCCGGTTCCAGACGTCCTCTGGCAGAGGGCCACGACAAATCAACCCCGGGGCCTCCCGGCTCCAGATATTCTCATTTCTTCCCAAGCACCACCGAGGCCGGGAGGCTGCTGCAACGGGAACTCTGGATCAGCTTTTCCTTTTTTTTAATCTGTTCTGCAAATCGAAGTCCTGCGCCCCATTTGGCCTTGCCGATTCAAGCTCTGCCCGAGATACTTGTGCAAAGCTAGATCTTGTCTGACAAACAGCCACTAATTACTTCTTCTAGTCCAGGAGGAGAGGCGAGAGACTCGAGGAAGTGGTGTTACAGAGGGAGAAACCCAGAGGTTAAATGATTTGCCCCAGGCTAGAGAGAGCTTCCAGTGCCTTCCAAAACGCCCATCCCTCGCCCCCAGTGCCCTGCTCCCCCGACCTGCAGCAGGTTTTAGAAGGCATTCTGTGGACTCTACAGAGCAGCAATCCTGTACTTTTCCCCAGCAGCCAAATGACGCTCCTAGGAGAAAGGTGGACCCTCCCAGGAAGCCCTACACACCTGGATGAGCCGAAAATCCTGCCCCACCCACAGCTGGCCTCTGAAGCCAAGGGCCCTCTCCAAAGCAGATCCCTCGCCAGCAAATAAAGCATGAAATACACAGAGATGACTTCTTTATTTAATATTCTAATTTCCAAAGGGCAAACTCAGGTCATGAGGCAAAGTGAAGGGGGCTGAGGAACTGGCCATAAATGGTGCATACATTAGCAAAATGTGTGCCTTTTGTAAGTATCAAGCTCAAATATTAACTCGGGTTGGTGGAATGGGAGGATCTGTCTGGCCCTTCCATTATGGGCAAGGAAACTGAAGCCCAGAGAGATGGCAAAGCAAGGGCTAGAATCCAGGTCTCTTGAATCTTGGTCTTTTTTCTGTGTACTGACAAGCTGAAGGTCTGATGGGCCTGAGGATTTCAGGGCCTCTGCATCAACCCCGTGCTGAGTAACTTCCAACCAGCCCTTTAACCTCAATGAGCCTTTGCAAAAGCAAGGTGGTAATATCTGCCTTGAGATCTGGGGACCGAGGCACCAGCAAAGAACAAATTACTATTATTATTATCACCTTGTGACTACATACTCCAGCATCCGCAGCAAAATTGCACAGCCAACCCACTTATTTCTGCCTTCTAAACAAAACTGGATGGGAAATTTCATTCTAATTTAATTTTACATTAATGAATGTTCATTTATTTATAAACTGGGGCCCTACAGGAATCGCAGCTCCCTCCACCCATAGGTTACCAGCAACTAGACGCAGTGTCCACTCTGTATTGCCACCTCACCACCCGCCACGAGCAAGGGCTCAGCCACAGATGATGGTCACCAGGGCAAGAAGACTCCGACTTTCCAAAAGGGCCCATGTTTGGGTATTCTGACTTCTCCTGAGGAACACCCAAGCCTTCCATGGGACCCAGGCCCTGCCCTACTTTGTGTTTCCACACATTTCTGTCACACATCCTAATCAACCTCAGAGCAGCTGCAATTTCCCAGGAAATGCTGCCAAAATCTGGTACTGAATGGAGAGGGCTGCTGCAGGGGCATGCTGCAGGGGAAGGCAGAGCAGGACAGGAATCCCCACCGCACACCCTGGGAGGAGCTGCATCCGGGACTGGTCCTCGCCCTACAGAGTTTCCCCCATGTCAGTTCACCCAATTATTTGTAACATCCTCCAAGAAGCAGGAAAACAAGAGGTTCAGGTCTCTCCAGGAAAAAAAAAAAAAAAAACAAACAAACAAAAAAAACCAGTGCATGTTCTTCCCTCGACCTATGCTGCAATCTGCCCCTCCACCAGCAGGAGGTGCTCCTTCCTACCCCACCCTATACCATTTGGGGAATTTTCCCTAAGATGGGGGGCAGGGGTTGGAGAACAGCACTGAAACCCACACCAGGGAAGGAAATGGGACCTCTAGGCGATCTAGTTTTGAAATGGGAATTGGTTCTGCAAGCATAGCACCTGGGCAGGGCCCTGTGTGTTCCTGTAGAAAAGCCCTGTTCAGCACTGCAGCCTGGCTGTCCATGACCCTCACCCTGGGGCCTCTGATGTGTTTCTCAGTAATGAGTCACAGCAGGGACCCAGCCACCACCTACATCTGTATGCACAGTGCCCCTGCGGCCTGCTTAGAAGTGGCGGCTCCTTTCTTCCCTCGTTTTCCTCCTCCTGCCACTCTTCGATTTCTCAAAAACAGCGCAAATAATTCTTCTTTGCCAACAAGCTCCTCCAGGTTCCAGGGCAGCAGACTCGATTGCTTAGGGGACATGCGCAGCCCTGGAAGAAATGAAAATCGGAGGGAGGTGGGGGAGGAATCGGTAAGCTGAGCCAAGAGAAAAAGACCATGTTGTCACAAAACAAGAAAAGAGATGACACTCCTGGTTAAAGATTTTGAATGTGTCAAACAGAAACCAGTCAGAGTCGGAGATGGGAGGGTGCCCAGGACAACCTGGAGACCAGGGGACCATCCCTGATGCGGACTCCCAAAGGTGTATCCAGCACAATCTGCAAGAACCTCTGTGGTTAACAGGTACATTAGCCTGCGTGGTCTGGAATGTTCTTTACACTTAACCGGACCACGGGTAATTACCAAGCAACCTGAACCTGGCTTCACAAGATGGAGATGATGAAGTATTTTCTCGGTAACCGCTTCAGTGTGATTTCATAATTACCCAGCTACGTGGATTTGCCATGAAATTGAATAGTTAAAAGCAAAGAGTAATTGCCTGATATCTGTACTCTGTAATTTAGTATAATCTAATCATGGACAAAGCCCAAAAGAAAACACTCTGAAAGCGTTACATTTTTCTCCACACACCATTTATTATTGACATCGGCTAATGTATTCCATGCGTCTAAAGGAACTCTAACCCACGCATACCAAAGTGTAATCGTGGCCAAAAGGGTCAGTGTTTTATTTCGTTTCCATCAGATTATGAAAAGCAGGTGGCACAAGTGTCCACCAAACCTGTTCTGGTATTTTCCTGAGACTATTCATCCCCTTCACTGACACATCCCCAGACCTGGAGAGAACATGGTGGCTTCCTCTTGCACAAAGCAGACACAAGGAGGCAAGAAGTTGGGAGCTCCACAGGTCATCCCAGTCCAAATCTAAGCCACAAATGGCTTCTTCTTCTTTTTTTTTTTTTTTGTCAGCACTGGGGGTTGACCCCAGGGGCATTTTCTGCTGAGCTACATCCCCAGCCCTTTTTGGGACAGAGTCTCACTAAATTCCCAAGGGCCTCACTAAATTGCCCAGGCTGCCCTCAAACGGCAATCCTCCTGCCTCAGCCTCCCCAGTGGCTGGGATCACAGGCCTGTGCCACTACACCTGGCTTACACTCACTCCCCATCCCTCAGTGTGATGCCACCTGCAAAGCGGTTGAGAGGAAGCCTAGAATAGCTAAGGACCCCGGGTTGGGGCTGGGGCTCAGTGGTAGAGCGCTTGCCTAGCTCGTGGGAGGCCCTGGGTTTGATCCTCAGCACCACATAAAAATTAATAAATAAAATAAAGCTATTGTGCCCAACTACTTCTTAAAAAAAAATAGCTAAGGACCTCAACGAGGTGGATCAAGGACGAGTCCACAGTCGGAGAGCATCTTAGAGGATCTGATAAATGTGTGCAGGGCTTTTTGCAGGAAGAGGAGAATGGAACCCACTAAAAGATTTATGGCCATTATTATTAGTATAAGGCTCCGCAGAGACAGAGAGGCCAGCAGGAAGGCAGGCGGTGTGGTGGCCCTCCAGGAATCCAGAGGGTGCTCTGAGCAGCCCTCGCCTCTGCTAAATGTGTGGATGTGGTTACTAAGTAGCTGTAGACACTGCAGCCTCTTTTTCCTCTTTTGCCTTTAATAAATCAGAAGACTGACAGCAGCCTGAGCCACTCACCTTTACCAAACTCCCACTAACGATGAGAAAGGAGGGCGCAGCCATGAACTTTTACAGTGTTTTCCTTTTCTTTAGAATATGCTTTCCCTCATCTGACAGGCCCCTGGGACAGCCAGGTGGACAGCGGTGGCTGAGGAGCCCTGAGGCCAAGCCCATCCCAGGGACAGCATGTGGAAGGTTCTGCAGGGCAAAATAAAGAACAGGCAAACCAACCCCATTAAAATGGGTAAAAGGGTGCCTTGGGGGTGAAAAATGTCAATGGAGGACAGAGGAGGCCACAGAATTCCAGGAAAGGGGCAGGGCCAGAGCTGGGAGCTCGGAAGGCAAGCGGAAAGGCGGAGCCCTGGGAGGCAGTGGGTTACCACAAGGTTTCTCTCAGAGCTGGTGAAGAGGGGTGCTGCCGGGCACCCACTGTTAAGAAGTTGGGAGCCTGGGAGCCTGTGGATGCTCCATACCAAGGCCTGTTAGACCCAGAAGCCACCGTGGGGGCCATGGGTGGACCTGGGTGGCTGGAGACCACCACTACAAACATGCTGGGTTCCAGGCCAGAGGAAAGTCGACAAGATGTGGGGGAAGAGCTGTGGGCCATTTGGCCATAGGTGTGTATAAAAGTGGCAGCAGCATCTCTGGATACAAAGAAGATCAACAAAGCCCCCACTGTGTCCCACTACTGGGGTGGCTCCCATCAGTCTACATTTTTAAAGCGCCCTGAGATCCATTGTGATGGAACAGACCATAACTCTGAAACACTGCAACGTTCACTTTGTTTAAGCATCAGTTTCAAGCCCTCTCAGAACACACAGGGCCAGTATTGATGCCGAAAGGCTCATTCTTTATATATTGAACTGCACAGCTGCAAGGAGTAGCACAAATGTTACCAACTCATTTGTCATGCAAACAGTGCTTCAGAAAGAAATAAAATACTATTATGTGGTATATGTGTTAGGCAATCACTATATCAAATCCATGGCATTCCGTGCAAACACAGGCAGAGAAAAGGAAAACAACACTTGGTGAGAGAAATCGCACCACATGGGAGCAGCTAAGTCGGGGAGATGGGGAGGCTAACAACGGAAGCCTGACCGTGCAGAGGCTGTAATTTTCCCAGCAACGTGGCCAGTGTTGAATACCCCTGAGGTACAGCAAGTGGCAGGAATGCAAAACCCTCACAGAGGAGCATGGCCCAGGGTCCCAGGGAGGGAATGGATTGATGTAGGTCTGCTGGGTAAAGCTGCAAGGAGATACCAGGGAGGGGGGCTGGGGAAGGCAAGAACTAATGGGAGGGCTGGAAACACTAAGCGCGCAATAAATGCTGGGAAAGGGAGCTGATGAAGGATGTGGAAGGAATATGAAGTGAGCAAGGGAGGGTGGGTAAGACAATGAACTATAGCTCTACTTCCATTGCCATCACTTCCCATGCTTCCCTTAGGGGCTTCCTGCTAAGGGCCTTCTTGTAACCAAATCGCCTGCCCTGTGGGAGGGTCTACACAGCACTGGCAGGGAAGATTTGGGTTAAATATAAACAAGTAAGAGAGTGTGCCAGGCACTGTCCTAAGCACCTTACACAAATTATTTCTTCTAATCCTTAAATAGCAACCCTATAAGGTTTATTGGCAAACAGGCTAGAAATGTTAATTGGATATGATCACATATCTAATAGTTGTAGAGTTGGGATTTTAAATCAAACTCTCAGATCCAGAGCCCACATCTTACAACACAAGGACAGCATCAAGATTGGGAGTCTCTGGGGTCTCCCCTTACCTATCTCCCCTTATGAGAATCCTACCACGCAGCCACGCGGCCTCCTCTGAGCAGCCTCACCTGCCGACTCCCAACCAGGGCATTTGGCTTTTCTGTTTTTCTGATGGGTGGGGTGTCCTATTCCAGGCTGGAGCACATGGAGGCCAGAATCTGTCCTAGGGCAGTGCTGCGTGCACTTGGCGCTTAACTTCGGCCAAGTGCAAGGCCAGAAAAAGAAGCCAGCCCACAGCAGACCGAAATGGGGACAAAGTCCCAGGGCATGCCACTGCCCAAACAAAACCCGATCAGACATTGGTCCTCAAGCACAGAAGGTGGCATATGATTTTGCCTCCTGACTGCTGGCAGTGGCTTGTCTCGAACTATTAAGCAATTCATCCATTAAATCAACCAGACTTTACTGAATACCTACCACGTGCCAGGGACTGCTCTGGGGATGAAGGACTCTGAGATAAACAACGCTAGACCTAACAAACAAGAGGAAAGGAGAGGGGCGGAGCAACAGGAGAAAACAAAAAATTAAAATTCATGAGACCTCCCCAATATGGCGGCTCCAAAGCCGAGTCAGACCTCCTCATCATGGCCGACTCATAGGCCAGTCGCCGACCTCCCCAATATGGCATCCGAGGCCGACCTTCCCATCATGGCGCAGGGCCCCGCCCGCTCCGCCGCGGCTGCTGGCGGGAGCAGTTCCGGGTGCGGTGCGCGCCGGGGGCGGGTGGGGGGCGGTGTCCTGGCCATGGCCGGCCTGTCGGACCTGGAGCTGCGGCGGGAGCTGCAGGCCCTGGGCTTCCAGCCAGGACCCATCACCGACACCACTCGGGACGTCTACCGCAACAAGCTGCGCCGTCTGCGGGGCGAGGCCCGGCTACGAGACGAGGAGCGGCTGAGGGAGGTGGCCCGGCAGCGGGGTCAGGACCGGCTGCGGGAGGAGGCTCGGCTACGCGAGGAGGCGCCGCTACGCGCCCAGCCAGCCGCAGCCTCTCTGCGGTCCGAGCCCTGGGTCTCCCCTCCGGCCTCGGGCCCGGCCTACACAACTGCCGGGGCCTATGGCGATCTCGGAGCCTCCGCATCTTCCTGGGCCGGGAGCCGCGGCCTGGCCTACCCCGCCCGCCCTGCGCCGCTCCGGCGACGCGCCTCGGTCCGGGGCAGCTCCGAGGAGGACGAGGATGCTCGGACGCCCGACAGGGCCGCACTGGGCCCGGCCCGCCGCTGGTGGGCCGCGTCCCCGTCCCTGGCGCGGCCGCCCTCTGCCCTCCTCAGTCCCGACCCGCGCCCAGGCCTGAGGGCCTCGCGAGCGGGCTCTGCCGGCGCCCCGCGGGCCCGGCCCGAAGTGGGGCGGCGGCTGGAGCGCTGCCTGTCTCGGCTCCTGCTCTGGGCCAGCCTGGGGCTGCTGCTCGTCTTCCTGGGCATCCTCTGGGTGAAGATGGGCAAGCCCCCGGCGCCGCAGGAGGCGGAGGACAACAGTACGTCCCGGGCCGGCACAGGGGAGGGCCGGGGGGCGCGAGTCCGCAGGGGCCACCGCCGGTCCAGCGCCAGGCCGCACAGCCCCGCGCCCTGTGGTGCCTCTGTCTTCCCAAACCCTCACTTCCCTTCTCCCCGGCACTGCATTGTCTTCTGCCTTCGCTTTCATTTCTTACTTAGCCCTCCCTTCTAAAGCCTTCCTTTCTGCCACATGCTGGCGGGGGGTTGAGTTCCCCAAACCTCTGGTTTTCCCTCTGGAGAGAAAGCCACACCCCCGCTAACACATCGACCCCGTCCCTTTTTGGTTCTTCCTTTTGGGTCTCTTGCTCACTCACACTTTAGTCCCTTTTGAAAGTCCCCCCACCCCCGCAAGGCCACCCCCTGATTTGACTGGCCCACAGAGAGGATCTGGTTGGGGTCCCAGCTTTGCAGTGCCAAAGAGACTATTTTGGACCATGGGACCTTCATTTGTCAAAAAGTTTATGCTAGCCCTGCCTGCGGAACAGTTGTTGAAGAAGCTTTTGAAGGGCTTAAACTGATCCCAACTGAGATGTTTCAATAAGGATTTGAGAGGATCTGTGATTCAAGGAGGGTTCCAGACATCCTCTGTCCACACTTAAGTTACATAATTAGACATACCAATGAGAGGTCTGCAGGATATGGTATGTCTCCTGAAAAGCTGAGGGTTTATATGCTTTCCAAATGGGAAATTTGACTGTCCCTTTACTCTGGGCTCTAGTAGAAAAACAACAACAAAAAAAAACAACCATAATTTCAATATAAATTTAGGTAAAAATGACACTATAGTTCACCAACTTTTAATATTCTTTGCAAAGCATGAATGTGATTAATACTATTCCCAGCTTCGAGTCAAGGCCACACCTTTTCAGTTGAAATACAGGAGAAAGCTAAGTCTTAGGTATTATGGCAAACGGATGTTTGGTTGTGTGCAAGTCTATGAGCCTAGGGAGACATTCAAGTGATTCCTCCACTGTGAGAGCAGTTGACCAATTCTGGGAGTAGTTTATCAACCTGCTAAAGAAATTAAGCAGAACTGAATGCCATGGTAGCTGTGTCATACAGTGTCATGTGCCCACTCACTACCAAAGTGCTTTAACACAACAGCTTTGGGAGCATATACTGGAATTACCTGGAGTTCCCCACCCAGATGGTATTCATCCCTATTTAACATATTGTTGTTTACTGTTAATAAAACTGTCACACATGTTGTCTGTTTGGAGCCTAACTCCCTGGGTTAAGCAAGGAAGTCCTATTTGATCCCATTTTACAGATAAGTTGTTGAGTTGCTTGAGAACCTGTGACCACTGGGATGAGGACCCAATTATCTAAACTGCTAATCCATGGTTGGGAAACGTGTACTTTTTATTGTCTCTCCATTTTAAGTGCCACATTTCCATGGCAACTTTCTAATCCCCTTATCTGTAATGTTTTACTTCTCCCAACTTTTGAGAGTGACTTTTAATCTCCTGTGTGTTTTTTTTTTTTTTTTGGTCTCAGTGAAATTATTGCCAGTGGACTGTGAGAGGAAAACAGACGAGGTGAGTTTGAGTTTCTTATATTTCTCCTCCATCAGGTGGAAACTTCCCCAGCAAAGATCATATTAAGGTCATTTTCAGGGAAAGCTTCCTGTAATGTACCAGAATCATGTCACATTCTGTGATGTTTTTGGCAGTGAAAGAGGACTTGAAATGCAGAGAACTGAGTCCCAAGGTCTAGTTCTGGGCTCATTACAGAGCCCTCCCATCAGTCATAGCACCAGGGACTTTGGTCTGTTGCCTGAGTTGATCCAAGGAGATGCAGTGGGTTGTTGAAGGGCCTCGAGCTTTCTGGCATCTGGCAGAAGTGCTGGTAGTTTCCAAGCATCAGGAGCTGTGTTCTCAATTCCATGTTCTCTGGTGTGCACTTGTGGCTCTGAAAACACTGTTCTGATTGGATGCATCAGAGGGGCTTGTTTGAAACACACTGTGAGTGGAATTAGCCCTCTTAGTCTGTTTAGATTTGTTGTATGAAGCCCTGATAATTCCTACAAATAATATTTGGGGGAGGCGAGCAGCCCCACTCATTTATGATTCATGCAGAAGCAGCACCGGAACGGAACCTGGATGCTGGTGCTGGTGTTAGTCTGGGGAAGATATGAGGCAGTAAATTTTCAGGTTATAAATCCTACCAGGAGGTGTCTTGTGCTGCTGGAGGGCATGACTTAGTAGTCTAATTACTAAGTGTACCATGCCAAGCCTCCGCAGCCTGGGGGCTGAGAAAGAAATGACGCATGGTCATCGGGACACCCTTGCATGGACTTCTGCACTTAATGAAGGGCATCCTGCTGCAGATAACCAGATTTATTTTCCCTTGGCTTCTGATGTGTCATATTTGGGGTGTTTTATAACATTCATTTGTTGCATTCATCCACCAAATACCATTGTTTCCCAGATGTTTTGCAAAAACAGATTGATAATAAGCTTACTCTGCCCCCAGCATAAATACTGCAGGTAATGATCAGAAGTGTTGCAGAAACAGAGGTGGCCAGAGGAGAAACTAGAATTTTGAAGACTGAAAGCAGAAACAGGAAAAAAATAACTTTTCTGTATGGTGATGTTAGTTTTGTTTGTCTTTTATTTAGAAAAGGGTCTCCTGGTTTCTAATTCTCAGTCTTTCACATCTCTAAGTGTGTCAGACCCCAAGTGAATGGCACATGTGCTCCCTGGCCTTCTATGAGTATCATGCTCACGTCCCAACAGAGTGAGCCCTAGTACATCCTCCAGGTCCCCACTAAAGATGTGCTCAGTAACCAAACAGCTTTTCTCACCTGCCAAGTGGCACTTCAGATGCTGAATATTCCGTATTCCCAAACCTGCATCAGAGCACAGAATAGCCTGTCCTGGGCCTTATCCACACAGGCTTGTTGGGCCGACTTCATGGGCTTATGAAATGGCCTTCATAGAGGGTAGACTCAGGAGCTGGCAGATGGGGACATACTTCCTGGCTCCTGGGATTCTTGCTAAAGTCTCCTTTGTGTGGCTCCAGTCTCATCCAGGACCCAGACAGGCATTTGAGTATCTGATAAGTGTTCTTTTCCATCTCCACCGTTGAGGACTGTGACACTTTGTGTTTTTCTTTCTGCATTTATCCTGCTGGGAATGTGGAGACAGGCTGGGAGTGGGTGTGTTGTCTTAATCAGGCCATCTCGTCGTCTGGTACCTTCCTGTTTCCTTTGGGTAGTGTCTGCTTATGTTGAGTGATTTGTATGTGAGCTCGCAAGAGTCCTGCCACAGTCCTTATGCAGAGGTCCCACCTAACCCTGTAGGAGGCAAGCCCATGGTTGGTGACCTTCTGCCCTGTGTCCTCTGAGCCCTACGAGATCTGGCAGTGATTCCTTTTCTCTCCGAGGAGTCTGGGCTGCTGGGTTCATCATCCCTCTTACTGGCCTTTATTCCAAGGAGCACTGCAGATGGCAGTCCCTTCGCTATTGTATCTGCTTCTGCTACACGGCACCCTTCTCAGGAGCTTCACCTGATATTTATCACCTCTATTCCTAGGCAAAGCACTTTGCAGAATTTCTGTGGGAAGCCATTCTCCCATGTGATTGGGCACCTCCCTGATTGGGTGTGAGATGTTCTGGCTAAACTGTGTCGGAACTAATCCCCACCCTCTCCAGGTGCGAGAGCCTATCCGTGTAGGGACATTGACCCTGAGACCAATCACTGACCCTGACCTTGGAATGCTGTCCCCCTCGACCTTCATTGGATGGAATTTTCCCCTGAATTTCTTGTTCCCCAATAAAAGGCCATCCTCTGGCGTGCTCTCTCTCTCTCTCCTGCTAGTCCTGAGTAAGCCTTGCTGCCCCACCGGGTGGTCCGAGGCAGGAGCCAGAGGGAGGGCCGTCTCAGACCTGGTCAAAGAAAAAGGTAATTGAGTCTTGTGTGTTTATTTTGATCTCACTAGTTAACTTCTATGCTACGAACCTCTTGTATGAAGCCAGCGTGCTGGTCGCGCGGCTGAAATTTCTTTTCTTTTCTTTTTTTTTTGAGACAGTATCTCACTATGTTGCCCAGACTGGTCTCAAATTCCTGGACTCAGGGGTTCTCCCATTCCCACCTCCTGGGTAGTTGGGACTACAGGCGTGCCCCATAGCACCCAGCTATTTCTGTTTTAAGAATTCCAGGGCTGAGGGTAGCATAACAGGGCCAAAGAGCAGAGAGCTCAGTGGTAGAGCTTTGCCGACCATGTCCACGGCCCTGGGTTCCATCCCCAGTACTGCAAAAAGAAATCAATTAGTTAAAATAATACCATGTTCCTTGCCATCAAGACATACCTGATAGTGCGGCCGTGGAGAGGTAGACACTGATGCGCACACCCATCGCCGGCGCCCGCTGACCAGTGTCCTGTGCCTTTTCAGTTCTGCCAAGCCAAGCAGAAGGCCGCCTTGCTGGAGCTGCTGCATGAGCTGTACAACTTCCTGGCCATCCAAGCCGGTGAGTCGGCCACACACGCCCGCCGCCTCCTGAGGGGGGGTGGGGGGGCGCCACTCTGGTTAGTCAGGCCACCAAGCCATGGTTATCCCCAGAAAATACCTTTAGTGGGTAAGCTTCAGCTTCCCGCCTCCCCCTGGTGATGCCGTGGCAGTGCATCTTTGGTTCCCCAGGGTCCCCAAGCACAAATCTTTCAGCAAGATCCTCCCCCTTTTCTGGGATGCCTGATGCTCTGGGGGTTCGTGTTGGCACTGGAAGGGGCCAGGCCCAGGTCTTCTCAGAGTCTGTGAGGACCTGGCTCTGCACATCATTCCCCTGCTCAGAGCCTCCCTGGCCCTCACTGCCCAATGGGTGGCCTGTAACCCATTGCTGTCCCCAGTGGGGCCCAACTGACATTTCCAAACATCATTCCCTCCCATTCTCCTTCCCCTGAGAAGCAGCTGCTTCCTGGCTCTGCCTGTCATTTGCTGCCTCTTTGGCCTGCCCCTCCCCCTCATGCACATAACCAGTCCTAGCTGGGCTTCAGGATCTGGCTCACAGGCTCCCTCCCCTAGGGGCTGACCTGAGCCAGTTGCCTGGGCCAGGGGAAAGGCCTCTTGCCTGTGTAGGCAGCAGGTGGTCTTCATGGCTGCCCATGGTGTCACATCTGGTCCTGATCATGCCTCCTAGCTGCAGGACCTTGGGCAAGTCCCTGATCCTCTAACGGCCTCAGTCTTCCTGTCTAACTGGGTAATGTTGGATCTGTCTTCTCTATAAAATGAGAGTCCAGCACTGTCCTTCAGCAGCCCCACTCATCCATAAGGGTCCCCTACCATTTCATTTGGTGAACTCGTGCTTTGAGACCAGAGAGGTCATCTACATTATTGTGTCCTCCCCCAACACCTAGCTTCTAGGAAGTTCTCAAAATCACCTGTGGGCAGCACAGGGGAGGGTGTGGGGCTCGAGCCTTAGTTAGATATACTTGAACTGGACGGAGCAGTTCAGTATTCTTGGTGACTTATTTTGTTTGTTTATTTTTTGTTGTTGTTTTGAGAAAAATGAAAAAGACACTTTATTGGTTTACTAGAGAATACACAGTGGAGTCCTGACCCAGAAGCTGTGATTCTAACTGCCAGAGGGAAGAGTGGGCTTTTAAGGTGGGGATACAAAGGCCACACTGCAGCTGGGCACTTCCAGAGTCACGGATCTTTTGTAGTCTTGGACAGCCGTTTCTCAGATCTACAGGTGCCAGCCCCAGTGTCTGGATTCCTTCACACCCGAGTCTGTGAGCCTCAGGACAGATGACCCAGCTCACAATGGGATGAAAGCTATCTTGTTCTTGATTTCAGTGGTTCAGTCCGTGGTCAGCTGGCTCTGTAGCCCTGCGCCCCACCATGGCCAAAGGGCATGGCAGGGGACAGCTGCTCCGCTCTGACAGCCAGGAGGCAGGGAGAGCAGCTCAGTCCTGAGGAATGTTCAAGAGCACTCTTACCCGAGAGGTCAGAGGACGTCTGAGGCCTGTGCGGTCAGCTCTTGTGTGAGAATTCACTGGGCAGTCAAAGTCAGATGGACTTGTTTTGGACCCTCTGTCCTCAGGGTCAGTCTTATGGTATCAGCTCTCCTGACCCTGGGAGACTGGAGATGATTGGGAGGCACCTGAGAGCTCTCAAGGGGAGGGAGGAGTGGGGGCCACATATGACAGTCATCGATGAAGTCAGGGGCCCAGGGCCTGGGATGTAAATTCTGGCCTAAGTGCATGTTGCAGAGCTTTGCATCTTCTTCATGGTCCAAGGACCGGAGCACCAGCATCACCTGGGACTGTGCTGAAAATGCAGAATGAATGCCATGACCCATCTTGACCCAATATTTTTAGAACAGTCTTGGGTTTTGTGTGTATCCTGAAGCTGAGAAGCTCTGCCCTATGCTGGGTGCTAGTAGATGTTACGCCACCATCCCTTTCTCCATGTTTGGTCCTGGCCTGTGTGATCAAGCCCTGGCACCTGCTGCCCTCTAACCAGCCTGGCAAGGGCAGCTGGGAGGACATAGATCTCACATAGATAGGCTACAGGGAAATGTGTGCTCTCCACAAAGCCACACCCTGCCCTCCCACTGGGGATCCGAGATAGCCTAGGTACTGATCTGCCTGTTTAGGATAGGAGATGACTCAGCCCAGAGTCCTACTCGTAGTCTAGTAGAAGAGACCACCTACCTCCCTGGCCCCTGGGTGATAGACAAGAACTGAGAGGGTGTGAGTCCAGGAGGCACAGTGCCTTTTAGCTGGAACAGTCAGGAAAGTGTCACAGGGGAGGGAGCCTCTGAGCCCAATCCTGAAACCCAGGTAGGACTGGTTGTGTGCATGTGGGGGAGGGGCAGGCCAAAAAGGCAACAAATGACAGGCAGAACCAGGAAGCAGCTGCTTCTCAGAGGAAAGAGAATGGGAGGGAATGATGTTTAGAAATGTCAGTTGGGCCCCACAGGGGACAGTGATGGTGCCAGGCCACCCATCAGGCAGTAAGGGCCAGGGAGGCTCTGAGCAGGGGAATGATGTGCAGAGTCAGGTGCCAAGAAGGCATATGCGGCAACAACAGCTTGAGTGGCGCAGTGTCATTTAAGCAGAAGCACTTTAAAGCTTTATTGATAAAACGTGGGTTGGAAAGGGGACAGGAGAAAACCAATCAGGAGGCAGGTCAGGCCAACCTAGCCAGGGCAAGGATAGTCCAGGCAGGGCAGGAGGACAGAAGAAGCCACCTTGGTCTTGGGAGACACAGTCACGATCCACTATGAAGTGGGAGGATTTGGTTGGGGGTGGGTGGACAGGCTTGGGTTCATGCTCAAGAATGAACTGAATATCAGCCTTTGGGTCCTCCCTGCACGCAGACATGCAGAGACTGGCCGCTGAGGCCTCTGGCTGTGCCCCGAGAGGGCAGCCAGGCTGTGTGAGTGTTAAGCGTCTTGTGATGCCTGTACTGTCCCCGCTCTCAGGGAGTCTAGTTGACCCATAGGACGCAGCACACAGCAGTAAACCACAGCCACCTGAAGGAGGGCCAAGGGCTGTGGCAGGCCACCAGGTCTGAGGCAGGTTGGCCAAACGAGAGGCCCCATGGGCTACCTGGAGGACTGGGCAGGACTATGGGGGAACCTCCTAGCTTCCCAGGTATTGGAAGAGAGGCCCCACTGCCCAGTACAGACCCCGCCCTCTTTCTCCCTAGGACCCTCAAAACAGTGGACTTGTCTCGATCCAGGTTGGCAGCCTGTGTCATGATCAGAACCCCTGTGGTGCCCACAGCCTCCTGCCTTTTTTCCCAGGCTGTGTTTATTTATAGTGCCATTCCTGTACCTTCCCGGCTATGTGTCGGATCCTTTTAGGGATCAATTGCAAACAGGCCTAGGTATTGGGCAGCTTTTTAGTCATTTAATGCAAATCGCTGCACTGCTTTGCAGGTCAGGTTTTAATGATCTGGAATCGATCCAAGCTAAGTGGCTTTTGATCTTGCTGCAGAGTGAAGATGCCCCACAGAAGCCAGGGAACCGTCGGCCACATGCTCCTGATTAGAACTGATGGCTTGATTTTTACTGTATTTTTAGTCCAATTTCAGAGTAATTTTTTTTCACCTTTTCTCTGTGTTTGAATCTGTCTCTCCCCCCCCCCCCCCTTAGGTAATTTTGAGTGTGGAAATCCAGAGAAGCTAAAAAGCAAATGCATTCCTGTTCTGGAAGCCCAGGAATATATAGCAGTGAGTAGGCTGCGCTCTTCCATTCCCAGGAGGGCTGGTGCTTTCCCATTGATCCTTCAAGCCCTGCGGGCTTTTTACCCTTTTTGTTTGCTTTGTGGCTTTTGGGCTTGCTTTCTTTTTTCTTTTTTTTTTTTAACCTAGTGGAGTGTTAGTCCACCTTAAGTTAAGGTAGCCACCGTGGTGGGGACCACTCCACTGCCTTTCCCTAGCTAGGTGGCCACTGCAGGCTTCCCCTAAGGGGTCTGTTGCTTCTCCTTTCATTAACTTTGCTCCACTCCTCAGCAGCTTTCAGGGCACAAATTTAACCAGTCCGTTCTCTCCCTTTGTGATTCCGTTCAGACTGCTCAGGGTCCATTTGATTTTCTGTGTGGCCGCTGGCTGGTGGAATTTTGAAACTTTGGAGCTGGCGGGGACCTCAGAGGTCATCTAGTTCAATTTTCATTTCACAGATGAGGAAACTGAGGCCCAGAGAGGGTCAGGGTCTGAGGCCACAGAGCTGGGTCTCTTGTGTGGCTCCCACACCAGCGCAACCATACTGAGCCACCGGCTCTCTGGCTGAACGCGGCAGCCTTTGAGATAATGCTATTCCTTTGGCGGCCTCAGGCCTGTGCTGTTTTCCTGGATGTGCTTCCGCATCACCTCCCCTGGTCAGAGTCTCTTCATGGCTCTCATCACCGCAGATTTCCTTGCTGCCAGTTTGCTGGGCATCTAGCGGAACGGGGCCTTGGGGAGTGTGGAGCATGAGCAGAGCGGCTTCCTTAATCCAGCAGCAAAGTTCCGGCTGCTCCGCCCAGAGGCAGAACTAATCCCCCCCTCCCCCACCCCGCCAGAATGTGACCAGCAGCTCCTCCGCCAAGTTTGAAGCAGCGCTGACCTGGATACTGAGCAGCAACAAGGACGTGGGCATCTGGTGAGTGTGGGGCAGGGCGGGGGCGGGGGTTAACAAGGTGGGGATGGCTGCTGCCATTGTTCTTACCTGACAGCTGACTCCCTTGCTCCCACAGAGGTCTTGGGTCTGAAGTAAGACGCAGGATGTCCCAGCTGAGTCTGGCGCCCAGGGATGGGGCTTTGGGGCTGCAGAGCAGGGGGCAGTTTCAGGAAGAGACACACCTCCCAGGCCTCTTGCTGCCCTGCCTCTCCTTGGTGCGAGTTTTCATTTTAGATGAAATGATTCTGTGTGTTGGTTTTACTCAGATGGAAATTGCTTGGGAAATACTGCATTTTATTCTGCCAGTCTGTTTCCGCCTCTTTGTTATCTCTGGCCACTGTTAGTGGAGATAGTGAGCCTTTCAGGAGGCTGAAAGGGCCGATGTGTCTGCTCAGCCAGGGGGAGGGGCACCAGCCGACAGCCATGCCCCTTGGTGCCCCCTGCCAGAGGAGCTGGTCACAAAGTCCCTTGCTCAGCTCTGTGTTTGTGAGGATCTCTGTTCAGGCTCCAGCTCCCCATATTAAAACACACTCTAGGGTTCTGTTGGCTTCCTCTCTAATCCGCCCAAATTACTAATTCCATCAGCAGTGCATCCAGCAGAAGCCCCTTGGTCAGTGCAGCCTAGAGCTGGATAACTGGAATCATGGCCCGATTAAAATTCACTGGCTTAGAGAAAGTGCTGCCCTGAGTGGCTGAGCAATTTTCCTGTGTTGGAAAAGGCAAAGGAGAATCCGGGTTCTCTCCTCCACAGCGCTCACTGAAGCCCCAACTCTGGAATGACAGCACCTGCCTTTGCACACTTGGGCAGGTGGTTGAGCTACTCAGATGACCAGTGTTGAAAATGGGTCACTTCCGATGGCAGCATTCCAGAGCTTGATGTCGTGCCCTCTCACTGGCTGGAAGAAGGGTCAGGTGTTCATATCCCACAAGTCTTGACGCCTCCCTGCCCGGGACCTGGGCAGGAGCTTAGTATCAGGGGACTGGTCTTGAAGAGCCTGGTGGCTCCCATCTCAGAGCCTCACCCATGCCCCATGATCTTTACCCTTAAACAGCTTATGTGCCTGCTCGTCACGGAGAAGCGCAACCTCCTGGATCCTGTCTTTGAGTTCTTGCCATGCAATTGCAGAGCTAGTGATTCAGTAAACATTTCCATCTCTCTGTGCTGGGAGGTGGGAATCCAATTTACAGTTTAATCTTCCGCACGCTGAGAAAGGCTGTCAAAGACCCAACAGAGGGGGACGTCACTTTAGCGGTAGGGGTTCAAGCTTGCTGCCGTCTTTAAAGGTTTATTCTTTCTAAGTAGCCAGTGTGGGAAATTTCTGGAAAGAGCACAACCAGGATACCGGAGCCTGTTCTATAAACAAACAGAAGCCTGTGGTCCCTCTGTCCTTCCCCTGTTGGCCTCCCGCTGTTGAAGTAGGACTTTGGAATGTGTCTAGAGCCCTGTGTCCTCTTCCAGGTTGAAAGGGGAAGATCCGTCTGAGCTGGTGACAAGTGTGGACAAGGTAGTCTGCCTGGAGTCTGCCCGCCCCCGCATGGGCGTTGGCTGCCGCCTGAGTCGTGCCCTGCTCACTGCGGTCACCCATGTGCTCATCTTCTTTTGGTGTAAGTCTTCTACCACCCTCCCTGCGCTCCCTTTCCCCCGCCATCATGCCACTTGCAGGCAGCGCCTTGGGAGCACAGCGTGGTGCCCTCGTAGGCGTGAGTGATGAGGTGTAGGAATCCCATCCGGAGGCTCGTTTCTGTCTGGTGAACTTGAGGTCTGTCTAATAAAACAGAGGAGATGAACAAGTCGGCCTCTGCCCTGGTCTGTCTTTACCTTTGGAGATTGGTGGCTAGAGCATTAGGATAACTAGAAATGTCCTTGATGCAGGCAGGGGACTGTCAGCTTCCCTGAGAGGAAGCTGGGGCGGGTGTCCAGGTGGTGCCGCTTCTAGCACTTGCCAGGATCCCATCGTACAGACCAGCTCCAAGCGGGAGGCACAGTGGGGGCTTGGCCTGATTCTACTCCTGAAAAATGTAAGCTCCTGGGGAGCTGCAGATACCCGATGAGAGCAGCAAGGACGTGCAGAGCGCTGCGCTGACAGGAAAGCAGGTCTCGTCTCTTGGCATCAGGACCGCCTTTGAGCAGGGACCTCAGGGTGTCTCTGGAAGCAAAAGGCCAGGGCACAGAGACCACGGCTCTCCAGAGATAGCCAGAGCTGCGAACCACAGGCCTGCGTGCATACCAGCCCTCCTGCACCGTCAGGCCAGAAATCATTATCGGCGGCAGCAGCCCAGAACACAAAGGGCCGCCATGTATATATGTATGAATCACCGTGTTCAGGTCCACGAGGGAGGAGATGAAAGCCCGGAATGAGGTGGGGAGGGGCCGAGAGCTGAATAGCTGGGGACTCCTCTGGTGACAGTAGCAGGAGGAGGATGATCACTTCCTAGCCATCCTCCCCCTGCATGTCTGCGTGCTTGCTTCCTGTGTGCTTGTCCTCTCCCTGACGCATAGTAGGTGCTTGGAACAGGATTGGCAGGTTGCTCTGCAGCACAGTATCTTGCCCACAGGGACACCTGCTGAGTGTCAGAACAGCCAAAGGACATGCCAGGGATTAATGGGGGCTTTGTACCCTCACAGGCTTGGCTTTTCTGTGGGGGCTCCTGATTCTCCTGAAGTACCGGTGGAGGAAGTTAGAAGAGGAGGAACAGGCCATGTATGAGATGGTGAAGAAGATCATAGGTACGTGGCCCCTATGGAAGGGCTGCCCCTGCCTGCCCGCGGACCGTGCGCCCTGAACTCTGCATTCTCTCCTGCAGACGTAGTCCAGGACCATTATGTGGACTGGGAGCAAGACATGGAGCGCTACCCATACGTGGGCATACTGCACGTGCGTGACACCCTCATCCCTCCACAGAGTCGGTGAGTCTTCTCTGGGGTTGCTGAGCCCCATGGAAAGGAAGCCCAGAGCCTGGCGTCAACTGAGGGCACCTCCACCCAGCGTCCTGAGCGAGTGGGGTGCCATCCACACCTCCTCCTGCTCCTGAGTGTGCTCTGCTCTTTAGGATGGAACGAGCTAGGCCAGACCTATAGAGCCTGGGCCTGCCCCTCTGTGGAGGTGCGCTGAGTGCTGAGGCCACTGCAGTGCTGCGGGCCCCAGGGTCCCCGCCTCTAGAGGCTTCTGCTCACAGGGTGTGATGGTGAGGGTTCTGTAGGTGGAAGTCCAGGGCTGCCAGGGTTCAAGGCAGAGCAGCCAGCTCTTGCTCCACTGCTCTGTGATTCTCATAGTCCCATCTCCCCATAGATGCAGTTGGAGGGCTGGTCCCTTGTGGTCATAAGTGGTGACTACCAGCAACTAGAGCAAAGTCTATCTTGTCACAGCTGGCAGTGGAGAAGTGGGCTTCTTGTCACTCTTATAAGTAAGAGAAAACTTTCCCAATGGCCTCCTGGGACACAATCCTTGGGACTCTTTGACCAGAATTGGTTCCTTGACTTATCTTTGAGTCAGTTACTGGTGAGGAGGGAGAGGTAGTCTTCACACTTTATGACCATGACCCCACAATCAGAAATCAGCTACAATACCATGGTCCAGTTCCCACACACGCATGTGCACACACACATGTGCACACACACATGCACATATATGTAATCGAAAGCAGTTTTACAACAATCCATAGGGTTAGTTCCAGGAAACAGGGCTGCTAGAAAGGGCCAGCAGGGCCGTGGTCACACATTACTGCAGGGCATCTTCCACAGGGCCGTGGCTGCTGGGGTGGTGCTCCCTGCTCCTGACAGTCCTGGCGTCGGGTGGCATCGGGCAGAATCTGAAGAGGCAGCCACCAGGGCTCACCACAGTATCACCTCAAATGGTGGCTCCTGCACAGCTGACTGACCCCATCTCTGTCGCACACTTACCTGTTGGATGACACTAAGAGGCCAGAAAGCTGCTGGCAAGGCACTGCCCGGAGCCCTGCACAGGGGCACGCCCCTCACCTGGCCTCACCACAGGGAGGGCCCCATTTGACAGCTGAAGCACAGGCGCTTGCTCAGTCCCACAGCCAGTGGTGCTTCTGTCGCTGCCACCACCAGACTCTGATCACCCCTCTCTGTGCAACCCCTGAGGAATTGGAGAATTAGAACATTTAAGGGTCTGTTTTAAACACGAAGGTGCTTGACAGCCTTCTTGCCCGTACAGCCCCTGGCAGAGGTGGCAGTCAGGAAGCTGAGGGAGAGCAGATGTCTGCAGTGTGCACATGTGTGCTGTTGGTCCTCAGGCAGTCACACGGCTCTTAAACTCCCATAAGGGCCACTCGGTGCACTCGGGCTCCTGCCTCATTCCTGGTCCTGCCAGGAGTCATCTTGTGACCCTGGGCAACTCGTGCAACCTGTCTGAGCCATGTTTTCCTCATGATAAAACAGGATTCCATGACCTTTCAGAGAATTGTGGGGAAGAAAGTCCGTCCTTCATGCATTCATTTATTCTGCAAATGTTTGTTGAGCACCAACTAAGTGCCAGATACCAAGGGGAGAGAGTGATGAGGGAAAAGCAAGAATCCCTGCCCTGCTGGAGCTCTTGTTCTAGAGAAGGAGACAGATGACAAGAAGCATAAGGAAATTGTGGTGTGGGTAGTGAAAAGCCCAAAGAGGAAGGGGCCAGGGACATCAAGGAGGTGGCCTCAAAGCTTATCCAAGGGTAGCCATTAGCACTTGAGCCGAACTAATACCCAATGTGCACATTCCCTTCAACAAGAACATGAGGTGGCTTGGCAGCTGGCCTGCAGCTACAGCCGCCTGGGCCCGAGCTCCTGTATTTTAGCACGGACGTGGAGAGCTGCTGCCCTGCGGAGTGTAAGCCCATCCTGCTCCCCAGGAGGCCCACTCCCCCTGTGGCTCTCAACCCATCTCCTGAGGCACCCAGTACTTCCAGGCCTCCCCGTAGATAGATGAGGGCCTGCTTCAAGAGCCAGAGGGAGATCTGAAGAGCTTGTTTAGTGAGAAAGCAGGGCGGCTGACTGGAGCAGCCGGCTCAGGCCAGGCTTGTTCATTACCCGTTAATGGTAAGCCTGGAAGGGGGACTGGGTGAGGAGCTGGTGGGCTCAATGTGGACTGCCACCTCCTCAGGCCCAGTAGGCAATGGGAGCTCAGACTCAGAGCCCAGTCCCCAGGGAGTATGTGGCCTTGGCCAGACCAACCAAAAGGAAGCTGCCGATCAGGGTTGTAGTGACACCTGGCCCCCAGGGAAGAAAGCTGCTGCACCCCAAGGCCACCCTGCCCTGACTCCCTGTCCTCACATTTGTCTTTCCTGGGTGACCCTACTGCCCCACACGTGCCCCTTCCCTGGTTCTCTTACACACGGAGTCCTGAGGAGATGGTCTCCAGTGGTCTCCAGTCTGAGGCCTGTGTGACACTGGAGCTCATCAGAGGGTAGATATGAAAGCAGCCTCCTCAACAGCCCTGTCTAGTCTCCAGTGGGGAAGAGGAGATGGGAAAGGGGCTGGGGGCGGTGGGGGGGAGGCCCCAGGGACCCAGCAGGAGCTCTACCCCTGGAAGGAACCCTCCCTGGTGGCTGTGATCCCTCTCTTCTGGGCCTCCCTGGTCAGGGTGTTTATTCATCCCTATCCCCCAATCGCTGTGGAATCTGGACTCAGCGACCCCTCTACTTGGCATGCAGATGCAGCTGGCACAGTAGTACAGCCCGCCTGGTCAGGGCTGCTGCGGGTCACGGCCCAGCTAGAAGCAGCGAGCCCACCACAGCCCCTCACATTTGGACCTGGGGGCCCCAGATACAGTCGGCCCCTTTCAGCTCCCTCTAATTGGATGCTTTTGTAGCCGAGAAGATTGAAGAGTTATTTGAGTGTGGCCCAGGAAATTTCTGTCCTCTGTGGTTTGTCATGTTAGTACCCAACGGCTCTTCCTCCCCAGACTGCACTGGAACTTGGAAACTTGTCCCTTTTTGTAGAAAGGGCTTGACAGGCCCTCTCCCTTGGGGTGAGACTGGCCTGCTGAGCCCTGCCCATCTCTTTGTAGGAGGCGCATGAAGCGGGTATGGGACCGCGCCGTGGAGTTCCTGGCCTCCAATGAATCCCGGATCCAGACAGAGTCCCACCGCGTGGCTGGAGAAGACATGCTGGTGTGGAGATGGACTAAGCCCTCCTCCTTTTCTGACTCAGAGCGATAAGCCCAGACAGGGGGTCTGTTCCCAGTCAGCCTGTCCCAGGACAGCCCACACCAGGGCGAGGGTCACCAGACCTGCCGGTGCTGAATTCACACTTGCCTTGACTATTCACCCTCCTGACTCCAGCCCCAAGGCCTCTCTGAAAGATTTCAGAGGTGTTAGCTCTTCAGGAAAACATGGGCTTCCTTTAAGGGTGGAGGGGAGAAGCCAGGAATGCAGCCCATCCTCTCTGCCTGGTTTTTGGCAGAAAGGGGGAGGAGGGTTTGTTTTCCATGAATAGAAAACAAAAGGGCAGCCGCTGTGAGACCTGTGGAAGCCTGAGGCTGGTGGGCTGGAGGGGCCTGGCCAGGAGATGCCCAATGAGTCTGCCTGGCTTGGGAGGTGGGTCAGGGATGGTGGGATGGGGCAGCAGGGGCGTAGGGGAGTGACTTGGTCCATGTGCCTTGGGGGTGAGGGAGAAAGCCTGTCCTGTGACTGGGTGGGCTGCTTTTGTCCTAAAAGGGGAAGATGCTAGAAATTAGAACCAGTGACTGTAGAGAAACTGTCCAGAAGCACTGGGCCCTGGTCTTCAGGGCCTCAGGGGGGGAGGAGGGAGCTGCTGGCATGGCCTCCAGGAAAGAGGAGTCTGGTTAGAGGACAAGAACAGAGGGTGGGGCTGCCCTGCAGCCATCAGTTAGCTCTTCAGTGCTGCTTCTCACAGAAGTTGCTGTTTCAGAGCAGACTTGCAGCCACGGGTCGTGTCAGGCTGAGAATGCAGGACTCTGAGAGCCTCGCATCAGGGCTGAGAGCCTCCTGCGGGCCAAGATCACCTTGTCTTACCATGACCACCGCCTCCCCACCCGGGGGGCTGTTTACCCAGAGCCTGCAGTCAGTACCGGCGGCGGCCGCACACTGCCCCCTGCTGGCCGCCCCGGAGTGGCCACCGCACTGCCGCCTGCTCTTCAGCCCGCGCCCGCCCGCCGGAGGGCGGCTGCAGAAACACCCGGTGGGGGGCCTTATTAGTTAAGTGCAGAGCCTCTCCAGCGAGGCTCATCCCTTACGTCCTCATCGGTGCTGGGCAGGAGAGTGGAGCAAGCAGAGGAGACAACTGCTGCCTGCAGAAGACACCGACTGCCCCTTTCTGGGCTTACTGGTGTTTGTTTCTTAATAAAGCTCCAGTCTGCCTGGTTTGAGCAATACTCTCATTTCCTCTGATGTCTAGGTGATCGGCAGGGCTGGCACCAGCACCCGGGTGGCCAGGCCCAGTTCTCATAATCAGGCTCCAGCCAGAATAAGAACTGTCACAGGCTTCAATATCAGGGTGAAACTTGGATAAGTAAACTATTTATGAAAAATGGATGTGTTTCTCCTCCGTGGTGCTTTGCCTTTCCCCCAGAGGAATGCAGCGCGGGATTGGTAAGCCTGGCTCCTGGAGAGGGCCGATGGGAGAGGCACCTGCTCCTCCAGGGCCTCCGCTGCTTAGTGACAGGTCCTGAGCAGGCCGCAGCACTGGGAGCCTGTTTCCACATTTTTAAAGCTGGGTGACCGCCTCTTCGCAGGGAAGCTATAGGATTGGAACTCAGCAGGGCCCAAATGGTCCCAGTGGGTGGCCAGGAGTAGGGGATCGATAAGGCCTTTTTCCTTTAGCTCCATTGCTGCCTCTCCTCAAGGCCCCCCAGGTTCCTCTGGGGCTCTCTGCACCAGCAGGGAAGGGAGGAAGGCAGAGCAGAGAGGTTGGGTGGGCTCTCCAGCAGCTGATGACGTCCGTTAAGAAGCAGGCCTCTTACCTCTGGCCCCAGCCATTGGGGTGACTACCAAATGGCTAGTGTGCCGAGCATGTGCGGCCTGGTGCTTTGGGGAGGCAGGACTGGAAGCATTGGGGTTCCTCCAAGGCTTGGGGATTGGCATCAGGATGCAGACAGGGCCTTCTTGTTTGCAAGGGCCCAAGATCAGTATCCCAGGAAGGCAGCCTCCCAGCTGTGCCTCCTAAGGTCTGTAGCCAGTCACGGCCACCTTCCTGTCCCCATGTGTCCCAACCTGTTATGGTCCCATCGGCAAGCCATGTTTTTAATCTGAAGCTGATCAGGGAGCCAGTGCAGGGCTCTATTGCTGGGAAGCTGTTTGGAGAGCAGAAGCCAGATCAAAACAAAGGGAACACCAAAGGCCCCTCCGCCCAGCTTTTCCTCTACGGTAGGCAGTGGCATCTGAGCCCAGCCGCTGGGGCAGACTCAGCCTCATGCAGAGCTGCAGACATTTCTGAACCAACTTCGCAGGTTTCCTCAGCTTTGAGGGCCCAGCCTCGCTTTTAAGCAGCTCTCAAAGGATAACACAGGGCGGCAGGGTCTGCCTGAGGGGGGCTCTGAGGGCATCCTAGGACGGGTGCTTTGCTGAGAAGTTTTAGTTGCTCTGCTAGAAGCCCTTCGGAGTGCTCACCAGGTCACAGATCTGTCTCTCCTCAGTGACAAACAGCCCTCTTGGGCCCTGGTGGGCACCATAAAGAAGCTTGGGGAGTGAGGAAGGAAGAAGCTGTACCCCACAAATCTCAGCTATGGACATCCACCCAGGCGCTCCAAGCCACCTTCCTGAGGCTCTACTAGGGAAGAAGGTAAACACAGCCATTTGTCACTGACTTATCATAAGAGCTGCGGTAGCAGCTGTTCCCCCTTAATTAATGCACCATCGACTTTGAGCCTCAAAAATCCCTTTGCTGAAGCACGGGTGTGGACTCAAATTCATTATCCTGTTGGCCTCCTCCAAAGGGAAGGGGCAGAGGAGCAGCTATAAGTCACCTAACTGTTCCAAAAGTCCTCCCTGGGGCAGCCAGACCAGCTTGTCTCCAGAGAAAGTTCTGGCAACAAGGACAGAATATGGACAGAGGGTAGAGGGTCCCACGGTGCACCAGAGACAAGGAAAGCAGAGGGCTCCGTGGGCACCGTGCCACCTGGCAACTCCATGTGTCTCAGGGCTGATGCTACACCAGGGTGTGGCAAAGCATGGGCTTCAGCATCCCCAAGACCAGCTCTGTCCTTCAATAGATGGGGTCCTTGGGCAACTCACTCTGTCCCTGTAGCAAGGAGAGCTGATCTCAGGTCTGCTGTGCTGCTATGGGTCTGCCAGAACATCACAAAGCTTCATTCCACAGGAAAAGCCAGGATCTCTCAGAGGCTCTGGGAGGTTTGGTGGTCTGCCCGCAGCCCAGGGCTCCTCTGGTCTTTTCTCCTCTGCTCTTTCCCACACTACCCAGCCACACCCCTCACTGCACTGACCCTTACCAGCCAGCTTCTGCCTCAGGACATTTGCGCTTGCTGTACATTTGCTCTGCATCCCCCAGGCATGCACAGGGCTCATTCCCTCTGTCCTTGTCTCTGTCCCCATGCAAGGTTGCACTTGCTCCCCACCCTGCATGTCCTCTAGGGACCTACCCTTTCTTCTCTCCCTAAACCTGGCCCATTACACACTTTTCTTATTCTTGCTGTCTCGCCACCACCACTCCAATGGCAGTTCCGCTCCTTGAGGCATGAATATTTGTCTGGCCCATGCACTGCTGTCTGACCAGCTTTTAGAACAGTGCCTGGCACACAATAGGCATTCATTAAATATCGAATAAAAAAATGAATGGAAACGTCCATCTCAGAAGGGAGAGCCAGGTCTCAAGTCTTAAAGGCCTGAATTCCTCCAGTTCTGTTCAGATTAGTTTTGTTGGTTTTTCCTTTTCAAACTGAGCAACTTGAGGACATCCCCACTGTCTGACCTGCCATGAACCCCAGAATGCTCCACTGCCTTGTCGCAGGCACCTGTCCCAGCAGGCTGCTCCCTGGGGGGTCATCTCCCTGCCCCAGGGAAGCAGCCCCGAATTGGCTGCAGAGGGGACCAGGTTGGACTATCGGAGATGCTGGAGCAGGTGTGTGTGCTGCATTTCAAATGGGACAACAGTACAACAGTGGAGACTCACCCGTCCTGCAGCACCACATGACACAGGAAGTCATGGGCAGGGTCCAGGCCAGGCCTCTCCCCTCTGCCCAGCGCTCATTCACACAAGGTCCAGGATGAGACCTCCACAGCGTGACTTCACACCAGCCTGCGAGTGACAGCTTGGAGCAGATTTTCCTTGATTTCTAAGAAAAGTAACTGGATGTTTCTCTCAGAGTTGCTCCAGTTCTGACGCAGGCCCCTCCATGAAGTCAAGGGCAAGCATCTAAAAGTCCCAGGGGTGTGACAAAACTCCAGTGTGGGCAGCTGCTTTGCAAACCATGGAAGTGCTTCCCACCAAGGGTCCAGGCCCGGGCTGTCCCGGAGTGTGCAGATCAGCAAGAAGAGGAATGGGAAAGAGCTACAGAACAGCTCTGAGGAGAAGGGGAGAGGACTCATCGCTGGTGACGGCAGCCCAGCTTCTGAGCTGCTTCGTTCCGTAAGGAGACAGGGGAAAGTACAGTAATTTTCTTCAATGAAAACAGGCAACAGAATTCCCTTTGCCTCGTTCCCCTTGCAATTAAGCCCTTCTCTGCAAATGAAATGATTTGGTTTTCATGGGACTAATTTAAGCACACTGGAAGGACCGCTGAACTTTTTGATTGCAAACAGCAGTGTGTGTAGAACAGTCTGGCAGCCATGCGGGCTGATGAGCGGCCCTGTCATGGAGACCAGGGCTTGGCAGGGAGTCTGCTCTGCTCCTCCACAACCCCCTCCGTGTGGCTCCAGCCCTCTCCTCTCCAGCCCCCATCTCCCCTTCCCAAGCAAGGAGGCTGGACTGGACCCCAGCTGCAGTGGCAGGAGCCTCTGGCACCTTGGTGATGGCTTGGCAATGACACGCATCCTTTGCCACCCCTTTCACCCAGAGGTGGCGTCTGTTTCTTCTGCCTTGAATCCAGGAGGGCCCTGTGAATGCTCTAACCAATGGAATGTGACCAGCAAGACGCTGACCAGTTCCCAACGGGCCCTTCAGAGGCCTTGTCACTTCTGCTTTTGCTCTTTGGGGTTCCCAAGCCACCACAGTAAGAGGTCTGGCCATCCTATGGGACAGACCTTCTGGGGAGCCGCTAGGGCATCCCATCTGATATGTGGGCCAGGTTCCTTGGTGTCAGGTTTGTTCTGTGTGGTCAGATAAGCATGCCCCCAAGTCCTGCTCCAAGCCCAAGAATCACAAATAAATAAATGGGAGTCATCTTAAGCCACTAAGATCATATTATTAGCTGGATATGGTGGCAAACATCTGTAATCCCAATGGCTCAGGAGGCTGAGGCAGGAGGATCACAAGTTCAAAGCCAGTCTCAACAATTTAGTGAGGCCCTAAGCAATTTAACAAGACCCTGACTCAAAATAAAATATAAAAATGGTCTGGGTATGTGGTTCAGTGGTTAAGTGGCCCTGGGTTCAATCCCTGGTATAAAAATAAATAAATTAAAGATTTTATTATTATCACTATGATAATAATATGAAATAGTTTTCATATTTTATATGAAATAGTCCGAAACTCCCAAGAAGACACACAAAGATAGTACAGAATTCACAGGTAACCTTCACCCTGCTTGTCTCAAAGATGGCATCCCATAGGACCAAAGCACGTTGTCACACCCAGGAAGTTGGCCTGGATACTGTACTGTCAACCCAGGAACGGGACCTACTTCAGTTTCACCATCTTTTCCTGCACTTATGTATAGGTCTGGGTATTATGATGGGATGAGGGTCCTAAGAAATGTCATCTCAGGAATCTACTAGGGCTTGGGTGGTCTGTCACCCCCGACAGATGAACAATCCCTGCAGAGGTGTGTTTCCCCAGGAGTGCGTGTTACCCAGCATTCTTCAATTGAATGAGACAGAAAC
Organism: Marmota flaviventris; assembly: GCF_047511675.1. NCBI lineage: Eukaryota > Metazoa > Chordata > Mammalia > Rodentia > Sciuridae > Marmota > Marmota flaviventris. The sequence goes on from NC_092503.1 coordinate 119,260,427, forward strand.
ACAGCTCTGAAAAACTTGTGCAGGGGGTGACTTTGTCAGCTCGCATAATCCCACCCTCTGAGAGGCAGGGAGGACTAGAGCGGCCTGGTCCAGGGACAGGGGATGCCCGAAGGCCTAGGTGTGGGCCATGTCTTCAGAGGGCTCGTCAAATGGCTGCCACAGCTCTGAGGACCCATCTGAGAGGAGGGCGAGCAGGGAAGGTCTCAGTCCCATGTGAGTCTGGGCCTCCTCTAGGCCAACCCTGGGGCATGGACCACTACAGGGGTCAGGACTGGGCTCCAGGTATCCCTGAGTCAGGACACATAATATATATGCTTGGGGTCCCTCAGAATCTCAAACTTGGAAGTCCCCTCAAAGTCCCTCTCAAAGGAAGGAGTAGAGCACTGTGACCAGCAGAAGAGGGGAAGGATAAGAATTCAGAGCAAAGGAGAGACTGCAGTGTGCTCTCCCAGGGGAGAGTGGAGAACTTTCCATGTGAGCACATAAAGATATGGTGGGAACTCAGAGTGGCCCTGAGGGACAGGAACAGCTAATATGCAGAATAGCCACTGAGACTGTTTGCCAAAATTCTGGCATAAGATTAAACTCCCTCGTTCTCTTTGAAATTCGGCACAGCAGTGTGATGCTTTAGCCAGTGAAATGTGAATTGAAGTGACAAACAGAACTTCAAGACAGAAGCATTAAGAGCCCCTAAAGGATCTGCCACAATGTGTTGATGCAGCACAGGCTGCCCCCTCAGCCTGGGTACCAGGGTGACAACATGGAGCAAAACCCCCAGCTGCCCCACAAGGTAGTGATGTGAGCAAGAAACCAACCTATATTATTACCATGAGCCTGGGATTGTTTGTTACTGTAGCAATGGCTAGCCCATGCTGACTAAAAGTAACTATCACCTTGTCTTCCCTGAAGAAAGGACAAATGGGTAACTGTGCAATAGGGGAAACATGGGGACATGCCTGAATTCTCATACTCCAACATCCAGTGCCTGAAGGCTGGGGGAGTAGACTAGAAGAGTCAAGAAGTTCTGACCAGGGCACGGTGGCACACACCTGTAATCCCAGCAGCTCGGGAAGCTGAGGCAGGAGGATTGCAAGTTCAAAGCCAGCCTCAGCAAAAGCTAGGTGCTAAGCAACTCAGTGAGACCTTGTCTGTAAATAAAACACACAATAGGACTGTGGATGTGACTCAGTGGTCAAATGCCCCTGAGTTCAATCCCTGGTACAAAAAAAAAAAAAAAAAAGGTTCCTACCAGCCCTGGGGTTTTTTTGTTTGTTTTGTTTTGTTTTGTTTTTAGTTTTGATTTTGGCTCTGCTAGTCCTTGTGCAGAGACCGGGACAGCATCTGGCAAGCTCTGTAGTAAGGGTTGAAGCTGGATCTTTCCAATCTGTCTATGCAATTACTACCAAGACAAGGCCCAGGTCCCCTGAAGAGAAGGATCAGAGGAGCAGCGCCCAGCAGGTACATGGACCAAGCAGTGTCCTCACCCTGTGAGAGGTAGAGCTTGTTCTCCCAGCAGCCACAAAGGGGAGCGGGGCTGCAGTTCCAGCAAAGCCGAGACACAAGCGGGCTCTGTAGTGAAGAAGCCAGAGGGCCATGGCCAGGCCAGGTCTGCTTAAACAGCAGTGCGTGGCAGTCCCCGAGTGTCCCATCCCCCACAGGGACATTGCACACAACTACTGAGCTCTGGATCCCCAGGATCTCCAGTGGGATCTGGAGGGTACAGGGGTGATGAGCTGGGCAGAAGAAAGGAAGTGTGTGTGTGTGTGTGTGTGTGCGCACACGCATGCACAAGCTCCAGCCACCAAGCGGGGGGAGGGGCTTCCTCTGAGACAAACACGCTCCATGTACTTTATCAAATTTGCAGATGCCACACAGCTGGGGGGATGATGGCAAATTCGCCAGATGACAGAGCTGGAGTCTAAAGAGAAGTTGACAGGCTGGAGCGACGGGGTGGATCTAACGAGATGAAACTTAACAGGGACAAACGTGTTTATTTCGTCTCATTTACTTATTTGTGCCCCATCTCCATATGCAGAGGAATGGGGAGAAGGAGGCTCCCAGGAGGAAGGAAGTGGAAGTCCCTCCTCTCGTGGGGCTCTGCCCTGCCTTCTCAGCCCTTCCAGAACCTGGTGTCTGTGGGCAGGGCCAGGCCACAGCCAAGGGAAATGCCTGCCCACCCCTCACTGCTGCAGGGGAGACAAGGCTCAGCCCAGACTCCCTGCCAGGCTCTGAGTGGGGACTCATGTCCTCCCTCAAAGCCCCTTCTGGAGTGGAGGAAGCGGCAGGAATGCCGGGAACCTGCCCACAAGGCAGAGGCAGCCCCATGATCCCCTCTGTCCTCGCCCCTCCATGGCTCCCTCCCCAGCCCTTGGCTGACCCCCAGATTTCCAGCCCTGTAGCGGCTGGGGGAAGGTGTATGTGTACCTGGGGCAGGGGAGCTGGCGGTGGTGGAGGAACCAGAGGGGACATGCAGATGGATGTAGTCCACAGCACAGCCAGCGGGGACAGGGCTCTGGACCTAAACCAGACTCTGACTCCCGGCCTTCCTGGCTGGGTGGCCTTAGGTGGCACACTTCCTCTGTGCCTCACATTTCCCATCTGTAGAATAGGGATGTCGCTGGCACCAGCATCACATTCATTAAAAGGATTAAGTGGCATAATGCATGGACTGGCACGTAGACAGTTCTGCTGCTGTGAACCTGCGTGGCTTTCAGAAGTGTGACCGAGAATAAACAGATGGAAGGACCCAGTCTTGAGGCTACAGCTAATTACAAAGAGTGGTTTTTTTTTTTTTTTCTTTTCTTTCTTTTTCTTTTTCTTTTTGCCAGAGACAGGTTCTCGCTGTTCCACCCAGCCTGGCCCACATCTCCTGGGCTCAGGTGATACTCCCGCCTCACCCTCCCAAGCAGCTGGGACCACAGTGTGCCCCACTGCACTGCCTTCCAAAAAACATTTTGAGAGGTCCACGTGCCCCTGCCTGGGGCAGGCTGGGGCAGAGGGGTGAGCGCCCTGTGCTGAAAGTGGGCAGGGACCAAGGCAGAGGGAGGCCAGTGTGTGCGGATAACCAGCAGGGGTCAGCAGCACAGCAGGAGGGAAGGGAGGTCACCAGCTCCGGGGACAGCAGTGACCAGGTCAGATTGCCTTGCTTCAGGACAGACAGATCCTGAATTCTCAGCCACAGGCCTGGACCCAGGCTGAGAGAGTCTGAAGTGTGTCCTGCCGGGGTCAGAGGCTTCCAGTGAGGAGCCAGAGGTGGAGCTCACTGAAGGCAGACCTGAGGGGGCTCCAGCCAGGGGTGCTGGCATCCAGGGAGATGAAGGTCTGGGTCCAGGCCCCAGAAGAGTCCCGCAGGTAGCTGAGACCAGGCCACCTGGGCACAAGCCTCCCTGCCCTTGAGACCCAAGAGGTGAGATCTTTTTCCCCTTCTACATTTGGGGATAGAAGGGCCCACTGCACCCCACCCCTCCCTACCCCATGGAGATAAGGCTGCTCTGGGAGAGAAGGAAGGAAGCAGCCCCCCAACTCTGGAGAGGAGGGGAGAGCTCGATTCACCCCTGCAGACTGCCCTGATATACAGAGAGCCCTGGGCCAGTTGTTGGGAGCACGCCCTGGGGCTGAGGGCGGATGAGGGGCTCAGCCCTTCACTGGACCCTCTGGGACCTGCCTCTCAGCAGCAGAGCCCCAGAGACAGATGGGAGCTAAGCCCAGGTAAGACCTGACACTGCCAACCCAAACCCAGCCATGGCCCTGACGCTCAGGAGGGGCAGCTGTTCACTCCTGGCCCTTGGAGTGACCTCCACCTCCCTCTGGGGAGGGTGCCAGGGCAGGGTGAGCAGGAAGGAGCAGAGGAGCAGGGAAACTACTTCCCCTGATAGGTCACCCATCTTTGAGACGGAGGAAGCTGATATCCGCACCTCCACCCCCACCCCAGGAAATGCTCTGGCAACTGATGGGGAGAGGGACCCAGCCAAGTGTCTGGGAGGGATCCTGGGGCATCAGGGTGGCGCCAGGGACACAGGAAAAGTTCCCTGGCAAAATCAAACCAAAGCCAAACAAAGGGGCCCTCTCCTAAGAGAAGGAGGCTGAAATTCCACTTTAATGATTCATTCCTTTAGCTTAACACTTCATCCTTTTAAAAAGTGCAAACCTGTCAAAGTCTCACCTACAAGGAGGTTTGTCAAAGGACAGGAGAGAGAATGCAGAGCACCCTGTGAGGAAAAATGTGGGGAGTCCGAGGAGAGAGCAGGCAGCGGTGCAGGATTTACTCAATGCTCTGCCACTGTGGCCAAGGCCCAGACCCCTGCAGGAGGGGGAAGCTCAGGTTTAGTGCTGCCCGGTCCTGTGTCCATGGCGGAACTCTGGAACACGCCAAACTCCTGACCCTCTAAAGACACCATTCTCTCTCTTTTTTTTTAGGACACCATTCTCACCTGTGCATGCTCCAGCGTGCATGAACACATGCACACATGCGAATTAGAGACTATGCATGCGAACCCACACCCTCACCCTCCAACTCATGCCCATGACATAGAGGGACTAGGAACAAGATTCTGGACTCAGATGACCCGAGGGGCTGGGAAGAGGTGCAATCTCCACTGCCCATTCCCAAAGCCTCTCCAGGGCCGATGCCAGGAGCTCCATCCCACCAAAGAGCCGCCTTCTGATTTAGGGTCAGAGCTGTCAGCCAGTGAATATTTATGGAGTGTCTGCAGGAGGCCTCTGAAGTGCCCTTGCAGTGATTGAGAGGAGGAGCGATTAACCCATTAGAGGAATTCATTTCCACATTAACATCTGCCTCTGCCTCCTGCAGGCAGTCAGGGCTCTCTGAGTCCTGAGTTGGCCCACCTGCTGGATCCACCTGCAGCTAGCACCTCTTTGTGGGCTTCAGCGGGGCAAGACCAAGACTGGGGTGGTCTGGCTGGGGGTGGGGGGCCACTTTAGTGCATGGAACCAATATACTTAGAGTGTCTTCCTTTGAAATATACTTAGGGTGTCTTCCTCCCTTCCTTTTTTCCAAAGTAAGTTTAGGGGCTAGAGATGTGTCTCAGTGGCAGAGCGCTTACATAAGGCCCTGGGCTGGATCCCCAGCATAATCAATCATCAATCAATCAATCAATCAATCCATCAAAATTTAAAAATAAAGGAAGCTTAACTTTTATAAAAGTAATACATGGACAAAAATGTCAACAGTCAAAAAGTCCTTCAGGAGGCTTATGAAGAAAGAGCAGCTGTCCCCCGCCCCAACCCAGGCCTAATGTCACCTCCCCTGGCCATTTTTTTCCCCTGCCATCTCAATTCTACGCAAGATGCCTACAAACCCGTGTTTCTTCTGTTTTAGATTTTATCCATCTACCGCTTAGTGTAGGAGATTATATCTTAACTTCCTGCTAGGATTTGACTACCCCATCACCCTCTCCGCCTCCCCGGCTGCCTCCATCCTGTCTCACGGTTTTTATTAAGTCAGCACTCCATGTTTACATTACTGTCACAACAGGGAAATGTTACTCGAGCTGAGCCTCGTAGTGTATCAGGATTACATTTCCTTTCATGTAAAACTTTTTGTTTCCTAACGGTAATTAATTTGTCCTTTGGTTGTCTTTGCTTATTCCCTGTGACTTCCACATACCTGTCGTCGTACCTGTCGTACCTGTCGTCACTTTATCCCCAGTCTCCCTGACCTGGCTTTAAACCTCCCCTCCATGGTCACACCCCGCAGGTCATCTGACCGTCTGACAGCTCCGTTGGTACCTTGACCACATCTTCCCACCCTGGCCGATTCTCCAGGTCTGCAGAACCCAGAGATCCTGGTTTTCCCCTCCCATAACCCCCCAGCACTAGATTACTCTTTCCTGGCCTATGTCATCATGGGGGAGCACCCTCCAGGAGCTTCTGAGACAGGGTGCCCGGCAGGTAGATCTTTTGTCACCTTTGTGGTGAACTGCTGTTAGCCACCAAAACCCACTCTCCCTCCTAATGTGGCGCTAGGGTACAGCTCCGCAGCTGGGCTGGTTCCTCACCTCCCTGCATGGTCCAGGGGCTGGGACAAGAGCTGGCCAGTGCGATGCACGCCAGAGAGACAACTGCAGCTCTGGACTTGGTGCCAAGACACTGGCTGCCTCCTGCTCTCCCTCTTCCTCTCAGTCTGCGGGAGCCTGAGCATGGTGATTAGCCAGCCGAGACCCTCAGGCAGTGCCCATCAGTCACCATCTAGAAGCAGGACGCTGCTAGCCCAGGGGCCCTGGCTCAGGGCATCTAGTTGCCCCTACTCCTCGGTCTTCAGTGGGTCCTCCAGCCCCAGATGTATTGATTGATTAATTGATTATGCTGGGGATCCAGCCCAGGGCCCTCCAGTTTCAAAACCTTCTATCTCGGTTCTCATTGGCCCCTCAATAGCCAGCCTTCCCCTGGTGGAGAAAGCCGGATGATGGTCACCATCCATGGGTCCCTTTCACATCCCAGAGTTGCCATCTCTCACTCACTCTGTCCCCATGGGCACACAGCTGTTTTTCACTTGCCTTTTTTCTTTACTGGGGTTTGAACCCAGGGGTGCTTAACCACTGAGCCACATCCCCAGCCCTCTGTGTTTTTTATTTTGAAACAGGGTCTCGCTAAGTTGCTTAGGCCCTCACTAATTGGCTGAGGCTGGCCTCCTGGTTTGCTGGGATCACAAGCATTCACCACCATGCCCGCTCCCTTGCTGTCTCTGAGTTGGGTTCTTGGATGGTGTTTAGTCCACCTCATGGACTAACTGGAAGCTCATCTCTGATTTCTTTTCATGCTTCCATGAGACCCAGCACAGTGCCTAGTACAAAGCAGGTTCTGCACGAATAACAGAGACTTGAGCTTCTACCCTCAAAAAGCTCACAACCAGTTGGGTGGAGGTTGAAGGTTGGGAGGAAGAGAAGACAAATGTACAAATAGCCTCATCAGAACTCACCATGGGGCAAATACCAAAGGTGGCAGTGGCCAACATGCCGTGGAATTCAGTGGAGGGCGAGTGTACTAGCTGTGTGGGCAGGGAGGGCTCCCTGGAGGAGGCGGGCTGCTGATCAGGAAGGGGGAGGAGCAGATGGAGGGAGGGAGCTGCTGGATGGGGATGTTCCAGAGGCCAAGCTCAGGGAGCAGGCATGGAGGGAGGGGGAGGGGTACTCAGGCTCCACCCTCGGAGGGGAGCTTCAGTGCTGGGGGGGACCACCACGGCCTGGGTTGGGGCTGTGAGGAGGCTGCGCCTGAGAGAGGCCAGGGATTCAGAGAGGGTAAGTGTGTCCTCCTCGTGGGAGTGAAGGCTCTGCTCTGCTCCTGTCCCCCAGATCTGTGCCTGGCATAGAGAGGGGACCCAGTAAGTTAATGAGGAATGAGTGACTGATTGAACCATGCCAGTCCCCTTGCGAGCCTTAGATGAGATGACAGATGCCGAGAGCCTAGCTGGGCACACAGTATGTGCTCAGGAAAGAAGAGCCCCTCTGGAGGCCTCTCCAGATTCTCTCCACAGGGACAACCAGGAGTGCTGCAGGTGGTACAGCATCCTGCTTGATGGGGTGACAACACTGAGGCCTGGGACCCCAGGGCAGGTGACCATGGAAATGCAGGACCCCACTTAAATCTGAGCCCATGGGATATACTTACACAAAACCATTTCTTATTTATTTGAAATTCAGACATAACCAGCATCTAGTATTTTAATTAGTTGTCTGGTCACCTTAGCCACAGGGACCCTACTGAGGTTACCTGTAGTTTGGGTCTAGACCCAGCCCCCACCCCCGCCAGGCCCTTCCCGTCAGCTCCCAGCTGCCCTTGCGGGCACGGCCCTGGGCTGTGGTGGTTGTCCAGTCCGGGAAGGTGGACTGGCTGCGAGCGCTCCAGGCCTAATTATCTCCCTTCCTCAGAAGCCCTGGAAAGGGAGCCAGAGCGGTGGGGGCTGGAGGCCCGCGAGCTCCTCCTCCTGCCTCAGCACTTGGGGTCCAGGATTCTGCCCTGGCCTTGACCCAGACAGCCAGACAGGTAGGCGGCGGGGCTAAAATCAGACCAGAGGTGACAGGGAGGAAGCTGGCAGGGCCACTCGGGGTCCTCGGGGCTCAGGAGGGATCCTGACAGCCACGTCTCTCCACGTCTCCCTGATGGATGCTGCAGCCCCTCATGGAGAGCCCCCACCCCACAGAATCCCAGAGCCCCTCGGGGGCTTCTCAGATCAGTGCAGCCAATCAGCAGTCCAGGTTCCTGGCCTGTGGGACCCAGGGATCGCAGGAGCCGTCCCCACGTGGTTACTGGAGGGTAAAGAGTTTAACGTGCATTATTGGTGGGAACAGTAAGCATATTCATGGTATGGGCTCTGACGTGTCTGCCGACGGCTGCTGTTACAAATGTCATGATTTGAATCGCAGCTCTGGCCACTGGGCCCCAAGCACCCCCCTGCCTTCCAGGTCCCTTCAGTCCCCTCCACTATCTCTAGGGGCCTTCCTAGGGCAGAGATGGGACATGGGGGAGGGGGCCGCCTGAGAGGGACTTCTCAGACTTCCAACCTCCCCCAGGAGTGGGGGTGGCTGCCAAGGGACAGGGTGGAGGCAGGCCAAGGATGGATGGCCACAGAAGCCCCACTTGTCCAGCTCAGCAGAAACCAGGGCCGGCGGTAATGGGCCGGCAGCCCCCAGCTGCAGCCAACTCCATTTTCTGCCACAATTAAATGATCGAGGCGTTTGCTCACGCTCACTTATTCAATTACCTTAGCGGCCCTGAAGGACTCTCAAAGAAACAGCCATAAATAACACGCGCCAGCCGCCCCCAGGCTGTCATCCTGGCTGTGTCCCACAGCTCCGGCCTGGACCCTCCGTGTCAAGCAAGGGGATTCTGCCGGGTGAATCCCCAGTAAACCCTCCCCAGCTCCCACCACACATCTCTGAGTCCAGCCAACCTCCTGCCCGCCAGTGGGCACACATGGGTCTACCCTGCCCAGCTGGGTGGTCTCCTGGGGCCACCCCTCCCTGCACCTCCATTTCCTCATCTGTGAAATGAGAAAAAATGTGAGCTTCCATGAGAGTTGTGAAGTATTACTCTCAAAAAGGGCCATGATCCTGGCTTCACCCCAGGAGGGAGGAGAGGCAGGGTATCCCCCCTCCACTCCTTTCGGCTTCAGCCATCTTGAAGCCTTCCAGAAACCCCAGGTTCTTCTGTGCCCCTGTGTCTTTGAGGAGTTGTTCCCCTCCAAGAAGTCCCCTTCTTGTCTGGGGACTCCTACACACCTTTCCAGGCCCAGCTTGTACGCCACCTCTTCTGGGAGGCCTGCACGCAACCCCCCATGGCAAGCAGGTCAGCCTCCCCTGTGACACCTATTTGTCCTGGATTTGGGGACAATCCCAGAATCAAATTAGAAGCCACAACATAACCATGGCACTCATGAATCTGAATTCAGGACTGGAAGGCCTAGCTACCGTGGTGGCCCATCCCCAGGGCCACCTGACAGCCACCATTTTTAATTATAATAATAATAGTTAAGGTTTGGGGGACCTTGTCTCAGACACTGTGCCAAATGCTTTTTACTTACATTATGGCATTGAAATGTCACAATAACCCCAAGAAAGTTATTCCCCATTGCAGACAAGGAAACTGAGGGTCAGCGAGATTAAGCTGCTTGTCCATGGTCAGAAAGTGACAAAGCTAGAACTTGAACCAGGTGTCCCACATCCACAGTCCAGCCCCTGACTCTGTGCAGTAAGAAGAACTGGCCACTGGGGCTCTGGGTGTCAGGCTGGCTCTTCCCCTGGCCACCACACATCTCTGGGCAGGTCCTTTCATCTCTTTGCAGCCCCATTTGCTTTTTCTCATCCTATGAAATGAAAGAATTATAACAGCAGCCTCTGAGGGTCCCTCCAGCTCTGATGTTCTGGGGTTTTCTTTCTTTCTATAGAGCAGTGTTCCTGGCAGCAAGCTTACAAAGCCCTTAAAACCAAGGCAGGATGGGTGGGCTCAGACCCCACCCCTGGGGAGATGCTCTGGGGCAGGTTCCCCCAGTCCCCTCCACCATGTGGACTAGGGGAAGGAAGCCTGGACCCCAGAAAGCACAGGTCTCCAAGGACAGGGCTGACTGGGTAGCTTCCTCTGATGGCCTCTGATGTTGGCCGCCAAGAAGTCCTCATAACAGATAGTTTAAGGGGCAAAGGAAACACAAGGTGTGACATTGATGGCATGTGACAGGATCCTCGGTGCCCCACGTTGGCTCTTTCATGGATTAAAAGCCCATAAGCACCCACTTTCCCAAGAGCCAGCTCAGGTGGGGAGGACACAGATTCAGGCCCTCTGCGTCCCTACCCTCTGGTGGCCCTTGGCCGGGTGTCCTCTCCCTAGGTCTGAGCTAGGTTTGAGCTACAGGTGGTTGATCCCTGCCCAGTGCAGCTGGAGAGACCTGCTCCCAGCACCTGGCTATGGCCACCCACAACACCCTCCTGCCGGGGACGTGCAGGAGTTGAGACTGGGGGCCCAGGCCAGGGCCCAGCTGTGAGGAGGCCTCTTGCCTCTGTTTCCTTAGCTGCAGGAGGAGGGTGAGAAGGGTCCCAGGTTCACTGGCTGTGAGGAAGGTCAAGTGAGGTCCTGCATGGGACACCCGAAAGCAGCGGCTCATGCGGCCACCCACGGCATGACAGATGATGGGTGTGAAGCGCGGCTCCCCACACTGCCCCTCTCCTGCCCAGCCTCCACCGGGAGCCTGGCCTCTCCACACACACCCCACAGCTGGCCTGTGGGCCAGGGGCACTGACACTGCCTGTCCCAAGGACCTGAGGGAAGCCATCCCACTGCTTTCTAGGCAGAGAGTTCACCAGACTTACAAGGAGAGTTTAACACCTCTGATTTTTTTAAAAAAGATTTATTTTATTTTATTTTATTTTTGGTACCAGGGGTTGAACTCGGGGGCGCCTAACCTGAGCGACATCCCCATCTCCATCTCCAGACCATTTTTTAATTTAGAGACAGGGACTCACTGAGTTGCTTAGGGCCTCACTAAGATGAGGAGGCTGGCTTGGAACTTTCAATCCTCCTGGCTCAGCTTCCTGAGTCCCTGGGATTACAGGCAGCACGCCTCCTGATTCTGAAGCAAGTGGGTTCACGGCTCACCCTCCCAGGTTCCCTGGAACAGGTGAGGCAAGGAGAGGGGGAGTGGCTGGGGGGCTTAGGACCTGGAGGTCTTCGCTCTGCAGTCATTTGGAAGCCCAGCAGGAACCCAGGCGGGCTCTGGTACAGAGCCCTGGACAGGATCCAACACCCAAGCTAGAAGTTCCCAGCTGGGACTGGGGCCCCGGGGCCAGGTCAAGCCTGACAGATGTGGAAGGGACCCTGGGAGAACTGCAGACTGACGGCCTCCAGCCTCCCCGTGCGGGAGCTCAGGATGTGCTCCATCCGGTGCTTTCTAGGGAGCAGGCTGGGTGGAGGGAGGAGGACGGGGTGTGAGCCAAGCTGGGTGTGATGAGAGGGAAACTGGCAGGGGAAGGAGGGGCTTTTACTGGAACCTGGGCAGTCAGCAGCATCTGTGGCAGTCACCCATGTTTACACCGCAGGGAGGGGATGATGACATGCCCTGGAGAGAGGAGGGTGTTGTTGTCTCCAAGCCGGAACACTGGGTCAAGGGATCAGGCATGGGGCAGCTATTGAGGAGTGATGCCACAGAGCCATGGTGACCAGCCCAGGGCCTTCATTACCAGGAGGAGGAAAGGAAGCCCCAGTCATGCAAGCACATCCAGAGGCTGGGAGGGCAAGTCAGAGGTCCTGAATGAGTACACACACTCATTCACTCATTTACCAAACACCGGCTGATGCAGGGACAGGTGCCGAGGACAGAGGGTTGAGCAAAATGAGCCAAGTCACCACCTCGGAGAAGAGAGACATGCAGAAGCAAATCACACACATCAGAGGGCAACTACATCCAGCATCATCACCCATAAAGAAAGGCACTGGGGGGGCAGCGGGCTCTGCCAGAGAGGTCAAGGAGGGCTTCCTGGAAGTGGTGACATTCGAGCTGCCATCTGAAGGGTGAGAAGAAGTTAGCCCAGCAGAGAGGTGAGGAAAGGGCACCAGGTCGGAAGGAACAACAAGTGTGGCTAGACCCCCAGGGAACGAGGTGGATGCTGCCCAGATGGGAAGGGGCAGGTCCTGGGGAGGGCTCTGGACTTCATTCTAAAGACAAGTAACCATTGAAGAGTGGTGAGCAAAGCCTCCCTCAGGGGAAAATGGGCTGTAGGAGCAGATTGAAGAGAGTGGGCAGAGCCTCAGGAGCAGGGGATGGCCGTGTGGTGGGCCAGGGCGGCTGTGGAAATGGAGGGAGGGGATCAATTAGAGAAATGTCTGGGTCCTGGTGATGGGTGAATGGCTGGGGAAGGCCGGAGTGGAGGGGGTCCTAAAGGTCAGAACAGGCTGGGATAGGGGAGGGAAAGGGGGAGCCAGCCAGGGAGGGCCCAGCCCACCCCTGTGCCTTGAGGGGACAGTCCCCAAACCATAGGCATGAACATGTAAGTCCGAGCCTCCAAATAGGGAAAACTGGCCAAGGATACTCTGGTCCCTAAGAGACTGAGCGCCATGCTGGTCGGAGCTGGTTTCCTGGAGCAGGAGGGGTAAGAGCCAGGACCAGAGGGCAGACGGCGCTGGAGTGGGCAGAGGTGGCCCCAGACGTGACTGTGGAGAAAGGCTTGGCAGCAGGCCTCTTGGAAGGGAAGCCGAGCTTCGGAAAAATAACCAGAGAAAGAACTTGGCCGCAGACAGAGAACAGTAATGAAGTGCCCTCTCTGACTGCGTAACGGAAAGCGGCCTAGTGCCAGCTCCAGCGTGTTGTGTCACTGCTGTGTGCCTCCGTCACATATTAGGGGCTAAAAAATGTTGTTAAATAAGTAGATGAGTAAGAAGTCTGTGTGGAAACTGGCTCTGTAACAACAACATAAGCTCAGAAGGCGGGCAGTGGGAGGTGATCGGCCCCCGGGAGACCCGGCTCCAGTCCAGACTCAAGACTCACTGGCCACTTGCTCTAGTGGGAAGTCCCTTCCCCTCTAAACCCCTGAGAGTGTCCTTCCCAGCCCTGTGGTGGCTCCAGGGATCCAAGTACAGTCCGGAACAAGAGGGGAGCTGAGGAAAGCAGGTCACACCCTCCTCCAGGGCCAGTAACCAGAGCCCCAGGGGGGAGGGCCACCCAGGATCAGGACAAGCAGGGCAGCCTGACCACTTGCCTTCCCTCAATGAGTGAATGTGATCTGTCACCCTGGCGGGGGAGGGGAGCAGCTGTGGCCTGATGGAGCCCCAGTCCCACTTCACACCAGGCTTCAAGGCACCCTGAATCCCCATCACAGAGCAGGCTCTGCCCTGTCTGGGTGTGGGAGGCCTGTGTCTGTCCACAGTGAGGACTTGCTGTGGCAGTCACAGGGAGTCAGTGGCCAGGTGGCCCGTACCTGCTGCAGCCTTTCCTGTAGGGAACATACCTGTCACCTGTCGAGCAGCTCCTGCTGGGCCAGACCTGGGAGCGGGTGCAGAGGACACTGAGCAGCGTCCAGTGACGAGGACCAGGAAGCCTGGGCTGTCCCCCATTTCACCTGAGGGTGGACAGGGAGGAGGGAGGGGAGGCTGTCTGTGCAGGATAAGTGCTCCACAGAGCTCTTGGAAGAGCCGGCATGCCTAGTGCTGCCCCAACAGGTCGGGGGGACCAGGAGAGGGGGGTGGGGGTCCTGGGGCACAAGTCAGAGAGAGGCTGGAGAGGGGCAAGCGGCGTCTCTGATCCCGAGAGGAGGCTGACACTGAGAGTCTGGAGGTCGATGCCCACACAGGGAAAAGCCAGAAGGGACAGGTGGCCCCCTAACCCCAGGGGAACTTCGGCCAGGTGTCCAGGTTAGCCTGAGCTCCAAAGAGCCCTGCGCCTGTCCTTCCTCCACCCTATCTCTCCCCATCCACAGTCACCAGACCTCATCAAGCCTGCCTCCTGGAGGGACCTAGAAGAGCCCGAAAGAGGTAAAACCCCATGCCTTCCGGCCCCACTGTCCCCTCTGCCCACCAGGCTAGGGCTCACCTGTTGGTGACAGCATCTGTTGGCCACCTTTGATTTGGAGCCAGCGCTCTATACACAAACCAGAGCCTGACTTCCTGGCGTCAAGCTTCAGAACTGGAGGACAGGGGCCTGAGGTGGCCTCCCACCCCATCCCGCATCACCCGACCCCGGCTTCCTTCCACCTCTCTGTCCCTGCCCGGCCCTGCCCTGGCCTCTGCGCACACCCTTGGCTTAGCTAGAGCCCTCTTCTTGCCACCCTCCCCCACTCAGCCTCATGACCCCATTTCTCCTTCAGGCCTCAGTTGGTCACTTCCCCACTGCCCCCAGGTTGAGGGACTCCTCCTAAGTCCCGAGTTCTTCTCCCACCAAACACTTATATTGAAATCTCCCTCTGAATTGCTGAGCCCCAACTCAAGCGCTTGAACAGAGGGTCCTGGGTCAGCCCTAGCAGAGGGGCTGGCACACATGAGGGGCTCAGAAAACGACTTGTTGAACTGGTCATCATGCGCTGATTGACAGGATGGACAGAACACCTTGCTGTGTGACTGCCCCTCCCTCTTACAGCCATGGCGCCAGGCAAACTGTGGCGAGGTTGTTGGGAATGTGGGGGCAGGAAGCCCAGGGAAAGAGAGGGCACGGTCCCCACCCTAGACGCGCCCCTTTCCTTCTGAGCAGGGATCAAAAAATAACCAGGAAGGCTGGGCATGCAGCTCGGTGATAGAGTAAATGCCTAGCACGCCCAGGCCCTGGTTCCAGCCCCACAACCAAATAAACAAATAAATAACCAGGGTTCTTGAGACCGTTGGCCCTTGTGCCCAAGGCCTGGCATCCACCCAGGCAGCTGAGCGAACTCTCCTCCCCTGCCGACCACCCCTCCTTTCCCTCCTCCCTCCCTCTCTCCTCTTCTTCATCCCCCTCCCTCCCAGACCCCTGGCCCTGCCCCAGAGCAACAGAACACCCAGCTGACAGCTGGACTTGCCAGCCCCTGCCAGCCCTTCCCCGGAAGGTCAGGTGACCCTTCCCTTCTCAGGCCATTGGGAGCCCAGCCCTCCTGAGCAGACCTCTCTACCCCGGGCTCGAGTGGAGAGTGCTCTGGGCTAAGACGAGGCTATGCCCAACACCTGCAGATAGTGGGCACCGAGAGAGACCACACTCCTGCCTGCCTGAGCCCTCCCTTCCACATCTTCCTCTCGCCATCCCTGGAGGAGGTCCTGGTGAGTGCTGCCTTGCTGGAGAGACGTGGACAGGGGTGGCATGTTAGCCCATGACAATGCCTGAGCGTAGGAGAGGGGTCTCCTGGCCTTAGAGCTCATTCACTCCGAAGGGTCTCGTCTCCATCCAGGGCTGGCCAGGACCCCCCTGAGAGGTGCCTCCATGTGTCTGCACACGTGTGGGTGCGTGCGCGCCTGGGGGGTTGAGCGCAGCATTATTGAGATTCTGGCTTTTGTTCCTCTTCTATCCCCCCCTCACCTGCCAACCCCCCCATCCCCTAGGGTAGTTCCAAGCCTCCCCTTCCTGGGGTGTGCTGGAGTCCTCAGCTTGGCCCCTGGGTGGAGGCAGGGAGGGCAGGGGGTGAGCTGGGGCTGCAGAAGCTGCCGTGAGTGGCAGACACCGGATTGACCGGATGGACAGAACACCTTGCTGTGTGACTGCCCTTCCCCCTTACAGCCATGGAATCCCACTTGGGGCTGGATTAACCCCTTAGCGAGTATCCTGGAGAAGCCCACAGCACTCTCTGGGCCCTGGATTGGGATCGGCATGTCCTGACCCAGTAGCCCCACCCTTCCGCCCTTTGGGGCTGTGGGGTTGGATGACATCAGTGCCTGTGGGCAGTGACCTGGGGCCTGGGTGCCGGTCGTCCCTGGGGCACAGTGTCCTGTGGAGAAGGGTGGAGGTGAGAAACCCCCGAGATTTGGGAGTATCTGGGGGTGTCATGGGCCTCAGTCAGGGTCGCCTGTGGTGCCTGGGCCCTGGCAGAGTCTTGGGGTTCTACCTCCTTCGGGCTCTTCTAGGCCCCTCAGTGAACTGGGGTGGGGGACCCTGTGGTCGTCAGGATTCTTGGGGGCTTTACAATAAGTAAATAAGTCCCTTCCCCGGAGATTCAGATCCATGGAGTGGGATTCAGGCTTCTGTATTTTTTTAAAAAAAGCTACCAGTTCCTTTACCTTTTTATTATGGAAAACCTACAGGGAAAAATAGAGAGAATGAAATCGTAAACACTCGCAGAGCCCGTACCTGGGTCTAAACAGCTGTTTTGAGTTTTTCCATATTTGCTTCATCAAATATGCTAAGGCTCAAGGATTCTGAAGTGATTTATGGATGTCGCGGCACCGCTCCCCACACAGAGCACCTCGTGGGTTCTTCCATAGCCCACGGCCACTTCCCGCCGACAAAATGAACACCTCCCAAGAACATCTGCAGCCAGCCGTGTTCTTAGTGCCCTAATTAACGCTGCATTAGACCAGGATTCATCAAGACACTTGTGGTCAATCTGGAGATGCCCCCCAACTCCTCCAGTGACCCCCTCCACGCTGAGATAATGAAGTGAAGGGCCAGTTGTCCCACTGTAGGATAAAGACATGGCTGAGTGTGACTGTTCTCAGTACAGATAGGGAAACAGGCCCAGTAAGGAAGACGCAAGGAGTTTGAAGCAAGATCAAGTCTCCTGGTCCCCTCCTATGCTGTTTCCCTGGATGCTTACCCCACTGTGCTCCTTATCAGTGACCTGAACAAATCCTCCTCTGCAAAGGACCTGTGGCCACTGGAACTCTCTCCATCCCATCTTAGTGCATCCTGGGGCCAGTCCAGGCTGAGCCCACCCCGTGGCCAGCAGCAGCCCCTGCTTCCTTCTGCAGGGCACTTGCATAAATCCTTCCCAGGCAGAAATCCATATGGTTGCTATCTTGTTCGCCAGCAGCCGCAGGGAACAGCAATAAACTTTATGAGCACGGGTTGTTCAGGGAAGGAAACCTGTGTGCTGGCTGGGGAAGTGGGGGTGGGAAGGGAGGGGCCGGCAGGGGAGGGGCTGCACACGGTGCTGCATTTGTGCTGCTTTGTCTCATATTAGGACGGGGGTGGCCCAGCAGGCAGCTGAATAGGGCGTGGGGTGCGTCTGCACCAGGGTAGACCTGGGTGGGAGGCACCGTCAGAGTGGAGCTCACTCTGGACCAAGCTGCTGTGCTCAGACTTGGCTCAAGCTGCCATCTGGGTGCTTGGGTACAGGCCTGGGCAAACCCAGAGCAGTGCCCTGGTTTCTGGGTGTGGAGGTGGCACTGGCTTTGGTTTTGAGATGGAGCTCAGCCCTCTCTGGGCCTCCCTGATCTCTACATGTCTGCTGCTGCCCTCTACTGGGGAGTGGCCCTGCTTGCGTTCTCCCTGAGATTCACTCTTCACAGTTGGCTCGCAGCTCTGGTGTGAAGAAGCCCAAACACACACACACACACACACACGCACGCACACTCACCAACACGTGCACTCAGATGCACGTGCACACGCTCAGCTCTGCCTCATGATTGTGTGTTGACCATAAAGAGCTCTTCCTTTCTTGCAACCATATGTGTCTGGGCTCTTGCACAAGTCAGGTGGCTGATCAAATTACTTAGAGAAAGGTGGGAGGTGTGGGGAGGGGTGCCGGAGGTTGGGAAATGTGCAGGTGGGGCTGGGTGTTTAGAAATGTCCAAGATCCTGGGTACAGTTTCAAGAGGCAAGGTGAGGAGGAGCAAAGCATGGGTGGAGGAGCTGTTGCTACCACCCATGTCTCGGATGCTGTCCAAGGGCAGGATCTACTGAGAGGCAGGGAAGGAGAAGCCCCACTCTGCCTCCCCCAGACCAGACCTTCTAATGGCGCCTGGCTTTTGAGTCATCTTTCCCCCCTGTTTCTCCGGCCTTGACAGCAAAATCAGAACATTGCTAGTGCCGCTAAGTACATTTGTCAGTGGCTGAAGGGCTTCTAAACTAATAATCGCTGTATTAAAATCGTATTTGGTCCTCAAACTGGAGAAACGTTGGGAGATTTTTAAATGTTAAGAGAAAAGGAAGAAAAAAAATCCCCTCTCAAAGGATAAAATCAGCCTTGAAATAAGTTTCTGTGACTGAGGAACATGAAGTATTGCTCTGTGATTCTGGAAATCCAGCCTTCCCCGGAAAATAGATGCTCTCCAAAGGCACATATTTCAGCCACGGCTGCGAAGGTGATGTGTGAAGTCCCCCAGAGCTGGGTATTGATCCCACCGAGCAGGGGAGCCGCACAGGGAAAGGCATACAATTCTATGGCCCTTGAGTCATTTTTAGAATGGATTTCAAAATGCCACTTCCCCCGCCCTCCAGAAAATGAGCTTGTGTCTTCCCAGCCTGGATGGCCCCAGATGATGCACAACCCTTAGCCATGAGAGAAACTCCAAAATTCTCCTGCCCATTACGACCTAAGCAGTTTTAAATGGTTTTCAGGTCCTCTCAGCTCTAATAGATTAAAAAATGTTCCCTTGGGCATCACAAGGACGTTGAATGGTACTTGTCCCAAACCTCTGGCTCTGAGAGGCCTGTGAAATGTACGTTAGAGCTTCAGAGGCGAGAGGAGGGCAGGCCATAAACCATGCTGCTTTTGAATTGTGCAGCCTGCCAGATTTTATATTGCAGTCTTCTTTCGCTACGAGCTCTTTCTTAATTATCTTCTCCCCAGAATGCCCTCCCCTCCATCATCTAAGATTTATCAGGATGTGGTCTGGAAGGCTCCAGTAATCTCAAGAGACCATCGCCTTCCCAGGCTGAGCAGCGACCTGGGCCAGCTTCTCCTGACACCTGGGGGCAGGTGTAAAACCAGACAAGCCCAGGCCCAGCACCCTCTCTCCTGCAGGGCAGCATCCTGCCCCGGCCTTGCCCTTTCCTATCATTTCATATACACATGCTCCCTGAAGTGGGCTCCCCCGGGCTTAGCCAACCTCTCTCCTGCTCCCAGATCCCTTCCCAGACCCCACAAACCACCCCCATCTCAGCAGGGGGCAGTAGCTCTCTTAACCTTCCCGCCTAGACTTATTTACTTACTTATTTGGCAGTGCTGGGGATGGAACCCAGGACCTCATACATGCCAAGCAAGCGCTCTGCCTTTCAGCCTTAGCCTCTAGGACTCATTTTTCAACATAATTTTTTTCCTACCAGTCCCTGTGCGGTACTCATTATGCTTTTAGTATCTGTTGATTGAGAAAATAGATGATGACAAAAACCTCTAGGAATTCAATAATGCCTTTAAATGAATTTGTATTTTGGTAATCACCAGAATGCTTGCATACATTTGAGAAATCATCGTGCTCCTTGGGTACAGTTTTCTACTCTGCCGACAGTGCTTGAGAGTGTGTGGACGTGGGTAGGTCTTGACCAGCCCACAGGTGGGAGCCCCTCACCCACAGCCTGTGAATTGGCATTGTTGATGGGGCTCCCGGGAGTGGCACTCTGCTGTCCAGCCAGGGCAGATCTGAGGGGGGCCTCCACCCCCAGCCCGACACATTTGCAATTCCAGTGCTTTGAAGGGAGACAAATGTCCCTCTCTCCAGGCCAAACCTCTTCCTCCAGCTTCACAGCCCAGGCCCCTTCCCCGGCCTCCTTTCCCAGGGCTCTGTGGGGAGGCTTGGGTCATTGCGGCCTATGGCATAGAGAGGGCCTCAGATAGGACCTGGCCCTAAAAGAATGATGTGTGTCTCAGGATGATGTGTGTCTCAGGATGCCCAGACAGAGCCCAAGGCTTGGTAGGCACCATCTCTGCAAGGAGGACTGCAAGGTGGGACTACAAGAGGCCCTGGATCTGAGTCCCAACTCTGGAGTTCACTAGCCCTGGCCCCTGAGAAAGCTCTTCTAGTTTTCTAACTCTTGATTTCTCCTTCTGAAAACAACTACCTTGAGGAGCAGGGGTGACTGTAAAGCCAGTGGTCCACAGTCAATGCTTAATAGGAACGGCTGTTATATGTGAGCATGTGACTCATGTGAAGTCGCTTTCAACTTAAGAGCCCCACGTTGGGTACTGGCTATGAGTTCGATAGATAGAATCAGTCAGGATAGACTCTGGTTTGTGCTGTGTAACAAATGCCCCCAAATCTGAGTGGCTGAACACAGCAGAGATTTCCTGTCATGCTACAGATCTGATATACATAGGCACTCAGAGACCCCGGCCAGCAGATCATATGCTCCCCAAATCCCTGTGGCCAGGGACAGAGAATGTGGGGAACTGCTCTTCCAGCTTTCACCCAGGTATGTCACCTGCACTTCCTTCTTTGTCTTGCTGGCCAAAGCAAGTTCCACTTACCTTCAAAGCTGCAATCAGACCACATGCCCACAGGGTACAGAAGAACGTCTGTGAACAGCCCTGACATGGCCACGGCCAGTGTGTTTCCAAAGGCTCTGATGAGACATTGTCCATGACTGGTTTGTTAAGTTTGCACCCTTACAAGTGTGGCTTGTGGTTTCACCTGCCACCTTCCCTAAAAAGGGAGCAGTGAGGCCTAAGAGGTGCATCTCCCACGATTTTGATGGGCCCGGGTTCTGCATGTGGGTAGCGACTGTACATTCAAAGGCTCTCTGGAAATAAGCCATGTGGACTGGTAGCGACAGATCAGGGTGTCCCCATCCACTTTGCTTGTTGGGTGGCATCTGTCACTGTGTCTGCATCAGTAAGGTCTCAGGTCTCAGAATCACTGGTGTTATCACCTGTCCCATCTGCCAAGTACAGCCAAGGCCCTGTTGTCCACGAGCCTCCTTTCCCACCAGGGAGTGTCTTGCAGCCAGCAGCAGGCTGGCCGTCACCCAGGCCCCATGGGGCTGCAGAGACAGTCTGTATTCTGTGTCCTGACACAGACCGCTCCATGGCCATACCCCATCAGCAGAAGTTAGCCTTGAGTGTCCTGGAGTGAGACCCAGAGTTACCTAACCCAGAACATGACCCGATGATAGGGTAGGAGGACACGGGGACCTGGTGTGTGGGCCATCTGCCCACTTCCTGGAGATGACAGGCAGCCCCTCTGAGCTCTCCCATCTGGAGGCCTCTCCCCTTCCCCACCAGCCTCATCTCCCCCCCCCTCACACCTCCCCACAGAGCCCTGGGAAAGGAGGCCGGGGAAGGGGCCTGGGCTGTGAAGCTGGAGGAAGAGGTTTGGCCTGGAGAGAGGGACATTTGTCTCCCTTCAAAGCACTGGAATTGCAAATGTGTCGGGCTGGGGGCGGAGGCCCCCCTCAGTCAGGCCCTCCACCTGCCTACCCAGCCCCCCAGCTGACTCACAGAGTCATCCTGAGAATAACCCACGCAGTGACAAACCCCAAGTGGCGGAGATGTGCAAAAAGAGAGTTTCACAAAGGAGTTCTGTGATTCTGTCATCTGAGCCTCATGACAAAACTGTGGCGGTGGGCGAGAAGCGACTCAAGTGGTCATCCAGCTCATCCGGGGCCTCTGCACGCTGGTGGGATGGTGGGGACAGATCTCAGCTCCTGACTCCTCACCCCATATTCCTAGGAAACAGCAGGGCCTAGGGGTGTGGATCCAAGGCCAAGGCCCAAGCCAATGGCAGAAGTGCCTGCATGTGGCCAAAAGAAGCCCTGTCAACTGGGATCAGTGATTTGAGACTTCACAGAGCAGTGGGAAGAATGGAGGCCTTCCCTGGCTTACCACCCGCCCCTCCCAGAGTTGAAGGCCACACACAAAGGTAGAAACAGAAAGCCTCAAGCTTTCTTGGGAGTCCAAGGTCAACCTCAGTGCCAAGGGAAAGCCATGGAAGTATCCAGAGGGGCAGCACGCCAGGCTCAGGACATGCCAGGGGCTGAAGCCACCACTCCTCCCTCTTCCATCCACCCGTCCCACCAAGCTGCTCTCCCCTTACTAGCTGGACACACATAGGAAAGTTACTCAACCTCTCTATGTCTCTATTTCCATGTCTATAAAATGGGCTGATAATACTGATTACCTTATAGAGTGGCCATGAGGCTAAAATCAGTTAATCTACATAAAGTGCCTGGAACATCACCTGACATACACCAACACTGTGTGTGTGCTACTACTTAGGGCTACTATTTGCTCCCTGCACTGACACTGTGGGGTAACAACTATGTCCTCAGAATTCTTTGGAGAGACAGGGGTATAGGAAAAGAGGAGGGGTGGTGGCTGCCCAGCACAGCAGCATAAGGGCCTGCCTAGAGCCAGCTCGGACATGTGGGTGGTCTGGGATGGCATCTGAAGAGGCCAGGCCTGGGCAGTACTGGACAGGGCCCTGGGGAGACAAGTGTGAGGAACGGAAGCCCTTCCTCTGTCTGGGGACAGGTCAGCTGGCAAAGGCTGACATGCAAGTGAGCCCAGGGAGAGGGGACATCAGGCTGCTTTGGTTTTTCCTTCTCATTTCCTTCTTGTCTTCTACAAATTTGCAAGTTAGGAACAGGTTGCCACACCATGGTGCTATCTGGTCCCACAGCCGAGGTGTCATGCAGTGGAAGATGACACCTACCTGAGGTCTGCTTCTCTTCCCACCTCCCACCAGCTTCTCTCAGCTCCTGGAACAGGCCCCCAGGGGGCTGCCTCAGGGCAGAGAAGCAGAAAGGACCTCCCGGCTGTCCCAGGCTGCCCCTCACCCGAGGCCTCAGATCTCCCCACCCCACACCCCACCCAGGAAGCATATGCACATGTGTCAAGCGGGACCCACGCTTCTCCCTTCCTAAAGGAGCACTTTGTGTCCCAAGTACCACCAAAAAGAGGGAGCGTTCTGTGGCCTGCAGGATGGGAGCCTATGAGGGGTCCCATTTGGGGAAAAGAATGGACTGAGCTGAGGCTTTCGATGCCACAGCAGGCTGGAGGCCGGCGCCTGAGCAAATTGATGATCACCGCTGTGCAGAGCCAGCCAGCCATGCCCGTGGCCTGGGCTGAAGGTCAGTTAGAGGGTTGATCATGCCCAGTGCTGCCTGGTCCAGCCACATCCGCAGCCAGGAGTCCAGCAGAGGGAGAGGACATTAATAACTTGGTGGTGACGGGCACCGCTGTGGGAATGTCCTCTCAGATGGGACAAACACAGTGGCAAGAGCCTCCCCTCGAAGTGTCTCCTTGGCGCTCTCCTGAGACAAAGTCAGAACAACTTTAGGGGCTGTATTTGTAGCCCAGAGTCCCAGCACTTGCCCATGATCAGGAGGGTAAAGGGAGCAATGGGGGACGGCGGGGGGAGCTGGAGGGACACTTTGAAAAGTGGCAGTCATGAAACCTGCCTCTCCTACAACTCAGAGCTACGGGGGTCATGACCACTATAGCAGCAATGCCAGAAATCAGGACGATACTGAGCATTTTGCTCTGGGCACTGGGCTAACCTTTCCATGGCCCTTATCTCAATTCTGTCCCTGACCCCATGGGCAGGTATCATCATCCTGTTCTACAAATGGGGAAACTGAGGCCAAGAGAGGCTCTCCTGCTCACTTTCTCAAGGTCATGCAGGGATGTAGTGGAGCTGTGATGGGAACTGATGGTGCCCAGCTGCGCAGCACAAAAATAAAACCCTCCTGCAAAGCAGTGAGCTCCTCAAACTGCAGGGGCTTTACTTGCTTCCTGTTGGGCTGGGGTCAATGTCCCCAAAGGAAGGCAACATGACAAGACAAGTTAGGACCCAAGCTCTGCACTCTGGAAACTTACAGCTTGCATGTTGATTGGGTTTTCAATAGTATTTTAATATTTAAATTTAAAAGGCACAAAATAATATTTAAAGTCCCTCCCTCACCCCTGCTCCATGGAAGCAAATGTGATGACCAGTTTCTCGTGACAGATCACTCCAGAAAGGGGCTGGGGTTGTGGCTCAGCAGTAGAGCACTTGCCTCCCACATGTGAGGCTCTGGGCTCGATCCTCAGCACCACATAAAAACAAAAAAACAAAATATTGATCACTTCAGAAGTAATCAATGCATATTTACAGTCTTTTTTTTTTTTGGGGGGGGGGGCTGGTACTGAGGATTTAACCCAGAAGCACTCACCCACATCCCCAGTCCTTTTTTAAAAAAAAAATATATATATTTTTTAAGTTGTCAATGGACCTTTTTTAAAATTTATTAATTTATTTAAATGTGGTGCTGAGAATCGAACCCACTGCCTCACACATGCTAGGCAAGTGCTCTTCCACTGAGCCACAAACCAGCCCTAGCCCTTTTTATATTTCATTTAGAGGCAGGGTCTCACTAAGTTGCTGAGGCTGGTTTTGAACTCACGATCCTCCTGCCTCAGCTGCTGGAATTAGAGGCGTGCACCTCGGCGCCTGGCCACTTGTGTAAGCTACCGTGAGGAACCTGCTCTGGCAGAGGCTGGGGACCTTGTGGACTCTCCCGGTACTGCCTCCCCAGCACACTCTCTCCCTCACATAATGTCCACTTTCCTCTCCTTTCTAGAGAGCCCACGGCCAGGGAGATGACTGTGTTGTGACATCCATCAAGGCCAAGAAGGAGGAAGGAGAGGCCCACGGCCAGGCTGCAACCTGTCCGGGAGCACCCACCTCAGCCTCTTCTGCCGGAGGATTCTCTGGCACTGTGGTTGTGCAGGGCAGTGTGGACACCAGGGACATCAGGGTGGGCGTGCGGCTGGAGCCCTTCCTGCATCAGGTCGGAGGGCACCTGAGCGTGATGAAGTACGACGAGCACACGGTGTGCAAACCCCTCATCTCCCAGGAGCAGAGGTTCTACGAATCCCTGCCGCTGGCCATGAAGCGGTTCACCCCACAGTACAAAGGTGAGCGCAGGCAGCCAGGCCATACCAGGCAGGCTCCTCTGCTGGCCCCAGTGCTTTCCGTGTGCTATGGGAGTGTGAGGTTGCCATGGAGACGTGCCCCTCTCCTCACAGGGCCAGGCTTCACTGTCCTAGCTTCTCTGAGCTCTTCAAAGCCTCCAGGTCTGGAGTGTGATCCACTTGGCTTCCCTATGCATTAGCCTAAGCCACCAGGCTTCGGGGAAATCGAAAATGGACTAAATTACACCCTAGTTGCACTAGTCCCTGCCATGCTGGTCTGTGCCTTGGGGGCGTCATAGCTGGTCGTATGACTGTGGCTAACCACAGGACAGGTTGAAGCCTCCTTAACCTCCCTCTGGAGGCCCAGGCAGGAGGGGCTCAGGAACCTCAGGCTGAGTCAGGGATTGGAGAAGCTGGGACATGCTCGTTTAGGAACCAGAATTTTTGCTCTTATCTAGGAAAGGCAAAGCCAGGAGATGAGCCCGTGTCAGAGTGTAGCTGGGGAAACCCACGGATGCAGCACGTGTCCCAGGTCTGAGCACCAAGTGGCTCTGGGGAGAGAAAGCTGGGTGTGGAAGGATCTGCTCGTCTCCTTGTCTGCTGCCCCTTGCCAGGATCCCAGGGCAGGTGTCTGTCCACACCTGGTGTTTGGTAAATGAGGCTCACAGGGTGGACTCCACAAGGTGGCTCTCGCAGTGCTGGGCTGAGCGCCCAGAGGGAAGACCTCCTTTGAAGAAGTTTAGATTTCACAACTGCAAGCGGCTGCCCTATTGTCAAAGGGTCCATGGAGAAGGCAATCATGACCTCCAAATAAGTTCAGAGGAAACCCACTTGTGGGTCAATGATCAAGACAACACAGGGGATAAGACCATCAACACTGGTGGTCATTCCCAGAGTACAACACTGATTCTCAGAACACCATCTGGGGTCAATCAACTTCATCACAATTGTGTGGGTGTGCATGCTCTCGGTCCTCAGGCCCCACCTAGACCTGTCAATCAGAATCTTTGGAATTCTGGGGTCAGGCCCCAGGAATCCATATTTAGCATGAACCCAATTGAGAGCCACTGATAGGGGGTGACCAGGGCCTCGAGGCCCAGGTATTGCTTCTGAGCACTGTTCCACACATGCCTGAACTTTAATCTAGGCTGCCAGGTTCTCCCGAGAATCTGAGACAAGATAGCTCATCATCATGTCCTGAGAGACAGGAGAGGACAGTCCCAGCCACCTCCGCAGGCCCCTTGTCTCCCCCCGTTGGGCTGGGCCGAGTCTTCCAAGGCCGCAGGCCAGTGTTGCCTGGCTGGTTGTGGGTCACTGTTCATCTTGTCAGAGCACCCACTGGAATGAATGTCTGTCCTTTTGCAACTGAACTTAACCCAGCGAAGGGGTGGCAGGCCCTGGCATGGGGCGGACTCCTGCCAGGAGCATTTCATGCTTGTTCAGCACAACTGGGCAGCTGAGGAGGACGACAGGGCCCCTGTGGGCAGAGCCAAAGAGGGAAAGGGGTTGCTCTGGTCTACAAGAGACCACAGACCAGCGCCACCCTGCACCTTGCTGGCACCAGGCCAAGCCTCTGGTGAGACAGCACCATTCTTGGCACCCCCAAGCAATGCTCTGTGGTCCAGATCTCTGCTCAGCCAGGCTTTCCCCTTTAGGTGAGGCCATCCTGGAGACACCCTCTTGGGGGCTCTGATAACTCAGAAATTACCAGTGCTCCCCAAATTATAATGGGGATATATCTCAATAAGCCCATTGTAAATTGAAAATATCATTAATTCAAAAATGCATTCAATAAGCTTGGTGTGGTGGCAAACACCTATAATCCCAGTGACTCAGGAGGCTGGGGCAGAAGGAGAACAAGTTTGAGGTCAGCCTCAGCAACTTAGCAAGACTCTCAAAATTTAAAAAAGGACTGGGGATGTAACACCCTTATGTTCAACCCCCAGTACCAAAAGGTTTTCAAAAATGCATTTAATACACAGAGTCTACCCAGCCCTGGAGCTTAGCAACACCGCACCCAGGAGTCTTGGTTGTTCCCCTCATGATCGTGTGGCTCACTGGGAGCTCCAGTTCACTGCCCCTGCCCAGCATCAGAGAGAGTACTATGCCACCTCGGGGTGGCCCCTGGAAGGACCAACACTCAAACATCAATGTGTAGTTTCTACTGGATGCATGTGGCTTTTGCACCATCATCAAGTCAAAAAACTGTAAGTCAAACCACCCTGTGTTGGGGACTCTCTGTAACCTGAGCCAAGGTCAGAGCTGAACCATCAAGGCCCCAGTCCTGCCTTCAGGGCTTCTGACAGGAGGTGGTGTTTCCTCAGAGAGGTGCCTTCACACAGCAGTGATGAGGACACTGAGATGAGACAGTAACTAAGCACCCACCTACCTGCGCAGGCGCTGGGGTGACCCCCAAACATGAGGCTCTGATGAAGCAGAAACACAGAGCCCACACTCACCATTCCTGCAGGGCCAGGGTCCAAACACCAACTGACACAAGACAAAAGAAGACACTAGAAAAAGGCCCAGAACCAAGGAGCACCATGGGATTCATCCCCATACACCCAGGATGGAGCAGGAAGACCACAAGCTGAGATCAGGTTGCAGACAGGGCGGGTCCTGAGGGCTCGCGGGTCCTGCAGGCTGCTGGTTTCTCCAAATCTGAGAAGTAGTTGCAGCTAACTCTAGTGTTTGCTCTGTGCCTGGCACCTGCACATGGTCTCTGGACACTAATTCATATAACCCTCACAAGCCCCTGGGGCAGGTACCTTTATTACCCCCTTG
This sequence comes from Marmota flaviventris, assembly GCF_047511675.1. Taxonomy (NCBI): domain Eukaryota; kingdom Metazoa; phylum Chordata; class Mammalia; order Rodentia; family Sciuridae; genus Marmota; species Marmota flaviventris. Next base: position 119,287,936 of record NC_092503.1, read on the forward strand.
GCACAGATGAGAAAATTGAGGTACAAAGAGGTGACCTAGCTTGCCTGAGGCCACACAGCCAGGGACAGGCAGAGTCAGAATTGAAGCCCCAAGGCCTGGCTCCCAAGGATGGGTTCTTGGCCACAAAGGGCCACTCCACCAAGCTCCACTGTTACTAAAGGGAGGGACTTAGGGTGTCAGTGCTCAGGAGGTCACCTAGCCCAAGGAGAGAGGAGATGTGGCTTGCTGGGAGTTACTCAGCCAGTGATCTCATGTGAGGGGAACGCGAATGCTCATGAGGCTCTCTCAGTGATTTCCCGATTTCTCCTCAATAGGAACAGCCCCTTAGAAAGAGGGGCCATTTCTGATGTGGCTGCCACCTGCCACAGAATATGCCCTCTGCATTTTAACTGCCTTGCAGCAATGGCAGCAGGGGAACCTCAGGTTCCTCAGGAACCTCCTTGTGCCAGAAGCTCACTCTGGACCTTTGCTGGGCTCCCCAGGCCTTGGGGCTGCACCCCTCTACCTCTGAGTCTGCCCGTCAGCCTTGGGCGGATGGGGACATACTCCTAAGTCCAATTGGCTAACACTTCAGCCGGATTCATATTACAGACGGCGGTGAGCAAATGTCCTCATAAGCTTAAAAATAAATACATGACAGAATATTCACCAAGACTCAGGAAGCTGCTCAGCCAAACTCAAATTGCTGAGATGCTTTGAGTGTGCCAATCGTGGTAGTAAGCACTCTTGTTTGCCAAGCCGGCAGGGACCCTGGTTGAGGTGCGTGGGGAGGACTGATGAGTGGGGTGACAGGTGTGGTGGTGGGGGCTCTGGCTGGGCCCCAACTTTCCTGGCCAGGCAGTGGCCACAGAGGTCTGGGAGTCCCTGGGCCTAATCCCCATAGGTACACCTGACAAGCTGAGGCTGGGCTGAGCTGCTCTGGCTCTTGATTAAAAGAACAACCTAAGTATTAAGGAGCCTGGAGTCCATGGTCATGCAGAGCAGTCAAGTGCAAGCAGCTCCAAACTGTGCAAGGCGGCTCTCTGCTAAGGATCCCACCCAGCAGGGCCAGCTTCAAGGGAAGGGCTGAGCAGAGCCACAGACGGGTATATGAGAGACTGGGAGGGAAAGTGGAGACAGACGCTGAGCCCATCAGAGGCACACTCAAAGACAGAGAGGCCAGGACGCAGATCTGGCAGCGTAGCGCTGACAACATGAGAGATGGAAATGACTTCTGCATTTTATTGGTTTTGCGTTATCTACACCGCTGCTCTCCATTTAGTCAGACACTCGGAACCGATGAGATCAGGCGAGAGCTGGAGCCTGGAGAAGTGGGTGAAGGTCACATTTCTTGTCCCTCCAGAAAGTCCTCCAGGGTCCAAGCTCCCCTGCACCATGGTTTCTGACAGCCCTGTCACTACAGCTCTAAAGTGCAAAAGGTCAGAGGGTTGCTAGCTTGAACTTTACAAAATCTGAAAGAGCCCTGCTCTGAGCCAGGACACCTTTCTGGGTTCCCCAGGCAGGTGGAGGTCCCCAAGGACAGGGTGGACACAGAGGCCAGCCCACTCTCTCCCCGTCACACGAGGAGGAATGGGTTCAGGTCAGTTCTCCTCCCTAGAACAAGCACAGTGATGTCCTTCTTGAAGGACACGGGGATGGAAATGCAAACCCCATGTCCTGGGCTTCCGGATGCTCCCAGGCCTCTGTGCTGACAGCCTCTCCTGAGGGGGTGAAATCGTGGCTTCTCTGTTCTGGATCACAGAACAGGATGACCAGAGCCAATGTGACTGGGGACACAGCAGGAGTGCTTCTTATGCACACACAGTAAACACAGTGTGACAACAATGAACACTCCCCATAGAATCTCTGCCTCCATATAACGGTGTGTCCCTTCTTCTGTGCCCATGTCTGGCGTGGCCCTCTCAGAGCTCCATCCCATAGCAACCATGCAAACTTGGCTCTTCAGCCTCCTGGGCCTCCATGTGCACCCACGACCACCGCCCAGGCAGGTTGCCACTCTGAGATCACAAATGAAAAGCACACAGTATCATCTCGGGGCCACACACAGTAGGCAGAAAGACACGGTAATTATGTTACTGTTGTGACTATGTCCCCAGCCTGCCGTTAGCTCAATGCTCTCACATGCAGAGTGGTGACAGTGGGCTTGTTCCAGGATGAGGGCTGGTGTTAGCCAAGCTGCAAAACCCCAGGCCCAGGAATGGTATTATCGTTATGATTATTTCACCAGACAGGAACCTGGGACGGGATGGCAAAAAGTAAAGATTTTTTTTTTGCAGGAGCTGGAGAGAAAATGTCCCTCCCAGGCTGCAAAAATTAGGGAACTGGGAATCTGAGATGACAGGATAGACCCAAAGAGTGCTGAGCTAGGCACCAGTGGCCCTGGAGAGTGACTTGCTGAATTATAGAGCAGCCCTGGGAACAAGGGTCTGTACCGAGCAGCCCTGGTGGGCCTGGCAGGGACGTGGGCAGGGAATTCAGCAGCCTTTACTGCCAGCTCAGCAGAAATCACCACTTACACTTGGGGGTGACCAAGGGGCTGGGGGAGGAAACGGACAGCGTGGAGCACATACAAACGTGCAGCCCGCCCATGCTCTCAGCCAGGGTCCAGGCAGAAAGCAAATGGTGCATTTGGGAGAATCTTTCCAAGGTGCCTTCGGCTTGGCGCTACCAGGAGCGGGGTGCACCCAGGGTAGGCAACACTGGAAAGCTGAAGTCCCAGGTCTGAAGGGCAGGGTGAGGGGAATAGCGTCACCAATCCAGCATGCTTGAACACAGACCTGGTCAGTGACGTGGGGAGAAAGCCATGGCACAAGAGCCCAGACTTCCTCCTCCCACCCTCCCATGCCTGCAGGGTCCCCTATTGGCCAGAGCCATCAGGATACAGGAGCACAGGGAAGCCACTGGGGCACTGCATAGGGTCAGCCCCTCCACACAAGGCAGGGCAGAGAGAGCACAGAGTGTCGGAGCTGGAGAGCTGACAGAGAAGACTCAAGAAGCAGGGGCAGGAACAAGCCTGTTCTCAGAGAACTGCCCACCTGGCCACATCTGTGCTGCTGCCTACACTGGGGCAATGACAGTCACCACTGGATGCCAGGCTCCAGGGAAGACGCCTGGCTTCTACCACCAGAGCCACAGGTTGGGGAACTCTCACAGGTCTCTGGTTTCATCAGGGGACCATGTCCACCAATGACCTTCGTGTGCCCATGCCTCTGGCCAAGAAAATGGCGGGCGTTGGTGTAAAAGGCAGAGACGGGCAGAGTGAAAGAGGAGCCCTGAGTCCTAGAAGGCTGCGGGAGGAAGGATTCCTGGAAGAAGCTGGTCAGAATAGGAGAATGGAGAGGAAAGAGAGGATGATGAAGGAGGCAAAGAGTCAAGGGAGCAACGGGAGAACCTGGCTTCCCTTCACTGCCGTCCCCAGAAGAGGGACCAGCCTTGAGGCCCCCTAGGTGGGACATATTGGGCTGTGGCATGCCTGGGAAGGCGGGACTGTATGGAAAGGGACAGGACTTCCAGAAGGGAAGGCACAGGGCTGGCTTCTGTTTAAAGCAGGAGGAGCAGAGACAGGGGATAGAGCAGCGACATGCGGACATCAGCCCAACGCCATGCTCTGCAGGCTCCTTGACATGGGGCCCATTCAGGGATAGGATCAGGTTTACAGGAAAGCAGGCCAGTCCCATGGCCCTTCCTTGAGAGAGGAGTTGGGAAAGGGGGAGGTGGGTCAGTGCCCACGTCTGCTCAGAGGGACGTTCCATCTGATCTCTGCCCGTTTCCTCTGTGTCCTGCAGGTACCATCACAGTGCATCTCTGGAGAGACAGCAGGGGCCATCTCAGCCTGGTCGCCCCCCCACTGAAGGAGAACCGGGAGCCCTTCAAGGTCTCCCCAGATTCTGCAGCAGTGGCCATCTGGCAGACACTTCAGCAGACCACCAGTGGCGGTGGCTCCCGGCCCCTGGCCCAGCTGGCGCACTCCCTCAAGGAGAGGTGAGAGCTCCTGCACAGACGACAGAAAGCTGGGCGCTTGTCCCTTGGCAGGGACCAGCACAGTGCCCACCTGTGCCCAAGGCCAACCTCTCCCCTGGGGGGGTTGGCACCGAAAAAATGAGAAATTCAGATAAAGGCTCTCTCTAGAATAACCACTGTGGCCAGAGACAGGAACGGGCTTTCTCCAATGCTGCTTCTAGAAGGAGGATTACTGTGCATTTTACCTCAGAGGTTGATGCACATGTGCTATGGAGCAGGTACTTGGTAACTATTTGTTTAATTAAATATCTGTTTCACCGAGACCATGAAGTGTCTCTGGGGGGATTGTGCTGAATAGAAACCCTGGAATAGTTTATAGGAAGGAAGTGTGGCCAATTTCTCTCAGAAGTCAGCTCTTTCCTTAGCAGTTAGGACAGAAAAAGGAGAGAAGTCCATGCAGCACACCATCAGTGCCTAGGGACCCCAGAGACCCAGGGGCCTGAGGTCCTCGCAGAGATCTCCAGAGCCTCTGATAATGTGTGCTGGCCTTTCTCAGACAGAAAGGGATCCCTGGGGATTTTTAAAACATTTATGGGAAACAAAAGGGAACTAATGCAGTGACAATATGGCCCTCCCCAAGGAGCCCAGTGGATCTAATTAAGCCTCTTGGCTTGGCAGGAAGCAGCACACATCTCCATTCTCAAATGGAGATGCCAAGATGCAGAGAGGCCAGGAGAAGGAGGGCAGACCAAGGCTCCTGTCTCCCACAGCCCCCACCAGTCCCATTCCCCATGGCCTTCTGAGACCTCAGGAGATAACAACATGCCAGGGTGTAGAAGCCAGCCTGACTCTGGGGCAGGCGGGGGGGGGGGGGTGTCACTGTCCCATACTGTGTGCCTCAACAGTGAGATCATTAATACACCAGATCACTTACAAGTGAACTTGAATCACCTCAGCCCTCTGAGGGGTGACACACCTGAGGAGCCACCTGGGGCTTGAGAGGATTGCACTGTGGTGTGATCTGGTGAGCAAAGAGGGCACTTAGGACCCTGCAGCTGTCTCCTGGCACCTGGTGAGAGACGTCCTGGAAGTCAGCTGGGGACAGCACTTGTCAGAACCTGTCCCAGAGAGCCTGGGCAGTCCACACAGGCATCCTTCCCTGGCTTCTGGCTGTGGCTGCCCTGACTGTCATCCTGTGCTCCCCACGCCTGCAGCCCCGCCAAGGCGCTCCTGAGGCCTGAGTTCCACCTCAACACCCAAGTCTCCTCACTGGTGCAAGATTCTAATGGAAACCAGGTTGAGAGGCGGGGCTTCAACCCATGGGGCCTGCACTGCCACCAGGCCCATATGACCCGCCTGTGTGCTGAGTACCCAGAAGACAAGTGTCACCGTATCCTTGCCACCCTCTGCACCACACATGGTCCCACAGGCAGGAAAACACACCCAGAAGGAGCAGTGGGAGATAGAGAGAAGGAGGCACAGAGACAGAGGAGACAGAGGGACATGGGGCAGGGGTGGAAAGGGGAGACAGACACACCCAGGGCCAAGGGATTGGGACAGGGAGAGAGAGACGGAGGTGAGGGGTCATTTGAAGGCCAAGACCATAAACCTTGGACCTACAAGAGATCAGATCTCTCCAAAAGAAAACTTAAGAGGATGGAGACGTTAGACTGGGAATTAAGCTGAATGCAGTGTCCCTGGTAGGGCCATTGACATGTCTCCTGTCACCTAGGCAGTAGGATGAGTAGGGATGGGGTTTCCATAGGGAGAAGGAATGAGTAACACCACTCTGGGTGAAGGTAGGAGGGGGTCAGAGGGCTGGCTGAGTCCACCCAAATCCTCCCTGCAGATGTCTTCCCATGGGCCCCTGGGGCAAGGAGGGCGTGCAGGTCCTCCCTTAGGGAAGTGCCCATGGGGTGGACTCTGAGAGGAGGCAGACACCCCTCCCCCCCCCACAGACGGCCATATCCTCAGTGAGCAAATTTAGATTTGAAATGCCCCTCCATCACCACTGGGCTGCTGCCTGCAAACAGGCGACTGGTTTCACAGTATTTACTAAGACACATCTGCAACCTTAATCCCTAAGAAGCTTTTGCAGGATAATTACTCCACTGAAATTAATATTCCTGCAACTCATCTCCGAAGCGAACATCAACCCACTTCTCCCAAAAGGTATTGGCCCATTCAGTGACTGGAGGTTTTAGCCTTATGATTTTCTGCCATAAAATGTAAATTGGGCATGGCCTGCCAGGGATTTCACGCCTGCATTTAAATTTCAATCTCAGAGCAAAATGGAAAAGAGAAAAAAGGCTCACATACTCATAAACTCCCCCTAAATAAATGGACTTATTAAAGCAGCCTGCAAAGCTAATACCTTGCATTTGTAATAGCAAGGGCTTGCCTGTAAGGGAGGAAGTTGGAGTGAGTGAATGACAGTCTAAGCAGGCATTTCCAGACAGCTTCTAGGGCATGCTAACTGCCTCAGAGGGACAGTAGCCTTGATGTCCTCAGAGTCTTTCCTTAACTTAGCATGACTAGGGTTCTTGCTGCTGGAAAACGTAGTGTCACAGTACACACATCCCTGTATCCTGGACCTGAAGATGGGGACCCGGCAGCACGGAGACGATGCATCCGAGGAGAAGAAGGCCCGTCACATGAGGAAGTGTGCACAGAGCACCTCGGCCTGCCTGGGCGTGCGCATCTGCGGCATGCAGGTAGGTGCAGAGCAGGGGTGGGCATCTTGGCATGTCTGCTGTGGATGAGCATGTCTCCCCACACCCCTCCCTCCCTGCAGAGCCCATCACTTTTAGGGAGCAACTGAGGAGGCCAGAGACCACTTTTGCAATAAGGACATGCATCTCTTGGTCTGGGGCACATTGGTTGTTTTGGTCTTGCTTTTGCAGTGCTGGGGATGGAACCCAGAGCCTTGTGCATGCGAGGCAAGCGCTCTGCCTCCAGCCCACACGCTGGGTTTTATTAAGAGCATCCTTCAGGATAGTCATGTCAGAAGCCCACCATTTTTTAGCTCCATCTTTGGCAGCTGAAACCTTCTGCAGTGGCCCCATGGTTCCTGCCCATGTTGAGAGAGACCTTTGATGACAGTGTGTGGCAGGGACTGCAGAAAGAACTGAGAGGGGGTGCACTCTGCCTTCCTGATCCCGTGCCCTCTGAATGATGAAGCAGAATCCTGTCCTCCATATGGGACTCAGTCCGCTCTTGGAATTCTTATTAGCCATTCTCTCTTCTGCATCCACCTTTTCTGCTTCTGATGCCTGGTTTGGATAAAAAAGTGAGCAGATCATAACCTGCCAAGCCCAGACCAAGGATGGTTCATTTTCTTCTTGCCCAGACCCCCCGTTTCATCATTGCTGTTCCAGTATGGCCTTGGCAGGGCTGCAGAGAGCAGGGGGATAAACTGCCTCCACTCCTTCACTCTCTCAGTCTGTCTACTCCAAGCAAAACCAGACACCGATTTGACGGTAAACGTTATAGCTTTCCTTAATTGAAACTGCCACCCCTTGAAGCTGGAAGTTGAGTCTATAAATTCGTTGCACAGATGTCCCTGGGAAGGCTTGGAACGCAGTCCTCAAGAGAATGGAGTGTGATGATTTGTGGTGTAAATGGAATCTCTCTCTGGACCTCAAACCTTCTGAAATTGATCTGATTTATTTAGAAAGTGATGCCTGTCGTGTATTTATGATGGCTAATTTAGCAGCCGATCTCCAGCCCTCCAAAGGCGACACCAAGCTTATCAGATCTTTCTGATTTTTTTTTTCCCCCAACACTGGTTTTCAGTAAACATATCATGTAATCTGAAGGCAAGAAAGACTTGAGACGCTGTCTTAGCCAGGTATGGGTGGCCCTGCCCAGGTGTGCCAAGTGTCCTCTGGCGGTGCCAGCCATGGGCCTGGGCTTAGTTTCTGCTGTTGCCTATGCCATCTGAATGAAATGGGGGCGGCTGCCATGGTCCCCCATCAACATCTCTCTTCCATCTGCTCCCTTCTGGTGGCCAAGACATGTCAGAGGAGGGGAGGGGAGATGGTGCCAAGGATAGGCACCACCAGCCGCACAGAGCAGCTATAAGCCTCCCTCCTCCACTCAGGCCTCGCTCCCCCACCCAACCCAGCAGCTGCACTGTCTGCCTGCAAACTCCGCCCACACCTGACCTAGCCTGTCTTCTCATCTTCAGACAATTCGCCCCACTCTACCTCAAGAACCAATACTGTTTCCTTAAAATCTGCAGAGAAGGGGCTTTATAAACTTTGTTGGGAAGAATTTAATCTAGTTGGGTTTCCAAGGCCATTGGCTGTGATTTCGGATTCCTACTAAAGCTTTCTAGCTTGGGTTTGCTAATATCTAAATTGAAGAAGGCCAGAAGCCAGGGCTTAAATCATCATTTGGAGGTTGACATCGGAAATTCACCAGAGAAGAGATCCAAATCTTTGCCTCATGGGTGGAGGGTCACCCCTGTAGGGTGAAGGATCTTTAGACCTTGGATTACTATTAAAGACTTGCAGAGAGAGCATTTTAAAAAGTAAAAGCGACAGTGGGGTGAGATGGAATATCATTTTCTGCTCTCTTCAGTTCCTCTTGCCCCCCCCCCCCCATCTCCTGGAAATCTGTTCATTGACTATGGAAGCTTGACTGTCGAAGGGGCAATTTTTTTAAAGTTTACAATTCCAATTCTTCACATTTTCTCTTTCTTCTTTTCAATGTAAGGTTTATCAAACGGATAAGAAGCACTTTCTCTGCAAAGACAAGTACTATGGAAGAAAGCTCTCAGTGGAGGGCTTCAGACAAAGCCTTTACCAATTCCTGCACAACGGAACCCGTCTCCGGACAGAGCTCTTGGAACCCATCCTGCACCAGCTCCAGGCCCTCCTCTCCGTCATCCGGAGCCAGAGCTCATACCGGTTCTATTCCAGCTCTCTCCTTATCATCTACGATGGGCAGGAGCTCCCAGAAAGAACCCCAGGTGGCCTGCAGCCTCAGGAAGCTCCTCAGAAGGCCCGTGGCAGTGCTCCAGGAGGTCTGGCCAAAGTTGACATTCGGATGATCGACTTTGCCCACACGACATACAAGGGCTCCTGGGATGAGCAGACCACCTACGATGGACCAGATCCTGGCTATATTTTTGGCCTGGAAAACCTCATTGGGATTCTGCAGGATATCCAGGAGGGAGAATGAAACTTCTTGGCACTATCTGGAATTTTCTGGGCTACAGATTTTGCAAAGGGACCTATTGGTAGCTAGGATAGGGTAGATACCCCTTAGATGTCTTTTCTAATAATCAGATCTACCTTCAAAGGCCATCTCTATACATGGCAGACTATATTAACCGTTGCTAAAGAAATACACCCCGGAGGCAATTCCACATGCCGGGCACCTCCTGTAATGCTGGTCGTCTGTCGGCAGCACCGAGGAGGAGCAACAGAAGCAGAGGCCAGCACTGCAGTGAGTCTGGAGCATTTGCATCTACAAATGCTTTCTTGTCATGCTGCAGTCCTCCTGGCTGTGAGAGAAAAAAAAAAAACCCTCCTGGAAGAAGTCTTGAAGAATGAGTTCCCAAGTTCAAGGATTTTTCTGCCTGTGTGAGCTGCCGGCTCCACGGGCACACAGAGCCAACCAGTGCCTCTTACCTTCCTAGAGGAGTGGGTATGGGTGAGACCCACTTGCCTGTCTCACCTGCTCTATACCCAGGTTCTCAATGACAAGGCCACAGGCTGGGGGTGCACCCTGATTGTCGAGAGTGTGCCTCACATGCACAAGGCCGTAGGTTTGGATCCCCAGCACCAAGATAATAATAATCTAAATAAATGGACAAGGACACGCCCGGGCATGAGCACTAGTAAACCAAGACCTTGCCTCTCCATTTTTGCCTATGGAGAGAAAGGTCTCTTTATAGACTTCCCACTGCCTACGGGAGATGAAAACTCTGCCACATTCTGACCACAAAATGACTGTGACCATGAAATGCAACTTCCGGTGGGGGTGGAATGCACGTGAGGAGGAACTCCTGGTGTCAAACTCTACTCTCTGCTTTCTGTTTATTTATTTGGGAAGGTGGGGGTGGGGGAGTCCAAAGAAAAGAACCTAGAGGACCGAGGAAACCAGGGCAATGTTTACAAGACTGGTGGACAAGTGTAAATAGAAAATAAGAGCAAACAGTTCTAATTAATTCCTTCTTCTGCAGTGTGGGAACCTATTACAATGCCCTTGGGTCAAGCGCTGCGATACGTTCCCCAATTAGGGAAATAAATTTGTTAATAAAATTGCTGAGGTCACCAGTGATTATTGGTGGGCCTTATTACCCTTTCTGTTTGTTTATTCTGATCAGCACACTGTATGGTAGTTCCAATTTATGAGCGACTAGAGTATACAGCAAGAATAGCTCCCTGATTTCCTGCAATCCTTCAGGGAACTCGGGTGGAAATGGTGGCTAATAAAATATTTGCATGTATCTGCAAGGCAGGCACCAGATCTTTCATTTCACTTGAAACTTATATAATGCAAAATTAAATAGTTATTGGATTCTAATGGATAACTGCCGTCAAGTTTCCAAAATTTCCATACTCAGAAGGAAAAGAGTGGCCTGGATCATAAAAATTTTTAATTCTGGATTACACTGCCTGGATTTTAAAGTAGGATTTTAAAATCCCAAATTATGTTTGGCCAAGGTAATGACAAAATTATTTTTGCAGACTGTGCTTATGGGGGAAAGTGGGGCCAGAGCATGTTAGGTGGCAAAAGAGAGCCAACTTCAAACTAAATATTTGCCTATGACAAAACGGAGCCCTAAACCCTTTCTTGCTTGAGAACTTGGTACTGCACCAACCAAGTCCAGAGCTCCCTGGCTTAGCTTCTCATCCCCACGCATTCCTAGCTCTGGATGTTGTGGGACTGGAATTTAAATCTATGGCTGGTCCACCCTGGTCACAACATGCCACAGCTGCTGTCTGTGTCCTTCCTCCTCTCCACGTGATGCCCCTCTCACCTCACCTCTCCTCATGGTCCCCTTCCCCTGTGAGGCCTTCTTCCTCCTCTCCAAACCATTTGAGGCCTGGCCTGAGTTCCCATCTCCTCCTGAAGATGGCCCCAACAAAACAGCACTTTATTGTAAGAAGAGGAGAGTTGCTAATGGTTTTAGGTTGTTCTTACTGGACTGCTGGACCCAAAGGGGGCCACTGTGGTCTGGAATCTGCTCTGCAGATTTGGGAAATGAGCTCATCCAGTTGATTCCAATCGGGGAAGAAGGAGAAGAACAGAAAGGTACATAGAGCCAGGTGTGGTGGTGCACCCCGGAAGTCCCAGCTGCTCGGGAGGCTGAGGCAGGAGGACTTGAGTTCAATGCCAGACTCAGCAACTTAGTGAGGCCCTGTCTCAAAATAAAAAATGAAAAGGGCTGGGGAGGTGGCTCAGTGGGTAAGCACCCAGTTTAATCCCTTGTACCAAAACAAGGTCAAGGTACACAGAGAAAGGAAAATAGGAGATATTTATGTATTTGGGTCACAGATCCAAGTTTACTCAAAAAAGGCAAAAGAGCCAGGCATGGTGGCATACTCCTGTAATCCCAGTGCTGGGGAGACCGAGGCAAGAGAATTGCAAAGTCAAGGACAGCCTGGGCAACTTAGCAAGTCCCTGTCTCAGAATAGAAAGTTAAAAGACTAGGGATATAGCTCAGTCATAGAGTGCCTCTGGATTCAATCCCCAGTGAAACACACACACACACACACACACACACACACACACACACACACCACAGCAGAAGGCGTGAGGGAGCTCTAAATAATGCGGCAATCGGAAGCTATTTGTTCTGGTCTTTTTATTCATGCTAGGGAAGACACAGCTCATGGGGAGCTTAGGTTCTAGTTGAGGAGGCAAGAGTAACACATGTGAACTGACAACGAATCACACAAGAGGATTTGCTGTCAATGATATGGAGGATGTATCTGTGTGGTGCAGGTGATCAGTGCTATAACACCTTTAAGCTAAAGAGGCTTAGCTGGGTGACCCATGCTTGTAATCCCAGCAGCTCAGGAAGCTGAGGCAGGAGGATCTGTGTTCAAAGACAGCCTCAGCAACTTAAGGAGTCCCTAAGCAACTTATCAAAACCCTATCTCTAAATAAAATATTTTTTAAAAGGGCTGGGGATGTGGCTCAGTGGTTCAATGCCCCTGGGTTTGATTCCTGGTACCAAAAAAAAAAAGGAGTTTGCTGTTAGCATAGACACCACAGAGACTGTTGGAGGAAACGGCTTCATCTGGGTCCTGAAAGGTAATAGGAATGGAGAAGGGACTAGGGTTAGGTGAGGGAAGGGAAGTAGGAGAGAGTAAGAGTCCAGCAAACTCATGTGCCTGTGGACAGACCGACCCATTCAGAATGAGGTTGCCATGGTTGGGAAGAGTAGAAATGAAGAATGGAGAAATGGAGAGAGCCCAGATGGTAGAGATATTTGAAAATCTGGCCAAGGAGCTCATTCATGTGTTTGTAATTTCATTAATTTGTCCTTCCCTCCCTCCCTTCCTTCCTCCCTTCCTTCCTTCCTTCTCCCAGTTACTGAGTTCCTGGTACACACAGCACCATGCTCAGGCCTGAATGGGAAACGAGGAAGTGTGAGGATCATGATGTCATCACCAAGATGCCACAAGAGAGTTAAGATCCCAGACAAAAATATCATAGGTGCTTTAATAGGGCAGGGGGCCATGTGATCAGATGTGCACAGTGCCATCCAGCAGAGCAGAGGCAGCGAGGGCCGCATGGCATGTCCCAGAAGTGGTGTTAGGCTGTGCCTAGAAAGGGAGTCAGGTCTAACGATGATGAAGGAGGGCAGGTGTTCCAGGTGGATCGATAACCACGGCGACAGGGAATGATCTGGGGGCCACAGGGGGAGGGTGTGCATGGGCACTGAGGGAGATGACAATGAACCAGAGAACTAGAAAGGGCCTCTGGACCTTCTTCCTGCTGCTGCCTCTTGCCCAGGAGACTGTAGGAGCCTGATGGCGGCCTCCCTTACCCACACTGGGTAGCTCTCCTTCTGAATTGAGGAACACACAGCTATTAGAGGATGCTAACTGCTATAATAAATAATCCCCAAGTATCAGTAGCAGAGCATTACAATCCAACGCGGTCAACAGAGAGCCTCTTCCCCACACTGTCACCAGGACCCTGACTCCTTCCATCTTCAGACGCCACGCCGTCCTGACAGCTGCTGGTGACACGTAAAAGTTAGACAGCATGGATAAGGCACACCCACGCCCTACGAGCAAGAATTAGTCATGTGGCCCTTCCCCAGATGTCAAGGGGCTGACATGGAATGTAATGACGGGCCCGGAAAGGGGAAATGGGTTTGATGAGAACCTAGTCAGCCTCTGCAATAACGTGTCTCTATAATCCTCATGTCAATATGACACCTGGCTTCAGGATGGGGAAAGAGAGAAATAAACAGTGAGCATGAGGGGGCGGCAGGGGCCTGGCAGCGTCTCTGCTGCAGGTTCTGACCAGATCCTCCCTCTGGCTGTGTCCTATGACAGGCAGTGAGCTGGGGAGTGCCGGGAGATGTGCTTGGAGTCTCCCCCTTCAGCCCCTCATCAGTCCTATGGGAATCTAACACCTGTCCTTAAGACAGGAGACGTGGAAGAGCAAACAGGGGTCATTGCCATCACCACCCCCAATGAAGCAGCCTGCTCCTGGCCTGACCTCTCCTTCTCATCTATTGCCACCACCACCACCAGAGTCAGCAGAGGAACAGGGCAGCCTGGGAGACTGTCATCGCCCCGTCCCCGACCCTCTGGTGTCCCCTGTGTGATTAAACAGGAGGCTAAAGAGTGGAATGTTATTACAGCTTTTCCATAATGCAATGTCATCAGCAAGCCCTGGGCCTCTGGGCAGCGCCCTGGCAGCGCCATCACTCTTCCCAGCTGCACAGAGCTTTTAGACCGCGGAGGAAAGGGCAGGCGGCAGTCTAATAAAACAAATGGCAAGGCGAGACCGCTCATCAGCAGCTCTTCAAAATGATCTAAACTTCTGACTTTTGATTTAAATCTGCATCCTCTGTGGCCAAAAACATAAAACAGAAGATGAGGGAGAGAACTGAAATGAAAGTACGGGTGCCAAGAAGTAGAGGGGAGGGCGGGGGTGGAAGGGCAGCCCTGGGACAGACAGCCGAGCCCTGCCTGGTGGGCTGACTCACAGCCAGGCTCCAGGCCTCTCATCAGGCTCTTCTCAGAACCTCCCCTTCTGTTGCTAAGCTGCCCAGAAATGGGATAGAGAGTTGGACTGCTAACCCAGCAACAGGCTCCAGGAAGCTCTCTGCTCCTGGTTTGCCCTAAACCTTTCTCCCTCAGTCGTCCAAGATGAGTCGGCTAGAGAGGCAGAGCTATGGCGGGGACAGGTGGCCAGGAGACCTGGCTTTATGTTCTAATGTCTTTCTCTTCAGATTCATTTGCTCAACAAACATTTCATGAGAGGTTACTGTGCACCGGGCCCTGCTGTCCAATAGTGCTTTGATGCAAAAGAGGACAAGTGACTGCTTGTCCCTGCTGCTGCCTCCAGTGGGGTCAGGGAGCCTCTCTGCAGTGACATCAAGGCAGATGAAGTGCAGAGAGGAAGGCAGATCCCTGGGGCAGATGGACTCAGTATCTCAAGACAGCTGAGGGTCTTCAGATATATGAAGCCACTTAAAGATCCCACAAGCTGGGCACAGTGGTGCACGCTTATAATCCCAGCGGCTGGGGAGGCTGAGGCAGGAGAATTGCAAGTTCAAAGCCAGCCTCAGCAAAAGCAAGGCACTAAGCAACTCAGTGAGACCCTGTCTCTAAATAAAATACAAAATAGGGCTGGGGATGTGGCTCAGGAGTCGAATGCCCCTGACTTCAATCCCCAGTACCCAAAACATAAAAAAGACCCCACAAAGGCCTGTCCAAACCCTTACATGTCTTTTTTACCTCAAACCCTTACATGTCTTTTTAAAAAGTTCACCCCACAATAAGGCAGTGGTCTAGTGTTCAGTGTTACCCTCTTGGCTACCTTTGCCCCCAGGTCATTAAATGACTAACTAACCTGATTCAAGTCCAGGCCCACACTTTTTGGTAACATATCCAGGTATTGGAGCCAATGAGTCTCTCCAGTTGAATAAGTTGAAAGAGGAAAAATCAGGAAATCGTGCCCCACAATGAAGCTAAGTATTTAATTCCTTTTTAATGTTTACATTATTAACACCAGCATTACAAAACGATATTTTTACTTTCGAGCGATTTAAATGTGCAATTTAGTGTCTCAATTACTAGGATCATTATAACTTAAAAAACGGAAGCAGCGCCTCCCTCCTGTCTCCTCTCCCTGCGAATGCCTCCTTTCTCTAAAGAATAATCAGGGCTCCAGAAAGCCCAAATACCCATTCCAAATGGCTAGGGAGGGGCATCCCTGGTGGGGGTTTTCAATAAGCCAGAGGAGGCTGCATTCAGAGTGGAATGAGTGACAGCCTGCAGGTGGGCGTTAAAATGGTCATCAACTCCCCGAGGGGCTGGCACCACTGAGCAGCATTCCAGGCAGTGCCTATTAATGTGCCCAGAATGGCACTGGGTGATTGACAAGCTAGTGAGCCCAGACTGTGGCTCAAACCACCCACAGCACAGTGAGGGGAAGAGGGGGCCTGGGTAAAACAAGGCCAGGAGGAACCCAGGGCTCCTTGGAAATGACAAATAAGAGCCGTTATAATTTGTTGACCTACTCCTGGCCAGCAGTGGCTAAGCCCTGTAACAGGCTTAGAGACACATGCTGGTGGTTTGCAAGGGAACACGGCAAGACAGGAGGAGGTAAGGGTGCAGGCTCTGGAGCCACCCAGTCTGGGTTCAAATCCTGGCCCTGCCACCTCCCAGCTGGTGACCCTGACAAGTCCTTCCTTTTCCACCTCTATAAAAATGGGGGTAATAGTGGTCCTTGAGCCATCGTGAGGACTAAATGAGTCAATTTGTGTAAGGCATTTATAACACTAACTGGCATGGAGCGAATACCCGGTTTTAATTTATCATTATAAATCCCATTTAAAAAACCCATTATGGCCCATTGGCCTATATATAGGACACCTATAAAGACCTATTACATTTTACGGGAGACCTATAAAATTGTTCAAATTAAGTTTTTATAGGTGTCCTATATGTAGGACAATGGGACTTAATGGGTTTTAAGATGAAGCAAGATGGAGCTTAGAGTGACTGAGACGCCCACCCACCCAAGGCTGGCTGCTCTGAGGGCCTCGGCTGCCCTCCACCTGGACAACCTCCCTGGCCTACCTTCACGTGGCTGTCTCCTTGGTGACTCAGGTCTCTGTCAACCACAAGCCCTTCTGGGATGACTTCCAGACCCCATCCCCATCTGTGTGGACCCGGCCCCCTGTCTTGATCTTCCCCTGGCACCTATCCCATCTGAAATTACCTTCTTCACTCAGTAAGTGAGTTAATATGTATAATGCATATTGTTATTGTATGTTTGCTTGGTGGTTGACTTTCTCCCCATGCTTCAAAAATCATATGGATGGTCCTAGATGGATGGATGGATGGATGAATGGGTGAGTGAGTGAGCAAGCCCACATTCCAACCCAGGCCTGTCAGATTCCAAAGCCAAACAAGCCTCCCGATGGGGAAAGACAGGTGGACAGGGTGGTCTGAACCTGAGACAAAATAAACACAAGCTGAAGCTGGGTGTGGGAGAAAGAGCTGGAAGGAGGCATTTGTCTGAGCTTCCCTGGCTTCCAGTCATTCTCTTCAACTTCTCTTGCACTTGTATCTCAAGTGGAGTGAAAACCATTGCTGACACCTCACGTTTCTCTTCCTGTTGCCTAAGACAGAGGAAACTGTCCCTACCTCCCAGGACAGCTGGCAGCCAGCCGGATGCTCTTCAAAGCCACAGTTGTGGTGAGGCCTCAGGCAGCGTAAGGACTCAGGGGCCCCCAACACAGCCCTAGGTGTCTGGTCTAACAGCAGATAGACAAATCCTTTCCCTGTGGGCCTCAAGAAAGCCACCAAAACTACTCTGTGGCTATAAATAGGGCTGAAGTGAGGCTATGATTGGGCTGGGAACCTCGCTGGGTGAGCAGGGCAGCTTCCTGGAGGCTTCCCCCCCCCCCCCCCGCCCCCGCCACAGCACCTCATTTTCCATCCCAGAACTCCCTCGCCTTAGGTGGGCATTGTACACCCTAAGGCCTGCAGGTTCTCTTTGTACTGCCTTCCCTCCTAACACCTTCAGATCAGTGAGAAGTCCTTCCCTGTTACAAACACCCATAAACTCTACCCTTGTCCTCTCTCCCAGTGCTCCACATCCAGGCCAGCCTCTTGATGCTCCTGAAGCCACCCCTGATCTTTGTCCCCCTATTTCCCTGAATAGCTAGCAGTAATATTTCTTTCTCCAAATTCCATGTGCCCAAATGTCACGTGCTACTTCACAATCGAGATATATTCTGTGGATCACACAGTGATTTCATAGTGTCAACATCATACAGTGCAGGTTCATGAACTAAGAAAGCTGTGACATCACCAGGCAATA
This sequence comes from Marmota flaviventris, assembly GCF_047511675.1. NCBI lineage: Eukaryota > Metazoa > Chordata > Mammalia > Rodentia > Sciuridae > Marmota > Marmota flaviventris. Next base: position 119,305,435 of record NC_092503.1, read on the forward strand.
GCACCTTACAGGACCACCCTTGTATATGTGGTATTGAAACATCATTATACAGACCATGACTGTACTAAAAAGAAACTGTCCCTTTAACTTTGCATTTTGCTTATGCAAAGATTCAACAGTTAACTCATTTTTTTTTCCCTGGTCCCTGGGATTAAACCCAGGTGTGCTTAACCACCGAGTGAGCTGCATCCCTAGGCTTTTTATATTTTATTTAGAGAGAGCCTAAATAGTTGCTTAGAGCCTTGATAAATTGCTGAGGTTGGCCTTGAACTCCCCATCGTCCTGCATCAGCCTTCCAAGCCACAGGATTACAGGCATGCACCACCGCACTCAGCTAACAGCCAACTCTTTGGAAGCAGGAATCTCCTAGATTCACCTGTACAGAGATTCAGGGGCAAGAAGGGAGAGGCCTGGGGGAGGCAAAGTGTTGAATGCATGGTCTTGGCTCACTGGAGGACAGTGAAGATGCAGTACCTGCTCGCTTTCCTGAGGAAAATCTGGATGGTGGGGCAATCTTTTGAAAAGAAAAATCAGCCCATGTGGGTGATGAAGCGAGAGACGTATAAGACTTAGTAAAACAAATCTTAATGGGAAAAAGCATTGGCAAATCATATATCTGAAAGGGTTTAATATCCAGAAAATAAGAATTACTAAAACTGAATAACAACAACAAATTTAAAAAATGGACAAGCAAGGTGCAGTGGCACATGCCGGGAACTCCGGATACTTGAAAGGCTGAGACAGGAGAACTATAAGTTCAAGGCCAGCCTCAGCAACTTAGCAAGACCCTAAGCAACTCAGTGAGACCCTATCTTAAAATTAAAAAAAATAAAATAAAATAAAAAAGGGCTGGGATGTAGCTCAGTGGTGAAATGCCTCTGGGTTAAATTCCAAGTATTAAAAAAAAAAAGGATAAAGGGTTGGGCAGGGTGGTGTGTGCCTATAAACTCAGTTGCTTAGGAGGCTGAGGCAAGAGAATGGTAAGTTTGAGGCTACCCTGGGCAATTAAGTGAGATCCTGTCTCAGACGAAAAAAATAAAATGGGATGGGAATGCAGCTCAGTGATAGAACACCCCTAGATTCCATCTCCAGTACCACAACAAACAAACAAAAAAATGGACAAAGGACTTGAATAGACATTTCTCCAAAGAAGATGCACGAATGACTAATAAGCATATGAAATCATGCTCAATATCACTAATCATTATAGAAATACAAATCAAAGCTACAATAAGATACCAACTCAGGGCTGGGATTGTGGCTCAGTGGTACAGCGCTTGCCTGACATGTGTGAGGCACTGGCTTCGATTCTCAGCACTACATATAAATAAATGAATAAAATATGCATTTATCAACAATCAAAAAATTTTTTAAAAAAAGATACCAACTCATACCCAAAAGGATGGCTACTACCCAAAACAAACAAACAAACCCAAAATAAACAATGTTGGTAAGGATGTGGAGAAATTGGAACCTTTGTGGACTATTGCTGGTGACAATGTAAAAGGGTGAAACCACTGTGGAAAACAACACAGAAGTTTCTCAACAAATAAAAAAATAGAACTACTATATCATCCAGCAAATCCACTTCTGGATATATTCTCAAAAGAAGTGAAAGTAGGAACTCCACAAGATATTCGTAGATCTACATTCACAATAGTATAATTCACAACAGCTAAAATATGAAAGCAATCCAGGTATCTATGGACAAATGAATTATCCAAGCAATATGACAAGCACACACATATCCACATCTACAAATGAAATATTATTCAGCCTTAAAAATGAGGGGAATTCTGACATATGATACATCATAGATGAACTTTGAGGGCATTATGCTAAATGAAATAATCCTGACACACACAAAAAAGACAAATAATACATGATTCCATTTACATAAGGTACCCAGGGTGGTCAGAATCATAGACACAAAATAGAATGGTAGCTGCCAGGGGCCGGGTGGGGTGGGGGGAAGGGAGGAAATATAGAGAGTTATTGTTTAATCAGTATAGGGCTTCAACTCACAAGATAAAGAATTGTGGAGATGGACGGTGTAATGGTTGCACAATATTAGGAATCTACTTAATACCGTTGAACTATATATTTAAAAATGGATAAGATGGTAAATTTTATGTTATAGGTATTTCACCACAATCAAAATAATAGATTATTTAAAAAAAAAAAAAAAAGTTTGTCCAGACCTAAGCAACCTAGCTTACATTGCTCAGTTAGGAAACTTGTTCATTCCAGGAAAAAGCGCCTGGCTTGGGAGATGGGGCTGGCGGCGTTTTACAAAGGATACTAATGGGGCGGTGTGGGGGCGGTAGCTGAGATTCGCAGAAGAAGGAACTATGGCAGAGTTCCAAGTGGTATTGACCGATGAGGGGGCAGTGAGGAGAAGGGAAGGGGGACCAACAGCATGTGTGCGCTACGAGATTAAGTTCAAACACATCTTCATCCAATAACAACCTGTATTTACATGCAAATGTATTCGCTTATGCAAAACAGCAGAGGTCTCTGAGGACAGTTCTTTAGTCTCAAGCTTGTGCAGTCATTGAAAAAGAAAAGAAAAGCTGTCCCTAGGGTACTCCGCGTCTGCCTCGCCCCTGGGAGCTGGGCGAGTTCCAGGAGAACGAAGACTGAATTGGTTGAGTTTGCAGATAACAGGGAAGCAGCGCCCCTTCCCGGAGAGCGGCGGACCACCGCAGAGCTGCGCATGCCCACCGGGGCAGACCGGCGAGTTTTAGTGCGCAAGCGCCAGCCGGCCTGCTGACTCCTCCCCTAGGGGCGGGGACAAGCGGCACCCAAAATGGCGGCTAGCCGCTACCGCCGTTTCCTTAAGCTCTGTGAGGAATGGCCAGTGGACGAGACCAAACGGGGCCGGGACTTGGGCGCTTACCTGCGGCAACGGGTAGCACAGGCCTTTCGGGAGGGAGAAAACACTCAGGTGACCGGTCGGGAGACGGTTGGGGCGAGGGGAGGAAAGGACGAGCCAGGGGCGGGAGAGTGGCGGTCCTGCGCATGCGCGTTCCTCCCACTGAGCACACGTGCGGTCCACTGAAGCCCTGGAATTAGGAGCAAAGCGCCCCCTCTTTCCACTCAGCGCTCCCACCTAGCTGCACTTTGGAATTACCGAGGGAGGATTTTAAAAATTCCGATGCCCTTATTGAATCAGAATAGTTGGGGGTAAGGCCTTGGTATTTTTCAAAAGCCCACCACGTGATTCAAGATGCTATCAGCTTTGAAACTCCATAGCACCTGTCTCAGGTGGTGATGCAGTTTTCATAATATGGTGCGGTTACTTCGTAATGTGTACATTTTTTAGCCGATCCCCAATGATCTCCACTAGACCTTTGCTGCCTTCCTGAGCCCTTGTACACCTGTGCAGCAGGTTTGGGTCCTCTACTCAGGATCTTGTCTGTGAGTAGTAGGCCTTCTTGCTCTCATCCAGGTTGGTGCTGTGCTCTGGATTTCATTCATTCGTTCATTAATACAGCATTGAGCACCTACCATGTGCCAGAAACTATCCTGAGTGCTGGGGAGACAACAGTGAATTAGGTAGGATCTTACCCTCATGATTTTACAATCTAGTTCAGCACACAGTGAACAAGTAGACCTAAATAAAACAGTTCAGACAAGTACTGTGATGGATATAAAATAGGGTAGCATGATAAAGGTAATATTAGCCTCCATAGGCCTTTCTGAGGAGGTGGCACACGGGTGAGACCTAAGGAAGGAGGATGAGCCATGGTGTGCACTTGGGAGGGAATGCCGTTCTAGGCACTGGGAAGAAGGAAAGATTAGACGGACATGTTAACAGAAAGAAAGCCCAGATGACTGGAGAGTGGTGAGTGAGGTGGACTTTGGTAAAATTTTGAGGTCCAAAGTGATCAGGAGCCAGGCACTAGAGCTACTTAAAGGCTCTGATTAGGAGTTAGGTCTTATCACAGGGAAGAGAAAATCATTGGGGACATTTAGTCTGGAATTGATTTGACCTAATTTACTTTTTTTTCTTCCAGTACTGGGGATTGAACCAGGGGTGCTCTACCACCAAGCTACATACATCCCCTAGTCCAGCGCCCCCCGCCCTGCTTTTTTTTTTTTTTTTTTTTTTTTTGTAATCTTTTGAGCCATGCCCTGGCTAACTTGATGAATCTGACCTTGAATTTGGCAGTATTCCTGCCTCAGTCTCCCAAGTTGCTGGATTGTGGACGTATACCACCATACCTGGATCTTAATTTACTCATTTTTTTAAAAGGTCGATTTGGTTGTATGGGATTATAGAGAGCAAGGACTGAAACACTGAGGCTGGAGGGAAACCCACTTTGGGACTCTAGGCAAGAGATGGAGGTGGCTTAGATGAAGATGGCAGCCCAGGAAATGGAAGTAGGAGGATTCGGGTTGTAATGTGCAAATCATGTCAATGGGACTTATTCACTTGTTTATCTTATCCCATGTGAGGTAAAAGGAAAGAGAGGACAAGGGTCAACACCTAGATGATTTTTTTTTTTTTTTGGACTGAGCATCTGGGTGTCGTTTACTAAAGTGGGAAAGACTAGAAGAGGAACATGTGGGGTGTGGCAAGAACATCACCAGTTTGACGTTAGAACATAAAACTTGAGATGCCAAGTGGATTGACTTCCAATTGGAAATGTCAAGTAGGCCATGGGATACTTGAGCCTGGACTCAGGCAAGAGGTCAGAGGTATGAAGTGAGATATATAACACATATAATTGGAAGAAATGACTTGTGGAGCTTGGCCTGTCAAAACAGGACATGATTTTCTGCACCTTAGACCTATACAGATCCAAACCAGCCACCTAATGAAGCAAGAGCACACTGATTGAATTGTGGCATGGATGGAACATTTAGCCCAGGACTTCTGGGAGGTGGGGAGGGTCATGCTACACTCAGGATCCTTACACCATCTAGGTTTCACTGGCTCCCTATATATTTTTTGTTTGAACTTCCTGAGAATAGAAAGGATGCCATTTTTTTTAATGTTTGTTTTTTAGTTTTGGGTGTACCCAATATCTTTATTTTTATGTGGTGCTGAGGATCAAACCCGGTGCCTCACACATACCAGGCCAGCGCGCTACCACTTGAGCCACATCCCGAGCCCCAGGATGCCATTTTTATCTCCCTTACCCTCAATGGTTTGGTTTTTGGTACATTAAAAAAAAAATCATTAAATGTCTGAATAAATAAATAATTGATTATGGCTCAAAACTAGATGGAAAGAAATAGTGAAGAGTGAGAAGGAATATTTATTTCTATGTCATGAGTATTAAGAATCAGTTTGGGCTGGGTGTGGTGGTGCACACCTGTGATCCCAGTAGCAGGGGAGGGTGAGGTAAGAGGATTGTGAGTTCAAAGCCAGCCTCAGCAAAAGCAAGGCAACTCAGTGAGACCCTGTCGTTAAATAAAATACAAAATAGTGCTGGGGATGTGGCTCAGTGCTTGAGTGCCCCTGAGTTCAATTCCTGTTACACCCCCCCCCCCAAAAAAAAAAGAATCAGTTTGGAACTTTCATGTGGAACTGCAGGAACTACATAAGAGGGACAGCCTAATCCTTAGGAACAAAGATCTTATAGATGGGCAGTCAGAGGCTAGATTCCTGGGGAAGCAAGAGTATAACAGTCGTCTGTTTGATTGTTAGTGTAAGAGCAGCCAGCAAGGAGGGGAGAGCTTTCTCTTCAGGAGTTAAACATCACCCAGGAAGACAGTTCCTGATCAGTTGAAGGCCCACACAGATTTGAGTCATAGCTCCAGATGCAAGTCATGGCTCCGCTGATAGTTCCTTAGCAGTTGATGGATGCGTTCCTGGTAGAGTGAACCAGTGCATCATGATGGCAGCAGGCACATTACTCAGAACTGCTGTCATAGTACCTCATCCTGATGTCACCTGAAAAATGCGCCTGGGCTTAGTAAATCTTTGTGATCATTTTTGGAGAAAACAGCCCCTTGCTGGAGTTGAGAACAGTACTGTGAGACACACTCACTGACACCCCCCAGGTCGTATATAAAGACCTTGAGAAAGAAAGGTGGTTCTGGTTGACTCTTCATGAAACTGGCAGGAAGTGGAGGTATGTGTCCCCCCCACCTTGGTTATGCCACTTGCCAGGAAGAAGGCTTCAGCTGGGAGGGCAGCTCTGTTGAAGCAATCTTTTTGAGGAAAGAATCAGGCAGGCCTCTTCTTGGTGCCCTGACTTCCTGCGTAACTCAGAGGTGCAGACATGGAAAGAGATTTAATTTAATCCTTCGTGTAGCCATCTGAGGTAGCTACTACTATTCCCATTCTATAGAGAAGGGAACAAAATCAGAAAAATAAACCACTTGGGGTCCCCCTGTAGCTGGTCAAATAAGAAACGGGCCAGGTGTCCTAGCACTGGTCTGGCAGTGTCTCCGTTGAGCTTGGCCATTCTTCAGCTGCCACTTCTCCTGAGTTATATCTTACTAGAACAGTCTCTTGTTCCATGAGCAGCAGGCCTCTGCCTTCCCCTCATTCCCTGCTCAAATCATTTTGGTCCACGGTTAGTTTAGACAAAAAAAATTCAACATCTCCCTGCTCTTGCCCACCTGCTTTTCTTTACCACACCTACTACCTCCCCAATGTGGATGAGAAGAAAGATGGACCTCAGTGGGACACCAGTGAAGAAAAGACAGGCCTACTAGAATACAATAATTCACGAATACCACTGCCTCCATTTATTCCACCTCAGATTGCCCTTTGGGGAGTCTCATGGTCCACCCTGACCCACCAGGAAGGGAGGTAGCAGTGGGAAGCAGGAGCACATGTAACACCTCTTACACCCTTTATCTTATTGTTCAGTTTTTAAAGTGCATGCTTATGGGTTTTGCCCCCTTTAAATACAATTTCCTTAAGATAATACATGTTCCCTGTAGCACTGAGAGCATCATAAAAGAATCACAACATGGGGGAAGGTGGCAGAACAACTGTGATTGTTGACTTAACAACAGGGAAAGGAGCAGATCTTTCTAATGAGTTTATTATGTGCACAAGCAGCTTCCTGAAAGATCTTGACTGCACACCAACCTCAGCACGGGCCAGCTCTGGGGACAGCCCGGAAATACTGCTGTCCAGAGAGGGTGTGCCTGCTAGGTGAGCCATTGCAGTTGTATTGTATCCAGGATTAAATAATTGGTGCTGTTTGAAAGAAGTTAAACTTTGTCTTGAGTTTCTAGCAAAATAAATGATACTTCCACCTTTTCAAAGGAGAATTTAAAGGTTTTTCTGTAACTATCCAATGGAAGCCCAGTCTTTGACATCTCAAAGTGGCAGGGAACTTATCCCCCAGCTGCTTGGCACGTGCTGGCTGTAGTGAAGCCATCTCAGTGTTGCTCACTCCTATATATTGGCCCCTGAAGTCAGGTTTTTGAGGAGTGGCCTAAGAACAGGTTATGCTGTTTGTAGTTAGATCTTGAGCCCACTACAAAGTAGGATTGTGAGAAGAATCATCTCTAGGAATGAATGGAACCATTTCCGTCATTTTTCTCTTCCAACTCTGGGGGCAGAATGAGTAAGATAATATTCAGACCAAGAAGCTCTGTTCATCTGTGCATCTTTAAAGATGCAGGTGCTCCTCCTAAAGGGGTGAATTCTTGACCGCTTCTAGTGGTCACTGCTTTACTCAAAAGAGCTTTAGAATCTGCTTGCTGCCTCCCAGACAAGTGGCAGGCAACTTTGTGAGCCTTCAGTGCCCTCTGATCCTTAATGTCCAAGGGTCCAGACTGTTTCCAGCCCTGCTTCTCACCACCCCACCAGAAGCCCCAACAAAGGTGTCCTCATTGTCTCCTAAACTGGCTGTAACACAAGTGGTTCTTAACCTTGGAGACTCGTACCTGTGAGCCACTCTACCCCACACGCCAAAAACCCAAACACACAAAGTTTAAGAAGAATTTTGTGGCATCTCAGGCCCTTGAAGTCCTCCCTGGATTCCACTTAAGAGCCCTGCTTACCTTGGCCCTTGTCCTGAGCCTCTTTGTGCCTTGTCTTCCCAGTCACTTCTCTGATCCACAGGTCACTCAGGCTGAAGTCCAGAGATAAGGACTGCATACCCCTTATTCTATGCTGTGATCAAACTCCATCCCTCCCACCCACCTGCCCAGTCAGTCTGGCCTGGCGACAGCTCCTGTCCCACCCCCAGATATGCAGTGCCAGTGTTGTATAGCTGTACCACTTAGTTCCACATAACCAGGGCATGGCTGATTTTTTTATGTATATGCATCTTCTATCCTCAACTTGACTCTCAGCTTTCTCTAGAGCCAAGGCTAGGTCTTTTTTGTGTCCCCTACAGTCCCCAAGCAGAATATTTTCTCCATAGTAGGTACTCAAGAAATAGATAATACAATTGAATTGAAAGGAGTAAGCTCCATAACAGAATGAACTCATTTCAGAAGTTCATTACCAAGTCATGAAAACCTTTTTTTCATAGATCCTCCTGGACCAAATCCAGCTCTACCTTAATTAGCAAAGCAATTTGCAACACCCTTTCCCAAAAGTGCTTATGTGTCCCTTTGTGTGACTAGAATAGGGTCTGCTGTACCAATTGCTGTCACCACCCAAAATTCAATTTTGAAAATCGAAATCAGTGCCTGCGGCACTGATGTAGATTTGTATGTATAAAAGTTTAATATGGTAAAGAGAAATTTACTGACGACTGAGCAGGGGAAATGCAAAAGGAGCAAAAATAGAGCTATAAAGGACACTTTGTCAGTTGAACATCTATTTTATTCACATTTAGGGAGCAGTGCTGAATTTTTCATAATGTTCCTACTGCTGCCTTTTTCAGACCCAGCACTGCTATTAGTCCTAAAAATGTCTGTAATCTCATTAGGTGTGAATGCAAAACCAGGTAATTTAAACCTTGTCAATAAGACTACTTCTAAGAGTACAGAATATATCAGAAAACTGTATATTTCGAAATTCAGGAGTGTTTGTGCTAGAGTCTGAATAAAGTGTAAAATGTGTGTGTGTGGCAAGGCTTCTGGAATCTGGTGTCTCCATTGATAGCCTTTTAAGTAGGAAACGAGACTTGTTTAGTTGCTGACCTGGGGCTAGTGTGACTGTGGACCCATGGCCATGGCTCCATCTCTCCTTAGGCAACAAGAACTTCTAGAAATTGGTATACCTCAAAGTCCCATCATCTCCTCTGAGCATCTTTTAAAGCTTCATGTAGGCACTTTCTGACCTCAAATGGTACATTGGATGACAAGTCCATTTTTAGGACTCGGAGGTGTTTAGCTCCTTCTCAGATAATGAGTTGAGCTCCAGGCATTATGTCAACTGTCAAGAAGATACTGATGGCCTTTAAGAGGTTGAGGGAGTCCAGAGGGTCTTCTATTTTTGCACTTAGGCCTTGCAGTTTTCTCTCACAGGAACAGCTATCTGTAAGGGTGCACCCCCTCCCCCCTTGCGTCCCTCTTGTCTGCACTGCCACCAGTTAGAAGTGGGAAGGATGACACCTTCTTCAGCATCCTGAAAGTGTGGAGGGAAGGAGCTAGGCAGCCCTCTGGCACCTCACCAGCAGAGCAGTTGAAGGAGGAGCAGAGGGGCACCTCCGCGGTCAAGATTGCTGAGGCACAGATCTGGTGGAACATGAGTTTGATCAGGAAGCGGGGGATGGGAACCCCGGAAGTGCTGGAAGAAGGCAGGCAGCGAGGGATGCCTTTCCTGAGTGCTGGGCTGGGACAGTGATAGGAAGGTGCATATGAGTAGCCATCAGAGAGCAGCTGACAGTTGCTCATTCAGACAACAGGGGTCATGAGCCTCTCGGGTCTGACCATGGAGTACCCAGTGGCCCACCAGGAGTTGTCTGGGTCAGGTCCAGACGAGGCCTCCATGGTTCCTCCATCTTCACTCCCTCCTCCAGCGCAGTACTCTAGTGTGCACCAGCCACTCTGACCCACGCCCTGCTGCCTTGACCCATGACTGCTGCCTCCTGTTTCACCTGGTCCCTGCCTGGAGTGCACCCTTTCTTCTTGGTACCTTTTGGCCATTCTCTAGTACCTCTCCCTTGGCTCTCCAGCAGGATTGGTGCCCCCCTGCACAGGCTCACGGCACCCCATACACCCCCCTTTATGCACCACCACCAGGGTTGTTCTGAACAGCCTCTTTCCCCTTTTAGTTTGTGAGGTAGGGACCTGTGTCTGCTACTACAGCTGTTTACTGCTAATGATGGTAACAAACACTACCCCATCACCAGTGTTCCAGGCCTGGAATTCGGAACAGTCCAGGCATTACCTCATTTACCCTCACACCACCCTGGAAAGAAGGTGCTATTATTATCTTTTCTTTAAAAAGAAAGGTTAAGTCAACCAGCCTACCTCAAAAATGGCAACGTATGGGGACAAAGGAGGACTGAGGACCTGTCCCAGATGAAAGGAGGCTGGAGGCGCATGACAGTGGAATGCAGTAGGGGGCCCTCTGCTCTGCAAGAGGTGGATGGAGTTGTTGGCCACAATTGGAATGTGGACAGAGGATTAGATAATAGTGTCAGGTGTCCTCAGTATGATCATCCAGCTGTGGTCACATAAGAGAATGTCCTTGTTCTTAGAAGATATCATGGGGCCAATTGGCCTTATGCTTTTACTCTTAATGGATTTGCCAAAGAAAAATACATGTATTCAGATAGAGAGCAATAAAGGAAATGTGGCAATTATTATTTTTAAAGTACGTGTTGGTGTTGAGGAAGTGGTGCTAGTGATTGAACCCAGGTCCTGCCATGCCAGGCAAGCGCGTTCCACTGAGCTACAGTACCAGCGCTGTTTTAAATTTTGAGACAGGGCTGTTAAATTGCCCTGTCTAGCCTCAAACTTGCAACCTCGTCTGCTTGTACTTCCCAAGCAGCTGGCTACAGGTGTGCACCAAACCTGGAGTTCTGTTGTCTGTAGAGGCCCTTGGCTGTGTGTGCTTCCTGAAGAATTAATGTGCCAAAGGTGTTCCTCCAAGGTGTGGCTGCCCACTTCTGTCTTCTTGGCCCTTCCCACCCAGATGCCTACTGGCAGACACTGGCCTCACACCTCGCAAAGTTTTGTACACCCAGATCCTGCCTTTGATTGTTATTCAATAGACACTGTCCAGTGCGCAGCCATCATCCTTCTTCTTGTCATGCAACTTCCTGGGCTTTCTCCTGACTGAGTAGCCTGAACCAAGGGTGGGTCGGGCGGAACGAAATGATGGGCTGTCTTTATTTGCTGTAAAGTGGAACCTCATTTGACATGCACACAGAGGCAGAAGCAGAGCGGCCTTATTAAAACACTTAATTCCTGACTTATTCATATACTGTCTTCTTCAAGAAAGAATGCAAGTTAGGAAAAATCCATCATTTGAATTCTGGGAAAAAATATAAAAGAAAGTTTTATTTTAGGGAGTTTTCACAATTCTTGACCAAAAAAAAAAAAATGTAAGGAACTATATAGATAAATAGGAGCAAAGATAGAGGAATGGGAAGATTAAAAGAGGTATGAGGGGAGAACCCTCTTTTTCCTGAGTACATTGCCTATCTTTCCAGGAATTTCCAGCAGGGGCACCGCTGCCTCAGGCACCCAGAGGACCTGTAATTTCTCCCCTCTGTCCTCAAGGCCTTTGTCCTGGACCATCTCCTTTCTGGCAGGGCCCAGCTGGAGTCTCCATCTTGGGCCCCCTCAGCTCAACTGTCCCATCTGAAATCCTGCCTCCTGCAGGTTTCCCTCATAGTTTCAGGAGCTCCACTTACCACCAATGGAAGTGAAGGTGATTTTTTTTTTGTCTTTCATTAAAGAATCTCTATTTTCTTTATTAAAGAATCTCTGTTTACTACATTTCATATTGAAGGTTTAATGCAAAAAGCTTTCTTTTTTCAGCCTAGACCTCAGGTAGACTGGACTGGTCTGCGGTATACCCAGCATCCTGCCTCCCTAACCTCCTCCCCTCCATCAATGAGGCCTCCCTCATTCCTGCTAGGCTCTCTTCAGGATTCCCGGAGTCCACACTGCCCCTGGCATTCCCTTTGTTAAGTTTGTCTTTCCAAGCCTAGGGTTTTTGTTGTGCTGGCCTAGGGGGTCACTAGCCACAGATGTTCAGCACATGTTTGTTTGCTGGTCGATTGATGGGGGTCTTCTGAGGTTGGGAAGTTGATGAGGTGGAGCCCTTCTTCCAGAAAGGTGACTCCAAACAACAGGAGCTATAGGCCAGGTGTGCTCCCCACAGAGCAGAGAGGCTGTGCCGACTGCAAGCAGCTTCCTATGAATACCTCATTACCTATGGCCCTCCTTCCAGGTACGGACCTGTGTGGGGCTGGACTCCTGTGCTCACTTCTCTGGGCCTCTTTGTCTTTCAGATTGCAGAGCCTGAGGCCTGTGATCAGATGTACGAGAGCTTAGCACGACTCCATTCAAACTACTACAAACACAAGGTGAGTAGGCTGCGGGCTTTTACATCCCAGCCTCTGTTGGTGGGCCAAGAACATTGAAAATCTGATTATACAATGTTTTGTAAAGAATGGTGGTTTCCCTACTTTCAAATGTAACCAGCAATTTCAACCAGGCTAACAAAGGTGCCTAGTAGAGGTTTTAGGTCACCTAAATAAAAGCTTTTTAAAATTATGAATAACAGCCATATATTTTATATGCCATTGTGTGCTCCTGGGAGTGTGTGACAGCCATTGGATCTCTTACGTATTTTCCCATCCACGTTGATGGAACTGATACTTCACACTCTATGATGAAGATGGGGTGGCTGGGAAAGCCCCAGCAGACAGAGCTGTGCTTTTGCTCAGCCCTGATGTGACTACTGTCGAATTCTACTTAGTACGGTTTTCCCAGACTTGAAAAATATGTTCAGTAACTCCACAAATAGACATGGCCAAATGGAAAGCCTACATTCTTCTCTAAATCCTCTCTACTCAAAATGTGATCCGTGAGCAGCAACTTGAGCATCACCTGGGAATGAGTTAGAAAAGCAGATTCAGGGGCCCCACCCAGAACCCTGGGCCTCACCCAAGGAGTTGAATGCATTTTCTAGGGGATTTGTTTGTACATTCAAGCTGCCTGCTCAGGACCCTGCTGGTTCTAGCAAGAACTAGTGTTGACCTCAAGATGGCGCTGCTCTTCTTGCCTCTGGATGTCCAGGGCCCTGATGAACTGTGGTCAGAGAGCAAAGCTGGTGTGCTGCAGAACTAATCTTCTCCCTCCATTCTTTCTCCTGCCCCTGTGCCAGTACCCCCGCCCCAGAGACACTACCTTCAGTGGCCTGTCCGTGGAAGAGTACAAACTGATCCTGTCCACAGGTATTGAAAGCACAGTTACCCTTTTTGGTTGGTTTATAAGTGATTCTTTTGAGTTTGAGACGCCTAGAGGAATTATTTATAAGACAAAGCCAAGGTGATGGAAAGCCTTTGTGGAATAGCCCAGAGGAAATTCTGAAGCTACAGGGCCCACGCTTTTTGGCTATAGAATGTAAAGAAGGTCAAAGACATGATTTGGAAAAGAAAATCTATCTTTAGTGCTGTTAATTTCAAAGCTGGGCAGCAGAGAGCAGGGGAATACTTATTTGCCAAATGGAAGTCATTGAAATCAGGATGGAAGGAAAATAATTTTATTTTTATGGTCCTAAGGGGGTCTTATAAACAATGAGGGTTTTAATTAAAACAAAAAGCCATTCAATAAACGTGTATGGGGATATCCGCTTATGAGTTATCTGACCCAGGGGACACAATCTGTGGGTTAGATAGGGGTCTGACTATATGTTTTGGAGTTATTGATAGACCCCAGTTAACAAGAAAGGAAACCCCCTGCCCAGCCCAGCCCCTCCCTACTTCCCCATATCCATTGTCACTGAAAGGAGGTGGGGGCGGGGGAGCCAGGGTCAAAGTAGGCAGGTACTGGGAAATTACTATTTTTATTGCCAAGGGTATTATATACAAAAATAGGCTAACCTTTTCTGGGAGGGCATGGCCCTGAAACATTTGCCATCTGGTACTCCAGAAATTTCTTTTTCCTTCTCTTCTGGCAGCTTTCAGAAACTAAGTTTTGGGGATTTGACCTTCTAGAAAACTCTTACCCTTTGCAGCAGATTAAAATTTGGCGGTGTCACCTGCTGTTTGTTGTGTGTTGACTCTCAGAAAAATCAGGATAATTTTGACCAGGCAGAATCTCTTTATTGGCGTTTTTTCCCCTAATTTCTAAATTTACTTCTATGTGTCTGTCCATATAATTACCAGGTGCCCACTGTCACTGTGAAGGCCCGGAGAGCTTAAGCAAAGTTTGAGCTTGAAATTAGGATGGGAATAAGTTCCAGAGGCCCTGCCTCTGCCCCTTAGCCTTCAGGAGGCCTCCGAGTGGGTCACAGGCAGAAACAAGGCCTGGGAGATGCCGCTTGCCGCTGAGCTACAGCCTTTTCTGGCAGGGAATTCGGCCCTAGGAAATTTGCTGATAATTTGTTTTCAGGCAAGCCTCATATTTTTGTTGCAACTTTTTAGAGTAAGCTTATCAGATGTTTCTTCTGATGGGACAAGAAGAGACCTGTAGCACCAAATAGTGATAGACTTTGAGGGCCCAGCAGCCATGTAGGTGGACAGGGATCCTGCAGTGTCACCAAAAGTCCCCGGGGGAGAGGCTGTACTCACAGCTGAAGTATAGTGCATGTCCCAAGTATAGTGCATGTCCCAAGAGCCCACTGACCACAAATGGTAATGAATATTTATGTTGCCTCTTTTGTTCAAAAAAGAAATTATTCTTCTCTGGAAGCTTTGTTAACAGATGAAAATTTGGACTATGAGAGTCAAAGCATACTATGGGAATTAGGTTACCTAAATCTAAAATACAGGTGAAACTAGTTATCATGAAACAGTCCTGAAGACACCATAGACCAGGGACCTTCTGCTGGGGGAGAATAGTTGTCACAGCTGGTGAGAGCAGGGATACAATGGCGTCTAGTGAGTAGAGGTCAGGATGCTGCTACACATCTTACAACATACAGGACAGCCAGCCACAAAAAAAAATTACCTGGTTCAAAAAGTCAACAGTGTGAAGGCCGAGACCCTGCTAGGTGTGAGTGTGGGGGTGTCTTCTCAAACAAGGGTCCCCCCAGCTCTCGCCAGCCCTCCTGCTTTTAGAATCGTTGCCTCCAGTATTTCTTTAATCCTTACAACTTTTGATGTTTGTGCTTTGTCCTCATTTTATAGATCAGGAACCCGAGCCTCAGAGGGTTCAGGAATTTGCTTGAGGGCAGTGACAGTCAGGGATTCGGGTCCAAGTCCACTTCCCTCCCCATGTTGCTCACTCCGCAGCATGCAGTGGACCCACACCTCCAGGGCTGGATTCAGCTGCCCAACTTCCTAGCTGTGTGACCTGAACGAGTTACTTATCCTCCCTCTGCCTCAGTTTCCAATCTGAAGTATGGCGATAGCAAGGTCTATGTGGAGTGGGCAGGTGTGGCAATAAAGTCACGGGCTGCATAGCTGACACTACGGTACCATTTCTTTGCCTTCTGTGGAACAGGCATGCCCTGCTTAGATTCTGAGGGTGAAGAGGCACAGGTGGCCACTGTGTGTGCTATGCTCAGTCACCATGAGCAGTCATTTCCTTATTAATCCCATGTAACCTGGCCTTCAGAGGCTGGTCCACACTTCTCTTTTTAGGAACACACTCTGGAAACAGTGTGTGCTTGTCGGGGAAAGCACGAGGGGCCATCCACATAGTCAAGTTGTAGATTTCAGCATCTCTCTCTCTCTCTTTGCCTCCTTGTGCAGACACTTTGGAAGAGTTTAAGGAGATGAATAAGGGCATGTGGAAGAAACTGCAGGAGAAGTTTGCCCCCAAGAGTCCTGAGGAGAAGCACAAGACCTGGGCCCGGGTCTTATCTCGCCCACGTACCTAAGTGGAGTTTCATATGTCGCCATTGTTAATAAAACCACCCGACTTCCCCCGACCCACAATTTGGAAATCTCACTCAGCTGTCACGAAAAGGAAGACCCCTCCATAGTAAGGCAGGTTTCTGCCCAAGCAGAGATGCTGTGTGAGTGTCCACCAGAAGGGGACGGGGAGGGAGGGCTCCTGGGGAGAGGAAGTGCAGGTCCCTCGTGGGCCTGGGAGGGGGTTGGCAAGGCCTCCACATAGGTGCTTCTTGACAGCCCTGGGAGCTGCACCTTGCCAGCAGAGTCTGGTGGCCCCAGTGGGGTTCTCAGTTTCCCTGTTGTTATAGGAGCTGCTGGGAGGAAGCCAAAACCAGCAGCAAATATCTAAAAGGGCATCGTGCTGCAGACACAGCAGCTGGGAGAGGGACAGCCAAGAGATGTGAATCCTGTGTGTACCCGCTGCTGTGTGTACGCACTGGCTCAGAGAAGGACGGAGCACAAACCTCTGCCCCTGGCCCGCATACTCAGTCGTCATAAGGGACAGCAAAGTCTCGACACGCCGTGGCCAGGTGGAGCCTCAGGTTGTGATTCAGTATAGGACAGGTTCCGTGGAAGGCCACAGGAAGAGGCCCTGCAGGCTGTGGACAGAAGGCTGTACTACCCCAGGGTATCTTGGCTTGTACTAGTAGACATTCTCATTCCCACTGCTAAGAGGAGGGGCGAGGCAGGGAGTAGCACCCCTCTAGGTACAAAACAGGACTGGGCTCCTAGAGACCTTGGGGTGTTTTGAAATATACAGAGTAAGTTACAAAGAATCCCAGTGGAAACCAGAAATATAGTTTTGTCCAGGGAGCCCTTTTAGAAATCACAGATGTCGCTCAGAGCATCTCCTAGAAGCCCAAGAGAACAGATCATGTTCCTGTCCTCTGCCAGTTAATCCCCATAGTCCCCAAGTGAGTACAACAAACACATCCTTTTCAATGGACTAGATTTCTATTAATTTATTTAAGGAAATTAACATATTAGTTCTTGGGATAAAGGCTTTGTAAAACATTACACCAAAAGGAGAAAAAACAAGCAGTCAAAAAACAGCGACTCTCACACAGGTCCGACCTTGTCCCCTGCACACAACTTCCCCAGGAAGCTCAGGGTGAGGCCCAGGAGGAAGGCCGTCCATTCTTGAGTCATCAGGCCGCCCAGACAGGGTTGTGAGGTCTGCACACTGTCCCAGCAAATCAAGGCACAGGGGGAGCCGTGCAGCCACTTGGGCTGGACACACACCTGGAATAAGTTAAATAACAAAGCCCTAAAATTGCTAGGAACAGCATTGCTACCACCGCCCGCTCAGGCAGGCAGCAACCAAAATGTAGTGCTTGGAGATAAAGAGGTGACCCCACTGCTAACCCGCAAAGAAGACTACAAAGGAATGTCAGTTATTGCTTTGAGGAACAGAGGTCTCAAGGACTTCCCCTAAGGCATTAAGGTAAACTGAGTCCCGGTGAATTTCCGAGTCTCTTATGGGCTCTAGGCAGGACTGTCAGCTCTAGGCTCCCCTCCTGCTGGTCAAAGCCTGGGCTAGAGAGGGGGCAACTGGCGGAGAAGGAGCAGGAGGCTGGGTGGGCACCTCGCCTTGAGAGGCTGGCGGGCCCATCAGGCACCTGACCCAAGGGAAGGGGCAGTGTTGTTCCCAGTCACAGTCTCCAGTGACAAAGATCCCCTGTTGGGGCTTCCATGGCTTTCCTCAGCGGCTCATGCAGTTCTGGACGTCCACGAAGCCCAGGCGCTGCCTGCGTTTCCGCTGCTCTGTCATCTGGGGTTAAACAGATGCCTGGTCAGGCCGCCCAGCGCCCCTCCCACTGTGGGCCCAGCTGCTGTTCAACACTGGTGACAGGCCAGGGCCGCTCAGGGTGCTGCACAGATGTCAGCTTTCAAACCCTCGTTCTCAATTAGTGTGTCACAAACCCCTGATTTGGTGCAGCTGGGAGACCACCCCACACTGGAGGAGGCGTTGCCTTATCGTGCAGTCACTGCCAGGTGCAGAGGAGAAAGCTCTGGGCGAGGGGACATCTAAGGTGCTTCAGACCCCTTCACCAGCTGACCCTGGGAGGAACTGGCTGCTGGAGGAGGAGGACGGACCAGGAAGGGCCCCAAGCTTCCACTTGGCTTTGTCTTCCAGGGGCGTGGGGCAGGGGTGATCCCAAGCCAATTCACAAAGGAATATTTGGGATCTACCTTCACATCCCAAGTTGGGGAGGCGCTGCGACACTTCGCTTCCCACCCACTTTATAGCTGGGCTTCCATCAGACCCCAGAGCTGGGCAGGGCAGGGCAGGGCAGATACACACCTGCTCCTTGAGCTCATTGAGCTGGGCTGTGAGGTGGGACACCAGTTTCATGGTGGAGGTGAGCTTGTCCTGGAGAATCCGGATCTCATTCTGCTCCCCCTCACCCTCATTGCTCACCAAGGACATGGCCCGCATCCGTGGGAACCAGTCCAAGTTCTTGTTCTGGAAGAGACCACCAGTGGGGTGAGCAGGCTTGAGCCTGGTGCCGAGGCCTCGCCTAGGAAAACAGTGTTTCCACAGGAGGCTTTTGCCACACCCTGGACAAATTGTTTGCCAGGGATGTGTCACGGGAAAATATGAATTGACCTCGGTCCTCCCCAGCCAGAGGGAGCCAGCAGTGAACCTCTGCCACCATGACAGTCGGCCTTCCATTAGCCTTGTTGACAGTCTGAGTCCTTTGCTGATATCAGTGCCATCTGTTACCCGAGGGTACAGCAAAGGCCTCTGCACCCAGAGCCCGAATCTCCTTCCTTCCTTCCTGACATACACACCCCAGGCCCCAGGAAGACTCGAGTCAGACAAATGGCCAACTAAG
The DNA here is from genome assembly GCF_047511675.1 of Marmota flaviventris. Lineage (NCBI taxonomy): Eukaryota > Metazoa > Chordata > Mammalia > Rodentia > Sciuridae > Marmota > Marmota flaviventris. The sequence continues at coordinate 119,324,171 of NC_092503.1, forward strand.
GGAGCAAACGGCTCTGCTGAGGAGGGCTGGCATCAGACACGTGCCAGGCAAAGCCACATTTCCAGGACAGGAGAAAGGGGAGGGAGGGGAGCAAGCCAGTTTTCTGGCTCTTGTTGCGAGCTGTGAATTCTCAGCCTAACAAATAAACCTGTACTCCAAGCCCCCTTCAAACCATGGACGCAAGAGACAAATAGAACTCCCATCTTTGCTGTCTGCACTCCCCCGTGACTGTGGAAATTGAACAATATTGGATTCCTCCAAGCCTGCTATTTTGAGCTTTTCCCCTACTCCTTCATGACCTGGGGCCAAGGAAGCTGCCCTCCCTCTTGCCAAGCTAGAAAAGGCCCACTCATAATCCCAGCAACTCCCAATGGCTGAAGCAGAATCACAAATTTGAGGCCAGCCTAGGCAACTTAGCAAAATCCTATCTCAAAAAAGAAAAAAAGGGCTGGGGATGAATCTCAGTGATAGAGCACCTCTGGGTTCAGCCTCCAGGACCACCCATAAAAAAAAGAAAAAAGTCCCCCTCAGAGTGACCCACAAAGCAGCAGCCCCAGGAAGTCTTCCCACTCCCACAGCTGCTCAATATCACCAAACCCCGGGCCTAGGGCAACACTTGTCCTTGTTTGGGTGGACAGGTTTGCCATGGAGTGCTTTCTCCTGACACCAGAGAGTGAGAAGGTCCCTCACAGCAGTGGGCAGCTGGCAGGGCTCTGTGCAGCCAAGGGCTGGCTCCAGCTGCTCCTTGCTCCCTGCTGGCCTTCCAACAAGTGTCTACAGCTGTCACCCTCCAGGCCTCCCAGCACAGTGCAATCAGATGTGGCCACTCCTCTCCAGGGCCTGGGGGCCATGGGAAGCCGTGCGTGGCCAGGAGGGCCTCTGGTGCACAGCCATTTTGACTCTAGAAAGCCTGGCTTGGAGCCCTGGGACAGAGACCCCTCGGCCCCACACAGCCTTCCTTCTCACCTTGATCATCTGGGCCACATAGCTCTCAGGGCCCGTGTAGTCCGTCCTGTTCTTCACACGGACCAGCACGATGAAGTACAGGTAGTTCCACATGTTGTGCTCCAGCTTGATGTGCTCCTCAAAGGACACTGTCTTATTGTCAAACTTGTCCCTCTCCAGACCTGAGGGAGGGTGCAGAGAGTGAGAATGAAGCCATCATCCTCCAAGAGCCATGGTGGGGCCACCTTGTGGAGGGGACAGGGCCTCTCGAGGTAGTGGGGACATTAGTTCTTTCGATAAACACTTCCAGCAGCCCACTCTGGACTATTTAGGTCACTCTATTTAAAGCACGAGCCACTTATCCATGGAGATCCTCTCCTGCCCAGCTGCAGCCCTCCAGCAGTGGCCGCTGGAGATTCAGAGCCAATGCCAGAATCCCTGAGCCCAGGGGAAGCAGAAATAGCTGGGTAAGGGATGTGTCCTGCAGGTGTTTTGCCCCTCAGTCTCAGGTGGCTGGTGAGGGGAAAAGCACTGGACTGAAATCAGAAGCTCAAGGTCACTGATGGCTTCAGGTTCCTCATCTGTTAACTAAGGTTTAAAGCAATGGCTCCTGGGGCCCCTTTTCATTCCTGTCTGACTCCTAATGCAGACAAGGCCAGCTCTCAGTTTCAGGATTAGCAGGCAGCCTCAGGCCATCCGCTCGTGATAAGCTCTCCAGTGGATACAGGAGGGGTAGAACTGAGGCTGCCAGCAGCCTTAGAAGACAACCCAGCCCCTGGGCCACCAGCTGCGCAACACCGCAGCAGGAAGCAGGCCTCACCACAGATGAAGCATGTGGTCTTGAGAATCTCCTCCTTCTTCTGTTTCTCGCTGCGCAGGTCAGCAAATGTGTCAATGATCACCCCAAAGATGAGGTTCAGCACGATGATGATGACAATGAAGAAAAACAGGAGGTCGTACACCACCCGGGCTGGGAAGAGAGACTCCTGCAGAGGCGAGACAGCGAGGCTGGGGCAGTAGTCCCCAAGTTCACCAGGTCAGGGCTGTGGTAGTGGGGGACCGACAGGGGAAATGAAGGCCTCTGGCTCCAGAGGCTGGACGGATGGCAGTGGACCCCCATCCTGCTCTGTGGAGTGAGAACTGCAAGTAGAAGCCCTGAGTTTGGAGTTGGGAAGAGCGGGCCCAGACAGGACAGCAGGAGGGAGCCCTGCAGAAGGAGGCTGGCATAGGGAGCGGGGGCTGCAGGTCTAGGCTTGTTTCTGCCCCTAACTTTTAGTGAGGGGAAGAAGCAGCTCCGCAGGGCTGGGGCTGGGGCTGGGGCTGGGGCTCAGTGATAAAGTGCTTGCCTACATGTGCAGGGCCCTGGGTTCCATCCCCAGCACTGCAAAAAAGAAAAATATCAGCTCTGCACTTCTCTGCCCCACCCTCAGGATGCATGGCCTCACACATTCTAGAAAGCTCTTTCTGGCTGGGAGGTAGCTTCTCACTCCCAAGCAGCTGGGGGTGGACTGCATTCAGGGCTGACTGCCTGAGCCAAATCATGAGGCCTCCTGATGAAGCCGACTCAGCTTCCCTGTGTCCCCACCCGCCCCCACCCCAGCTGCTGGCCTGCAGTGTGCCCAGCAGAGGCCACAGCCTGACTCACACCTTCCCTAGCCCTGGGGCGAAGTTTGTTTGCCAAGGTCTTTCCTTGTGGCATCTACAGTGAGCTGGGGGCGGGGCAGAGGTGGGAACTGGACAGCTCAGGAACAGCGTAGCTGGAGTTGGCGGCCACAGAAAGCAGAGAAACTGGCACAGAACTGGGCGGGGTTGGGGGGCAGCCACCACTGGCGGTTCCAGCAGAGCCGGGCTGCTGACTGGCTGTAACCCAAAGGCAGGACTCTTCACAGATGCTGATCTGGACAGGATTTGGGCCTCATGGATTCTGGAGTGGGGCAGAGGGTACTCACATCTTTGGAGGGCTTGCGGAGAATGTCACCCACGCCACCACCATTGCGTAGCCCGTGGTTCATGACAGTGACAATGCACATCAGCAGAGTGTCACAGGCCCGCTCCGTGCTATCCAGCTCCTCATCCTCTGTGAGTGGAGAGCATGCTCAGACCCAGGCCACCTGCCTCTGCCCAGCCCCCACCCAGACTCCACAAACATACCTCCCTCACCTTTGAGGGCCTCAGGCATTGCCACCCCAGAGACACAGTCCACCTGGTCCGCATGACACGTGCCCATAAATGCAGCCGCTCCATGTGGCATCCCTAGGGGACTGGCTATAGGGGATAAGGACAACGTCATAAGGAAGTCCAAATGCCCAGCCTTATCAGCCCCTTGGGTCTGTCCCCAGCATTACTTCCTCCAGAAGACCTCCCTTGTTTCTGTGTGCTCCCTACTGTGTCTGGCCACGCTGCAGGGTCCTCATGCCTCTGCCCCGACTGGGCTGTTCACTAAGGGCAGGGAGGCATCTCTGTACCCCTGAGCCTGGCACACAGGGAGCCCCTGCATACAGGCCTAACACAAATGACAGGTCATAAGGGGCTTCAGCACTCAACCAAGTGCCTCCCAAGGCTATCCCCCGCCTCCATCGATCAGATTGGTGTGAGCTAGACCAGTTGGGAGGCTGACTGGTGTGAGCTAGACCTTCCCAGAATCCATCAGCAGGAAAAGGCAGGGAGCCTGGTGGGCATAAGCACCTCAGGTCTGTCCTTCCCTGGATGGCCCAGTCCCTTCACACATCCCTGCCCTCAGAGGAAGCCCCTGAGACCTCTGGAGTGGTTGCCTGGCAGCCGGTCCACCTCGAGGATGAAGTCATCCTTGAGGAAGAGGAAGCCCACAATGGAGAAGAGGTAGACAAGGATGAGGGCCAGCAGGGCAGTCAACAGGATGGAGCGGCCATTACGGGTCACACTCTTGATGACGTTGAACAGTGTCTCCTCTCGGTAGATGAGGTCAAAGAGCTGCAGGGCAGGGAGAATCTCCCTGGGGACCTTGCCAGACCCCCAAGGGCTGCCTGGGCTCTGGATGATTTCCCACTGGCTCTGCCAGTGGGGCCTGGGCTCAGGCAGGAGTAACTGAGCTGAGTGGCCTTGTCAGGGGAGACTTCTGGAAGGAACCTGGAGTCCTAAGACCATGAAAGTATAGTGGCCCAAGGACACTGTGAAGGTGGCACAGGCAGGCAGATGCCAGCCAGAGAGGGAGAAGGACAGCCACACAGAATACATTCGCCATGCACCAGGAAATACTCTAAGTGCTTTTCAAGGATTAATTTGTTTCCGTGCATTCTCACAGTAATTCTAGAAAGTAGAGGCTGTCACCTCCATTTTACAGATAGGGAAACTGAGCTATGGGCAGATAAGAAACTGGCATGCAGACACATGGTCTGGCTCCCAAGTCCAGGCTTGACCCTCCTTGTCCAGGAGAGTGGGGGCAGATGGGGGCCAGGCTGGAGTCGGGTGCAGAAGACTCTGAAAATCCTCCCAGCCCAGAAGCAAAACGGCTGACAGAGAGATGAGTGCTGGGGACCCCCTAGCAGCTCATGAGAAGCCCCTCAACTGCTCCCCACCGCTGTCCAGCTCCCGCCCACCCAGCAGGCTCACCAGGATGCTATAGAAGAGCTCATGGGCGAAGAGGCCAAGGACACTAGTCAGGATGTAGCCCACGTGGTAGAGGAACTCCATGTCCATGACCATGGCCTTATAGCCCCGGATGAAGGTGCCACGGTTGCCCACGAAGCTCACCACAAACACGATCTTGTTGGTCAGCTGGGGACAAGTGCAGGGGACAAAGATCAGTGCCCACCACCTACCTGAACTCTCTACCCCTGCCTCCAGCTCACCCCATGCTCAAATCAAAGGCTGGGCCTCCAGCGTGGTGAACGGGAGCTGACCCTGCTCAGCATGGGAGGCGTGGCATTAATGGAACTGTTTCCAAAAATGCATGGGATCCTGGGACTCAGAGCAGAAGACAAGCCCCTGGGTGCTCCAGCTCCAGGAAGAAACTGAGGTTCAGGTAAAGGAGGACAGGGGCAGAGAAGATCTCCCTGGCCTTTACAGGGACTGGGTTAGTGCCTTGCTTAAGACACTTTATTTATTTATTTATGTCAAGAAATTGACATAATATATAAATTTTGATGGCTATCTGTGAGCAGTGGCTTTGGGCTGTGCAGAGCCAGCACAATGCATGACAGCCCTGAAGCCACTGCTCCAAAGTGCTTCCTGTCTGTCTGTCTGTCTCTGAGTACCAGATTCCCCCAGCTGCAGAGGGAGAGAGAAAAGGTACAGAATGGACCTAACCACTGGTCTGCAGTGAGCCTGGGACTCCAACAGAGAAGGGATGTGGAGCAGAGCAGGCCTGGGAACAGCAAGCCAGCCCCGGGTCTGACTGAGGGAGGGGCTCCCTCGGGCACTCACGTTGAGGGCACCCAGGATGTTGAGCGTGGGCCCAATGCCCAGATAGTAGATGGAGCGCAGGATGAGCGCCACAATCAGGGGACGGACGCTGTAGCGCTTGGTGAACAGAGCCGCGATGGAGAAGCAGATGAGGATCCAGAAGAGCAGCGAGATGAGCGGGGAACCCAGCACACCTGGGGGCGCAGCAGGGGTGAACAGGGCTCGTGCACCCCCACCCCGGCCCGACGCAGGTCCCAGGAACCCAAGGCTCTCCCGGTTCTGAAAACCTTTCCTTTTAAGTTCCCGTTGCCTGGTTTTAGCCTCCTTTACTCCTGCATCTCTGGGCCCAGGGGAGGTGCCCTATCCAGCTGCAGCCTCCACATCAGGCTCTGGCTCACATGGTTGTGTGTATGCCTGCATGTCCATGTGCCACCTCCCAGGAGACCAAAGATGCTGCCTGTCCCTCGGGCCACACCTGACTCCCCAGGATGGCCCACGAGCCCAGAGGGCAGTGCAGGGCGTTTCCTCCCGGTCTGCACCTGGTCCCCTCAGAGCCTGGCTGGCCCTGAGGCTCTGGCCTAGCCCGAGGAGGGCCACAGTGGACTCCCAGGCCCTGCTGACTGACCCCTGGTCCTCACCTGTGGATGCCCCCTCCACATAAGGGTAGAAGAAGGCGATGATGATGTTGATGAACACCGCCAGGTTAAAGGAAATGCTGCCCCACAGGGTCATGCGGCGGGAGAACCAGTAGATCAGCGGCATGCCTGGGGAGGGTGTAGCACGCTGGTGGAAGGGGGTCTCTCGCTGACACCTGCCCACCCCACTCCACGGGGGGCCCTCCAAGCTCCAGACCCCACTCTGGAGAGAGCTGTGATTGGAAGAGCCCCTCTCCAGGGTGGGGGTGGGGTGCCAGGGGGGCCTAGGGAGCCTCAGCGAGGGGCGCGGGGGCCGCCTGCCCTGCTCTGCCCCGCCAGGTCCTTACTGCGGAGTTTGCGCTGCCACTCCATCTCGTTGTGCAGGAAGGAGGACTGGTCGAAGAAGTCGCTCACTTTGCTGCCCTGCTCGTCCTGCTCCGTAGTGGTGAAGAGCCGATGCTTGGTCTCCTCCGTCAGGAACTGGCAGATGCCGGGCACTGGGAACACGATCTGCTCCATGCTGCGGTCCTGTCTCACGATCTGGGTGCACACAGGCCCCGAGTCACACCTGGGCGAGGCCCTCCCTCAGCCCAGCCCCAGTGCCCTCTGGGCTCACCTCAATCTGTGAGGTATGGTTCTCGTAATAGGCCAGGGGGTCCTCCTCCTCCTCCTGAGCAGGCGCTGAGGACTTGAGCATCTGTGACAGCTGCTTGTTGTTGAGGCTGAGCTGAGGTCAGGGAGGGTGCCCTGGTCAGGCCCCACAGCTCCCACAGCCAGGCCTGGCACCGACCCCAACCTGCTAGGCCTGAGTCCCAGTTCCAACTAAACCCCAAGGAATGCCCCCTGCCCCTGCAGCAGCCCAGACCAGGCCTTCCCAACTAGGATCCAGCTCAGAGCATCTAGAGGTAAAAGAACCACAGCCAGAGACTCCTACAGGACAATGGGCACCTTCAGTCATGTCCAGGTGTGACCAGACCCACCCCAGATCCACCCTGGTATTACGTGCAAATTTTTTTTTCCAGCTCTGGGATTGAACCTAGGGGTGCTATTCCACTGAGCTACATCTCCAGACATTTCTATTTTTTATTTATAAATTTCTGAGGCTGGCCTTGATCTTGCAATCCTCCTGCCTCAGCCTTCCAAGTCACTGGATTACACTGGTGCTCCACAGTGTCAGCTTGCTTCTACTTTTAAATCCAGGTTTTATCTGGCCAACTCCCATCCCAAGCCTTGACCCCAAGTTGTAGCCCAACTCGGCTCCAAGCTCCTCCCTAGTACCAAGCCTCTCCTCTTGGTTCCAGGCCCTATACCTTGCTCTTCCCAAATTCCCACCTCAGCCCTCACCCCAACCAGGCCCCCAGATAGAGGCCATCCAATCTCCCGCCAGGCCAACCTGCTAGGCCTGAGTCCCAGTTCCTAGGTCTAAGCCCCACCCACCCCTACTTTCCCAGTACACCCACCATTGAAGAGATGCCCTCAGCCTCCTCCTCTTGGATGCGCCTCACGGGTCTCAGCAGGTGCTGCAGCTGTTTGTTGTGCCTGGAAAGCTAAGAAGAGGGCAGCGTGGTTATTGGCAGGGTCTATGGGGGCATAGCCGCAGGGGTGGGGCCAGGTGGGGTCAGTACCTGTAGGGCCAGGATGTAGATGTTGTGGCCCACTTCACGCGGGCTCACCTCCGAATTCTCCCGCTCCTCTTCCTGCAGGTAGGCCTTCTTGATGACGTCCACCTGGAGGGGCAGCGCCTGCTTGAAGGCCCTCCTCCTGCCCAGCACACCCTGCCCAGGGCTGTCATCCCACCTGCCCCCCTCACCAGCTCCTGGGGCCGCAGGCTGATGAGGATGCGCTCGGCATTTTCACTGTCATGGCGGCTCTCCATCAGAGCCAGGAGCAGCTTGGACGCATTGTCCTGGGTGGGAAAGGCCAGGGAAGCAGGCCCCAGTCTGAGAGCACCCTCCACACCCCCAACAACCTTTCCTCACACTAGCCAGTCCCCAAGATGTGCCATGCCCTTCCCATCCCCCACCCAGGCCTGTGCTCACCCCACCCTGTGAAAAATGCACACCAACCCCCAAACAGCCAGCACACAGGAAGTCCTTGGGTGAACCCAGAATGCACCTGCCTCTTCAGTGTGAACCCAGCATGTTTGCTCACATGTACTCTTGAGGAATGTAAATGTGCACATATTATAGGCATGTGTGTGCACATCATGACACACTCACACACACACACAATGCCCCCACTCCACTCCACTATGCACACTCAATGCTAAGCCACACACACATGTGCACAGGCATCCGCCTGGGCATGCTCACGTGAGCCTGCCACGGGCCTCACCTTGAGTTGCAGCACCAGATCCATCCGGTACTTGCACAGGGGGCTGATGTCATTGAGAATCAGTGCTGTGATGATGTCTATGCCATTGGACTCGTGCGTCACGATGCAGGTCTAAAGGAAGCAGTGGGAGACACAGGGTCCAGACCCCTAGGAACTGTGGTGGCTTCAGCGGCCTCAGCCTCTTTCCCTACCCCACCGGCTCCGCCCACCTACACGGTCACCTGCCACCCCAACTGCCGCCCACCCGGCCAGGCAGCTCACTTGGTTCTCGTGGCAGGGGCCCTGGCAGTACTCAGTGAGGGTCTCCAAGGTCTGGATGACAAGGCCCACATTGTCCTCATTGATGTAGAGCCCCAGCAGCCCCAGGCCCCCAGTGGTGCTGCCGCACATGATGTCCAGGAACTGCAGCGTCTCGCACACCAGGTTGTAGTTGGTCTTGTTGTTCTGACAGCGCAGGAAATTCTGCAGAACACAGATGGGCACGGCGGGGCTCCAGCTGCTGGGGGAGGCCCATCTGAGGACCATGGTCCTGTGTGCCACAGGGGCAGGGGAATTGCCAGCATAGAGCATGGTGGCCAGCCAGACGATGGGCACCAGCCACAGGGCACGGCCAGGGAGCAGGCAGGGCCCAGGGGCTGGCTGGACAGAGGGCCGGGGCAGGTGTAGGTCAGGTGCTCACCTGCAGGTCGCGGTTGTGGTTCTCGCACAGCAGCTGCAGAAAGCGCAGGATGGGCTGCATGATGAGCACAGACAGGCCCATCTCGCTGCTCTGCACGCGCTCACCCGCCTCGTGCCCCCGGCCCAGGCTGGGGCCCAGGGAATAGCGGTACGAGGAGCCAGGCATGGAGAAGGAGGCCACTCGGCCTGCGGGGGAGACCAGGTGGGGCTGGGCCTCTGGGAGCTGCCAACCCCTCACCCTCACCTTGCCTGTCCCTTGCCTGAGCCCCCCGCCACCATGTACCCTGTGCCCCTGCTTTGCACCCCTGACCTTTGGCAGTGGGGTCTGTCGGCTCACGGTCCTCACGGGACTGGCTGCCCAGGTCATTCATGTTGACGGCTACTGTGGATTTGGTCTCCTGCTGGGCCCGCTTCATGCGGTCATGCAGGACCTTGAAGAAGCGCTCTGATTTCTTGTCGCTTGTCATCAGGTTGTAGAAGGACTTCTGGAGGTGGACAGTGGAGGGGAACAGCCTCAGCACTGGGCCTGGCTCTCAGAGGCCAGACCCAGGGCCACTGAGAGCCAGGCCCAGTTCCAGCACACTGAAGCGGGGGAAGCAGAGACACTCCTGCCCTGGGACTGAGGCCCGCAGAGCAGGTAGGGGCATCAGAGGGGGACAGGGAAGGCCCCTAAGAAAAGTCATGGCCTCCCCCATGTGATGGCCCCACCCTCCTCCTCCTCTTCCACCCTTGCACAGGTGCCCATTCACCCAGAGTCTCCCCAGGTATTCCCAGGCTCACCTCAGGTCCCCATTCCTGTGCCCTCTGGGGCCTGGCCTGCCACTCCCTTTAACATAACCCCATGCCTGCACCCCAGAGCCCCTGGCCTGAGCCACGCCCTCCATCCTGCATGCAGTTAACTCATCACCCGTGTCCTCTCTAGGACTTGAGCACCAAGAGAATGCAGATTTTGTCTCTTGCTGGTAAACCCTCATTGTCTAGACCACTGTCAGGCACACAGATGGCGCTCACCAGTTATTTATCAAATGGTGAGTGTTGGGATGGTGAGGCTAAGTGGGGAGGGCCTGTGGAGGAGCCAGACCTGGAGGCTGTGGGAGAGGAGGGAGGCAAGGAGGCCTGGGAGAGGCTGAGAGGCCAGGATGGGGGGACACCGTGGGGGTGGGCAGTGAGGAGAGTGCTCAGGCCTGGTTCAGGGAGAAAGGGGTGCACATGGGGGAGGTGGAGACATCCTGGGTGGCCACCAGCACCCAGGCCTGCAGCCAAGCCCCCAAGCCTCAGTGACCCGCCTCCTCAATTGCACATGCCACCCAGAGGAGGTAGAGGTGCGGTCCCCGCCCACTGCACACCTGGATCTCGGTGTTGCCCCCATCCAGCAGGCGGATGGCCAGACCAATGCTCTCCTGGAAGATCTTCTCATTCTTGGTGCTGGTGATGAGGTCACACACCAGCTTGGTGGCCCCCTCCTTGTCCAGCCGGCACTGGGTGGCAGCGATTGCTGACCAGTCTTGGTCCAGACCTGGGGTGGGGACTCACTTGAGGGAAAGCTGGTGGGCAGGGGTGTGGGGGGAAGGGCCCAGGACTGGGAGAACAGGCCACCCAGAGACACAGGAGAAGGCAGCACTGACCAGTGCCCATGGGGTCTGGAAGGTCCCCCCGAGAGCTGGACTTCCGGTTCTGGAGGTAGTTTTGTAGCAGCATCTTGCGTAGCTGGTTGCCCTGGGGGAGGACGGGAGTGAGGTTGCCCGAGGGTCCTCCCGCACCCCTGCACCCTGGGCCTGGCCTGCCGGTGTCCAGCCCCCCTGGTGCGCCCCAGCCCAGCACTCACCCGGTCCCCGTACTTGCTCTTCTTGAGCAGCATCTGCTGCAGGGTCCGCAGCACCTTGATGCACAGCTTCTCCTCGGGCTCCATGAGGTCCTTCGTGTGCTGGATCAGCCTGGACCAGTGAGGGCGGCTCAGGGGGCCTCCCTCTCTCCAGCCACCTCCCCAACCAGGGCCCATCCGGTCCCCACCAGACCCTCCCCTGGCCCAGGCCACCATGCCACGGTGTCCCAGAGTCCCACTCACTTGGACAGGAAGCCCCCGCTCTCACAGCGCTGATAGGCCTCACTGCCCTCCAGGAAGAGCAGCTCGGGCCAGTGCAGGACGTCGACCAGCACAGACAGCTCTGCCTGCACCAGCGGCTTCAGCCTCTCCTCCAGGGCCGTGATGATGTCCTGGAAGGGCCAGGCAGGGTCACCGTCGCTCAAGAGAGGGTCAGGGCCTGACCACCCCTCCCCCACCTAAACACCAAACAGCCCTGCAGACGGGCCTGCGCCTGTCGGAGGGCCCTGCACCTCCAGACTCCCTGAGAGCCTGGCTGAGATCCCCAAGACCCGACTTATCTCCTTCTAGTTCCGTGTGGCCTTGCATCAACTCCTTGCCCTCTCTGAGCCTCAGTCTCCCTCCATGTGGAAACAATAGCCACCCCCACCCCACTCCCCATGCTCCCTCCACAGACAACAAGAGAGAACCGTGGACACACAGGAAGGTGCTGTTGAGAGGTGGTCCCGACCCTCCAGGAGCTCCGGCCCTACCCACTCGCCTCTGGGCTCTGCTGACACCTCAGTCCCTGGCCACAGGGTGCGGCCCTTCATAGGAGGCCAGGCACCCACTCCCACCTGCAGCTTCTCGATGATGTTCTTGTAGTCCCACTGGTTGGCGGTGGGGGTGACCCGGGGGAAGGCCCGTGTGGCCGACTTGTAGTTGGAGGCGTTCCGCTGGGCGGCGGCGGCACAGCTGGCTCCGCTGCTGAGCAGGGAGCTGATGTGGGCGTCCAGGTCCATGGGCAGCAAGATGGCCCGGCCCTTAGCTGGGGGAGGGGAGGGACTGGAGGCCAGGCTCAGGCTGCCAGGAGCTGCCACATGGTGGGACAGGACAAACCAAACCAAGGTGCGAGGATCCCGCCCTGGCTCCCACCCGAGTGTCTCTGATTCTGCCCACTACTGCCTCTTCTCCACCTATTCCTAACCACAGACTGGCTCCCTCTGCCTGAGATCATTTGCACATGCGCACACACACACAACTCGAGTTGGGGAATGTCACTGCGCTGTTCCTCTGGGGAGCTGACTCAAGGAGAAAACAGCTTCTCTTAATTGCTGGGATGCCAGGTAGACATCCAGAAGGACTTACAGAATCACCTGGGAGCAGGTGATGGGAGTGGTTAGGGTGAGGTGCTGTGAGGCAGGTGCCCCTGTGGTGAAAGGAGGGAACAGTGGCCTGGAGCTGGCCCGCGCCTGGCACACTCACCCACCATGGCGAGGGTGCGGATGCAGGCCTCCACGGAGCCTTTGTGTTGCTGCTGCAGCCATGGGCACTCAAGCAGCCGCGTGGTGGACTGCAGCAGCTGCACCACGATCGTCTGGTGTGTCTACAAGAGGCCACACGACCCCTCGCTCAGCCACCCTCCCCTGGGAAGGCCCCGGCCCAGTGGCCAGGGTCCAAGGACTGAGCCTTCATTAGCCACCACCTACATCTGCACCCAACAGAGTCATCCCCAATTCCCAAACCCCAATCCCTAAATGTTCTGGCCAACGTACACAGCAGCTGAGTTACTCCATAAGGTCCAAATCTGGGCTCACAGTCACATCACTTACTCTTTTGTACCTTTTTTTTTTTTACTAATTTTTACTAACTTAACTTCTTTTTTGGTGGTGCTGAGGACTGAACTCAGGGCTTTGCACATGTTAGGCAAGCACTGTACCACTGAGCTATATCCCCAGCCCCACCCCAAAATTCTTAAATAAGTTAATTAAAGGGGAAAAATGATGTATTTACATAGTTCAAAAGCCAAAAGTCGTTAGAAGGTACACTTTCTTTTTCTTTTTTTCTTTTCTTTTTTGTTTTTCTTTTTTGGTACTGGGGATTGAACCCAAGGGCACTAAACCACTGAGCCACATCCCCAGCCGTATTTTATATTTTATTTGGAAACAGGGTCTCCCTGAGTTGCTTAAGGCCTCACTAAGTTGCTGAGGCTGGCTTTGAACTCGGGATCCTCCTGCCTCAGCCTCCCGAGTCACGAGGATTACAGGCCTGTGCTCCAAACCCTCCATTCTCATCCCCACTTCCCTACACCCCAGCCAGCCCCGTCCACTGGCACTAAGAGGCTCACCTGCAGCGAGGTGCTGTTCTCCGAGAACGGGGAGCTGAAGAAGGCGTTGATGGTATCCAGCACCACGGTCAGCACGTACTTCTCCAGGGTGGGGTCTGCCAGGCGCTTCTCACGCTTGCTGCAGACCTGGGAGAGGAGAGAGGGGTCCCAGCGGTCCTCACGGGGATCCCTTCACTCCCTGGTGGGAGGCTGCCCCGGCCCCCCAGCCCCCACTCACCCGTGCCATGTCCAGGGTGAAGCTCTCAAAGAGTGTCCAGATGTGGTTGCTGGTATAGATCTCCTTCATCTCCACCTCCGTGTCCACATAGCAGTGGTTCACGAAGTTCACATAGGCCATCTTCACCTGGGCAGTGGGTGGGCAAGGGTCAGGAGCCAGTGGGGCTGGGCCCAGGACCTCCCGCTTATGCGATGCCCACTCCACCCCTGGCCTCGTGGTGGCTGTCTACCTCACCCCCTTCCTCCCCACCTCGGTGATGCAGTCCTCATGGGTCACCACGGACACCACGTCCTCCAGCGGCAGCAAGGAGGTGCACTTGATCTCAGTGTAGACGTTCTTGCCCTCGGCGCAGGCGGCCAGCAGGTCCACCAGGGAGATGTGGTACATGAGGGGGCTGTGGTCCTCCACGCCATCTCGGGCGGCCTTCATCATGTCCAGCAGGTGGGCCAGTGAGGCCTTGTCATTGTAGAACACGACCACGTCGTCGCCTGCATTCGTCAGCTGCAGGTGGGAGGTGGGCAGGCATCAGACCCCTCAGTCCAGCAGGCCCTGGCCCTGCCCCGCTCTGCGCTTTCCAGGGAGAAAACCCAGCGGTTTTCCAGGGACCCAGACCCAGCGTTTGCCCAGCACCAGGAAAACCCTCCCCTGCCTGCATTCTGGAAGCTCTGACTGACAGCTCAGGCCCTCGGTCATCAGAAACACTCACCAGGACCCGGAAAGCCCCCCTCCCCACTGTGGGAAAGATGCCCCACCCATGCTGGTCTCAGAGACCACCCCTCTACTCTCACCCTGGGCTGACCCCTCCCTCCCCTGGGCTCCCACAGCGGGTAATCAAAACCCTCACAGAGCACACACTGTGTCCCTCTGTGGCAGCAATTATGTGAAATAGTAATGGCAATTAGCAGTTAGCACTGCAAACACTTCCAGCCCCCCAGCCTCATTTCTGACGTCTCTACTCTTGCTGCGGTGACTCCCTTCTTCCCTGTCCCACACTGCAAGATGCTCCAGGGCAGAGACCACGGCTGTCCCAGATGTAGACTCAGCCCCGCAGGCTGCAAGCCTTCAGTGAGCAGGTATTTGTTGAGTACCCACTGTGCATCAAACGCCTGAGTTCTACCAGACACGCAGCCTTAGTTCTCCCTCCAGCGCCTCCCAACCCTGTCGGACTCCTAACTCTGCAGCCCGCCGCCCCATTTCCCGGCACCTCCCCGCGCCCGCCCTCACCTCGGTCATGATCATGTCCTGGCACTTCTTGACGTACTTGCCCTCGGCCTTGATGACGGTGTGCAGGAAGTCCAGGTACTGCACGTGGCGCCCGTGGGTGGCCAGTAGGTGCACGAAGTGCTGCAGCACGGGCTCGCTGATCTCAGAGCACAGCTGGTAGTTGTTGAGGAAGATGTGCTGCATGGTCTCCGCCTCCAGGAGCTGTGCCAGGATGGTCAGGGGTCAGGAAGGGTCTGGACACCGTGCCCCACCTGCCCCCGTGCTCCCCCCGTGCCCTCACCCCCGGCGTGAGGAAGAGGTGCAGGTTCTTGTGCAGCAGGGCCTGGTTGCCGGGGTTCCCCGCGCAGAACTTCTGCAGGAACTGGTGTGTGTAGCGCAGGATCTCCAGCATCTTGGTGTCGCTCTGGGCGTGGGAAGGGGAGAGCGTGCTGGGCCCACCAAGGAGCAAGGGAGCCTGGGCCCAAGCTGGACAGGCACGGTGTGGTCAGGGTTTGGGATGGGGCTCACGAGGAGGCCAGAGTGGGAGCTGGGCCTCGAGGCCAGGATGGAAAAGAGTGAGGGGCTGAGGAACAGAGGGGGAGGTGCCGCTGGAGGGCAGGGAGAGGGCAAAGGGGTCAGGGTCAAGAAGAGCCGGTGATGTCACACTCAGAGTCAGGATGGATCTAGGAACCTATCAAGATCAACAGCAGCTAAGGTGAGGGTCAGAACTCAGGATGAGGCTAAGACTGGGGTCAGGGGCCCAGTGGGCCTGGGGACAGATCAGGGGAAGATGTCCAGATGATGCTGGGGTAGGAAATCAAAAGCAGGGTTTGGGACAAGATCAGAGCTGATATCACAGGTCAAGGAGAGGATGGGTCAAACCAGGGTCAATATAGTGAAGTTAAGGAGCTAAAGGTCAAAGGTTGAGATGGAACTGTGATAATCAGGGTTAGCCTAGAAGAGGGGAAGGAAATCGGGGTCAGATTATGAAGTGGGATGAGGCTGGGTCAAATCAACATCAAGGTGGATCAGGATGAGGGGTGGAAGGGCAAAGGTGAGAGGATACTAAGAGTGGACTCAGGGTCAAGGTAAGTCGGGGCACAGGACAGAGTCAAAGGTCAGGGTGAGGCTGAGTTAGGTCAGCAGTGGGGACCAGTGCACAACTTGGACTGGGTCAGGGTTCAGGATGGAGCTGGGCCCTGGAGCCAGAGGTCAGAGGTCAGGGTCACCTTGTCATAGGGGATCTGCAGCAGGTCCAGCATGACCTTGTGGGCATCCATGTTCTTGAGGAGCCGCTGCTGCTTCTTCCTCATCTGCTCCCCGACCCCACACATCTTGTTCAGCCTCTCCAGGATCTGGGGTAGGGGGAGACAAGTGGGCCCAAAGCCCTTCTCCCCTCCCCAGGACCCGTCTGCCCAGGCCTCCATGACCAAGTCCCAGCCTCATCCAGGACAGGAAGGGGGAAGGAGGTCACAGCTGTTGAATCAGTCCATCACAACAAGCCAGGGAAGCACTAAAAACCCCAATTCCACCCATAAAATAAATAGAACAATATGACTGTGAAATGGAATTTCATTAAATTCCTTCGGCTTTAAAATAATTCCATCTGGACCTTGGCAGGGTTGTTTTGAACATGCCAGAAAAGCTGGAAGCTATCTATCTGGAGGGCCAGGAGGGCGAGGCTGAAGAGCCAACCAGCTGAAGCCTTGGGGCACAGAGGTCTGCAGAGCCCAGATCCTCAGGGACCCTCTGCCACTCACGCCCTTGACGATCCGATAGTTCTCACTGCTCTTCTCCCCTGGTGGATGCAGAAAGCCCTCCTCGTCCGTGGGCCGCTGGGGACACAGACAGGATCGGGGTCAGCCAGGCCCGGCTCTCCCGGGCTCCCCACCCCAGCTTCCCGCCACCAGGCTCACCTCCTTCTTGTCCTTGGCGGTGCCTGCCTCCCCCTCCTCGCCCTTGCCACTGCCCTTCTTGTCCACCCATAGCTCCGATTTCTCCACCATCGTCCGCAGCCGGTCCAGCTCTGATTTGATCACCTTGTAGTTCTCCACGTCCTGGGCCGAGATCAGCAGCTGCACCTGAAGGTGGGGGATGGTCTTGGCTGGTGGATGGGCACCTCCAGGTCCACCTGGAGAACCCCAGGGCCTTCCCTAGTGTCACCCACCTAGTGATGCCTCTCCCAGTGCCACCCACCACCACCTGTTCTTCTCCATCAAGCCAAATCCTGCTCCCATTTGCCATCCTGCCACAAGCCCACCACCTCCAGGAAGCCTTCTCTGGAGCCAAGGGCACTCTGCCTGCACTGCCACGTCACCTGGCTTCAGCTGCTCTGACTCATGTCACTATTACTGTGGCCTGTCATTAGCTCACCAGACCTTCCACAGGCCCGGCAAAGTGTATCCGTATCGATGATCACTGGCTGAAAGAGGGGGGCCTGCGTCTAACTCCCGCCCCTCTCACTCTGGGCCAGGAGGCCAGGATGAAAGACTCCCTGAGCCTCGACTTCCACCCCCCTCAAAAAAAGGAATGACAGTGGTGCCATACTGTCAGGCTACTGTGAGAATTCCAGGACAGAATGAGACGTCAAGTGAGCGCTTGTCAACCACCAACCCCACCTGGCACAGGTCTCTCACAGGGAGCTGTCAAGGGGCCGTGACGTCAGTCACAAACACCAGGCACTCGGCTAGGGCTGCCTGCGAGCCAGGCAGGGTTCGGCATCAGCACTGATGTGCGTAATAGAGTTTGCACACTATCAAGGGCTGCCCGCAGCATAAGAAGGGGCAGGCACTGAGCCAGGCCGGGAGGGACAAAGGTGGCCACAACTCAGTCCTTGTGTTGAAGGAGCTCAGCAAGGCTGGAAACCCAAATATGTACCCCAAGTTCCCCTGAGCTGTGAGCTCCTTAATCACTGAACCCCCAGTTGCCCAGGTAGGCCCAGGACGCAGTGCAGGCAGGGCCAGGGGATCCTCCGTCACCTGCTTAAAGGTGTGCATGGCCTCCTGTCGCTGGCTGAAGTGCTTGAAGAGCAGCTGGAGGGCTCCCGAGACCAGCGGTGCGTAGTCGTGCATGGTCAGGTGGATGAGCACACGCAGGAACATGCGGCCACCCTCGTCGTCCACCTCCAGCATGCTGCTGGTCTTCCTGCGGACACCAGGGTGCCGGGGCGTCGGTGTGCTGGCACACACCTGCCTCCCGAGGGACCCAGGCCTGGCACAAGCACGCTTTCTACCCCCATTCAGCAGACGCAGCACCCAGTGTGACATTTGTTCAAGATACTGATGTTTTTCCCACCTGTGTGCAAACAGCCCCTGGCCTGAGGCCCTCGAGGGATCTGTGTCCCCTGGGCTCCCTCAGGACCTCCCTGGATTAAGCAGGGAACCCTTCTAATGGGACCCACAGACCTCACCACCCCACCCAAGAGGATTTAGATGGAACAGAAGTGGGAAAACATGATCTTTATTTTTACCAATCTCTAACCAAAATGGAACACTTCCTTCCATGAGGAAATACTAGCCGTATTTCATGAGTTTGTCACCAATGAAAATCAACAGATGTTTTCACATCACCTCAGAGTTGTTAACAGAAATTGTGAAATATTGTTTACATTCACCACTGCTTCGAAGTGACGGCGCTAATTACACCCACCGGCGCAGCGTGCTATTTAATGTGTTAATAAAGAGGCCCATATATAACTGTCACTTCAACTTGGTTTGCTTCAATATTTTGATAACTGCTTCTCAACTGCCATAGGTTTCCTTTGTAATTTAATGTGCTTTATTTTATGAATGTAAAACACTGTCCTGAGAAGGGGCCCGCGGGCTACACTAGACCTCAAGGAGGGTAGAGCTCACAAATGGCAGGAGCTCCCCGTGTCCCGGCCCATCCCAGACCACCAGCATGGGGGTGGGGCAGGTTGCAAAACCCCCAGAGGCCCTCCCTGCTAAGGGACAGGAGGACATTTGCCAGTCACCCGACCCAATTCCTGATGCACAAGTAGAGGCACAGCAGCCCTGATGGGAGGCAGGGGAATGACCAGGATGACTGAGACCCAGGTGGTCCCTACATGGCTGGGGCTGGGCAGGCAGGGGAGGGTCAGAGGGTGCACACTGGTGAGGGTCTGCAAAGGAAGAGGGAGCAGCCAGCACCCAGCCCCAGAAACCCTGACTGCCCCAGGAGCAGGCATCAGGCCTGAGTCCTCATCACCCACCCAACTCCCACCCAGCCCCCCACTCAACCCTCGCCTCACCCTACTCCAAACATGGCCTCCGCCTGCTCCCCAATGCGGTCCAGGTTCATGTTGGCAGCTGAGGGGAGTAAGAGGAGCAGGTGGGGCACAAGTCACAGGGGTGGGGAGCAGAATCACCCCCTGGCTGCACTGGCTGGCTGGCGGCCCCCCGCCTGCCCCTTCCCAGGCCAGGTGCAGTTCCAGGGTTGGAAATCACGCAGGGGAGGACCACAGCAGCTTGTCACCCAGGGAGTGAGGAGACTGGGATCTGACCGGGCTCAGTCCGATCGGCTGTGACTTTAGGCAAATCCTGCCCCCCACAGCCCTCGTTTCCCCACCTAGGAGTAGGGAAGGATCCCTGCCCTTCCCCTCATGTGGCAATCAAATGGGACAATGGAGAGGAACCACCTGTTTAGGCTGGGAAAGGGCGGGGAAGGGAAGCTTCCCAGTGTCTGCGCTACCCCGTGTGTCCCTGGGCCACTGCCTGCAGGTGGGGCGGAAGCCAGGTACGCACTGGTGGAGTCGAAGGCTGGTGCTGTGCCATCGGCGCCACTGTCCTGCATGGGAAATACCTCCACGAACTCCTTCTTGAAGACCGACAGCAGGTAGGAGATGCGGTAATCCAGGCGCACGTTGAGGATGAACTGGAGAAGGGCAGAGGACGGAGGGAGGGCCGGCCTGGGGTCAGGAGGCCTGCCTGCTCCGTGAGGGGTGAGGGCGACCCTGACTGGCTTCTAGCACTCCAGGGCTTCTCGGATGTCACAACAAAAAAATCAAGATCCCTCTCCCAGGGATGCTCTTGCCCAAGTGCACAGGCATGTGAGACGGTTGGTGCCTCCCCAGCACGAGGCAGTGAGTGCCCGACCAGCCCACCCAGGCCCTCCTGCCAGGCTGGACACTGATGGGAAAGCGAATGAAGCTCCCCAAGTCCAGGGCCGACTCCTGCACTCCCATCCTGCTCAGCCAAGCAGACCTGGGGCTCCCTAGCAGAGGAGAAACTGAGGCACGAAGACAAGATTTGAAGGTTCACCTGACTGGACTCTATCCCCAAGATGAAGAGTCTCTGGCCACACCCCTGATACAGACAGCCCCAGCTTCCAGAATGAGTCAGAAGCCCCTCCTCTGACTCCCCCAGTCAGATCCTGGCCAGAATAGGTCCCCCATGCCGATGACTGCATTACCCTCCTGTCCTCTGGGGGCCACAAGACCTCAGAAACCCATAAGCCCCTTCCCCTGGGGTGGTTAGGGAGTCTCAGGCAAGACCCAGAATAGACATGACCATATCTACCTCACAGAGAAATGGGCTCTCCCACCTCTACTCTGCTCCAAAAATCCCTGTGACCTTGGGAAGGTCGCCTTCCCCTTTACTTTCCTCATCCATAAAATGGGAGGATTGACCTAGATTTAGGCCCATTGGAGTCGCCTGAAGGGCTTTTCACAATAGACCAGGGCCACACCTCCAGTGTCCCTGATTCAGTAGGTCTGGAGTGGAGCCTAAGAACGTGCACTTCTAGCAAGTCCCCTGCTGATGGTGATGCTGCTGGTCCAGGGCACTAACCCTGAGGACCACTAGGCTAGACAGCAATCACTGTAGAACCTTCCAGCATGAAATACTGAGATCAAAAGGGTTCCTCTGCATCTCCTTGCATCTGTCCTATTCCCAACACCTCCCACCATGGTCTTGGCTCAGCCACCTGCAGGATTTCCAGAATCTTCAGCTTGGTCTCCATCACCACAATGTCTTCATTCTCCTCAAACTTGCTTCTGTCCAGAGGTTCAGTGGCTCCGGCCCCAGCAGGCAGGTTGGGAGTGCCAAAGACAGACTGCTTCCGGCTCAGCACCATGGTGGACATCATGTGTCCCACGCCCTGAATGGACCTCCGCACATTCTTGCCTGTGGGTTACAGAGGGTGCCCAGGAGGGAGTCACAGGGTGTGCACAGCAGGGTCCCCATGTGACAGGAGAGGCAGAGCACACACACTGTTTATGACACCCCTCGAAAAGACAGGAAGCAGGTGGCAGCTGAGGGTGATTGGAGAGAACTTCCCACGCTCAGAGGGGGCTGAGGAACCCAAGGGCAGCGGGTAGCCCGCAGGCAAAGCCTCACCGCCTGAGTCCTCGTAGGCCTGCAGCATGGCCGGGGGCCCCTGCACACAGTCGATGATGCCGAGCAGCGTGCGCGTGAGCCTCAGCAGCTCGCTGAAGCTATAGAAGCCGAAGTAGATGAGATTGTGCGCCAGGCTGACCACCTGTGAAGGGGCGGGGCTGAGGTGAGGGTGGGTGGGGCCAATGCATGCAGAGGCGTGGTTTCACGGAGGGTGTGGCCAAGACAGAAAAAGGGTATAATGAGGATGGGGTTCCCAGGAGAATGGGTTCTTGGGAAAGGCAGACCCTAAGCTGATGAGGTGAGTGGACCAGGAAGAGACAGCCCTCCCCCAGGCATCAGAGCGGAAGGCTCCCGCTGTGGGAGTCCCAGCCATCTACTGGGGCACTGAGGAAAGTGGGATCAAAGATTCTACAACCCACCTCTGGGTGCAGACTGAGACCCAGTGAGGATGCAAGCCAGAGCCCCAGTAACCCCCAACCCTGGGCGCCCCCAGCGCACCTCATAGGTCAGCTTGTTCTTCTCCTCGTTGGCAAAGGGCACAGCCTCGCTGACCACATTGTTGAGGTAGTCCTCCACGAACTCCATGGTGCTGGCGAACTTGTTCTTCTTGTCGTCCCGGGAAGCGTTGAGGTTGGAATCATAGCTGGGGATGGAGGGGCAGAGGCATCAGGATCCCTGACCCACCCACCCCAGCCTCTGCCCTTGTCTGCCCCAACCACTCTCTCTCACTCCTTGATGGTGATGGCTGTGGGGATCTCGGTCCAGAGGCGAGCGAACTTGACAGGCGTGACCAGCTCCTGGGGGTCCCGGTCCACGTGCACGTGCAGCATCAGATGACAGAAGGAGGCACGCAGGTCGAAGGGCAGCATCTCATCAGCCATGCACAGGAAGATCAGGTCCACACCCAGCTGCTGGGAGATCTCGTCAATGGCCAGGTACTGCCGGTCCAGGCACATGCGAGCAAAGAGCTTCAGCTGGTACCTACAGGACAAAGAGATGGTGAGGACAGCGGGGACCAGGGCTGCTAGCACTTGGGCTTGGTGAGGACTCCGTAAAGTGGCTAAGGGACATTGGCCACTGTATAGAAAGGACACAACTTAAGATGGAAGGAACCCCATCTGTGATGATGAGGATTGCAATTCCTTCTTGGCTAAGGAGGAAAAGGACTTTCTGGCTCAGCCAGGAGAGGTGCTTACAGGAAGTGAGTGGCTGAGAGATGGGGGAAGGCTGGAGAGCGTGGGGAAGTGCGGTGGGAGGAACCAGCTGGGGAGAGATCAGGGCAGCACTGTAGGAGGCTTGGCTCTGCCCTGCAGTGGGTGAGGTCATGGCCTCTGCATCCTCCTCAGAGACCACACTGCCTCCCATGGAGGCAGCAGCCTGGTGTGAACCGAGGCTCCCCACTTAACATCTATGTAAGCTCTGGAGAGTTCCTTTACCTCTCCGCTCTTTCATTTCCCCATTGTACACTGAGCACAATGACGGCACCTACTTCCTGTGCTGTGAGGCATAAATGTGTGCTCAGGGAAGTGCTCAGAACAGTGCCTGGGCTACAAACAGCCACTCAGAGGGCCACCAGCACCATGCCTTAAAGTCCATATGTATGGGCTGGGGATGTGGCTCAGTGGCAGAGCAACTGCCTAGCATGTGTGAGGCACTGGGTTTGATAAAATAAATAAAAGAAAGGTATTGTGTCCATCTACAACTAAAAATATTTTTAAAAAATAATGAAGTACATGGGCCGGGGCTGTAGCTGGGTGGTAGAGCGCTTGCCTAGCGTGAACGTGAGGCACTGGTTTCGATCCTCAGCACAAATAAAATAAAGGCATGCTGTCCATCTACAACTACAAAAAAAATTATAAATAATAATAATGAAGTGCATATGTTTGGAGACAGATGTGGTTTCCCTGAAGTCTGGCCGCTGTGCCAAGCCTGGCCTCGAGGCCACCCAGGGCTACTCAAGAAGACAGCGGTCCTTCTGTCACCATCCTGGGAAGAAGGCTGTGTGCAGGGCAGGGGCGTGAGGGTAGGGAGGCACTGCTGTGGAGGCAGGAGAACCCCACCACCTCCCGCAGCCATCGCCCACGGGTGCAGGACAAGCAGAGGGGCAGAGCACCTGTAGTAACTGAGCACGTTCTCGTCGTGGGCGTTGCCGGCCCGCGCCTCCTGCGCCAGCTGCCTCACGCTCTTCTCGTGGTGCTCGTTGTTCTTGTCGGTCCACGTGAGCCACACTTCCTCCTCAGAGTACTCGATGCTCAGGTACTCGTGCGACTGGGCCATCTCCTTCACCGGCCGGAGCCTGCAGACCAACAGCACCGTCATGCGGAGCCAAGCGGGGCTCCTGAGCCACACGGAGCTCTCTCCCCTGAGTACCAGCTCAGGCGCCCATTGCCACCTCCGTGCCCAGCACAGCCTGTGAGCTCCTCGAGGGCAGGGACTGTGGCTCGTTCGCCTCTGTGCCCGAATTCTACCTCCCACAGTGCCAGGCACAGAGCTGGGTGTGGCAGAGCCACAGAGAGCAAGGGGCCAGCTCTCGCCTGCACCCCAGCGGGGCCCAAGCTCTAAGGCCGCTGGGTGGGCTGCAAGGGCTGTGGACAGGGCAGCGCAGCCACTCACTCAGTCTGGATGAGAATGTCGCTGTTCTTGGGGTCCAGCACGCACTTACAGATGAGCTCCTGGGTGACGGGGATAGCGATGTGGTTGGACACACACAGGTCTGAGAGGTAGTCCAGGAACCTGGGGTGGTGACATCAGGGCGAGGGAGGGGGCTCAGTGGCCACAGAGAGAAAACCTTCCCCTTCCCCAGCTGGAAGCAGCAGCCTCTTTGGAGCCAGCTGACCACAGCCCATGAGCATCACCCTGGGGCAGAGGGAAGATGACATGGGGGTCTAGAGGGGCAGGGGGAAGCACAAAGGCAGTGGCAATATTCAAAATGTTTAAGCATTAGCTCAGTATAGGCACTGGTGTCACTGGAGAAGGTATGGGGCCTCCTGCTGCACCAGGAGGCACTCCTCCTGTGGCTAGATTGGGCCAAATTTGGGAGGATCCCAGAGAGGGGCTGGGGAGGTCATGATTTACCAACAGTGCAGGAGTGTTTCAGTATTTTAACAACCAGCACCAGCCGACTTTCCACACTGGGCGGGGAAGGGAGAGAGGGCAGCAGGGGTGGAGGGGAGGAGTCCCACCTGGGCTCCCGGTTCTTCCGCACAAGGCTGACAAAGGTCTCCACCTCGGTCTTGGTGATGTGCTTCTCCAGCAGCTTGCGGTTGTTGTGCAGCAGGGCCGTGATGGTGTCCTCCGCCAGGATGTCATAGCCAATCTGGGACTGCATCATCCCAAACTGCTTGGCGATGTGCTCCTGGGGACAGATGAGCTAGGGGTCATGGGGAGCCACCAACAAGGCATGGGGTAAGAACACTGCCTGGACCCAGAGATAGGGACCCAACAGGCAGGGGGCCTGTACCTTAGAAGGGGGAGGTGTGACAGAAATAGCCAGCCCAGGCAGAAGGGTGGCTTTCTACTATATCATTATTCAGCTCATCGTCTGTCTCCCAGCCAGAGGGAAACCTCCGGGAGGGCAGGACCAGCACACAATTTGTGGAGCCCAGTGCAAAATGAAATAGTAAATACTCTGTTCAAAAATTAAGAATCTCAAGATGGGAGTTGTAGCTCAGTGGTAGAGTGCTTGCCTGGCATGCATGAGGCCCTGGGTTCAATCCTCAGCGATGCATATAAATAAGTGAACAAAATAAGAGAGCCACTGGCAACTTAAAAATTTTTTTAAAAAAGAAGAAGAATTTCAAGGCAACATATCACTAAAGCCAGAGCAAGGCCCTTTGATCACCTGCCAAGTCATATGCCCATGAAGCCAGCCCTGCCTGGCACACAAGTGTGCACCAGGTGAACACAGAGTGAATGAGCACCCAGGTGGGGGCAGGGCGCACCTGGTTCTTGCGGTAGTCCTCCTGGGAGTGCCGCAGCACGCGGTAGCAGAGGCGGAACATGTGCTGGTAGGGGGCATTCTTCTGGTCTGACAGCTCCTCCAGCCGCACCAGGGGGCCCTCACCCCCCTTGTCCCGGAAAGGGGCCTTCAGGATGCCAAAGATCTGGGGGACACAGAAGATGAGGAAGGATTCTCCCACATGGGCTCACACCCCTAGTCACCCCAAGAACGCCGAACCCCAACAGACAGTCCTCAAAGGCACCCTTGACGTTAACCCCAAATGATTCCAAGCTGAACCACAATCCCAAACCCTCTCCATCACCCCCATTTTCACCCTAACTCTCCCTACTCCTGGCCAGATCCCACTGCCAACCTCAGCCCCCCCGCCTCCTTGCCAAAAAGAAAACTAATGCAATTATTTAAAAATTTAAAAGTTGGGGGCTGGGTGGATGAAAACCATTTCTAGAAGAGAAATGAAGGAGACAACGCAGCTAAAGGGAATGCAAAAGGCCATAGTTGGATCCTGGGTAAAACAACACGCTTTCGAGGAAAGACAAGACATTTGATGTGGACTAGAAATCGTTGCTAACTGTCTCAGGAGTGATGATGGTTCTGTGATAGAGAACCAAGTCCTCATCAGGAGATGCACGGTGCGCAATTTTGGGGTAAAGAGCAATCTATCTGGAAATGCATGGATGGAAAGGGGGCAGGATGCACAGCAGAGGCACATAAAGTCAAACTGGAAATGCAACGAGAGCCAGGAGTGGACGTACCGTGCTCATAGTACTATGTACTATATACTCATTATATTGTACGTTGTACTATACTTCCTCAGTATTTAAAAATTCTCATAGTAAAAATTTAGAAAAATATTTTAAAGCACAAGTTCTGGATCCAACATCCATTAAGTTCAAATCCTGGCCCTGCTGCCAAGCTGTGTGCTCAGATCAAGTTACAGCCTGTGTGCTTCAAGTTCCTTATCAGTAAAATGGGGGTAATGAAAATAGCGCCTCCTCCAGGCAGGGAGGACCAAGTGAGTCCATACAGGAGGGCACTTGGGGAAGCACCTGGCATGTGCCTGGTGCCTCCTGCAGGCCCCAAGCCTTGTGCATGTCAGGCAAGTGCTCCACCACTGAGCCACATCTCCGGCCTGATAATCAGTTTTAAAAGTGGGTGCTGAGAAACCACAGGTGGAAACAGGAAAAGGCACACTCAGCATGTGTGAAGGCATGAAGCAGGCATCCTGTCCCCACCACCCAGCCCCTCCCTGTCGGTCGCATGCACACAGCACCTGTTTGAGGATGTTCTGCTCTCTCATCAGCTTCTGCCGTTCCCGGTTGGGCTTGGTGACCATGATGTCCAGGACATTCTGCCCATTGTTGGGGACGTCGCTAACAAAAAACACCAGGTCCTCCAGCAGCTGGATGACAAACCTGGTGAGAGACAAGAGGGATGACAAGTGCTGTGGAGAGTCTAGGCAGCTTTCCCAGGGCCCACCTGCAGGCAACCAGCCCTGCCCAAGGCCTGCAGTCACCTGCCAGCCCTGCTGCCCCAAGTACAGAGCCCTCACCAGCCTGCAGCCCCTCTCCCCGGCTCTCCCCAACACCCCAGGCCCCACACACCCTGGACTCCCAGCTGCTCCCAGACCCTTCCCTGCAGCCCACCTGCGGTCGTTCTGGCTGATGAAGCCCTCGTTGAGCTTCTCCACGGCGCTGGCCAGCATGGAGCTGGCGTCATTGGCAAAGTCCAGGTCTCGGATCTCAGAAACGGGCACTGACACGATGGCAAAAGCCTCCTTGTCCTCCTTGGTGGGGCAGGTGCCAAGCTGCAAGAACAGGGATCAGCAGGGCAGCTGGGGACAAGCTCCAGCCCTGTCCCCATCCCCCCAGCCCCGGGCGGCCCACACCATGAGCCTGATGGGCCGCTCCTCCTCGATGTCAATGGGCACGTTGGTGCTCTGGATCCACGTGTTGGTGCAGAGGTGCCGCAGGCGCACGTAGGAGTTCCTGCAGGCAGGGGGGAGGGCGGGAGTGTGTGACAGTCACCTCCCACCTCACTCCACACCTCAACAGCCATGGGGCAGGGCCCACCAGTGACACTGGGGGCGCCTGAGGCCCAGGGAGAGAGGAGCAGGCTGACAGCCCCTCCTGCCCCTGTCCACCCCCAGGCCCACAGGCCTCACTGCACTCCCCAACCAAAGCCTTCTGGTAAACCTGGGACTGGAACTCACTTGGACAAATGAGGCTATTGAGACTATTTATCCCATTTATTGTAAGATGCATTTGATTCATATAACTACTCATGTCTCTGATTATGAAATGTAAGGTCATGCTTCTGAGATGAAAAATAATTTGAATTTCAAAATGCACCAAGCCCCAAAAGTTTCAGGTAAAGGATGTGAGTCTACTTAATTGTGACTTGATTAATTAAGTGATTAATTAATTAATTAATCACTTAATTAATTAAGTGACTTAATTAATTCTCTCAGCAGCCTGGTTGACAGGTAGACCTGATAGTCCCACTTCACAGATGAGAAGACTGAGGCAGAGTGATGTGTCAGCTGCCTGGGGGCATAGAGCTAGGAAATACTAAGGCCTGAACTGGTGCTCTGGAAGTTTCTTAATGTTATGTCCTGTCATCTCAGGGGTGGCAGAATCTTGCAGGTCGGAAGCCTGACCTCCCCAGACAGTGTTTGGGTTTCCAGTGCTTCTGGGCCTCGGATGAACTATGGTGCAGCCTGTGATTGATCACCCAGACTGGCTGGAGCAGGCCATGGATAAGTGACACTGGAGAGGAGGCTTGGTGATAATGGAACCAGCCCAGGGCAGCACCCACTGTGTGCAGAGCCATAGGGTTGGGCACATGGCAAGCAATGGCGGTCAGAGCTGCACCCCCAGAGAGGCACGACCTGCCGGGACCCCAGAGGCCCCAAAGACCTCAGGACATTCAGAGAGTCCTAGGGACAGGATGGCCCAGCCAGCCCCCAAGCACATGGCGGGCACCCACCGGGGCACAAAGGAGTCAGTTTTCTGCAACGTGGTGGGGTCCAGCTCAAAGAGCGAGGCGATGTCGTTGCCGTGGGGGACAGCTACCAGGCGGTACTTGATCTTCTCCCCCGCATTCCTGCGGCCTGCACGACCCTGGGGCCCCTGGGGTGAGAACTCCGTGTCACCTGGGAACCCAGCTGAGAGACCTCCCTGCAGCCTGTCGCCCAGGCTCCATGGCCTCTCCTGCCCCCGTCCACCCCCAGGACAGGCTCACGCTTGCCGGGCTCGGCAGCCCCGTCTTGGTCCTCACCATTCCTGCTGCCTTGGGGTCTGAGGCATCGCCTTTGTAGCTGGGGTTCTCCTGGACACAAGTACAAGATCGGGGAGCTACTGGTCACCAGGCTATACTCCCAGGACCTCACCCAAAACAAGGTCATCCCCAGAGGGCAGACAATGCCCACCGCAGCCCCAAAGCCCATGTCACTCCCGAGGAGCCACCCTGGGATCTCTTCATGGCCCCTCTCCACAGACACATGTGAAAACACACACAGACAACCAGCACACACCAGTGTCCCCTACACACAAGCATATGGACAGACAGTTACTTTTGCTCCCTGCAGTAGCCCCAGGGTCTAGAATGGTGCCTGGTTCGTGGCCGGCATACACCGGCTCACCTGTAGTTGTACATCTCTTTGATCATATTTGATAAATAAATGCATGATGCAGCCAAGCCAGGACCCACAGGCACAGGCGTCTGGGCACACAGAGGTGTGCACATGCACTCCCGCATGCACCCGGGGCACACACACAGCCAGAGCTCCCAGAATGCCCCTGCCTCCCCGCTCACCTCAGCAGCCAGGTAGTTGCCCGTGGCCAGATGCTTGAAGCGATACAGGCCGTTCCAGTGGCCAGCTCCTCCTCGGCAGGGGTCGTGGTGGACCACCTGGGGACATGCAGGGATGAGAGGCTGACCAGGGAGCGGAGCCCAGACCCCAGGAGGCCTGGAGGTTGCTGGGCAAGTGGGTGCCTCTTGCTCCAGAGGGGCTCAGAGGAGGGGTGGGGTGAGCAGCCCAGCCTCCAGCATGCGGAGGGGAGGGGAGGGGAGGGTCCGGGTGCAGGGCTCTGACCTCCACCTCCCAGAGGGCGTTGGAGCTGGTGGCCGAGGTGGCGGACTGGCGCAGGGTGGTGCGCAGGAACACCTGTAGCTTGCCCTTGTACTCGTCACACGTCAGGAACTTCTCCTGCTCTGCGTGGAACAGCCGCACCACGTCTCCCTGCAGGCGGAGCGGTGTGGCTTTAGGATAGACACTGTCCCTGCCTTCTCAGTGACTCAGGGCCCTTCTTCCTGCTTCCAGGGCCAGCGTCAGACCGCCCGAGCCCAGCGCCACACAGCCAGCACTGTCCACAGCCCCCACAGACCCCCAAGCCATGTTCAAACTCACCCCTGACCACATCCCTCCCTATCTGTCCCCCTAGACGCTCTGGCTCGCCTCTAACAGCCATCTCCAGTCACCTCTCCAAGAAGGCAGGCGGAATCCCACCCCCTGGTGACCCCAGGCCATGGCTGCCCTCTCCTAGGGACTTTGCTGCCCTAGGAGAGGGCAGCCATGTCATCAGAGAGGCTCTGGGGAGAGGGGGGCAGGGGACGGGCTCTGACTGAAGTGTGGACTGTGTGCAGACTCAAGGGAGGGAGAGAGGGAAGGAGGGAGGCGGCATCTGGGCAGTTCATGCCCATTGTTTCCTCCTCCCCTGAGCAGCTAGAAGGCAGGGGGTGTGGCCTGTCCATCTCAATAGCTTTGGAAAGAGACCAAAGCTTAGATCCTGGCTCTGTTTTTATAAAAGCTGTGTGACCTCCTTAAACCTCTCTGTTTTGGTTTTTTTTGTTTGTTTGTTTGTTTTTCCTAAGTACTGAGGATTGAACCCAGGGTGCTCTATCTCTGAGCTACATCCCCAATACTTTTTATTTTTTATTTTGAGACAGGGTCTCACTAAGTTGCCCAGGCTGGCCTCAAACTTGTGATCCTCCTGCCTCAGCCTCCCTGAGTTGCTGGGATTTCACGCGTGTACCAACTGTACCCAGCAGCTTAACCTCTCTGAACCTCACCTGCCTCTTGTGTAAAATGGGATTATTCTGCTCTCCTTGCAGAAATTGTGAGGATTAGATGTTTAATGAAATAGTACTGTCCCTTACCATGCAGTCCCTGTGCAAACACTGTTGAGGACTTCCGTGCCTGAGTCTATACAACTACTGGGTAGTAGGACATCATTCTCCCCATTTTATGGGTAGGGAAATTCGGTTCAGAGAAGATAAATGCCCTGCCAAGGGCCCCCTAGCTAGTGGCAAATGAGACATGATTTTCCCTCCTGGGTTCCCGGGCTCACATCTCCATCCTCCTGCACACTTCCTCTTCCCGTGAGCCTGCCACCCAAGGTTCTGGATGATGGCCACCATGGCATTAGCAGCCTCCCCTCCACTGAAGGTGGCACTAAACACAAAATACTCAGTAAAACCCTGTGAGTGGCCACGGGAGGGTGGGGTGAGTGAATGGTGACAGTCACTGGGGCAGAATCTAGTGACCCTTGCCCAGGCAGTGCAGGGTGAGTGCAGGGGCGGGAAAGTCTCTGAGTTGCCTGGAATCTAGTCACAGGGTCCTGACGAGACTCCCCGCCCAAAGCTGCTCGGGAGGAGCCGCCTGGTGAGGCTGAGCGCTGCTCCACCTCCTGAGGCTATGGTCAGGGCTGGCGCTGGCGGGGTCAGTAGAGGGGCTCTGGGGAGAGGGGTGCAGGGGGCGGGCTCTGAAGGGCAGACTGTGTACAGACTCAAGGGAGGGAGGGAGGGAGGCGGCATCTGGGCAGACCACAGGTGGACAGGGACAGCCTGGGAGGGTGAGGAGAGCGGGCAAGTGGCTGCAGTGCCAGGAAGTCCAAAAGAGCATCCCGGCCGAGGAGGGCGAGGGGAGCCACCATGGGCATGCTCTCAAGACTGTCACTTGTCCCTTTAACAGGTGTCAGCCAGGAGTACCTGCCTGATTCCCTAGCTGGGCCCCCACACCCTGCTGTTCCCCAAATCAGCTCCTCCCATCTGCCG
Organism: Marmota flaviventris; assembly: GCF_047511675.1. Lineage (NCBI taxonomy): Eukaryota > Metazoa > Chordata > Mammalia > Rodentia > Sciuridae > Marmota > Marmota flaviventris. Next base: position 119,355,061 of record NC_092503.1, read on the forward strand.
CCCACAGGTTGGCTGCACCCCTGCAGTTACTGAGACCCTGTGCACTCCCCTCCTTCCCCAAGTCTCATTTTCAGGGTTTCTCCGCCCTCAGAGCTGGCCTTTGTATGCTGAATGTCCCAGGTCGCCCTGACCCTGCAGGCCCATCCCCCTTGGGCCTGGCAAGCCCCTCCTCTCCTAGAGCCCAACCAGCCTGTCTGGGACCAGGGGACCAGCAGCCCCTCCTCCTTGCCAAAGAGGGACACAGGTGGGAACCCGAAGGAATAGTGGAGCAAGGAAAGAGGAGGGGACAAAGATCTGGGCTGCCCCAAGGTGGGGGAGAGAGACTGCAGTCCACTGACTCAGCCTTAACGGAAGACTGAGGTCAGCCAGGGAGGAGAGGAGGGGAGGAGAGCTGTGGCCAGAGACCAGGGAAGGGATTCAGCTAGGCGCTGTGTGGGTGCAGGGAGGCTGGAGGGGTGCAGAGTCAGGGTGGCCAGGGGCCTGGGGCCTGGGGGTACAGGAAGAAGGAAGAAGAGGACAGACAGGGAGGGGCCGGGCAGCAGGATGTGGGGGTCCGCATCCTTACCCCCTTCAACACCTCCTCCAGGTGGTCCCGGAACTGCATAAACAGGTTGATCTTCCAGCTGGTGTTGCAGTTCACAGAGTTGACCTGGGGAGCACAGAGGCGCATGACAGCAGGCCGGACCCCGCCGCCAGCAGTGGCCAATGCTGAGGACCCAGCCAGGCTGCAGGGAGGAACAAGCCAGCCCCCTCTACAGCACAAGGACAGGTGGCTTCTCCAGCCAGAGTCCCCCAGGGCCCAGCCTGTGGTGTAGAGGACAGAGCCAAGACTGGGAGACAGGTGGGGGCGCAGTGAGGCCCCTCCAGCGGCCAGCCAGGAGGCAGAGTGGAGGTGGGAGGGGTGGATAGCCCAGGGTTGTGGGGTCCCTCCCCGCTCTGCCCCACTCACCTCCTTGCAGCCTGCATTGTCACTGAGCTCATAATTGCTGGCGTGCAGAGGTTGCCCGGCGTTGACAGGATTCAGGATCACCTTATCCCCCACGACCACCTTGGGGGACAGGCAGAGGGTGAGGGTGGAAAGGGCAGGGGCATCTCTCAATGCCAGGCCCCCAGACCTCCCTCGGGACTTCAGTCTGTCCGTCTAAGAAATGGGCACAGCCTCCTCAGCCTCTCTGGGGTGGCCCAGGATCCTGCTGTCCCAGCCCTATGCTCACATTGTCCCCATTGCTCCGCAGCTTCCAGAAGGGCTGGATGAAGAGCCAGGAGCCCTCGTTGCCCGTGGCGTCCAGGGTCACGCGCATGGCATTCTTCTCCAGCAGGGCGGGCAGCCGCTTGTTCACGGTCAGGTACTTGTTGCTCTTCATGTGCAGGAGCTGGGGGCAGGTGAGGCAGCAGTGAGGCCACCAGGCCCCAGGAGGCCAGCCCCTCAGAAAGGAGGGCGCTGGGGGGCCACTGGACCCTGGGTCACAGCCTCAATGCATGTAGAGTCAGACACACTGTCACTAACACAGACCGAGGCCAGAAACGTGCGCATCCCGCAGGGCAGCCAGGTGTGCACAGAAAAGCCGCTGTTCTGGAAAGCCGACAGGCAATAGCACATGCAGTCTTACGGCAGCCCCAGGCAGACGGGGAAACAGAGGCACCAGGAGGGTAAGCCACTTGCATGAGGTCACACCATTAAGGTGGCAGAGCCAAGATTTGAGAGCAGACAAGGGAGCCCCAGATGTGTTCCCTGGGCACAGAGCTCAGGCCACACACAGCCTCAGGTGCAGTCCCGGAGCCACCCACTAGGGCACACACACACCCAGAGGACACTGTCTGCTGGCTGGCACCAGTCCCCAGCCCCAGCCCTGCCTCTTGAGCTCGGAGGGAGGGAGGGAGGAGGGAGGCCCCCCCGCAGCCGCACCTGGATCACGCTGCCGTACTTCACCACGTCCCCGTGCACCTTCTTGTTCTCAGTGTCGTTTTGCTTCTGCTCCATCTGGGCCGCGTGCTGGACAGACACACAGGGAGGTGAAGGGGGCACGTTCACCCAGGTCCCGGGGCCCCTTGAGACTCCTCCCCTAACTCGCAGTTGATGAGGACTTGGGCTCAGAGGGCAGAGGGGCAGCCCGAGGCCCCAGAGCACACCCAGCTCAAGGAGCCACAGCCCTCACCTGCGCCAGCCCTGAAGGGGTCACGCCAGCAGGCCCTTGATCCCCTGATGTCCCCTAACACCCCCAGCAACTTAAACTATACCTCACCACCACCCCCATCTCACCAGACTTGACCCTGGCAGGGGCATGTTTGGTGCCATTTCCTGCCCCCCCCCATTTCCACTCCACCAAGGCCCTGAAGGCTGAGTGGCTCCCAGGCCATTGCCTCTAGGGAGAGTCCTGGACTGGCCACATGCAACTCCAATGCGTTCAGCTCTGGTGGCCGGAGGGATTTGTCTGGCCTTCCATTAGAGATGCCTTTTTTGTTCTTTTTTTCTTTTTTCTTTCTTTCTTTCTTTCTTTTTTTTTTTTTTTCTTCTTTGTGGTGCCTGGAGTGAACCCAGCCCTGTGCATGGGAGGGAGCTCTCTACCAGCTGAGCCGTGTCCCCAGCCCTAGGGATGCCTTTTTAAGCACTTCTATCCCATTAAAGGGAAAGCTGCCTGAGGATAGGTGCTCGTCTCCATCAGACTGGCACTCTCTGAGAGCAGAGTCCCTCTGTCCCCTCCTCCCATCAGTGGGAGCCACGCCACACACCCTGTGACATTGCACATAGCCGCAGTGTGTCTGCGAGCACGTGTGACTGAGTATGTGGCTGTGCAGGTTTAAATGCCCTGCCCTGGCCAGACCCCGGGGCCAGCCCCAGCCTGCACCAGCGTCTGTGACAGTCCTGCTCCCAGAAGAGAGATGGGTCACTTGGGCCAGAGCTCAGGCAGCCCCTCTATGGCCCTCTTGCCAGCCCAGGTCACAGAAGGGCTGCTTGAGGAGCCAGGAGCAGGGGCCTCAGGAGAAGGGGACAGAGGAAAACAAGGTGTACGTGACGCCAGGCCAAGGGAGGGTCTCAGGAGAGCCACAAAGCTCCAATCACAGCCATCAGCACTTGGGGGACTGGGGACTGAGCACTGTCCCAAGAAGCCTGCCCAGGGTGTGAACTGAGCCCATCAGGACCCAGCAGCACGCTGATACTGTCCATGCGTCCAAGAAACCCAAGGTGAGTCAGAGACCTGGAGACACTCTTGGATCTACTGAAAATTCATAGATGGCTGAGGACAGACAGGTCCCATCTAAGGGCCAGGATCCAGCTCTATAAAACATAGTGGGAGGTTAAGACCAGACACAGGATTCTCTGGAACTACATCTCCAGGAGCCACTGATAAGTCCATGTACAGCTGTACACGTTGCTCACTGCGCTGTGGTCTCCGCACCCACTACCTGAGCCATGTGCCCTGGCATAGGACTACACCAGCCCAGAGGAAAGGGCACCTTCTAATTGGTACAAAGGAGCTATACACACTACTGGTCACCAGAAGGGCACTCCGCTCCCCAGCCTTCCCTCATTCACACCAGTCTCTTTCACTGGGGTTTTAAAAGCCACTCTGCATCCCGGGGCCCCCACTGGCTCTGACAATCAAAGGCCCTACGTGCGCACCCAGACTCCTGGTGCCACAGGGGCGCACACACCTGCAGCTTCTGCAGCAACACCACGTCGGCGATCTTCTCCTTGTCCTGCTTGGTCTGCTTGGCCTTCCAGTACTGCTTCTGGGCCGAGTAGCGGTTCATGGGGCACACCTTGAAGAGGCAGTCTGCGGGGATGGGGGGTCACTGGGTTCATCTGGGGCTCCAAGCCTCCCTGAAGAACCCACAGCCTGAAGCCCTGTTCTCCCAGCCCTTCCCACCCTCCTGCCCCCTGGGACTAGAGAAGTGGTTGGGAGAATCCCATAGAATATGGAGCATCCTGGATTCTGCTGAATATAACAGCCCAGCCCCTGGAGGGGACTCTCTGAAGGACAGGTCACACTCCAGAGCTCCCTGTGGCGTCAGGCTGGGCTTGTCCTCCCCTGAAACCAGATCCCGGCCTGAGCCTACATGAGGGAGTAAGACGCTTCCCACTCTGGTCTCCAGACCCCGCAGCAACTCAGCTTCTTTGGCTCTTGACCACAGCAGGGCAAATCAAAATTCCATAAACTCATTCACTCTGACAACTTTTATTTTGGCCAAGAGATGAAATGCATATCATTTTCATAATCCCAACCTCCAGAAAGGATGTCAGATTTTCCTGCTCATCAAAAGGAAGCACAGTTGGACAATCCCCAAGTGTGGTGGGAGAGAGGAAAGACTCTGGGTGCTGGTGACGAGCTGGCCCAGGCCATACGCAGACCTGACGAAGCCCGGCTCGGCTGTGAGCAGATCCCTGGTACTTGTGCAGAGGAATTTTGGTTGTCCTAACAATGATCACAGCTGGCACCTTACGGGCAGGACAAGGATGCTGGACACCTACGCCACGAGGTTGTCCTGCCTGTGAATGTCCTGCCCCAGACACCTGCAGGCGGGTACCAGTGGGCGAGGCTCTGGGCTGGAGTGATACACAGAAACAAACACTGAATTTTCCAGGAAGGTGGCTTGGCTATAAACGAGGGGAGACTGTCCTTTGCGTTGTTTGAACTTTACCAGTCGTTTTTTGCTGTTTAGAACATTTTTACACATGTGCATTTGTGGGTGCCACCCACATTCATGACTCAGGCAGGGGTGTAACTGCTTCGCTGGGGCTTCTAGTTGTGCCCAACATTTACTTCTTTGGTTTTGTTTCCCCTCCAATGATGGGGATTGAACCCAGGGCTCTCACCCATGCCAGGCAAGCCACTGTGCAGTAGCCCTAGCCCTTCAACATTTATTTTTTAAATAAATATTATCCTACCAGGCACCATGGCAGGAAGATGGCAAGTTCAAGGTCAGCCTGGGCAAGGTCAGCCTGAGCAACTTAGCCAGACCCTCGGCAACTTAGTGAAACCCTGGGAATGTGGTAGAGTGCCCCTGGGTTCAATCCCCAGTACCTGGGATGGGGGGAATGTTATCTTATTATAAATTGCTTTTTCTTTATTTTATTTTTCCTCCTCTTTTGTCACATCTAGGGCATTATTCTGGCCTCATTTCTCCTCTGGCTCTAAGCTCACTGGCCCTGGGCTGATATCATTTCATATTACATAAGCATGGACATCTTTTATCGTTTATGAATTCCACTCCATGATTTTAAAGGGAGCTCTGGTTCTGACAGGCTGATCTGTGTTCTTTGATGCCCTCACCAGACTCAGGGGCAGCCAGACAGGTCCTTACTGAACTGCTGAGCCTGGGGCTCAGTAAATGTCTGCCAGATTAAATAGATAAATCTAGAAACGATGCCCTCATATGGATGAGGCAAGCCTGAAGTAAGCTTTTTTTTTTTTTTTTTTTTTTTTTGTACTGGGAATTGAACCAAGGGGCACTTAACCACTGAGCCACATCCCCAGCCCTTTTTTTTTTTTACATTTTATTTAGAGACAGGGTCTTGCTTAGTTGCTTAGGGCCTCATTAAGTAGCTGAGGCTAGGTTTGAACTCGAGATCTTCCTGCCTCACCTCCCAAGGTGCTGGGATTACAGATGTGTACACTGGACCTGGCTTGAAGTTAGCTTTTAAGAGAGAAAGATGGGTTGGGCACAGTGGTACATGCCTGTAATCCCAGAAGCTGAGGAGGCTGAGACAGGAGGATTGTCAAAGCCAGACTCAGCAAGTTAGCAAGGTCCTAAACAACTCAGTGAGACCCTGTCTCTAAATAAAATATACAAAAGGGCCGGGCATGTGGCTCAGCAGTCAAGTGCCACTGGGTTCAATCCCCGGTACTAAAAAAAAAAAAAAAGAGAGAGAGAGAGAGAGAGAGGCAGGAAGAGGGATGGATTCTACAACTGGAATAAGGGCCAAAGGTAGGGAAGAACATGGCGTGTCTAGGAACAGGACAGGGCCCTCCTGGCAGGAACGGGAGCACATATGGGAACAGGGGTCAGGCAGGGGAAGTGGCAGAAACTGTAAACCTCCTTCTGGTCATCCATCAGATTGATGACCTGGGCTAAGGCGGTGGGAGAGGTCCAGGCCCTGAGTCTGGGAGAACCTGGAGCCAGGGGAAGGCAGAGCCAGGAGCCCAAGGCCTTGACCATCAATCATCCCTCCTTGGTCTGCACACATGCATCCTCCCATCACCTCTGATCCAGAGAGGAGAGAAGGGGCAGAGACAGGTGAGGCTCCACAGCAGGGGTCTCAAGCTCTTTGACTTTGTCCCACCTAAGAAACACACTTAAGATCACTGTGCCACAGAACAGCGTGCAGATTCCCTGTCCTGGTTGCATGGGGTCCGAGTCTGAAAGGGCTAAGATCCATGTTCACGATCTGTCTGGACCAACCCAACCAGATCACTAAAACCACTGGATTTTTCAAATATATGTTATCTTAAGAATTCCTGGATTGACAAGTTAGTGGGGAACTCTCCAGACAGAAGTGATGATCAAAAGGGAACCAAAACTAGGAGCAGTGGCGCACACCCAAATCCAGCCACTCCAGAGCTGAGGCAGGAGAATTCCAAGTCCAAGGCCAGCCTGGAAAACTTAGCAAGACCCTGTCTCAAAATAAAAGTAAAAAGGGCTGGGGATGTAGCTCAGTGGGGGGGCGCCCCTGGGTTCAATCCTCAGTATGGAGGGCAGTGGGTGGAAGTAGGAAACCAGACAGAGAAAACACCCTGAGGATACTTGCAGATTCCAGAAAACATACTTTTTTTTTGGTACCAGGGATTGAACTCAGGGGCACTCAACCACTGAGCCACATCCCCAGCCCTATTTTGTATTTTATTTAGAGACAGGGTCTCACTGAGTTGCTTAGCGCCTCACCCTTGCTGATCATGATCCTCCTGCCTCAGCCTCCCAGGACCCTGCCAGAAAACATACATTTTGACAGCTTTCCTCAGGGAGAAGGACCAGGTTCTAACAGGAGACCGAGACCCTAGGGGGCTGTGCTCACAAGCAAGGCTGAACCCAGAGTCCAACAGCCTCTACCAGCCCAGGTGGAATCTCCTGGATGGCTCAAGAAACCCCACACTGGAGCTGGGTTTCAGGTGGGCTTAGATCCGTGATGCCTCCAGGTGTGTGGCAGTGGGCGGCCTGACAGACCTCTCTGGAGGACAGCTCCCTTGTCCTGGTCCACCACCACCCACAGCCGACTTCAAATGCAATAACAACAATCAGACAACCAGAGCCCCTGGAAGCCGACTCCATCAGGGAGACAATCCGCAAAGTAGACCCAGAAACAGACGTGCAGAGACTTCAGACAAGACGTCCTGTAGAGCAGAGAGGCCTTCTCCACTCCATCAATAAATGAAGAGCTTGAAGATCCCTGCAGAGCACAGGGCACTGTAAAAGCAACACCACAGACTAAAAAAGAACCAAATGGAGTTTCTAGAAATAAAAAAGCTCCAATAACCAAGATTGAAAACTCACTGGACATATTTAAGGAGAATAGCCAGAGATGAAGAGAACAATTAATGAAGCAACAGCAACGAACGCCGAGTATGATCTGCACATTCTAAATCCATCCTACCCGATTCTTTAAAGGCCAGTTGAGCCCCGTTAAAGGGACTTTATAAGCCACTGAAGGGTCAGAGCCTGTATTTGCACGCAGAGACTTGCCCCACAGCATGCCAGGGAGAGGGCTGAGGCCAGAAGGGACCCCTCCTGCTCCCCACCTCTCTGCACTCGCATGGAAATTCACTGCCTGAAAGCTGTCAGCTCCATCTTGGCCTCTGCACAGGTCCTCGCTCAGAGCCCTGCCCACCCACGGTACATGTCAGAAGATGCTTATGGAATAAATAAGCAAACGAATATCTCCACTCTTCTACTGGGCTGTGTGCTTTGCCCACAGGCAGCTCTGTCAGAACCCCAGAAGCTTCTTTCTCATCAAACTGCAGGGCTGAAGGGCAGACAGAGGAAAGGGGGAAGGGAAGCCAGGAGACTGGGCAGGCAGGAGCCGCAGCATCAGGCCAAGAGAAACGGCTGAGGACTGCATGTGCCTGTGAGTGAGAGGCACAGCTTGTGAGGCTGCGGCAGGATCCACAATCACCCGAAACTGAACAAGACGCGTTCTACCCCAAAAGCCCATGCCTACCACACAGAACCATCCCTGGGCTGGGGAGCAGCAAACAACACAAACTCCCTAGTCTGAGGGACAGGCTAGGGGTAGCTGAGGGGTGGCTAGGCATGTACTTCTCTCTTCCTGTGCTGGGATTGAAGCCAGGGCCTTGGGCATGCCACAGGCACTCGAACACAGAGCTACATTCCCAGCCTTTGGGAACGGGCCATTTTAAAGGGGGGTAAATGGGATACTTGGATTTATAAAGGTGATAAGGACGAATCAGGATACTTTTGAGAGGATGCAGGAGTGGGGACGGAGAAGTGGGCCACACAAGCTAAATCTTCATCTGTCTTAGAAGGACACAAACAGGCCAGGCATGCTGGTGCACACCTGTAATCCCAGCCACTCAGAAGGCTGAGGCAGGACGATCGAGAGTTCAAAGCCAGCCTCAGGCTCTTAGCAAGGCCCTAAGCAACTTAGTGAGACCGTGATTCAAATATATATATATTGGGGCCTGCTGGAGATGTAGTTAAGCACTCCTGGGTTCAATTCCTGGTACCAAAAAAAAAAAAAAAAAAAAGACAAGAATGGATGGATGCTATTTAAAATTGATAAATCAAGAAATAGTGGAATGAGTGTAACATTTGAAGATATGGGGTTAGCTAGCAGAACAATGAAAAGAGTTCAGAGGGGTTGTTCTGTTGCAAAGCTGTCAGGGGATAAGATGGCACAACTCTTTAGGCGGAGGTGGGGGCAGCTAGTGGTGGTACTGATGGGAATCTTGAATCTCCGCTCCCACCCTCTAGCCATAGTATGACAGACAAAGGAAAAGCAGTGAAGAACCGGACAGTGATACAGAACAGGGCCTTTGTGCGAGAAAGAGAAGAAATGTGAAATACGGAAGCGGGGCACGGTGGCACGAAGCTGTAATCCCAGCAACTCGGGAGGCTGAGGCAAGAAGATTGCAAGTTCAAGACCAGCCTCCACAATTTATCAAGGCCCTAAACAACTTAGTGAAACCCTGTTTCAAAATTTAAAAAGAAATAAAAAAGGGTTGGGGATGTAGCTCAGTGGAAGCACCTCTGTTTTCAATCCCCAGTACCAAAAAGGGAAAATAAACACTAGAAGACACATAAGAAACTAAAATAATTCCCTGAAGGGGCAGTGGGGGTGGGCAGGGACAGAGCGGGAACAAGATTTTCAATGTATATTTATATAAATGCTTTTGTTCTTTTGTGGTATTGGGGATTGGAACTAGGACCTCACATATGCAGGGCAAGTACTCTACCATGAAGCCACATCCCCAGCCATTTTTATTTTTTTATTGTTTTATTTCAAGACAAGAGCTCACTAAGTTTCCCAGGCTGGCCTTGAACCTGTGATCCTCCTGCCTCAGCTTCCTGAGTCGCTGGAATTATAGGCATGCACCACTATGCCTGGCTGCATAACATTTTGATGTTTTAATCATATAAATAAATTACCTAGTCACATTTTCTAATAGGGGGCCCCTGAGGATGGGAACAGGTTGAGGTTGGGGACAATGCTTTCATCTTGATCTTACAGCATATGTTAATATGGTTTTTATAAAATAAATCAAAATAGGGCTTTTGTTTTGTTTTTCTGTTTTTGTCTTGCAGAGCTGGGATCACATATGCAAAGCATATGCTCTACCACTGAGCCTACAATCCCAACCAGAGAACAAAAATTTAAGTGGCCAGTACCCGTGTAAAAAGATGCTCAACCTCACTATTGGCCTCATAAATTCAAATTAAACCACAACAGGAATTATATTTGACTGGGCACCATGGCGCACACCTGTAATCCCAGCAACTTGAAGTCTGAGGCAGGAGAATCCAAAGTTGGAAGCCAGCCTTAGCAACTTAGCAGGACCCTGTATTAAAATGAAAACAGCTGGGGCTGGGGCTAGAACTGGGGCTCAGTGGTAAAGCACTTGCCTAGCATGTGTGAGGCACTGGGTTCTATCCTCAGCACTGCAAATAAATAAATTAAATAAAGGTCCATTGACAATATATATATATATTAATATATATATATTAATATATATATATATAATTTTTTTAAGGGGAAGGGCTGGAGATATAGCTCAGTGGTAAAGTGCCCCTGGGTTCAATCTCCAGCAACAACAATAACAAAAAAGAATGCACTATCAGACCGGAGGTGTGGCCCAGTGGTAGAGTTCTTGCTTAGCAAGTGTGAAGCCCTGGGTTCAATTCCCAATACACACACAAAAATTCACTATGATGGGAAATATTTCATTCTCAAAAAATTAACAAATTCTCTTCTTGCTCTTCTTGATAGTTCTGAACATTAGATTAATAGCCCCCCACCCCCCGCCACTCCATGGAGCCTAAAGATACCTAAATGTATGATGTGAGTGAACAAATCAGTGACAGAAAACAGGTATTGGCGGGGACTGGGGTTGCAGCCCAGTGGTAGAGCACTCGCCTTGCACGTGCAAGGCCCTAGGTTCAATCCTCAGCACCACATAAAAATTTAAAAAAGAAAATAAATAAATCTATTGTGTCCAACTACAACTGAAAAATAAATATTTTTTAAAATTCAGGTGTTGGCATTTTTTCCATTTTCATTCATGGGTGAATTTTTTTTGGGGGGTGGGGTAGGGGTGAGACAGGTCTCACTGTATTGCCCAGGCTGTCCTCAAACTCCTGGGCTCAAATGATCCTCCTGCCTCAAAGTAGCTTGGAGCACAGGCCACTACCACCCCCCTGGACGACCACATGTGAATTTTTAAAAACTATAAATGCAGGGATATAAACCATTCATGCAAGCCAAAATGTTTCCATGAACAAGTTTCAGCAGTTCAACTTTATAACAACTGTAAATTAATCTGTTAGATTTTTCTGGACAATGCCAGTGCCTGGATTTTTTTTTTTTTTAAACAAGTAAATTTCTTATTGATGGCAACTGGAGGGCATCTGCAGCACTTTTACCCCACAGGAGATTCCATCCACGCTACAGATTTTTCTGCCTTGTCTTAAGGACAAGTACTTGTTTTGTCTGATTTCTGGGTTATTCCCATAAGTTAGCCATTAAAACTAACTTATGGGAAACTTCCATCCCCAACACTGAAAAAAAATTAAACTATTTTTTAAAAAACCCACAATAAGATGCCATTTCACACCCAGCAGGTTGAAAGAAAGTCAGGTGGGACGAAAGCAATCCTGCCGAGGATGCAGGTGGAGCCTGGGAGCTGCACCCACGGCCTGCGGGGTGTGAAGGTGACAGCCCCTGCAGAAGGCAATGGGGTCATTTCTCACTAGATGGAGGGGCCTTCCTCCCACCCAGCACGACCCTCATGGGAACATACCAGAGAAACAAGCCTAAGGAGCCTCGTACAAGAACACTCCATGCAGCAATGTGGGTGATTGCCAAGAACTGGAAATGTGCTAAATGTCCATCATCACCAGGAGCACCTATCCATGGACTGAAGTTGACTCACCCAGTGGAGAGTCACCCAGCAATTAAACAGATGAACCACAGCTGCATGTATCAACATGATAAATCTCAAAAACCAGTGTAGAAAGAAGACTATCTTTAACAGGCAGAGTTCGAAAAACGGAAACTACCCTACATTGTTCATGGGTATTTCCCTCTGTGCTGATGGCAAATGCCTTGAAACAGGCCCACGATCCCTGAGCATTACTTTCCTCTGGAGAGGGTGGGGGAGAAGGGGAAGGAGGAAGGCACGGTGCACTTCCACTATAGCTATGTTATTTCTTTAAAAGTAAAAAGATCTGAAATAAATGTGGCAAAAAAAAGGTTTACGTGGCTCAGTAGTGGGGCCATGGGGTGTGTGTTATTTTTCTCTTTACTTTTTTTTTTCAAATATTTTTTAGTTGTAGATGGACACGATACCTTTATTTCATCTATTTATTTTTATGTGGTGCTCAGGATCGAACCCAATGCTTCCCACATGCTAGGCAAGTGCTCTAGCATTGAGCTACAACCCCAGTCCCTCTTTACTTTTGTATGCAGTTGGAATGTGTCTTAATAATAATTATAACAGCAATAAGCTGGGTTTGGAAGATGCTCTGTTAAGCAGAGGAGGAGGCTGGAGAAGAGGTGCCCATTTGTACAAACAGAGGGAGGCCACCTCATCACCTTCCCCAAGGTACATTTGGAGGTGAGGGCTGCCAAGTCCCTCCACACTGGGTCTCCCCTTGCCCCAGCATGGAGGGAAGAGAAAGGGCCAAGGAAGGCAGTGTGCCCCCACCCCAGGCCCAGTCAGCATGCAGGACTCATAGCAGCCATACCCCAAAACCTGCAGCAGAGCAGAGTTAGGAGGCTGGGCTGGCATGGGGTGCCACACACTCAGGTACCAGCAGCCTGGGCTTCCCAGGGCCTTGCCAGGTCTGGAAAGAACTCCCTGAACATGCTGGGGCTTGGGGTGGCATCAGAAGGGGACAGAACTGAAACCACATGCCAGAAACTAAATAGGAGCTGATGGAGGCTTTGCCAGCCCTGCTGGGGACCTCCAGGGACATCAGGTACAGGGGGAGCTGGCAGAGCATTGAATGGTGAGCTGTGGAGTCCCCTGCAATGGCAGACTTACCCCCAAGACAGCAGGGACAGAACTTCTGGGGGGGGTCTCAGGGCAAGGCCATCTTTGATGACCACCAGCCAACTTCTAAAATTCCTGGCCCAGCCCCCTCAATCTTTCTGGGTCCTCCCCTCCAAGTCAGGGTGTTTATGGGAAAGACGCGCAAACAATGAAAGTGAGGCCTCCAGGCTCGGAACAGGAGGTTGGGATCCGTGTCTCTCTCTGGCCCCAAGTTCAGGCACTAGAACTTGTACCCACCAGCTGCAAGGGCTAGGACAGGAACCTGCCCAACCTCAGCTCCTCTCAGGACCAAAGGGGACCACAGGGAGTCTGGAGTGGCCACTGCACCTCATCAAAACACCAAAGCCTGGGGCAGACAAGAGGGAAGCGGGGACAGTGTAAATCCATCTCGTCTACCTTACTCTGAGGGATGGGCCCCCAGAGGCCACGGAGACCTTGACACGGCCCAGGGATCCTTGGCAGGGGCTGGGCGTGGGGAGAACCTCACAGGCTTTGAGAAAATGGAGAGGAAGAGACAGGGGGTGTGGGAAGAAGCAATAAGGGAGGAAAGCAAGAAATCAAAGGAGCATTTGTTCTGCTAAGTGGCTTTTTGTTGTCAAAAATTGGCCCCAAACTCTGCCCACTGGAAGCCTAGGGCAAATCTTCCCCTGCCACACCCACCTCCCTGCCGCCAGCCTGTCACTCCTCAACTCATGCACCACCTGCCCCTCTCAGCCCCATTCCCCTCCAGACTGGCAGAGGCCCCCTGGGGACCCTCACCACACAGCCTCTGAGTTCTTCAGAGAGAACGAGGCAGCAGCCCCTGAATGAAACTGGGAACAAGAAAAGCACAGAGAGATCCCTGCCCCATGGAGCTCCACTCCAGCGAGGAAGACCCCTGACTTAAAAATTAGTCAAATACATGCAGCATGTCAGACTCAAGCTATGGACCAAAACAAAGGAGGTGAAAAAGACAGGTTGGGGCGCAGCCTCCTGCGGCTGGTCGGGGAAGGCCTCGCTGAAGCCATGAGACCTGAGGAGGCTGACAGAGCCCGTGGGAGAGGTGGGGAACGGAGTGCAAGGCTGCAGGAGGCTGGCACAGCTGGAGGGACAGGGGGAGGTGCAGGGGGTGAGGCAGAAGGCAGTGGAGCCAGATGTGGGGGGCAGTGGGGCCGGATGGTGAGGACTGAGCCGAGCCCGCAGCAATTCCCACATTCCCAGTCCAGCCACATCTCGACCCAGGACCCCACCCCGAGGCACAGCCCCCCCGCTCAGAATCCCATGATAGTAGGAACAGAAGAGCAGATATGGGGGCCCACTGCAAGCTGGAGGAACCCCTCCATCTGTCCGTACACCCCAACAGAAAGGCAAAGCCCCCAGCAGACGCCAGCCAAGGCTGCAGCACGACTGTCTCACCCCTGTCCCCTCCATCCCCTGCAGTCCCCTTGAAGGCATCCCAGCTAGCCTCCCCCAAGGGGAGAGGAGCAACCACATGGCAGACTGGTGGCAGCAATCGGCAGGCGTGTTCTTGCCTGCTCCCACCCTGCCCAACACGCCCAGGATTTGTCTGTCTGTCTCTCTGTCTGTCCCAACTCACAGGTAATCACAACAATAAGAATTTGGCACGAGGACAGCCAGGACCTCCTTCCATCTTCACAAAGCCCTGAGGCCTGCTGGGCTGGCCTGAGAAGACCACTGAGGGTGAAGGACATGGAGGCCCCAGGCAGTCACAGCACTGAGCCAGGTCTGGGTTCTGGAGGCCCCTCCAGCAGGAGTCACCCACAGAGCTCAGGGCCAAGGCCCGAGGATACAATCAGGGTCAGAATTTCCTGGAAACCATCAGGTCTAATCCCTTTACCACACAGATGGGAAACTGAGGCACAGGGAAGGGCTGTCTCCCGGATCTCCTACTGCCTGAGGCGACTCTCTTCCACCTCTAATCCCTCAGAAAAAGTTCACTCACATAGACAAAGAAAGCCCTGTGGCTGGCAGGGACTTAGGGAAAGAATGGGCCCCTGTCCAGAAGTGGGTGTGCCTGAGAAGGGGGCGTGGCCGCAGAAACGGAGAAGGTACTGGGCCAAGCTGGCAGCACGCAGGCCGAGGGGGACTCCCCAGAGCAAAGGGTCCAGTCTAATCTGGCCACTGAGGCCAAATAAGGCTGAATAAATTCAAACCCAGGTCCAGGACTCAGGAGCCTGGAGGGACAAGGACAGTGGGAAAGGTGGTCTTACCTCGGAACTTCTTAGGGGGGTTGTCCAGGTCCCCAGCTGCAGGTTCCACCACACAGCGGTCATCCACCAGCCTGGGGGACAAGGCAGCTCAGTCAGTGGGAAAGAAGAGGTTCCATAGCACCCTTCCCTTGGGAATGGGGGATTCCAGGGCAACAGTGAGGGCTCCTTGAAACTCCCTCCACCCCTGACAAGCCTTGTCCCTGCACCACGTCATTCCCTGTCTGGAACCACTGTAAAAGGCAAGATCCCCTGGGTTGGAACAGAGACCCTCCAGGAAGCACTCAGAGACCCCAGCCCACCCCAACTCCCTGACTGGCACTGGAGCTTTCCTGTGAGGATCTGCCACCTGTCTGGGCTGTCACACACTGCAGACCTTATCCCTGAGACCCTACTGCCCTGATAGAAAGGCAGGGAGACAAAGGCGAAGGGAGACAAAGAGAGACAGGAAGGAAAATTAGAGCAAGACAGAGAGAAACAGAGACAAGACCCAGGAGCTGCAAGGGACCGGAGACAACCAATGAGAGAAGTCTAGGAGACTCCAAGCCAGGGGCGTGAGCCTTGCAGTCTCCAAGACACGACAAGAAGCCTCATGCCTCCCCAGCCCAGGGTCCCATTCCAGACTGTCCTCTTCTATCTACCCTAAGGCCAGAAATTTCCCCCTTACAGCTGTGGCTGGGGTTAATCCCACAGCCCCTGAGGGCACCCATCCATCTAAGAACTTATCCATCCCTCTATCCGTCCATCCACGCACCCACCTCTGCATCCTTCTATCCATCCTTCCCTCCATCTACCCATTCATCTACTCCACTTCTGCATTTAAAATTCTTCAATGCATCTCCAGGATAATAAGATAGTCATCTCCAAGGCCCACTCTATCTCAGCACTTCATATCCATTGCCCCTACATTCTCAGCAACTTCCCAGCAAGGGGCTAGTCATTAGCACCATTTTACTTAAAGGCCTTGTAGGGTGCCAGGACGGCCTGTATTGGGTTCAATCCCCAGTACCAAAAAAAAAAATTATATATATATATAAAATAATTTGCCTGAAATCACAGAGCTGAGACCAGGCTGATAGCCCATGTTCCTCCCACACCTCCCCCCTTGGGCTGGCTAACAAGGTCTTTTCTGATCTAACCTCCTTCCACTTCTTAGCTGGTCTTATTAGCTCTACTTCCTGAGGCAGCTGTACTAAACCTTCAGGTCATCCCAAGTCCCCTTCCTGGGAGCTCTCATGTCTCCACAGGCAGTTCTGACAGCCTACAAAGCCTTCATGCCCACCTCAACCCTCTAACCCCAGAGACTAAGCCTAGAAGATCTCCTTCCTTCCCCCTCAATTCCTCCCTCCTACTATGTGAAGGTGTCCTTTCCCCTCCCGGGGGGCACCACTCGCTCCCCTGTTCCCTCGGCACTTGGTCCTGGCCTCTCTACTTTTCTACACTGGCTACTGAGTTCCATGCAGCTGGGACCACTGTATTTTTCCATCTGGAATCTTTTGCACAATACAGTCCTGGGGAATAATGATACAATAAAAAATAGACATTTGGGCTTCATCCCAGCTCCTGGCCACAGCTCCTAAGACCCTTTTAACTTCTTAAGTGATAAGTCAGATAAGATTATCTTTTGTTATAATATTTGGATTTTCTGTTTCCCATTCTTGGAATAGTTCTAGAGCAGTAAGGGTGAAATGGTATGAATTTTGTTCATCTCAAGTGCCTTTCAACTACACCTAAATTTATGTTAATGAGGGGCCTTTTGGAAAGCCCCTAAGGATGGGGGTGAGGTGCTGACTGCCAGTGGAACTAACCACATGATTGGAGAGGTGGAAACTTTAGCCCCACCAGCCATCACAACCTCCTCTGAAGTGGAAGAAGGAGCTGGAGATTGACAGGAGGTTGACTTCATCACCAACGGGCAATGAAGCTCCAGGAAAATCCAAAAGACAAGTTCAGAGCACTTCCCAATGACCACAGAGAGATGCTAGAGGGTGGTAAGGCCCAGAAGGGGTGGAAGCTCTACCCTGCCCCTTGCCTCATCCTAGGCACCTCCTCCATCTGGCTGACCTGAGTGGCATCCTGGGATGCAGTTGGGATCTGGCACCAACTCCTGGCAGACAGTGTCAGAATTAAATTGAATGTGGAACATCCAGTTGGTGTCTGCAGAGAACTGGAAAGTTACCTAATGTTTTCATATATTGCTGTTTAATTTTCCAAATCTACTTAGTTATTACCTACATTTTAAAGGCAGGGAAAGTAGAGCATGGAGAGGTGAAAGGATAGACTGCAGAGCTGGGCTCTGAAGCCAGGCCAGCCGGCGACAGCAGGTACTGTGGGGACCTCATGATGAGGGGTGGGAGGTGAGGGTCCTCAACCTCCTTTCCCCTTCCAGCACTCTTCCCTTCATCTGCACTCACATTCCAGCACATTTGGCCACACTCATGGGCTCAGAAGTATTACTAATATTCCCATTGATGACTCCCAAGTCCATCGTCCCCTAAACTGCCTACTGGACATCTCTGCTCAGGAATCCACTAGCAGCTCAAAACCAAACTCCTAATCTTCCACCTAAAAGTGTTTCTCCTGAAGATGCCCCCATCTCTGTCTGGCAACTCCATCCCTCCAAGGGCTTGGGTCAGAAACCTCAGACCAATCCTCTACCACCCACACCTCACGTTCAACTTGCTGGGAAACCCTGTGGGCTCTGGCTTCAAAATACATGAGAACAACTTCTCGTCACTTCCACCACCCTCCTGGGCCAGGCCCCACACTCTCACCTGCACTGCAGTAACTGCCTCCTCACTGGTCTCTGGGCTTCCTCTTTGCCCTCTAACCCTGAACCCTACAAAGTAACACAAGGATCCCTTTAAAAGGCAAATTTTTAAGTGGCACACGCCTGTAATCCCAGCAATTCAGGAGGCTGAGGCAGGAGGATCACAAAATCAAGAACAGTCTCAGTAATGTAGTGAGGCCCTAAACAAATTAGTGAGACCCTGTCTCAAAATAAAAATAAATAAATAAAAAGGGCTGGGGATGTAGCTCAGTGTTAAAGAACCCCTGGGTTTAATTCCCAGGACCAAAAAATAAAAATAAAAAATGATAAGTCATAGTAAGCACTCGGTGGTGAAGCACTTGCCTAACAAGTGCAAAGACTGGGATTTGATCCCCAGCTCCAAAAAATAAAAATAAAAATAAATAAGGACAGCACTCTGCTCAGAATCCACCCATCTGAGAGTGACACCAAAGATGGCACATGATCCTCCCACTCATCTCAGTGACCTCATCTCCTCCCCTCCCCAGTCCACCGTGCCCTAGCCCCACAGCTTCCCCCAGGCTCCTCAAACCTCCCAGGTGGCTTGGACTGGCTCTTTCCTCTGCTTGGAACCTCTTCCTCTAGACCCCCTCACTTCCTGCACATCTCAGCTCAGATACCCCTACCCATGTGGACACTCCCTCTCCATCCCTTTTAAAATTGTGCTCTCCTTCCTCCACACTCCTCAGGCCCCTCTTGCTCTCTTGTTCTCCCACCGCATCTACATCACCACTCAGCCAGCTCGATAGAATTGTCCTTATTTTGCTTACTGTCCCTCACTCCCGCCCCATGGGATGTAAGTTCCACAAGGACAGGGATGTGTGTTTTGCTTCCTGCTGTATCCACAGCACCCAGACCAGCAGAGCCGAGCGGCCAACACGAAATACATATTGAGTGAGTAAATTAATTCATTTTATTAGCTGTGGAGGGAAGTACATGAGAAGCAAAAGATAAGGTCCCTGCCTCAGGGAGCCGAAAATCTCATTGGGAAGACAAGTCACATACTCAGAAGAATAATGATATCAGGAATATGCATTGGTGCCAACTGGCAGTACCGCTGTAGGTTTTGTCCAGATTTGGGGATGGGAGAGGTCAGAGTATGACCAATCAGACAAGGCACAGAGGCAGCAGCAGCTCAGGGCCTTGAATAATGCATAGAATTTCCTGTAAGACATTAGTGAATCAGTTTTCTCTTGGCAAAATCTAAGAGGAGAGGACACAAGATGAATCCATCTTGGTGGGGAGGAAAGAAAGCACTGACCAGGGTCTGGGACTGAGTCCTGCCAGGGGTGGAAATCCTGTCTCTGAGGGGAGACGGGGGTAACCCCACAAGCCCCCCACCTGGCCAGTGCACTAGGTCTTGTGGAGGAGGAAAGAGAAAGAGGCCGTAGTCCTCTTCCACAGAGATGTTCTGTCTTTGGAAAACCCATCCTAATCCAGGACCCCTCCATGCCTGCTCCTGTTGCCCTTTGTCTGGATCACTCCTCCTGGGAAAAAAGACATGCAAATGTGGATATTCACCTGCTTTTCCTACCTCCCTGGCACAAACCCACCTGGTGGTTAGGTGGATGTTCATCAGCCACTGCCCAGATTGGCAGAGCTTCTGAAGTCCCCCTCTTCTATATCCAGTGCCAGAGTGCAAAGTGAACTCACTTAGAGAAGGGGAAGGTGTGGAAAGAGGAGTGAGGCCTCCAGAGTGTGCAGACAAGGCTTGGAAGAAAAATGCCAAGCTTGCAGCTGCAAGAGTCAGGCATGGCTGTATGAGGGAGCAGGGTCAAAAAGCAAAGCAAGCTGCAAGCAATGCGCAGGGGTAGATAGGACCCCGAGAGTATGGAGGTCAGTAGTGAAGACTTGATTTCTTGATTCTTTTTTTTTTTTTTCTTCTTCTTCTTCTTTGCAGTGCCAGGGCTGGAACCCAGGGTCTCATACATGCTGGGAAAGCATTCTACCCTGAGCCCAGAAGTGAAGACTTGAGAGGCCAGAGAAAGGACCACCTAACCATCAGAGCTGCCTTCTGAGCAAAGTCACTACCACCTGGCCACACGGGGCTCCAATCTGTACTCCTCCCAAGACCCTCTCAGAGTGGCACCTTGCCTTCCTATTTTTATTCTCCACGTGGGACTTGGCACAGTCCTCCTACCCCCACCTAGTTGTGGCCAAAGAAGGTGGCCATTCAAGAGATGCTTGCAGGGTCCCAGAGTGGCCCTCCACAAGCCTTGCACCCATTCTTCTGTGCACTCATTAAGACCAATGCATACCCTGTAGGTGCGCCCTGGTGAGCGAGGGTGGAAAGGGACTAGCATAAAGCCAAAGGCAGATAAACAGGGAAGCCCCCATCAGTTGGGCTGCCAGACCCCGGACCAGGAGGCCCGAAGACTCCAGATAGGTGAGTTCTGATGCAGGGGAGCCTGGGAGGACAAGGTCGCGGTCAGAGCGGCCAGGGACCCGCCGGTGGCGGAGCCCTAATCGGGCCGGGCGTCCCTCCCGCCCGCGCCCCGGCGCTGCCCTCGCGCGCTCTTCCCGGCCCGCCCTCGCCCCCGCGGCGGAGCGAAACTCGCCGCCCCACGTGTAGCCGCCGCCGAGGGAGGGCAAGCGCGGCCTCGCCCCGGCCTGCCTCTGACTGCCAGCAGCCGCCGGGACGCTGCGCCTCCGCCAGGCGCGCCCCGGGAGGGGCGGTGTCAAGCTGCCCGCGCCCGCGCTTTCCTCGGATACCCGGATACTCGCGGAGGGAGGCCCCAGGGGACCCCTCCCCACGGGGTGGCACAACCCCTCCCGTCGTAATCCCCCCGACATTTCGCCTCCTAGGGAGCATCTGTGTTTATTAAAATAGCCCTGCCACAGGCGCGCACCTGGCGCTGGGGCTGTAACCAGAGCCGAGATCTCCAGGGTGAAGTGGCACATGCTTTATTCACTCCTGCAGGGTCCCTAGGCTCAAAGTCCCAGAGAAGGCCAACGCCCATCAGTCTCACCCTCTGCCTCTCGCCTTTCACTCATGCTGGGAACCCCAGATGCATCCTGCTCTCTTCAAGGACTCCCGCTAGGTTCCTGCAGGGTTTTCTGGCCATTCCCTCCACAGGTATGCTCCTGTTTACTGGCCACAGGCACCCCACCAAGATCGCTTAGGAAAAACCCACGCCCTTATGTGTGGAACCCTATAAATCAATTTTACATCCAATATCTCATTCTATTCTTACTATAGTCCCATGTGAATCCCACAAAGTGGAAGGATCCACCTAGGCCACACAGAGGTCTGGATGATGACACTTAAACAACCCAGACTCCATCTATTCAATAAAACCTTATTCCAAGTCAGCGATCCTGGGGCGCTGGGTGAGGTTCCCATCCTCAGAAAGCTAATGCCCACCAGGCTGAGTGCTCAGAGAACATGAGCCACAGGTCTATATCTGTGCATCAGGTTTTCCCAACTCGGGAACATCAGCCACTCAGAATCCTGAGGATAGTCCCTATTGTGAGTCCTTCATCTACTGGGAGGCACAAGACCAGTTGGAGTCTGACCTGTCCAGGCCCTGCTAGGGCATGGAGGTGGGGTGTGAGTGAGGTCCTGGAAGATCACCTGGGAGCAGGACCAGTCTAATGGTAAGGAGAGGAGCTGGCTGATAGCATGCTCTAGAAGGATGTGGAAGAGGGTGCTGTCCCTGAAATGGTCCACTCCCCAAGACCTTGATCTGAAGGAAGAAAGGAAGACAAATGCATCCCAGAACCTGGGCGGCCCCATTCCACCCAGGGTGGACTTTGATATCCAGGTAAAAGCCTGGGAAAGGAAGTGGGGCAGGTCAGTGTGTCTGGAAAGATTAGATAAGGAGGAGGAAGAAGGGAGCCATATAGAAGTGGGATAGGTGACTATAACAGAGCCTGACTCAAAACCTGCACCTACCAGCTTGGCCACCATCACAGCAGCCAAGGGAGGGGAAATCACAGACTGGGGAAATCCAGAGGGACCCTGAAAAGCCCCCTCCTCCATCTAGCTGTAGAAACTGGGACACGGAGGTACTGACCAGCTGTGGTCCTATGGGTTGATGGAATAGCTATTCCAGATCCAGGTCTCCTGACTACCAGCCTGGGCCACTGGCCACTTCCCAGAGATACCAGCCACCTCCCACACATCTAGACCAGCCCTGAGGAAGGCCACTTCCAACAGAAGTGCACTAATGGGCTGGTGGTAGATAGGGGGGGCCCAAGGGACTCTCTCCAGATACTCAGAATATTGGGAAAAGGAAACATACGCACTGGCTGGTGTCTCTCTCTGGATCACAAGAGAAAAGAAATTAATTTCTACATCCCAATAAAAGCACCCTTTACCTCTACAAATCTTTACCCATCATCCACCCTGTGCCACCAGAGGGAATATATGGAATTTAAACAAAGGCATGGCTCATGCTTTCAGAAAGCTTAAAGCTCAGAAGGGCCAGGCATGGTGGTGCATGCTGTAATCCCAGCGACTCAGGAGGCTGAGGCAGGGGGAATCACAAGTTCAAAGACTACCTCAGCAACTTAGTAAGCCCTAAGCAACTCAGTGAGCCCTGTCTCTAAATAAAATACAAAAAGGACTGGGGACGTGGCTCAGTGGTTAAGCACCCCATTGGTTCATTCCCTGGTACTGAAAAAAAAAAAAAGAAAGAAAAAGAAAAATGCTTAAAGCCCAGAAGATACAGTAAAATGCATACCAGAGAACCCCAAGAGTCTCTCCAGAAGGACAGCAACAACAACCAAATTTGGCCCAACAGAAATAAAGGTCCCCAGCAAGTGTATCAGCCAAGTATGGGCCTCTGGCTCAGGTGGGCTATGGCAACTCCTAGGGTTTCCACAGTGCTGCTAGGGGCACAGGAAGACATATCCATAAGGGCAAAGGAGAAGGAACAGGAGGCAAGAGGGAATGCTGAGAAGAGACAGGAAAAAGAAGTGACCATGGGCCACTCAGCCTGCCCTTGCCTCACATACTGGCCTACGAGGCCCAGGTCTCTCCACCCAGAACTGGACACTCAACCTGTGCCACTTGATGGATGAACCAAGACTGTATGAGCCTCAGCAGGGCAGACCCTCTGGCCCAGGCCACCTGGCTCTAGACCTCCACAGAGCTCTCTGGGAAGCAGAGCAGCAAAGTGACCTGACAGATCCAGAGAGTGAAGCAGCCTGGGTAGTTCCCACCTCATCAGGAACTCAGAATCATGGTGGGGGAGCTGGTGGGGGGAGCTGTTTTATATGAAAGGAGACTCTAGAGGTTTTAAGTGTCAAATGTAACAAATGGACCTTGACAGGGCGCTGATTTAAAGAAACCAGTGATCAAAAACAGGCTGGGGACAATTTTACCATGGATTGTGCACCAGATGCTATTAGGAAATGACTGGTATGGTCACAGCACTGTGGTTACATAGGAGCATACCTTTGAATGAAATATTTGGAGGTGAAAAAATGGAACGTATATAATTTACTATAAAATACTTCAGCAAAAAAAAGTATAACAATCACGGTGGTGCACGCATAGTGCCAAAAGGATCACAAGTCTGAGCAACTTAGCAACTGATTTTGTCTCAAAATTGAAAATATAAAGGGCTAGTGATAAAGCTCAGTGGTAGAATATTCTGGGTTCAATCCCCAGTACTACAAAAAAAAAAATGTAGCAACTATGGGGAAATGGGGAAAATTATTAAGACTAGGTGGTGGAAAAATGAGTGTTCTAAATGGTTCTCCGTCCTTTTCCTGAATTACACTTAGGCCTCAGCTGGTGGTAAGAAGTCCAAGGGACAGCATAGGTGAAGGCCAGAGCCACCTGTAAATGATCTGTAAACTCCAACGGCAGTCACCATCATCATCATTGTCATCTTCTCTGAGATGGACTTAATTCTCCTTGCCATGACCCATATCACTCCTGTCATCAAGGTCTGGACTCAGATGCTGGAGACTCAGATGCTGGCTCTCCTGCAGGCTGGAGGAAGGGCCATGGGCTGGCTGACGGAGGCTAGGAAAGGTATTTGCTAACCAAATATGCACAGGTGTCTGCCTCCAGCACCTGCAGCTGGTCCTGAGCTGAGATTTGTGTTTGCTGCCCATTCTGGCTCTGCCCACCTGCTGGCCAAAAAAAAAAAAAAGCACCGTGCTCCCTGTGACCATCTGATTTCCTCAATGAAGCACCTGCAATGAGTTCTTCCTGCCTGTCTCCCCAAAGAGAAACCCCTCTGCAATGTGGTACCACCTGATCCCATCCCCACCCCACATCTGGGGCTAGCTGTGGTGAAGCCCAGTCTCATTTCTGCTCAGACCATTTCTCTCCCACCTGCCCTGATCTGAAAGACCCTACAACCTCCTCTCCCTGAACCCCTGCTGTGTAACCCCAGGGGTCCTGACTGCAGGGAAGTGTGACTTCAAGCACTGATGCTGGGTACCATTGACCCCAGAAAGCTTAAAGCTCAGAAGGGCCAGGCATGGTGGTGCATGCTGTAATCCCAGCAACTCAGGAGGCTGAGGCAGGAGGAATCACGAGTTCAAAGACAGCCTCAGCAACTTAATAAGACCCTAAGCAACTCAGTGAGCCCCTGTCTCTAAATAAAATACAAAAAAGGGCTGAGTATATGGCTCAGTGGTTAAGCATCCCTGGGTGCTTAATCAGCCTGATACTGGGGGCTGGCGGGAGGGAGGGGGGCTCAGAGCTCCATATTCAGAGGCTTGAGATGAACTTAGTGAAGAGTCGGGCTTTGCTCTGCTCCCTTCCCCAGGACTCCTCCCCTCCCCTCTCAGCCCCACTCCCACCCTAACCCTAACCTGCGATAAGGTATAGAGAGCATGGCTGGAGGTGGCCATGCAAGGATTCCAGAGTGTGCAAGAGCACTGTGAAACCCAGAAACCTCCCCTCAAGCTGAGCGCCAAAAGCTGGTGTGTCCCCACCCTAACCCAGCATGTTTCTCCCCACCCCCAACCCAAGCCACAGCCCCATGGGCCAAACCAGGGAAGGGATGTGGGGTCAGGAATGTAGGGCAGGGCAGAGTGTGGGCAAGTGACTAGAACAGGATTCTTTAAGGCAAGGAGTCCAAGGTGGAAGCTTGGGACCATTTTTATCCTCAGCCAACCCCATGCCCTCCTTCTCCCCATCTCTCCATCCTGCTGTCTGGAACCTCCACCACACCCAACCCCTAGGGCGAAGGCTGGTCTCTCTCCCCACCCCCTAGTGCAACACTCATAAACGCTGACATGAAATGGGTCAGACCCTCAGTGGCAAGAGTTCCTTCTCCGCCCCCCACCACCACCAGAGAAACACGCAGCTTGGGAGCCTGTGAGGCAAAAGATGTGCCTCCTCCTTGATCTCCATCCTGAGATGTTACCCTCAGAGGATAACTGAACAGTGTCTAGACACATGTGCACCAGGATGTTCAGGGCGAATTGTCTACAACAACGCAAACCTACTCTGAATGCGAGAGTTGCTTAAATCAATTAAGGAACGCCATATCATGGATGCTACCTATGCAGCCATACAATGGTGAGTTGGCATGGGAAGAGACAGATTGCCGTATCCAAAAAAAGCCAGGATACGAAGCCGTATGTGCAGCTTGATATGTTTGCAAATGTTTATTTGGGTATATAAAAGACTAGAAGATCTATATAGGATATTAATTACTGTAAGTCACAGTGGTATTCTAGGTAATTTTTTTTATTTGAGCTTTTCAAGTTTTCTCCATGAAACATGAATTATTTTTTTAACCAGAAAATAAATACATATTTTCATAAAACGAGTTGCATGGATCAGGCTAGCCAAGGCCAAGCCCCTGCCTCGAGCTATAGAACAGAAGTCTAACATCTTGTTCCAGTGAAATCACAATTAAATGAAAGCCAAGGCAGGTCTGAAATCTGCCTGGGGGATGCGGTCAGCTTGGGAGGGGCAGTCTCTCCTCGTGGAATTAGATGTGTCTCAGAGACTTTAGGCTCAAAGACCCTTGTGAATCCTCTAACTCTCCCCACTGCACTGAATGCAACAATCTGGCACTCAGGTTGATTACTACTGATTCCCCAGTGCCTAAAACAATGTCTGGCAATAGTAGGTGCTCCATAACTGATCACTGAATAGCTTAATGAAGTCTGATGAGGACAGAAGTGGCTCTCTGGACTCAAAGGGCAGGAGACCCAGCAGGCTGGCTTCGTCATAGCCTGTCAGTCTGGGAAGACTTTCCATTCAGGGATCCAAGACCTGGGTACACATTAAAATCACCTGGGGAATTTTTAAAGAATCCAACACCCAGATCCTACCCCTAGAGATGCTGATACAGCTGATATGGCATGGGACTTGGAAGCTAAAATTTTCTGAAAGATCCCCAGCAGTTTCTCAGGTACAGCCGGAGCACCTTAGAGGATATACAGGATGACAGAAACATACTCTGAGGAGGCAGGGCCTTGTCAAAAACATCCAGCAAGTTAGTGATAGAACTGAAATAGACCCCCTTGCTGAGAGCCAAGCCCTGGGGCCCCCTATGTGAGTATCCTAACCCTGGGGACCCTGGGGCTTCTCCACATTTACTCCCACATTTCTTGGGTCCTGATCTCCAGCACCCACCTTCGTAGGAAGCAGGTCAGGATGGAAGAGGGACAGGGAACCCCATGGAGGAGGCAGGGACCCTTCTGACCCTACGCATTAGTCTCCCAGTCTAGGTGATCCAGGTCCAGAGGCCCTGAGAGTGCCCCAGTGGTGCTCCAGGCCAGCCCTGGGTGGGCAGAAGCTCCTTGATAAGTGCTGGGCACTTACCTTCAAGACCAAGTTCACCTGCACTCCCCCAGCTCACTCCTTGAGGGTCTGGGGCTACCCCTCTAGCCACTCAACAGAGATCTTCAGGGGACTGGACATGAGATACTGAAGGGTCCACTCTATATTCCTATGACCAGTTCTCCTTAGCTGCTGGCCTGGAGCCACATCAAATCCTCCACCACTTGCTGGACCTGATTAGCTGTTCCAGCCCTGCCTCCACTGCCTCCACCTAGGTGAGGGACGAGGCAGAGCCCTGACCACACGTTCCTGCCAAGAACAGGTGTGGGCCTGCTTTCCCTGCCGGCCAGCAGTATCAGCCCACTGAAGGATCCACTCCCCAGACTCCTCCCATCCTCCCTCCAGAGTTAATGTACAATCTTCACGGAGCTCAAATTATCCAGGAGAATGTAACTAGTCACCTTCACTTTGCCCTGAAGAGTTCTGGTGGGAATCTGAAGGCTGCCTCAGCCTCCCTACCCCACCGAAGGTCACCAATTGACCCAGCCCTCTACCCACTAAGGTCACCCTTGTCCTCAACAAATCCATCTCACCTAACTCTTATGCAGTCTCCCAGACAGCAGGCACTGGGCACTGCACCAGCCCAAGACCTCAGTCATATCAGTCTCCCGGGTTCAAGACCCATGAATAGCCCCAGAAAAGGCAGCAGGGACCAGAGTTAGGAATGGAGGCAGAAAGATTGTGGAGAGAACGGAGCAAAGAATCATCTACAGCATGCTCCTCACACTTTGGCCTACCAGTCCCCTGGGAATCTTATTAAAATGCAGGCTTTGATTCAGTAGGACTGAGCGCAGGGTCTGAGATTCAGTATTTCCCCCAAGTTTCTCAGTGATGGTAAAACTGCAAGGTATCCATGATTTACACCACTTACAAACCATTCCTTCATTGACTCTAAGTTTGAAAAAGGTGGGAAGCACAGCTTCCTATTCACCACCAAGTCTCTGGCACCCAGTACTCTGCCTGTCCCATAACAGGTGCCAAATGGATGGTATAATTAATAAGTTAATTCTGGCAAAGTGCCCATCATTAGATGAGCCTACAGGGAACCCTCAGACAAAATCTGAATAACACCAGAGAATAGTTTGTACAGAACAGTTTGAAAACATAGAGGAAAAAGGGTTAATTCTTCCCTGGAATGGGTGAGGAAGCTGATCTTTCAAGAGGCCACTTTGCAGTAGGTCTTAGAGGGTGGGACAGACTTACTCAGGTGGAAACTAGCAGCTGAATGGCATGGCAGAGCATCACAGGAGCAAAGGTAAAGAGAAGAGTACAGGGACAGGTTCCAGGATCTTCACCTGGACTCTCAGGTATATGCAGAGGGAGAAGAGGAAAAACCCAGAGTAAGTTGGGGCCTGCACGTTCTGGTGATAGAGGGCCAGGCTGGTAGAGTGGATGTCCATCAATGTTGGAGGTGTTTGCAGAGGGAGGGGTCCTGGGGTAGAAGGGCTCTCAGGTCACAGTACCTGCCTTGGGATAGAGGCGGACTGGAAAAAGCTGTTCCTGGTGCATGAAGGGTCACGGTAGGAGGAAGTTAAATCAGGAGGTAACAGAGGGTAAGAGAGATAACAGAGGGAACCCCATATTAGAGGAAAATAAGATGTTTTCTTGGTCTCTGTTAAGTCTCATGGGTATTGGGCTCAGTGGTGCACAGGTAATCCCTCAGGAGGCTGAGGCAAGAGGATTGTGAATTCACGCCCAACCTGAACAACTTGGTGAGACCCTGTCTCAAAATAAAAAGAGTTGGGGAATGTAGCTCAATGGTAGAGCTCCTACCCAGCATGCATGAGCCTGTGGATTCATGTACTGTTCATGCAGGCCCCAGTACTGCAAAATACATAAGGGGAGGGTATCCTCAAGAAACTTAAAAAACACCCACTGTGTGGGTCCGCCCTGAGTCAGGCACTAAGCAACAGAAGAGACAGTGAATTCCCAAAAGTCTCCAGAGGTCCCCAGAGTCCTTCAGATGCTAGGAGGGGGGAGTCTTCCACCTCTGGCGACCACTCTCCCCCTCACCTCCCATGCACTGTCCTTCCCTCAGCATTCTCTGAGGTGTTGACTCTGTACCTAATATGTGTAGGCCCTGGCCTAGGGGCAGCCAGGGCCTGGTCATGCTCTTTGGGGGAGGCCTGCACAAATGCTGGCCCAGATGTGGCTCCACCCCTATTCTCCATGGAATTGAACAGGAGGAATCCAACTGAGTGGGAAGTGGGTAGATCACACCTGACCCAGGAGGGGACTAGGAGAGCCTGGGTAATGCAGAGATAAAGGAGCAGGATGTGCTGGAATTCTCAGTCGGAATTCACTGCGGGCAGAGCAGGCCCTGGAGGATTCCCTTTCCAGCAGCTAAAGCTAAACTCCCAACAACCCTGGAAAATACCAAGGGAGCTAGGTGCAACCCACCTCCCAACATCAGGTTGACCCAACCCAGTCCAGAGCCAGCCCTGGACTGAGGGTGCCAGCACTGACTTCAAAGCCCCCAAAGAGGAGGCACCTCCTGGGAGGCTGGCTGGTGTCCAGCAGAGTGGGGTCAGCAGAGTAGAATGGGTTGACTGTAAAGGATAGGTGGGTGTGGCTGGTAGGATGAGAGAATTGAACACAGGTCCCCAGACTGCAAATGGGACAAAAGAAGCAGGCCCTGCCCTGGAGCCTGGCAGGAGAGGGGGACAAACTGCTCTACCCCACCCAAGGCTACAGTGGACCAACTGCTCTAAAGATAAACCCATTCTCTCTGCCTAATTCTGCCCCTGCATCATCCCTGCTACAGGTCTCCAGGGGCAAGAATTGATTCCCTGTTTATCCGGGACCCTAGGGGGTGTTGACCAGAATTAATTAATGTTTGTAAAGCGCTCTAGAGAACCTGGGATCAGGGACCCAGGGGCGCCAGATGAGCCGAACAGGAAATTGACGAGTAGAGGCGGGGAGAAGGTGGGCAGCCGGCCAGAACCTGGGTCGCCTGGAAGGGGAGGGCTGAGAACGGTCCTACAGAAAGAGGCGGGACGGGAGAGCGCGGGGAGGAGAAGGTGCGACCCCTCAAAGGCGCCACTGGATGGGTAGCTAGAGGATTCCGGTTTCCAGGGGGAGCCTGCGCACCCCCCACAGCTTGGCCCCACCCCCGAGCCGAGCACTCCAGGCCCGATGCCTTCCCCACCTCCCGTCCCAGCCACCCACCTGCTCGCCAGCGGGTCCACCTGAGAGCAAACCTTGGCCCCTCGGAAGAAAGGCGTGCGCCCGCGGGTGGAAGCTCCGCCGACCGGCCGCCTCCTGCCAACTCCCGCCGGGCGCCCGACTCCTACCTGAACAAACATTTCACTTCCTTTCTGTAAAAGGAGGCGAGCCCTTCCCTCGCTCCTTAAGGCTGGAGGAGTCCAGGTCCTCTGTTGAGAGGTAGCGGGCCGCGGCGGCAGGACACTCGCAGCTGGCACCCGGGCCCTCGGCGTCCCCTCCCTGCCCGCGCCCCACTTCAGCTCAGCTCACTCACCCCAAAGTGCTGATGAAGCCATTGACCGAGCCCTCGGCGTACAGAGAGACGATGTCCCCGATGTGGAGAAAGCTGGACATTTCGCTCATGGCTGCGGCCCTCCGGGGCCCGGGGCAGCAGGACTGCCCAGGGGCGTGCGGCCAGACTGGGTGCCGAGGACGGAGGCGTCCGGGGAGCTACCAGGGGCGCACTCCCACCTCAGAGCCCGGCACTCCGGGCGGCCGGGGCGGGCTGGGGGCCACGGGAGCGGGAGGAGGCGCCGCGCGGCCCCGGGTCCGGGTGAGGAGGTGCCCGCGTCTTGGCGCGCCCGCCGCCCGCCAGCCCGGCCCGGCCCGCTCGTACCTGCGGCGTAGAAGGAGCAGGAAGTCTAGGGCCGTCACACACACATGCAAATCCCGCCCGGGAGGCGGGGAGGCCACACCCCGGCCCCCCCGCGCCCCGCCGCGGCCCGCCCGCCAGCACCCATGTGCACCGGCCCGCCTCCCGGGCTCCGCGTCCCTCGCGCGTCCGGGCCCGGCCTCCAGGACCGCACCGCCTGCCTCCTGACCCCCAAAGACGCTCCAGAGACTCTGGGGAGTCCCGGAGCTCCTGCTGGCTCGAGGAACGTCCGTCCCCGGGAAGCCCAGCAGTTGTAGGGGGCTCTCCGCCCTCGGAGTTTCCCGAACTGACTACTCTTCGGCCCGCGGGTCGCGGAGAACCCGTGCAGGCGCCCCCAGGAGGGGGAGTTCAGCGCCCCCGCGGGCGCTGCCACGAGCGGCTCGCAGAGGACGCGCCGCAGAGCGCCCAGCTGAGGGGCTCTAGCGCCTACGGGTGCGCTCATCCCTTTGCAGCGCAAATCGGGATTCGTTTTTCTCAACGTGAAAAGACTTTTCATTGCACAATAGAAAGTGCTCGGACTTGGAGGGGAAATGAAGCAATGGGGTGGGTTTTGTTTTTTTCTCTCCGCATTCCTGTGTACAAAGGGATCCAACTTCCGAATCAGTTCAGCCGCTCCCTCTCCAGGAGTTGGCTCCAAAACTGTTGGCTTCTTCTGTCTTTCCTTTAAAAAAAAAAAAAAAAAATGGAGTTGAGGGGGAGAAAATTACCTTGGCTAGTTAATAGCGCACCCAAGCGCTGAACTGACAAGTCCGGCTGCCGGCCCTCTGGAAGTGACCGGCTGCGGCGCCTCCACCAGAGGTCCTGCCCTCAAACTGTCGTCCCCAGCTCGCCTACTTTCTGTTCTGTGGTGCGGATGCTGGGGTGTTTGCTTCCTAGTGCTTTTATCTGAACTCCCAAGATAGAGTGCCCACTGCCACCCCCATTCGATCACATTTACTCTCTTCCGACCCCCCCCCATTTCCTGAGGGGGGGGGGCGTTTGTCCCTGGGAGAAAGGGAGGTGGGAACTCGAGACTGAAGCAGGAAGAACTGAGACCCAGGGAGGGGTGGAGACAACTCTGAGCCAAGAGCCCGCTGCTGACCCCGGCTGGAGGAGAAAAGCCCCTTGGGTGTGTATTTTTTCTAATAAAAAACTTAAAATGTAGGCAGGCAGCACACCTCCAGAATCGCTGAGTCCGGTGTTTCATAGCTTTTCCACCAGGGCCCACAATAACAAATCTATGTATATGAAAAACAATAGTTTCACAAAACAATAGTTACCCTTATGACCTGTGATGCAGTCCGATATTTTCTACTCTTTTTCGATTGTTTTAAATGTTGGTTGTAATCCGCTAAATTGCTTTTTTTTAAAAAAAATGTATCAAAGAAGCAGGCCAAGTGTCCCAGGCCTGTAATCCCAATGATTCTGGAGGCTGAGTAAGGAGAACAGCAGGTTTGAGGCCAGCCTGAGCAACTTAGGGAGACCCTGTCTCAACATGAAAAATAAAAAGTGCTGGGGATAAGACTCAGTGGTAGAGCACCACTGGGTTCAATCCCCAATAGGGCAAAAACTTACTTAGAAAATAAAATGTTTCAAAGAGCTGCAAACTGCAGTTTGAAAAACTTTACACATTCTACTCTACCAAAAAGGGATGACCAAAGCCCAGAGAAGGAGTGTCAACTATGGAGTTCACAGAAGGTTCCTCCCAACTGGAGGCAGAAGCCAAGTTCCTCTCTTGGCCCAGGACTCTCCACTACCCAACACTGATTGAGCTGCCTCACCTGCCCCTATTCATCTTTGGAGCCTCACTGAGAAGGTGGTTTCCCTTGCTCCCAGGATTCAAGCCATCCCTTCTTTCCCTGGGGTTAGAAAGGGAAGGTATGCATTCACTCCTGTCAGCATCTATTGAAGGCCTTCCACGTGTCAGACCTCTCTTGGGCACCAGGCTCTAATCAAGCTGCCAGCCTGGGCCTAACTGCCTTTTCTCCTTCACAGTGAGATGAAGAGAGATGAGTCAAAAATACTCTATTCAGTGGCCATACTCAGACTTGTGCCACCTTTGTGTCCCCATGTCTCCTGGGTCCATGTCCTTTCTCTCCTGAGATTCAAGTAGATGTTTCCATATTCAGCCAAGGTCTCAAGCCAGGAAGCAGAGGTCACTCCACTCTGGGTGTATGTGCCCCAAGCACCTCCCCTGGTTCTTCCCACCCCAGCCTCTGTGTTTGTGCCCACCAGGCCCATCAGAAGGACTCAGAGATGGAGAGCATGGCTTCCCTCCTCCCCGACTGAGAAGCCAGCCTCCTTCTTCTAGGAATTTTTCAGAAACACAAGAAGCCACCCCTGTGTTCTAGGCCCCAGTCACCTACTTCTGCCAAGTCAACTCCACTGTAAGCTCTTTATATATCTGGGTTCTGAGTTAGAGTTTGTTTAAAGAAAAGTTTAGTTGTTTAAAAGAAAAAAAGTTTAAGAAACAGATGGTAAGTCTGGGGGTGTAGTGTGTGC
The DNA here is from genome assembly GCF_047511675.1 of Marmota flaviventris. NCBI lineage: Eukaryota > Metazoa > Chordata > Mammalia > Rodentia > Sciuridae > Marmota > Marmota flaviventris. Next base: position 119,387,900 of record NC_092503.1, read on the forward strand.
TTAGCATGTGTGAAGCCCTAGGTTCAATCCCAAAACCAAAAGGATTTTTAAAAGAAACAGATGGTACAACTCTAGTGAGTTCATTCTCTTGCTCTGCTACTTGAAGATCTCCTGCATCTCCTTGCTGCCCACAGAAGGAGTCTCCAGGCCCTACCCCAGCAGGCCAGACCCTCACAGTCTGCCTGTCTGTCCCCACCCCTCCCACCCCTCTCCCCTCTGCAGATAATAAGTCTTTCCCTCAGGAGAAACCATGCTGTGGGCAGATCAAGAGTGCAGGCATGAAGCCAGGCGCAGTGGCACACGCCTGTAATCCCAGCTCTTCAGGAAGCTGAAGCGAGGATCTCAAGTTCAAGGCCAACCCGTACAACTTAGTAAGAGTCTGTTTCAAAATAAAAAGGGCTGGACATGTAGCTCAGTGGTGGAGTGCCCTGGGTTTGATCCCCAATAATGCACAGTTAAAAAAGCAAAACAAAAAAGTGCAGGCAAGTCCTGCTGTGTTCTAGTGGTAGTTCTTTGAACCCAGGCTTCCCCCCCTGTTGAATGGGGAGAGCATCACACCAACACTTAGGAGGTTCTAGAGATCAGCACAACAGCCCCAGGAAGGAACAGCTCAAGTTGCACACATACCTCTGCCCTGGAGCTCCTGTTCACTCTCTACCATCACCCCTTTCTACTCCCCATGGTCAGAACAAAGCCTCCTTTCCTGAAGCGCTGGACACCAATCTGTAAGTATTATCATGAATATTTTAAGATACAATACATTGGGGGCTGGGAATGTACCTCAGTGGCAGAGCACTTGCCTAGCATCTATGACATCTTGGGTCCAGTCCCCAGGATGGGTACAGTAGGAAAAAAAAAAAAATATATATATATATATATATGTATGTATATATATATATTGGGCTGAAGGTGTAACTCACCGGTAGAGCACTTGCCTAATATGTGTGAGACCCCGGGTTCAACTCCCCAAAACCTCAAAAATAAATAAATAAATAAATATTATATATATGTATAGCCATATATGTAAATATGTATGTGCATATGTATATGTGTTGCATGAATATATATTCTTGTACCTTTCCTCCAACTTTGTCCAAATGCTTGCATTTTGCAGAATTTAGTTCCAATGTTTTGTTTTTTTTTTTAAGAACTAAACCTTTGCAGTTCAGCTGCAGTTCCTTGCGTACCCTTCTCCAGCTACATTCCCTCCCCTCCGTCTTCCCCCAGAGATAGCCATTGTCCTGATTTGGCTGAGTAGCAGTTGGTGTAGGTTTTTATGCTTGTCCCGCATACCAATGTACTAGAAACAATGCTTGCTATCACTTGTAGAGGCTACATTTCACATAAACACTATCACCCTGTGTACGGCCTTTGATACGTGTCTCTCCATGTGATAGTCCCTTTCCTGACCACATTACTGTTTATTAGTTCCACTGGTGATAAAGACTTATTTAAGGGCTGCAGATGTATCTCAGTGGTAGAGCATTTGCCCAGCATGCTCAAGGCCCTGGGTTCAGTCCTCAGCACCCCAAAAGAAAAAAGACCTATTCAAGTTTTTGCTACTCAACAATGTTGGAGTAAACATTCTTTTGTCCTTGTGTACATTCATAAGTGTCCCAAGGGTCCTTTTGTTCAAATTGTGGACTGAAGCCTAGTTTATGAGTTATGAAATTAATTGAGTGGGTGAAGATCAGCATTTTTAAAACTCAAAATTGATTAGAAAATATCAGCATATGTCAGGCATTGTTAGAGTCACTATTAAGGTGAAAGTTGTCTGTCGTGGGTGTATTGTGTGTATATTCTGGGTCACAGTTATTATATCTTACCGAGGATACCTGTCAAAAAGTTCAAAAGCCCCTAATCTAGAGTAAAATCTTAGAGAACGGAACTGTTGGGTCATAAGGACAGAGTATTGTCAACTACCTTGATGGCAAATTTGAAGCTGGCCTCAAACTTGCAATCCTCCTTCTCAGCCTTCCTAGTTTCTGGGATGACAGTGTCCACCACTGTACCTGGATATTTTCCAATTTTTGAACATGCAATTTCTTTTTTTCTTTTTATGTTTTTTCCCCTGGTACCAGAGATTTGAATCCACTTAACCACTGAGCCACATCCCCAGCCCTTTTTATATTTTATTTAGAGACAGGGTCTTGCTAAATTGCTGGGGCTGGCTTTGAACTTAAGATCCTCCTGTTTCAGCCTCCTGAGCCACTGGGGTTATAGACATGTGCCACTGTGACCAGCTGAACATGCAATTTCTTTATTCCCCCACTATTAGAGTACAAGTCGTGGATCATCATGATCTATCTTCTTTCACACACTTCGGTTGACGGTGAGCTCCTGGATGAAGGAGGTTGAGTCTACTTCACTGTATCCCCAGGCCAGGCCAGGCACATAGTAAGTGTTTAGTAAATCTATGTGAAATTAAACTGTGGAGAAGAAAGAGTGGGAAAGTATATACATTCCACCAGGAAATAAATACACAGGGAGACTGCGGGAGCCCCAGCTTGAGGTGTCAGGTGCCTGAGTCCCCCAGGTAGGAAGTGAAGAGCTTCTGAGGATGCTCTAAGGAGTTGGAAGGGGAACCAATAGGACCCACCTCTCCTGAGTGGCTTGAATGGGACACTGTTAGGCTGAGGCCAAGTTCAGGCCCAGGAAGGAGGTCACCACCCTTCCTGTAGCAACTGGTGTGCCTGGCCCAGGCCCTAACCTCAATGGGTGGGTGTATCCTAGCACCCACTAACCCCATCTCCAGGGAAGCCTCTCCCAGAGAGAGAACAGAGAGGATGGAAAGCTCAGACCAGAAACCCCCAACTCAAGATCCCCCACAAAACAGAGGCTTCAGGGACTTCTCAGTAGCGGAACTGAGGAGCAGTGACTGGGTGAGGAGATTACTGTTCACTCTCTCTCTCTCCTTCTCACTCAATCCTAGGGGTTAAACCCAAGGATTTCCACATGCTAGGCAAGCAGTCTAGACTAACCAGCCCTTTTTATTTCGAGACACTCAATTTCCCAGGCTAGCCTCCAAGTCAGAATCCTCCTGCCTCAGCCTCCCAAGTAGCTAGGATAACTGGTGTGGGTCACCATGCCCAGCTCACCATATCTTTATTCAAATTTTGAATTCAGACAATGTGATATATAACTATAAAAATAAAGATGTTCAAAGCATCAACCCCAAGCTCTAAATACCATCAGAAAGACCCCCAAGAAACCAGCCCCTGCACTCTGCACCCAGCCTAGGCCTGGGGAGGCAAGGGAAGGAGGAGTGGTGGTGCTCAGACTTCTCCCTGGACTTGGAAGGGTACACGGGGATGGAAGGGGATATATGTAGAAGGGCCACCAGCTCTGAACCCTAGGCTTCCTCTACTGCCTCAGCCTCAACCTGGGGACAGGTCTGCTGTGTGACTTGCACAAAGCACAGACCTCTCTGGGTCTCAGGGTCCTCCTTATAAGTGGGGTTCACATCACAGTCCTAGTTCACCATTGGCTCTGAGTGTTCTTTAGGCTCTGACTGACCCTCTTCACGGACCCTCTCGGACTGGGACTGGGGAGGGCAGGAACACTTCCTCATGATAGCTGTGACAGTCTGTGCTTGGGGGCTGAGGAGAGAGAGAGAGTTCCCAAGGGCTTCCTCTGCCCCTCACTCCTGATGACAACAGGGCCAGGATGGGTGGGGTGGAGTCAGGCAGAAAGGCTGACTCAGTGCCACCGCCACCCAGCCGGGTCACTACTGTGGGTGGGGTGCCAGCCCAGGCCCGCTGGGGTTCCCAGTGAATTCCTTCCCCATGCCATCAGCTGCCCTGGGCGGGCACCCCAGCCCACAGCAGCCACTTAGCCTCAGCCAGGAAGGCTGCAGGGATGCCTGGCCCAGGAGCCCTCTCACACCCTCCTCACACACACACGCCCGGCTCAACGCAGACACTTTCCCTCATCCTCTTACCACACACTGAGACGCCCTCTCAGCCTCTGGGAAGCCTAAAAAGGAGCCGGAACTGCCATGTTTTCTTTGAGGCCCGCACCCACACCCACCCATCGGCGATGCCGTATCTATCTATTTCAGACATTTGTTGACCACCTACCATATGCAAGGAGGGGAAACAGACTGTTGGAAAGCAGCCAGACAACCAGACCACATGGTCCTGGTCTAGTAAAGCAAGAGATGAAAGCAATCTGCCACTGAGATTCCATGGCTCACAGAAAAAGGCCTGGCTTCCTCGCCTTCAAACGTGGGCCTTCTTGGAGTGAAGCCCCTGGTTCTGGAAACAAGGGGCTTGAAACCAAGGGGACTCTACCCCGGGGCTTCTCCAGATGACATCCCATCACCTCCTCCCCTCCGCTGAGGTGCTGGTGGGTACCCTGTGACTTTTCCCACCCAGAACACCTTCTCAAGTCCCGGAGCAGAACCTCTGGAGACCCGGCTCTGACCACTTACTGATTGGATGGAAAAGCTCCCAACCTCTCTGGGTCTCAGTTTTATTATGTGTGAAATGAGAATACAGAGCAGCCCTGTCAGGTCCTGGCAGGAAACTGGCCACACCTCCCTAGTGAGTGACTGAAGAGGGGCAGGCCAAGGACCGGCCCAAATTGGAGTGGTGTGGGCAGGGTCAGAACTAGCAAGGATGATGCAGTGCCCAGAGCTGGCAACTGTAGGGAGATGTCCCCACTCAGGCCTGGAAAGGTCAAAAAGGGCAGTAAGGTCTCCAAAGAGCAAGCCCCACCCACTGCCACCCTGGTGAGGACACTCATGGAACCAACATCACTACCTCTCTCCTCCAGCCCTCTGGTTTCTTGCCAGTGCCTCTGGTTGGCAAAATCTAATGGGAAACCCATGGCAAAGGAGCTCTGTGACTCAGGCCACACAGGCCAGCCTCCTGAGGTACAGAGCAAGAACAGAAGAGGGCAGTGGGTCTGCAGGGCAGAATGGAAACATGTAGCCTAAGGAACTACTTTGCAAAGCACTTGGCTCGGTCAGTAAATATTCTCCATGATTGTCCTTATTGCCTGGTCCTGAGTACTTCTGAAAAAGTACTAAGTACTTCTGAAAAAGTACTAAGTACTAGTAGATCTGAAGAAATGGCAATCTAATGGTGGGATTTTGGTTTATATGGATGACCAAGGATAGGGCATGTATAACAAGATTTTTTTTTAAGATGGGGTCTCGAGATATTACTCATTCTGGCCTTGAACCCTTGGGCTCAAGCAATCCGCCCAGGCAGAAGATTATCAAGTTTTTCCACAAATCAGTCCTCCAAGTCCCCTCCCCACCATCAGTTCCTGAGAGGCTTTCCCATCACTGGCTGGGAGGATGGGTTGAGCTGAATCCCTGCCCCCAATATCCAGAGGCGGAGGGGCATAGGCTGCAGTGAAGGCTGAATGCTGTTCTGTCCCCCTCTGAGGTCACCTCAGCCAGATGCCCAGGTCAGCAGCTTGGCAGGAGCTGCAGGACAGGGGGTTCCCGACAAAGGGAGGCCTTGCCCCTGGAGGAAAGCTGTGCAGGCCTCTGCGTGTGTGCCCAGGCCGGTGCCTCACCCATTAACAAGAAGGATGGGTTAGAAGGTGGGGAGCACAACCCCACAATTTTGTGGGAAAGAGGGAGAGTGTGAAAAACCTCCCCGGGGCAGGGCCAGGCGGGAGCCGGCTGTCTGATGGGAGATGAAGAGGATGACGTCAAGTCTACCTGGGTGGGACCTTGGCCTCCAGTCACACCCACACCCACCTTGGCAGGCCTGAAGCCTGGTCAGCCAGTCCTTGCCCAGGCTGCCTGGCCGGAGCTTGGAACAGCTAAAACATGGGGGTTCACCCACCAAGCGTGACCGGCTCTCACGCTGGGTGGGTCAGGCTGTTTCTGGATCATTCAGAAGGAAGAGGTTGTGCATGGATGGGTGTGCCATGCCCTTCTAAGGGGGCAGGACGGGGTCACAGCTAAGGCACTCTGGAGCAGGGAGGGAGAGAAAGGACTGCTGTTTGCACAGGAGTGGAGCAGACACTGGGGCCCTTGTCCTGGGGCAGCGGGGGAGGCTGCTGGCCAGATGGAGAGCAGCCGGCCTGGATTGAGAGTCTGCTTCTTCCTCCCACACCCCCACCGGCTCTTGGGACAATCTAAGAGGAACAGAGGGGGCCTTCCTGAGGCCTGGTGGAGCGCAGCCCCCACCTCAGCCTACCAGGACGGCTGGGGCAGCCAGGTGCTCAGGCATCTATCTCTATGTGCTCAGCCAAGTGCTGCCTTGCTGAGGCCCAGACACTGCAAAACCTCTCCAGGTCTGCACCAGCTTTTTTTTAGAAGGTACTGTCTGGCCTCAGACTTTGGGGGCTGGGCATGGTGGTGCAAACCTGTAACCCCAGTTACTTGGGAGACTGAGGCAGGAAGATGGGAAGTCGAGGCCAACCTGGGCAACTTAGCAAGACCCTGTCTCAAAATAAAATAAACAGGGCCTGGGATATAGTTCAGTGATAGACGGATTTGCCTAGAACATGTGAGGCATTGATCCCTAGCACTACAAAAAAGAAAAGAAGAAAGAGAAGAAACAAGACACCGTTGAGGGCTTTCCCTGGGAGGGCTAGCTGACTGACTGGCACCTGGGTTTTGAAACCCACCGCTCAGCATCTGAATGCAGCACTGCTTACAGGAGCTGCAGTGGGGTCCAGGCAGGAGGTGCTGGGCGCTGGGTGGGAGGGAGGGAAACAGGAGTAGAGAGAAACAGCAGCAAGAGTCCAGAGCAAGTGACAGCTATCCTTGGAGATAACAAGATGTGGAAGATGAGGATGACTTCTCTGCTCTCAGGGTCCCCCAACCTGAGGGTGTTGCGGGACATGTCACAACATGGGAGCTGACAACCAGACAGGCTATTGTGAGTGGGGGAGGGAGCTTCCATCCCCTTCCACATTCGCTTTCCCTCCTCCAGCCTCCAGGGGCCTGGGATCTCACAGGGTGTCCACCTGCTTCACAGGAAGATTCTAAGCTTCTGGGTCCCTGTTTTGGCCCAACTGGACTCTTCTGGAATCCTGAGCCCCGGGGGTGGGGAGAGTCCAGGGGTTGAATCATTGCCCTGCTGACGTCCTCTCAGTCCTGACCTCATCCCACGGTGGGTGGAGCCCTGGGCGGGCAATTCCACAGAAAGTTCCAGCTCTGCTTTCTAGCCCATAGGTTGCTCCTTTTCTTTTTCCACTAATGGACTTCATTTTGGGAGAACGGTTTGTTTATAGAATAATTGAGCAGATAATGTATATACCTCAGCTCTTGGTTTTCCCTATTGTTGTTATCCTGCATGTGTGTGGCACATTGGTTACAGTGATGAACCAATACTGATAGATTACTAACTCACTGAAGCTCATAATTTACATCAGGTGCTCCTCTTTTTTTTTTTCAGGATTAGAGTTTTATTCCATTACATGCATGGGAAAAGTCAATTGCTTATTATATATATTACTTCTACAGATTACCCTTGCTTTGGGGCTGGGATTGTGGCTCAGCGGTAGAGCACTCACCTAGCACAGGCAGGACCTGGGTTCGATCCTCAGCACCACATAAAAATAAAGGCATTGTGTAGATTACTCTTGCTTTAAATTTTTAAATTCTTATTTTTTAGTTGTTGATGGACCTTTGTTTTATTTATTTATATGTGGTGCTGAGAATCGAAGCCAGTGCCTCGCACAGGCTAGGCAAGCACTCTGCCACTGAGCCACAACCCCAGCCCCTCTTGTCTTAATTTTTTGAAAATAAAATAAAACTAAAATCCTAGATTTGGACTTCATCCATCCTCAGGCTCCCCTCTGAATGGTGCACATTTCCAGGGGTGGGGACGAATGCTGAAGGCCATGCGTTCCGCCATCACAGTGTCCCACAGAAGGCTTTCACCACCCTGGGAGAGCGACTCCAAATCAAGTTCCAGCCAGTGCTCTCCAGCCCCCAGAGCGCTCTTCACCTCTTGGGAGATGTCATCCTCACCACCATTGAGAATGGTCACCATGGAGACGCTTGATGGATGAGGAAATCAAGTCTCAGAGAGATTAGTCATTTAATCTGCTCAAGGTCACATGACGGTAGTGACCAAGCTGAGACCCTGGCTTCCTTTGGGTTTCCTTAAAGCAGACCCTGAGGCCAGGGCTTAGGGGAAGATCCCAGCAAGTGAAAGCCCCACGGGTACCTGTGACTTACCTGCTGGCGACACTCTGTGGGGAGCAGGTATTTACCCACTAACTCCTGACCATCCTAGGGATTTTACTCCCAGTCTGTTTATCTCCCTGTGGAGAGTGAGGAGGCCCAGAGCACAGAACGCTGGAAGGGCCTGTAGAAGTCAGAGGTAGGCTGAGGGCAGCCTAGGTCCTCTGCTTTTTCCTCGAGGTGTCTCCTATCAGTCATTCATCCTTCAAACCCTTTTGGGTGCTTGCTGGGTGCCAGCCCAGTGTGTGACAGGCAACATGCTGTTACAGAAAACTCTAGAGCATGGAACCCCAGGGTCCCCAGAAGGAGAGTCCTGAGGCTGGGAGGACCTGTGATCTGCCTCCTCGAGGCCCAAGGGGTATGTTCCTGGAGGTGGATTGCCACGAGTACTGCCCTGCTCAGCCTATGACCAGGGATGAACCAATCCCTAAAGGACATTGGGACCCTCTTGCCACATCTCCCCACTTCTTCCCAGCTAAAGCAAAGGCGTGAAGATGAGGTCTTCCCAAGGACCTACGTGCCCCTGGTTGCTTGGACCCCAGTCCCCACTCAGTTCCTGACCCCCTGAAGGCCTTTCACAGACCTGGGGTGGGCACCCAGTGAACCTCAGTGGCTCCTTCCTTTGGGTGGCACTGCCCTGGTCCTGTGCTCTATTGCTAAGCATAGCTACTCCCAGGAGTGGACCCAGGCACATCAGTGGGCCCTCTGGAGTTGTCCAGGGTTGCCTGGGGAGCAGAGGGAGGCTGCCCAAGGCCAGGTGCCTGCAGGGATTCAGAAAGGAGGAACCACCCATGGCCAACCCTGTGGCCACTCCTATGGCTATGTTAGAGCACCAGTCTTCACTCACCCTAGTCCCATTTTACAGATGAGGAAACTGAGGCACTCAGAGTCACTCGGAATTGCAAGCAAACCAGCTAATGAATCATTACATTCCATAGATGGGGGTGGGAACTCAGATACTTAACGGGTTGGTGAAGTTTGGGCAGCTCGTAAGGTGTTCTTGCTTTTCACATAAGGAAAGCTCACTGAGGTAAAGGGATTCATTCAATGTTTCAAATTAATTAGTGACAGAAGTGGGAATCAAACTTGGATCCGCCTGATGGCGGAGCCCGCAGGTTTCACCTCCACATTGCAGAAGGGTGGCAGACAGGAAATCAAGGAGACAGTCTCACACACTCAGGGGTTATACCCAAAGACAAGGCAGAGCATGGTTCTCCTGCCCTTCAAGATCCTGCTCCAAACACCTCCTTAGCAGTGGCTGGGAGGAGCCCCAAAGTTGGGACAGGGATTCAGTCAAGGCCTGTGTCTCTACCCTCCAGCTACAGCCATCTAGATTTTTCCTTGGGCTCCACCTCCTAGCGGGGTGCCTGGCACACTCCCTCCGTCTTGGCCTCTGCACTCGGCGGTGGGCTCTCTGGGCACAGTCTGGGAACCACACACAGGTTCTACCTGCACGATTCCAGCAGATTCCAACACCAATCCCTGCAGTTTATATCTCTTCTTTTATCCCCAGAGACAAAATGCACAGCAGTAGGAAAGGAGGTTAGACAGCAAGAAGTTCTTTCAAGTTGTCAGAAACGGAGATGAAGGCTTGGGTGGCAGAAGTTGTGCAGTTCTTTAAAAGAGGACTATGCCCAGCTGCCTGTGTAAAATCCCAAATTTAGGGGCTCCAGACTGTAACTTTTGCTTTTTCCAGATCTCTGCTTTCAGAGCCTTGGTGTGGGAACACAAGCTGCAAGGTCACCTGTAGAACTTGTTTAGACCTCCAATCAGGACCACACCCCACAGCTCATGCTGTTCCCATTCAAGGTCAATAACAATTACTTTGTTTTGTTTTTGGTTTCTTTTTTTTTTAGAGATCAGTTCTAAATTACCCAGGCTGGCCTTAACTCACAATCCAAGTTGCTGGGAATATAGATGCACCACCATGCCCAGCAACAATGAGCATTTATTGAACACTCACCACAGGCTCTTTATGTCTGTATCAACTCAGTTACTCCCCAAAAGCCCTATGGGAAGGGTGCTGTTATACCCACTTCACAGATGAGAAAACTGAGGCCCAAGAGTCTTCCAAGACTCTCCATCTCCCTGATGTTTGTTCATTCTTCAAGGCTTGGCTTAATGCCCCACATCCTGAGAGGTCAAGGACCTCTGGCCTACCTCTTTTCTGTTCCCCACAAGATGGTTAGCACATGGACCAACAGGCCACCCTGCCACTTCCTACCTCCTAATCTTGAACACACAACTTCCCTAAACCTCAGCTTCCTTATCTACCAAGTGGGGAGAGGAAGTAGCAAGTGTGGAGATGTGGTGCATATTCAGTGAGACAGCAGACATCAAACCCCACCATTGCACAGGGCTGGCCCTTAACAGAGGGTCATCACTGCTAATTTCTTACATATATTCTTTTTTAAAAAAATATTTTTTTATTTATACATGGGCCTAGTATCTTTATTTATTTTTATGCAAGGCAAGTGCTCTGTCTCTAAGCCTCAGCCCCAGCCCCTTACATATACTTTCATGGGTCCTTCCTTATCATAGCTGCATGGATTTCCCCTCCCCACTTGATTATAAGTGCACTGAAGACTTAACCTCATTAGCTTGGTCTTGGTTTAAGTTTCCCCAGATGCAAAGGTGGAGGACTCGGAGGGAAGACACCAGAACAGGCTTGCTGTCTAAGCTGTCATCATGGTGGTCAAGAAAGCCCGCTTCTCTGGGACCTGGTAGCAGGGTTACGACAGCCAGCCAGCCCAGGTGTTTGTTCACCAACTCCTGGTGACCAGTCACTGCTCGAGGGCTGCTTCTAGAGATTTAACTCATCCCTCGTCCCTCATCAAGGCTAATGGCTGTGACCAATGGACTAGCCATAGCCAGATCAAAGGCCTTCAGGCAGAGATTGCCAAACATCTTGGCAAACAGCCTTCCTGGTGGCTTAGAGAACACTAAGAGACCTTAGGTCTCCCTCCAAGGTCCTTCCAGTTTCCAATTTGGGTGCCAGAGCACACAGGGCCAAGCCTGGCCCCAGCACCTGTCCCTGCCCTGCCCTACCTGTTGGGGACAGTGAGGGCCATGGAGAATCGGAAGTGAGGGGAGGGACTGGGACTCTGCACCTGGTCTCGGGTTCAAGAGAGGCCAAGCCACAGCCAATCTTCAGGAACACTGGCAGCTTCCTGGCAGCCCGTGGTGGGCATGGAAGCACCCTCAGAGACTTCCCGTGGGGGACTTGGAGGACCAGAAAGGCCTGGTAACACATGGTCTGCAGTCCCCTCCTTGAGGTCCGGGGGCATTTTGCAAGCCCTTCACAGAATTCAGCCTGCCCAGCTGTCTCCCAACTGCTCTAACCTCCCAGCCAGCCCAACCCCCAACCACATTAGCCCAGGGCCAAAGAGCCCAAGGCAGGCCAGTGTCCCAGTTAGCGGCAGCCAGTCACTCCTGACCCTCCAGCCCTCCCACAAGCAGTGACCTGTTCAGGTACACACAAGAGCTCTCAAAAAAGATTTGTTTATGAATGGGGGGCGGGGGCAGGATGTGTTCCAGCCCCTGCCCCTGGCTTCCCTGTGACTGGCCTCCATACAGAGTAGCTGCCAAGGTGACAAATGCCCAGGTCCAAGCCCATGCCCGAGGCCCGCCCAGGCCCTCTGGGTACTTCCTGAGCAGCAGAACACATCCTGTCCTTCAAGCCCCTGAAAGGAGCAACTTATCAAAGAGAAAAGGACACTTTGTTCAGGCCCGGCCACTGCCTCTGGTGGAGGTGCCATGTCCAGGCCCTGGCAAGGGAACCCCAGGGAACAGAGCCCCTGGGGGGGGGGGAGATGAGAAAGGCTGTGCCCCAGGCCACATGAGGACCCTGCCCCTCCTTTCTACAATCCCACCTTCTCCGTCCCCCTCCCACCTGGGACTCCTGGTGGAGCTTCTCAAGACACATAAACATGCATTATCCCAAACTTGTCATCCTCCTGCCTCAACCTCCTGACTAGGCGGGTTTACAGGCATGCCCCACTATGCGCAGCCATTCAAGCAATATTTAAGGAATGCCTTGTAGGTGCCAGGTAAAGCTCTTGGCTCTGGGCCCACGGTAGCAAACAAAGCAGGGCACAACACTTGCCCCCAGGAAGCTTTTGTTCCAGTTGAGAGAGACAGAAAGAAAGCACATGAGTAACAAACACCATGTGAGATAACAAAAGTGATCCAAGGAACAATAAAGCAGGGGAAGAAAATACAAAAATAAAAATTGCAGGGCACAGTGGAGCTCCTCTGGTTACCCCAGGAACTCAGGAGGCCAAGGCAGGAGGATGGCAAGTTCGAGGCCAGCCTGGGCAACTTAGTGAGACCCTGTCTCAAAAAAAAAAAAAAATTTAAAGGGCTTGGGATCTAACTCATCGGTAGAGTGCCCCTGGATTCCAAAATGAATCGCCAATACCTCAAAAATAAATTAATTAAAATTAAATTAAAAATAGAGCAGAAAAAACAGGTGCTTGCTTGCTTTCCTTCCTCAAAAGTGATTAAGAAATATCCTAGCTGGGCGTGGTGAGCACACCTGTAATCCCAGCAATTGAGGAGGCTAAGGCAAGGGAATCGCAGGTTCCAGGTCAGCCCCAGCAACATAGCAAGACCCTGTCTCAAAATAAAAAACAACAAGGGCTGGCAATATAGCTCAGTGATAAAGCACCCCTGGGATCAATCCTCAGTACCAAAAAAAAAGGAAAGAAAGAATAAAGAAAAGAAATATCCTCCTGAGAAGGTGACAGTGAGAAGTCCAGGGGGGTGGTAGTGGGTGACACTGATTCCTACAGGAAGAGTCTCCAAGGCAGAGGGAAGAGCAAGTGCAAAGGCCCAGAGGCAGGAGTGAGCGAAGTATGCCCAGAGGACAGCCCAGAAACCAGGGTGCACAGAGCACGTGGAGTAAGAAGGAGTGCAACAGGAGACAGGGTTGAAGGGGTAGGGAGAGTCAGAGGACCAGGTTTCCTCCAGGGCGGCATGTCTCAGCACTGTTGACATGTTGAGCTAGATGACCCTTTGTGGGGGGGTGGGGGGACTGTCCTGTGCATTGTAGGATGGTGAGCCACATCCCAGGCCTCTACCAGTAAATGTCAGCAGGACTCTCCCAGCTGTGACCCCAAACATGTCCCTAGACAATGATAAATGTTTCCCAAGAGACAAAGTGTCCCTCCCCCACCATTTGAAAACCACTGCTCAAGTGTCCTGTCCACCCCATCTGCCACTGTCCCAAGTCAGGCTCCTCCGTCCTCCACTGTACACCTTACTCTGCCATGCTCCGATTGACAGCCCTCTGTGGCTCCCACTGCCCCAAGGGTAACTGCCAAGCCACTTAGATGGGCGGAAGTGGCCCCATGAAATCCAGTCCCTGCCTAATTCTCACCACTCGCCCTTTTCCTTGAGCCCCCTCCTCCTGCTAGCCACTCTGCTCACTCATTCTAGTACCATCCATTGGACCTGCCACTGCGCTGGACAGGGCTATGCACTATGGAGCAAACCTGCCTTCCTGCTGTTTGTCCACACCGGGGGAGAGCAAGTAAACACATGCTGTGGGTCCTGTTAGCCCTGGTGCCAGGGAGCTTAAGGACACCCAGGGTGTCCTGAGCTGCACAGGATGGGGTGATGGAGGGGGAGCCCGGAAGAGAGCAAAGGGCATCCTGGCACCGGGCAGGGCGGATGTATGGGAGGACAGGGAAGCTCTGCAGGTGATTTAAGGCCCCAGCGAGGGCACGGAGTGGGGTGTGGAGCAGGATTGGTAAACATAAATAGGTGGACCAAGAAGGAGGCCCGGGTTGAGAGCCGACTCAGGGCTGGCTCTGCCTTGGCCAAGAAGGTGCGAAGTGGGGTCCTGGTGCAGCCTGGGCGCTTTCTCCTAACATACGGCTCCCCTGGCAGGCAGGCCCTGCTGCCCTGGGCTTCGCCTGTCAAAGGTTCTGCTGCAAGTCCTCATGGCAAAGGCGCCTCCTCCTGGAAGCCGTCTGGATTCCCCCCTGCTCCCTCCTCTGCGCTCCCCCAACTTGGGCTCTAGCAATATCCCCGGCTGGTGTCCCCTGCACGGTCCCTCCCGGATCTCCTCCTTGGGATCCCGGCAGGTTCCATTAAGCCGCGGAGGCGCGGAGTCCCGCCACGGGCAGAGAGCGAGGCCGGGGGAGCGGAAACTGCGCACAGTTCAGCGAGTCCCAGGTGCGCACGCTCCGTGGGAGCCTCGTGGCCCGACTGGAGTGGCCAGGACTCATTTGCTGCGCTTGGGCGCACACATACCCAGCCCGCCTGCGGGTGCCAACAGCCTGGTCCCGGCCTCCCACCGCGGGCACCCACGCGTGACCCGGCAGCCCACAGGCCTTGAACCAGTCCTTCCTGGACTCCACGCTCCGGACCTCCCCGCCCCACCCTCTGGGTGGGAGGTACCACCACGAGGGGACCAGATCGTCACTTGAGAGGTGCGGACCCAGGGCTGCCCCCTAGCGATGAAGACCTCAGGGACAGCCCTGCACCCCCAACCCCTTTCCATACAGTAGCAACCACAAAGGAGCGGGCCAGCCATGCCACCCTAACTGGCTTCCCTATCCAGGCCCCGCCTCTGGCAAGGGAGGCTTTCAAAGTGTAAACCACATCGCCCTACTCTGATAAAATAAACCCCCAAATCACTGATTAGCAAAGTACATCAATCATCTCCTCACTTTCCTTCCAACCTCACCCCTGATTCCTCCCTCTCCCATTCACTCCCTTTTAGCCACAGGGATCTCCTTCAGGCTTCTCAAAGACATCCATTCCCCCCTCCTGCCTCAGGGCATTTGCACTTGCTTTCCCCCCCCCCCCCTTTACCTGTAATGCCCTTCTCCTGGATATTCCCAGGGCTCCCTCCATTGCTTCCTGCAGATCCCTCCCTATATACAACCTCCTCCAAGAGACCCTCTCATCCCATCACCCTCTCTAAAACACCATCTCTAAAGTCCTATCCCACTACCCCACCTCATCTTTCCTCCTAGTCACCTGTCTTTCCTCCTAGTCACCCCCTGACATATTAGTTTATTGTTTGTCCCACCAGCAATAACTGAAGGCCCTGAAAAGTGGAGGTTCCCCCCACCACAGGGCTGGGGACCCAACTCAGGGGTGCTAGGCAAGCTTTTTGCCACGAAGCTAAATCTCCAACCTCAAAAGTAGAGTTTTCTTATGCTTTGTTTAGTGCCCAGAATAAGATCAGATATAGCAGACGCTTAAGGAAAAACATTTTTTTTTTTTTTTTTTTTGGTTCCATGGATTCTTTGGGAACATTCTGAGCCAAGCAGCAATTTTTGTTTGTTTTGTTTTTGATTTGTTTGGTTTTGGTGCTGGGGGATTAAAGAGCCAAGAACTCTTCATTCAGCCCACATGAGAAGCCTGTGATTCACCCATTTCACAGATGTGGAAACAGATTCAGTGACTGGTCTAGAGCCTCCACTGAGTCTCTCCCCTGCCTTTCTACTCTCCATCTAACTCATTGTCCAGCTGTGGAATAGTGCAAGTGGCTTTGCCCTCCCTCACTCCAGGACAGGCAAGGCTGACCGTTGGCTGGGCTCCCACACAGGGCAGGAGGCACCGTCTCCCTTGTAGATCCTGGGTCCACAAAGAGAGGTCTCAGGCATCTCCTGGGGTGAACAGGCCCACCTTTGATCCCACCCATATTTCCCCAGTAAGACCCACCCTGGCCCTCGCTTCCAAATGCGTTCCAAAATATCCTTTCAGCCTTTCTTTCAGCTTCCACTGAGTCCCAAAAATATCCTCTGAGCAGACTGGGGTGGGGGGCGGCTTTTCTGCCCTCATTCCATAATATGTCAGGGGGGGTGAGGCAGTGAGAGAGGGCGACATTTGGCAACAGAGAGAAACAGACAGGAACACACAGATTCACGTAGACCAACAGAGAGAGGTGGGGGACGATGGGAGAGAAGGGAGGAACCAGGAGAGCGAGGAGGACACTCCTGTCCTCATGGACCTGACCAGGGCCACTGCCAACCCAGTTGGCCCTGGTGAGCAAATCAGAAAGGCACCACTCTGGAGGACACAGCCCTGTGCCAGGGAGCAGGACGTGGTGAGCTGAGCCTGGTGGACTGGGTTTCAGAGCCCCCTGGACCTTCAGCCAAGACCCTGGCACAGGGCCCAACCTACATGGTGTGCCTGGAAGACATCCCTGCTATCTGCACACCGGGGGAAGGCAACTTTGAAACTGACCTTGAACCTCTGCACTCACCCATGGGGTCTTCCCCCAGAGTAAGTCCTTGCACCAGGTCACCCCTGCCATGGTCCCCACGAGTGCCAAGCCAGGTCATTCACAGAAAACTGCCCAGGACCTGTGGGGCTGGGAGGAGGCCCTCGTTCCTGCACCAGCACACAGATCCTTGTCCTGCAGCAGAGACAGCACCAGCGTGCCACAAGGCCCAGCCCACAGCTGGGAATCCCAGGAACTGAGAGGACGTGCCACAGTCTGCACCACAGACTGGGAGACAAGGAGCAGAGAGGAAAAGGGCTTCAAGGTTCCAGAGGACCCACCATCTGCCCTCCAGGCCCCCACCCTTCCCGAGAGCCTACACTCTGGGAGGAAATGATTAGCAGGGCCATTAGGGCACAGGTGAGTCATCTGGTCACAAGGCAGCCTCCTGGCTGACTCAGAGGCTGCAGATGCCCTTCCACCAGCCCTGCTCCACTCTGAGTCAAGGGCTCCAGGGTTCCTGGCCAGGAAGCCCAGGAGAAAGACCCCCACACACTGCAACCCATGAGAAACTAACCCTGGCTAACATCCCCAGCCCCCTGCAGGCTGCGGATGGGAAGTGGGATTTTGGACCCTCAGCAGGCTGGGTTGGGCCAGGACATCAGCTGCTGCAGTTTCCTTCCCTCCACCCTAACATGTGGCCACAGGGCCAGTCACCTAACAGCTGTTGTTCTCAATCACAGTGATTATTAAGGGTGGCCTGAAGCAGTGGCACAGGCCTATAATCCCAGCAACTCAGGAGGCTGAGTCAGGAGGATGACAAATTCAAGGCCAGCCACAGCAATTTAGTGAATGCGGTCCCCAAAATAAAAAGGACTGGGGATACAGCTCGGTGGTAGAACATCCCTGGACTCAATCTCCAGTACAAAAAAAAAAAAAGAATGGTCACCTCGTTCTGTGTTGAACTTCAGTTCCACACCAGGCCCCAGATTGGACACAGAGGGGACACACGGGAAACATCAGACCAGCTTCCTTGGATAACTGTAACTCTGGGAAGAATGGAGGCAACTGAGCTTTCTTATACATATATTGGGGTTGCTCAGAGCCTGGGACTGTGGAAAAGGAAGAGTTGGGGCCCCTCTGGGATCAGCAAGACCTCCTGGAGAACAGCACCCCCTGGTGTCCAAAAAAGGCCTGGCCTTCCTGCCCATGGGATCCTGGGAAGCCAGCCTGACCCTTCCATAGACCATTAGGACGCATGATTATGCACCCTCATCCCAAGCCTCCCCTCACTTCTGGAATCAGACAGCACTGGACCCTCCAGCAATCTGGACCTCTCCTGAGGCCATGCCACACCCCTTTGACCTGTCCTGCCTGGAATACCCAGAGGTGCCCAGCCGTGAGCATGGCACAGCGTGGGCCCTGCCCTAACCCCATACCATGGGCTTGCAGGGGATGGGTATCCCAGCCTGAGGAGTCACCCCTCCTACATCAAACCCAGGGACTAGCCAGGTGCAGTGGGGGCACGCCTGTAATCCCAGAAGCTCACGAGGTGGAGGCAGGAGGATCGCGAGTTCAAAGCCAACCTTGGCAACTTAGCGAGGCCCTAAGCA
Organism: Marmota flaviventris; assembly: GCF_047511675.1. NCBI lineage: Eukaryota > Metazoa > Chordata > Mammalia > Rodentia > Sciuridae > Marmota > Marmota flaviventris. The sequence continues at coordinate 119,405,856 of NC_092503.1, forward strand.
ACTCAGTGAGACCTTGTCTGTAAATGAAACACAAAAAGGGGCTGCAGACATGGCTCAGTGGTTAAGTGCCCCTGGGTTCAATCCCCAGGACAAAAAAAAAAAAACCCAAAAAAATAAACCCAGGGACCCCCTCCCTCGCCTGCCCCCCAGCCCAGTCCTCCTAAGGCTGGTCCCCACAGTTCCAGGGCCCCTTTCCTGGCTTTGTCCCTGAGCTGGCTGGGCAGGAACTTCCTGTTGGAGAATTCCCGGATCCTCCCTGTGAGGCCACAGCATGGCTGGGAGCAGCGAGGGAGGGAATTCAGAGATGTTCCTCCTAACCGGGCAGAACTTGCAGGCAGCGGGGAGCCCAGGGCTAGGGGTCCTTCCCCACCCCGGGTCAGGCCTCCCTGCTCTCCCCACTCAGATGCTCTGCAGCCAGCACTGTGCTAGCATCTCTGGGCACAGACTGGGGACTCAAGTGAGACCCCAATAGACTGGTCAGGGATGAGGGGGCAAGGTCCAAAGACAAAAGCCACGGAGGCCAAAGGCAAACCAGGTTTTTATTAATAACATCATAGGCCCGAGTCTTATGGGTGGGGACAGTATGTTGGGCCACCCTCCAGATGCGTGGACACTGTTCATTCCAAAGCCCCCCCAGGCTCTAGGGGCTTCTTGGATGTGTCCTGGAAGAGCAACGTGTTCCTACTACAAGTGGGCCCAGGGGTGTGGGACAGGACAGACTCTGGCCAGCAGGGGCCTCACTCCGGAGGAGGCCAGTTTCCCATCTCATCCATCTCCTCAAGGAGCAGAAGCTGAGGGGCAGAAACGGAGAAAAGGAGATGCCTCCGCACCTGTGGGCTCCTTCCCTTCCCTGCTCTGCACACCAAGACCCTCCCCTGCTCAGGAAAGAAGCACCCCAGAGCCACCTGTTCCAGAATCCCAAGGCTGGCTGGGTGCCACCAACCCGAGCTATACCTCCTTGCCATAAAATGGAGACTCCATTCTCTCTTCAACTTGGGGGGGAGGGGTTCCCTGCAAATCCCAGGACCCAGGTACTCCAGCCAACCCCTTCCCTCCCTCACCTCTGCCCTGGAATCCACACCTAGGGGACTCTGCACCCTTCCCTCCCCCAAGCCCCCAGCATTCTCCAAAGGCCAGGAGGTGGGACCCTGAAACATTGTGGATGCAACTCTGGCCCCAAAGCAAGGACTGGATAGGACCCCACTTGTATCACCCAGAATCTCCTCGGGGCCCTTCCATGCTGCTCTGCTGCTCAGGCTGCCCCAGGACCGGGAGCCCTGGGACAGGACAGCCTGGCTCAAAGCACAGTTCAGAAGAAGAGGGAAGGAAGGTGAGGGGGAGTCCCAAGATTAGAGCCTTTTAGCATGAAAGGGAAAAAAAAATGAGGGGCCTGCCCCTTAAAAGGGGAACTTGTGTGTTGTTCTTTTTTTTTTTGGGGGGGGGCGGTACCAGGGATTGAACCCAGGGCACTCAAGCACTGAGCCCCATCCCCAGCCCTATTTGTATTTTATTTAGAGACAGGGTCTTACTGAGTTGGTTAGCGCCTCACCATTGCTGAGGCTGGCTTTGAACTTGTGATCCTCCTGCCTCAGCCTCCCAAGCCACTGGGATTACAGGCGTAAGCCACCGCTCCTGGCAAACTTGTATGTTATGGATGAGAGGACACAGGGCCTCCCATGACCTAGGCATTCAGGGAGGTTCAGGACAATGGGAGAGTACCCCAGTGCCCAGTGTTTATAGTAATCACTACCTCAGGAGGTGAGGCATATGCCACTGTCCCCAGTGTGGCAGGGCCTTTAACTGTAGACCCTTGAAGGCTTAGAGGCAATGTCATAGAGCAAGTAAATGCCAGAGTTGAGACTTTGCTTAGAGATGTTGGCCTCTCAACCTTGGGCTCATTCTTTCTGGAAGCCACATGGACATGGCAGGGGAGAAATCAACTCAAAAGGGCGCTGACGCGTGTTCCAACAAGAGATCCATCCAGGCTCGCAGAGGGGCTGAGACAGGCCTAAGCTTCATGGTGGGTGTCAAGGAGGGAGAGCAGTGGCTGGTCCTTGGTCTGCCCGGTGGGGTTGCTCTCTAGAGCCTCCGGGTGCTTGTGAGAATGGGTGAGAACAGGGGAGAGAATAGAAGAAGAGCAATATCGCGCTCTAACATGATTTCAGCCTGTCTAGACAAATCCCCTCATTGTTCATGACTCTGGTTCAAGTGAGAGATGACTGAGGAAGTGTGGGGGGGGTGGGTGAGGATGCACACATATGTGTGTCTGTGCCTGTGCATGTGAGTTCAGGGTCGAAGGGTCCTGAATTCAGAAATGCTACAACTAAAAAGGGGTCTTCCCCAACCCTACCCAGGCAGTGGGGGCTGAGCCCCGAGGAGGTGGGAAGCCTCTTTCACCAACGCCCTCAGGCAGGGGCCTTGGTGGTCTGGGGTGGCCAGACATACCTGGCCATCCACCATGCCAGCCTCCTCCAGGGTGATCTCTGGCCAGGTCAGCAGCTCCCGGCCCTCTAGGCTGCCCATCTTCCAGAGGCGAGCCTCTCGCTGTACTGCCAGAAGTTTCTTCAACTCCGACTCCACAAAACCTGAGAGCCAGAGAGATGGGCATATGTGAGATTGTGAAATATATATTTGGTCTTCATCCTGTTTCCTGGCATGCAACTCCTGAAATCCTTGGCATCTTCAAAGTGGTAAGTGTCTTTGGGTATGTGGATGGATGACTGAGAGCTGACAGCCCTTCTGCAGCTTGGGGATGCCAGCTGTCACCTGAGAGACCAAGGTGGCTTCAGAGGGTTGGGACTTTGACCTCTGCAAATCCAGCCTCCAGGGAGGGGAGAGGGGATGAAGGTGAAATGGATCACCAGTGGCCAAAGATTTAGTCAATCATACCTATGAGAAAGCAAAAGGATGGATCTTGGAGAACTTCCGGGTGGCTGAATTGCTGGGTAGCTGGGGTGCAGTGGCCGGTGGCCAGGAGAGGGTGTGAAACCCCCAGGCCCTGCCCTAGGCTTCATCTGTACCCTTTGTGATATCCTTCATAATAAACGGGTAAAGGTAAGTCAAATGTCTCCTCTGTTCTGTGAGCTGCTCAAGCAAGTTGAGCTTGGGGAGGGGGTCACAGGAACCCTGACTGGTAGCTGGTTGGTCAGAAGCACAGATAAAACAACCTGGCCCTTGAGATTGGCATTTAAAGTGGGGGACATGCCAGGTACGGTGGCCTGTGCCTATAATTCTAGCAACCCAGGAGCCTAAGGCAGGAGGATCAGATGTTCCAGGCCAGCCTTGGCAATTTAGCCAGTGGCTGAAGTAAAAAATCAAAAGAGCTGGGGGTATAGTGCAGTAGTAGAGTACCCCTGGGTTCGATCTCCAGTATCGCAAATAAATAATGTGGAGGACAGTCTTGTGACACTAAGTCCTCAACCCGTGGGATCTGATGCTCTCTCTAGGTAAACAGCGTCAGAGCCAAATAGACTGGAGGACCCTGGGTGGTTTCCTCTGCAGAACCTGGGGAGCTGCTAGATGGCTTCGAGCGTGGGGATGTACTGCCACACATCTGTATCACAGTATTTTGTGTTATGACAGCGTAGGAGAAACCGAGTTTGCTATTCCAATATTCCCAGAGCATGAGAACACAGGAGCAGAGTGGAACCAGGTGCTGGGGACCCAAGGACCAAGAGAGGGAGGCTGCTCTTCCAACCTCACTCCAGCTGGGCCACCCAAGAACGCCCCCTCAAAGCTCTTCAGTTACTGGGAGCCAGCCAGGCCCTCCTACCCCAGGAAGGGGGGCTCCCTCTTGCAAAACAGAGATGTGCGGCTGCTCCTGGGCAGAGCATGGGGGGGTAGATCTCTTCACCCACATACTAAAGAGCTTGGACCCAGCCCCTGTGACAGGAGCCTGTAATCCCAGAGGCTCAGGAGGCTGAGGCAGAAGGATCCCAAGTTCAAAGCCAGTCTCAGCAACTTAATAAGGCCCTAAGCTATTTAGTGAGACCCTATCTCTAAATAAAATATTAAAAAGGGCTTGGGGGGCTGGGAATGTGGCTCAAGCGGTAGCGCGCTCGCCTGGCATGCATGTGGCCCGGGTTCGATCCTCAGCACCACATACAAACAAAGATGTTGTGTCCACCGAAAACTAAGAAATAATAAATATTAAAATTCTCTCTCTCTCTTTAAAAATAAATAAATAAAAATAAAATAAAAAGGGCCGGGGATGTGGCTCAGTGGTCAAGTGCCCAGGTACCACACACACACACACACAAAAAAAAAAGCCTGGATCTGTTAGTTCAATTCCAGCTCTGCTCATTATTAGCTGTGTGACCTTGGACATATTATCTAATGTCTCTGTGCTTCCCTGCTATAAGTGGTGATGATAACAGGACCTACTTCAGAGTTGTAATCTACCATTTTATGAAAAGTGCTTATGTGAGGGTCTGGTCACCCAGTGATGGCTAAGTAAATGTCAACAATGACTTTTTGGGTTTTGGGGGGGGTTTGGGAGGTGAACGTTGGTGCTGGAAATTGAACCCAGGGGCCTCATACATGCTAAGTACTCCCTCTACCACTGAGCTACACCCTGGCTCAACAATTTTTTCTTTCATTTGTTTTCTTTTTGTGGTCCCGGGTGTTGAACACAGGGCTTCATGCATGCTAGATAAGCCCTCTACCATTGAGCTGTATCTCTAATCCCAGTGCTTTGTTTAAATTTTATTTTGAGAAAGGGGCTCCATAAGTTGTCCAGGATGGCCTTGAACTTGTGGTCAATCCTTCTTTCAGTCGATTCTCCTACCTCAGGCTTCCAAGCAGCTGGGATTACAGGCCAACAGTGATTTCTGTCATATATTCTTTTTTGGTTTTGGTGCTGGGGATTGAACCCAGGGCCTTGGGCATGCAAGGCAAGTACTCTTCCAACTGAGTAGATCCCTAGCCCCTGTCATACATTCTTACCAATTCTGATCCAACTGTCCTTCATGTTTGGGGCTGTATTAGGAGAGAGGACTCTCCAGGGCTCTGACACAGCAGTGCATGAACCAGGGACTCCTCCCAAAGAAATAAAACCTCTGGGCTGGAGAAAGTACGGTTCTCGAGTGGCCCCACCCCAACCCTGCAGCCTCAGAAACCCTGAGGGACCCTTGCTGGACCTAGAGACCTCCAGCCCCATAACACACAGGTCCCCCCATCCCTGTTGGTCATCTTAGGTCCTCTGATGCCATCTGGTGGTCAATGCTTATATTGTACTCTTGGACTGAGTGCAATATAAGGGGGGCTTCTTGGGTCTGGGAACAATCTGGGAGGTGAGGGGTGGGGTGGAGAGTCTTACCCACTGTATCTTTGGACCTAAAAGTCTTGTGCAGTGGTGACTGGAAGCCAATAATTCTTGGGACACAGAGCTTGAATGAATTGTCCTCTTCCTTCATTTCCTCTTCCTCCCCTTTCTCCTGGAGGGGCAAGCCTTCCTTGAGAGGAAACTGATGGCCTGCCAAGTCTCTGAGCAGGTGCGGAGGGCCAGGACCCCGAGCCTGCAGCACCCACCCTCCCTCAAGAAAACAGAAAGTAGGAGAGAACAACAGTCCCCGAAGGTGAAGAAAGGGGACTGTTCCCAAGGGACCAAGCCACATAGCCTGGGCTCAGCCAGGACCCCACCCCCCACCCCCACAGACCTTGACAATGGCTGATTTCTGGAGCTGCTTGTACAAACCAAGGAGGCGGTTCCAGGGAGTTCCTGCCTTGGAAGAGGCCAGCCTGAGGTCTCCTGTGAAAGGACAGCAGTCACTGATGAGCAGGAGGCTGGGAGGAAGGAGGGGTCCCGGGGCAAGGAGGTGGGGCAGGCTGAGCTGAGGGCAGGGTTACCAAAGGGTTCTTTACCAAACCCTTGTTGTGTGCCAGGCCCAGTTTTAGGCACCCGAGGAAGCCACCTTGGTCAATCCTTGCAACTGATTTATTCTCATTTTATAGATGAGGAAACTGCTGAGGTTAACAACACGCCACCATCCCACAGCCTGACGGAAGTGGGCTTCGAACCCAAGCAGTCTGACTTCAGCATTCCTCAGAATGGGTCCTGTGGGCTGCCAGGCCTTCCCCCTGCACCCCTCGGCCTAGGGCCACCATTACTCACCATCAAGTAGGCACGCCTCCTCCTCCTCCTCCTCCTCCTCCTCCCTGCTGAAGGCCTCTGGGCTGACTTCCAGCAGCTCCGTGTACCTCAGGCATTCTTGCTCCTCCTCCAGGGCCTGGGCACAGTGGCTCCTAATCCCAAAGCACAGTCAGCTAGGGGAGGCAGGTGGGCCCAGAGAAGTGGCAGTGACCTTCCCACCCCAAACCTCCTGGGCCTGCCTGGGCCCCTCCATTAGCCCTCTCCTTTGGGCCCCCTGGGGTCTTCGTCATGGAAGGAGCTATCCCCCCACCCCAAGAAAGTCAGTGTTGAGGAAAGGAGACTGAGAGAGGCGGTCCCCCTTTCTCACACAGAAGGCCCAGGCCCAGGGGGAGTGGGGAACCAGAAGGAGAGAGTCTGGAGGGCAGGCAGCAGGGAGGAGGGCCTGAATAGGAGAGGGAGGCGGAGGGAGCTGAGCCCACCCTGTGCACTCCCTCCAGCCCTTAGCCCATCCCCCTCTCTCATGGTTTCCCTAGCAATGCTGGGGTCCAAATCCAGGCCTCAAGTGCTAGGCAAGCCCTCCACCACAAAGCCACACCCCCAACCGCACCCTTCATCACCCTTTCATCCACAACCCTGTACTTGTGAAGGACCCCATGGGTCTCCCCTCCAAACCGTCATCTATAGACCTCCCCACTCTTTCTTTCTTTTGGTACCAGGGATTGAACTCATTTACCACTGAGTTCATCCTCAGCCCCTTTTATTTTTTATTTTGAGACAGGGTCTCACTAAGTTACTTAGGGCCTCCGTACACTTCTGAGGCTGGTCTCAAACTGGCGATCCTCCCTCCTCAGTCTCCTGAGTGGCTGGAATCACAGGCATGTGCCTCTGAAGCCAGATTTAAAGTTAGGTAGTCAGTGTAGTTAGGTAAATCGGGTCTAATATCGAGTGAAATCTAAAATGGAGGCCATGTTGAGAATGAATTTCCAGAAGAGTTGAGCAACTCTGGAAATGTTAATGAAGTCCCGAGAAAAGCCCTAGGCCCAAAGTCCATCCCAAAGAAATATTAATGAACGGCCCCAGCAGATTTGAAGATAGCCCATCCCAAAGAAGTGTTAATGAAGTCCTTCCTGCCCAGATTACTTCTTTGGCCCACCTGTGTCCCATGTTCAGGCCTCTTCCCAGTACCTCTACCTTAGGCTCCCGCCCCATCCGGGTCCCCAACACAACCACCCTCCTTGACCCCAGCACCTCACCTATCTAAATCCCCTGAATCCCCCGAGGCCTCCCCTGCTGGCTCCTCTTCCTTCTCTCGGTTCTCTTTCTTCTCTGACATGTTGCCCAGCACCTCCAGGCTTCTTCCGGGAAGGAATGGCTTCACTTCTACGCACTGGGCTGTAAGCCTCAGGACCTCCTTGGGGTTAGTGGTCTGGGAGCCCATGTCCCCCATGCCCAGCCCAAAGGCCTCGTGCTGTAACAGGTGTGCGGAGCCCCTGGGCACGGCCACTGAGAAGGTACAGGGCAGCGAGGCAAGGGGCCCTGGCTCCCTCCACCCGGAGTCCCCCTGGAGGCCCGTCTTCAGGGAGGTGGTATCCTGTTCTTGTAGCAGGCACAACTGGCCCCTGGCCAGGGCCTTGTCCGAGCTCTTTGGGTTGCCCTTGCTGCCCACCAAGCTTCGGAAAAAGCGGAACATAGGAGAACGGCCCAAAATCCGTGACCGTGATCTCGAGGTTCGATCTGGGGCCTCCATCCTGAGAGGGACCCTGACTCAAGGAAGAGTCGCAGCAGCCCAGGACCAACTGCTTAAGAACAGGGAGTTTTCAAATTAAAACCTCCAGTTGGAGACTTCCAGGAGTTCTAGAAGGCAAAGATGAGGCGGGGGTGGGGGCTCAGTATGGGGTGGGGGACATAGAGGGGGATGTGTTAACTGGAGACAGAGAGGACGGAGTGGACGAAGCAGAGGAGAGGGCGCAGTCTAGCTGGGCTCCAGGTTGACGAGGCTCCAGGGAGCATGGGGGACAAGCTGGGGGTGGCAATGGGGCTGGAGTCCAGGTCAAGACTGGACGGAGAAGAGGTTTTTGAGAGCCCAGAAGGCCTGGCAGGGGATAGACAGGAAGACTGTGAGGGAAGGGACCCTAAGAAGGAGGCGGGGGCTGTTGGGGACTCTGCACACACTTCTGTCCTTCTGTAGTTTATTCTGTGCTTGGGAACATTCCTGAAGCCACACAGTTTCTGTCCTCCCTCTTGTCCCCACTGGCCTGCCCAGGTCTAGGTGGTAGCACAGACTCCAGGGTCTACATCTCTGCTTCCCTGCCGGTCACCTTCAAGATTTGGGATCCCAGAGACTTCCAAGGTGCCTTGTTGCCCAGATTTGAATGTATATTGAATCCCAGTTTAGTAGTAGTATTCCTCGTAGCACCCACGACTCTGACCATGAACCCAGGTCAGTGACCTTGGGAGAGTTCCTCAAACCAGTAGAGCCAGCCTCACTTTGTCCATTTGTAAAATGGGCCTAGTCAACCATCCCGACTTCCAAAGGTGCAGAGAAGATACAAGGAAAGAATGGTTTCTAAACTGCATTGCTAAGTTGAGGTGCTTAAGAAACTTCTCAATCGTGTTTTTTTTTTATTAGTGTTAACTGAGGGAAGAGAGGGAAAATCAAGGAGGACTGGAATAAGGGATGGGAAAAGCAGTGAGCCCCAGGAAGCCTCTCAGCCTGGCTGGGAAGTGGGTGGGGGGAGGGGGGAGAGGAGGGGGAGAGGGGGAGGACCAGCTTCCCCCTACAGCCCGCCCAGCCCGTGCCTCCAGGCTATAGGCCTGTGCATCCGCATCCGGTGGCCACCAAGCAACTTCCTCTAGAGGGAGCTGATTGCAGCTGGGTGCTGCCGGCACCTCTAGGATCGGTGGAGCCGCGCGGGTCCCTGGGGCCGCACCACGACAAGCAAGAGCTGCATCCTGACACCAGGAATGCACTGACGCTGGTTCCTGGAAGCTGAGCCCAAAACCCTGCCGCTGGGAGCAGCCACCAGCCCTTGGGTATCTTCGGCCTTGGCCCTGCCGAGCTTTCGGGCTCTGGACCAGAGACTGGACAGGTAAGCCGGCAGTTCCCTCCATCTTCCCTAATCCTGCAAGTTTCAGCCCCAGCGTGAGGCAGAGAGCCCACCGAGAGCCAGGTAGGGAGGAGAAGTCTCGAGACTTGCCCAGGCAGGTCCCCATGCCCCGCTGGGGGTCTGGTCGCGACAGGCTACCTCTGGCTCCCCTCTCCCAGATAGCTCCCCCTCTAGCCTCGGCCCTGGATGGCCCTGAATGCCAGAGAACCAGGCAATTTAGCAATCTGGGGGGTTGGGAGAGGAGGTCAGAGCCAAGGTCAAGGGTAGGGAATAATACTTTCACAGAGCTTTCTGCTGCCCCGGGATCTCTAGACTGGGTCTGGGGCCAGGCCAGGCGTATCTTCCTGGGGAACATCTTTCATAGGCCCAGCAAGCCAAGGAGATGGGGGTGGAATGGGAAGTTAGGCCACTGGGATGGTGGGGGTAGGCGGAGGCCCTGGTGAGCATAGGCCGCCGGCTTTGGGGGCTGTTCTGAGACTCTGTCTGCTCTCCAGCAGTGAGCCCCTGGGGAGGAAGGAGTTAAAGGGATCTGGTGATTCCGTCAGCATCCCCTGGCAGTGCTGTCCCAGGGGGACCAGATTTTGGAGACCAGAGAAGAGGAAAGAGCATCTTAGGAAGAGGCTAGGGGGTGAGGTGTGCAGGCAAAGAGCTGTACAAGGCCTGGCGCCCAGGGGTGGGGGAGGGGAGGGTCTGCCTTTGCCTCATCCTTGTCCCTAAGAGGGTAGAGGTAGGAAAAACTGAGTGTACAGGTGGGTCAGTGCTCCGCTACCTCTTCTCAGGGAGCACTTAGGTAACTCAAAAATGATCCCAGGCCTAAGCAGAAGGAGGGTGAGTGAGGGAATGTGGGCCTGGGGCCAGGTAGGGGTCTGCAGCCCTTGTACAGGGTGGGGCTGAGTCCTCTTCAAGGACAGGAGGAGGGGCGCTTCCTGCCAGGGTGATGGAGGACACTTGGAAAGAAGTGGGGCTCTGGAAGGGGCGCAAACTGAAAGTGAAACCGTTGAAATCAGGAAATACTCCCTCAGCCGGAATCGAGGCCATGCTCGGACTGGGCAAAGAGGAAAACTGGGGCTGGGAACCAGAGCACAGGTGTGTGGCAGAGTTGCGTGGTGTGAGGCAGGTTGGGGGCTGTGTCACGCTGACTCCTGAGGTCCTTCTGAGGGCAGGAGTGGGGAGGGCACAGACAGGGAGTTGCCGGATGGAGAGAGCTGCCCCGGGAAAAAGGACACCCTCTGAAATCCCAAATCCACAAACTGGAAGAGAAGATAAACGGTGTGTGCACTCCTGGAGATCAGATAACCGTCCTGACCTGCCCCGACTAGCTGTATGGCCTCAGGCACTAACCTCACCTCGCCTTCCTTTTCCCACCTGTCCATGAGGGTGGTGATGCTTTATCTCACTGGGGTAGGTGGGTTTTCAGTACTTCAGTGGTAGGAGTACACAGCAGGCTCTCAGGAGGTGTTTGCTGAAAGGCCTGAGTTGGAAAAAAAGTATGTTTCTGCCAGCCAGGGGGAAGTGGGCCCTTGAGGAGGGCCTTCAAGGGTCACCGGCTGGGAGGGGTCAAATGTGGTAGTGTGGGCTGGAGAGCCTGCAGGTAGCCCTAGGAGTAACTGAAAGAAACCTCAACCTCTGAAACTAGTGATGTGAAATGGGACACAAGAGCCACCAGGGCATGGCTGTGACCTTACCCCTCCAAAAGGTCCTGATTGCCAGTACAGATACCTAGATACCTTGGTCTCTCCCTAACTGCCTCACCTTTCTTTTCTTTTCTTTTCTTTTTTCCTTGGTGGTGCTGGAGGTGGGACCCTGGGCTTGTGCATGTGAGGCAGGCACTCTACCAGTTGAGCTGTATTCCCAGCCCCAACTGCCTCACCTTTCTGACCCCATCTCCTTAGAAAGATGGCCAGTGAGTCATTCAGTGAATTCTCTTTCCTCTTGGAAGATACCGCTGGGACCCAAGGTAGAGGCAGCCTCTCTCGGGTCCCTGGTCAGAGCCCATACCTATCTCTGCTTTTTCTCACCCATTCCCACAGGCTGACACTGTCCTCTACTAAGACCTGAAAAATGGCATCCGGGCAAGGCCCAGGTCCTCCCAGTGAGGAAGGTGGAGAGCCAACCTCCGATTCTGGTAAGGGTCTTCTTGACCATGAACTCCCGTAGACACAAGGGTTATCTGGAGGCTGGAGGGAGCCGATGTGGGTAGGGCCGAGAGGACTAAGGGCTGAGGTCCTACCTCAGCTCAGCTCCTTGAATAAAGGAGGAAAGTATCTCCCAGCCCAAGGCTGGTGGCCCCTTGGGCTCAAAAGCGGGAGCTGGAGTTGGAGCTTGAGTCAAGCTTGAGTGGGCGGAGCCTGGGCTGGGAAGGTCCAGAGGTTGGGAGAGGCCCAGGAGCCAGCATGCAAGAGGGCACAGTGCCCTCCCTGCGCAGAGGGCGGGATTGAAGGTGAGGGAGGAGGGCAGGAGGATGGGGCCTGGCTGTTGTATCCCTGTAGTAGGAGAAATAAGGAAGTGAACTGGCTTATCACTGAGCGGAGTCCACCGAAAACGCAATTGTTGTGACTTGGGGGAGGAAGTAAGATGGCCGCCTGCCTTCTCTCTTCCAAGTGGATGGCAGGGAGGCCAAGCTTAAGGCTCACTAGAGGCTGTTCCTTGGACTTGGGGTTCAGGTCTCATGTCTCTATCTCCCTTTGTGACTTTTCTTGGCCCAAAGCTACCACTTGGAATTCTGTTTCTCCCCAAGGCCTGGGTGCCTCATGCACACAGAGGTAAACTCGGGAGCCCACGTGCCTGGAATTACTCCCTGGCTCCACTGCTTGTTCCAGTTGTGTGACCTTGTATACATTACTTGGTCACCCTCTGCTGTGGTTTCTATAAACTGGAACTCTCCCCCTTCCCAGCTGATTGTGAGGACTGAGTGAATATACCAGCAGAGGACCCCAGAGTGAGCACTAGGTGTCCACCACGGGGCCGGGGTGGGAACATTTCTATCTCGGGTGAGGACAGTCATGGCTTTGAGGAACACAGAGCCCCCCACAAAGGATGCACTGCTAGGGTCCAGTCTTCCCTTGCTGACTCCCAGCTTTGATCTCAGAGCAGCAGGTAGCCCGGGACACGGAGGAGGTTTTCCGTAGCTACGTTTATTACCGTCACCGGCAGGAGCAGGAGGCTGAGGGGGCAGCTGCCCCTGCTGACCCAGAGATGGTTGCCTTGGCCCTAGAACCTACCAGGTAAGCCCTAGCCCCGTAGGGACATCTTTAAGGGGACAGAGGCTCATATGGGGCTATGTGTGGGTCCTGGGAGCCAGAAAGGCCTGGGGGGCTTCTCTCCTCCCATTACCACTCCTTTCTCATTTGGGTTCCCACTCCCATATAAGATCATGCACCCTTTTTGACACATGCCTTCTCCTTATCCCTAAGCCCCGCCTTCACGTCAGCTAACACTGTCAGGGACCTCCAAGGAGAGGTACACAAGGCCAGGGCCCCTTGGGCGGAACCCCTCTGCTATAAGCCCATTTTCCACTGCCTCCTACTCCTGCAGTACCATGGGGCAGGTGGGTCGGCAGCTCGCTGTGATTGGTGACGACATCAACCGGCGCTACGACTCTGAGTTCCAGAGCATGCTTGAACAACTACAACCTACAGCTGCAAATGCCTATGAACTCTTCACCAAGATCGCCTCCAGGTACCCGGCTGTCACTCTGTTCTGCCGTCTCGTCACCACTGTGCTGCACCCTGCTTATGTGATGGTCTCCCCAGCATGGTCAGGCACACTCTTTCTTGTCAGTGTCAGGGGACATGTGTACAGTCCCTGGTGTCTGTTAGCTCACATGTGGTCTTGGCCTCTCTCTCTCTCTCTCTCTCTCTCTCTCTCAGTTCCAGATTTGTCTTTTGGGCATAAGCTCACAGCTCTTATGAGTTCTGACACCAAGGACTTGACCGGTTAGATCAGGACACTGTGGGGGGCCCTGGGTTGGGAGGGTAAGATGGGCCATCTAAGGATGGCCCAGAGATGCTAAAGGTACTAAACCCCCCCAGGACCTGGAAATGGCTCCCAATAATCTGGTACCTAAGAGGCAATCTCACATAGGGAGCAAAGCCACCAAAAACTCAGTGGAAGAGTGCTTGCTTAGTATGTGTGAGGCCCTGGGTTCAATTCTTAGAACCTCAAAAAAAGAAAAAAATCCTGATTCAACTCTCAGTTTTTTTGTTGTTGGTGGTGGTTTTTTGTTTGTTTGTTTTGGTTTGGTTTGGTTTTGGTACTGGGGATTGAACCCAGGAAGCTTTACCACTGAGCCACATCCCAGCCCTTTTTTATTTTTTATTTTGAAGCAGGGTCTTGCTAAGTTGCTGAGGGCCTCACTAAATTGCTAAGTCTGGCCTTGAACTTGTGATTCTCCAACATCAGCCTCCTGAGTTGAAAGGATCACAGGCATGTGCCACCACACCCAGCCTCATTCTAGCTTTGTCTCTAACTGCAGTTGTGAAACTTCTACCCCTCAGTCTCTTGATCTTTGAAGTAGGAAAAATACACTTAGAACAGTGTCCTCTTTTGCAAAGTGTTAGCCATCATTTCCACATAAGTTAGGGAAACAGTGTCAGGGAAATTTGGTTTTTTGTTTTGTTTTGGTTTGGTTTGGTTTTAGGGGAAACTCAACCACTGAGCCATATCCCCAGCCCTACTTTATATTTTATTTAGAGACAGGGTCTCACTGAGTTGCTTAGAACCTCACTGTTGCCGAAGCTGGCTTTGAACTTGCAATCCTTCTGTCCCAGCTTCCCAAGCCGCTGGGATTACAGGAGTGCACCACCGCACCTGGAGTGTCAGGAAAATGTAAAGGTGGTAAAGGTGCGAGTAGGTCATAGACTTACAATTAGTGCTCAGAGCTAAAATGTCTAGCCACCATGCCCCCATGCTGCTGTAATTCTGGGACCTGTCCTAATCTCTCTTCTGTCGTTTTCTCTCTGCTGTCCCCTCGGGCTGCCAGGCCAGCAGCAACACCCACAGGTAATCTCCCTACTTCCTCTGTCCGCTCATCTACCCTCTGCCCTTTCTGTGCCTTGTTGGCCTGTAGCCTTGGGAAGCTACACCCCAGTAGTAGCTCCTATGCCCTCTGAGATTTCTCCTTTCACAGAGACCCAGGCCCTTCCCAAATCAAGGCCAGACTAAGGCAGCCTCTGCGGCCCTGATTCGCAGCTAAGCCATTTAGCTTCCCATCTGGGAGAGGGGTGGGGTACCAGGAGGCAGGAGAGGGAGGGCAGGTGGAAGGGGCCCTCAGGAGCTCTCCACTGACCTGTGGCATGCTCTGCTCACAGCCTGTTTGAGAGTGGCATCAACTGGGGCCGTGTGGTGGCTCTCCTGGGCTTTGGCTATCGCCTGGCCTTACACGTCTACCGGCATGGCCTGACAGGCTTCCTGGGCCAGGTGACCCACTTCGTGGCCGACTTCATGTTGCATCGCTGCATTGCCCGGTGGATCGCACAGAGAGGAGGTTGGGTGAGTGCCTGGGGGTCACCCAATCCTTCCTGCTGCTGGGGTTGCCCTGGGGCCCGGTATCAGCCTCTCTTTGACCACCTTGTCTCTTCTGGCAGGTGGCCGCCCTGGACTTGGGCAACGGCCCAATCCGGAATGTGCTGGTGGTTCTGGCTGTGGTTCTGCTGGGCCAGTTTGTGGTACGAAGATTCTTCAAGTCATGACTCCTGGGGGGCCCTTTGGGGTTCAAGTGGGGACCCCTGACTGGATTTTAGCCAAAACTCCCTCCCCTCTCCCCTGTAGGGGTTCCCCCCCAAGAGTACAGAAGCTTTAGCAAGTGGGCATTCCAGCAGTGGACCCTGTCCAGAGGTCATTCAGGCTACACAGGTGCCCCAACATTGCATGGTGCTAATGGGCCCCTTCTCTGGGCACTATCCTGTCAGAGAGAGGCTGTAGCCTCTTTCCTCAGTTCTCTGGGACCCCCTTAGTCCTGTCTTTAGGGGGCTGCGGAGATTGATACCTTAGGGAGGCAAGAGGCTAGGAACCACTTCTTCCCAGGAAGTTCTAATGGTTTTAGCTTTTTATATACCCTTGGGAGGACCCATCCCCTTTCCCACCACTCTGTCCAGGGTCAGGATATCTAGGGTATGCTGGTCAGTGGATCAATCCTGTGCCCCCAGGACTCAGCTATTCTGGAAAATCAGAGCCTGAGAGGTGGGACTTGAGCACAGTCCTGGCCCTCCCTAAACATGGCTCCCAGGAACAGGACTGGCTGGTGTAGGGGGTCAAGGACCTGCTCAGCTCCCCTCCTGCTCCCACTCCCCCACTCCATGTTGGCCTTGTGGTTGGACTCTCAGGGATTCTGGGCCTGGGGTGTGAGGCAGAGGTGGGATTGGAGGTGGCAGTGCAGACTAGAATGTTCTGAACATATCCATCAGGACCCTCCAAGCCTGCCACCCACTCACCCCCAGGTCCTCTCAGTTCTTCCCCTTCCCCTCACCTGAAACTACTTGCTTCCAATCCAGTCACTACACGTAAAGACCCTCCCTTGGGTTCCTGGGTAAGCAGGTGTGCTGAGGCCCCTGCTTGCCAGTTGCAGGGCCTAGGGCTTGGTTTATTTTAAGAAAAAGGAGAGCTCAGAGGCAGTGTCTGAGTGGGAGAGGGTCTTTATCATCAGGAGCCATCCTGAAGCTGGAATTGCCTCATGGCCTGGGCATAGTGTAATCTGAATGGGAGAACTGTGAATACTTGAACTCCACCCCCACCCCACACTCCATGCTCCTCGCCTGCCTAGGCTCCTCCTGGAGGCAGTGGCAGTACCTTCTCTATCTTGCACAGCCTAGGGACTTGGGGACAAGGGGAGGGAAGTTGTTGATTAAGCCAAATGCAGAGAGGGGATGCAGATGCAGACTGCTGGCCACCTAACACCCTGTCCTCTGACTGTGTTTGGAAATAAACTGTGCAATCCCCCACCTGGTATTTCTGTATCCTCTGCTACCTCTCTCCATCAGGCTGGGGTGCAGGAAGCTGAGCATGCTGACAGGTACCTGTCTTATTATTGAAAAAGATCTCAGTAAGCCTCCAGAATTCTGAGATTTGGTGTTATTCTCCACCCCGTGGACTAGAAGACCTTGGTCCCTCCCCACCAACTCTAGGCCCTTCTCCATGGACTTCCCATTCCTTTGGGTTCCAGGTCATTTCTCACCCCTTTAAGAAGCCAGGGACCCTTTGACTACTGAGTAGGTATAGCAGCTACACAAGACTGAGGACTCCCTAGGCCACCCCAAGTCTGGCCTGAATTCCTCTCCCTCCCTGGGCCTGCTGCCTATGCTGGCTCAAAAGGCTTTTCTCCCCCACGTTAGTTCTGCCTGGGACACAATGTCCCAGCTCCCCCTTCCTGATGTCGCCACAGACACACCACACACACACACAGAGCTTTTTTTCATTCTAGGAGTCTGATTCTGCATGGGAGTCCCTAAAGGGAGGCAGTCAGAGGTGATAAAAATAACAAGCATGGGGGCGTTGAAATGTTCCAAAATCTACCAAGTCTTTTCAGTCCTGGGCACCCTGGTCTGTGTTTCTGACACCCTTCCAAAACTGTCACATGTGAGTCCAAGAGGACCCATGACCTTCACTTGCTTCTCTTTGCCTCTTGGCGCTGGCTTGCCAAGCCCCTTTCCTCTCCATGAGGGCTTAAATAGTCTGTACGATCAGTGGTGAAAGGAAAAAGCAGAGGCTGGGGCAGTAGTGGCTGGACGGATGGTTGCTGCAAGACCTGCTACAACCAGGAAGAGCTTATACACAACATGTTACTATGTGCCAGGCTTTATGCTGAGAATTTATTATCAATGCCCAAAATTAAAGTTATGGGGGGTAGGGGGTCTGGGGTTGTGACTCAGTGGTAGAGCGCTTGCCTAGCATGTGCAAGGCACTGGGTTGGATTCTCGGCACCACATATAAATAAATAAAGGTGCATCAATAATTAATAAAAATATATTTTTAAAAAGGTATGGGGCAGGTTGCACACGTATGTTCTCAAGTGTCCACAGATCAGGAAACAGGTGCCTCCCCAGAGTCACCCAGGAGGGAAAGGACAGGCAGCTAGCATAGGCCATCTGAATAATGGCTATAGATTTTACTTGGAGACAGAAGGGCAAGGAAGCCCATGGTCTCGCGGGCATGCACCCGCCGTGGCAAAGGGTGCCAGGTGGCCTAGCTATCCCTGTGCAGCCGCGGAGCCACACTCAATCTCACAGAGTGAGGCTCAAGGTGCGCGGCTGCCCGAGGCCAAAATGGCCGCCGCGGCGTCGAGCACGCAAGCGTACCCTTTTGTGGGCGGGGTCTCCGAAGACGAGTCCCTTTCCGCTGGCTTTTGCGTTTTGGGGGATGATAACAGCGTGAGGCACTGAAGGAACAGCTGCGGATGACTTCCTGTGGGAATGTAGCCAGGTGGGCAGTGGCAGGAACTATGTGGTCTTCTCTGCTTCTTTAAGAAAGGACTTGGAACACTATCCTGGCCTTTTGGCCTTCACCTAATTGGGTTGGATTTTTTTTCCTGTGGTGCTGGTGAGCGGAAACCATGTTCATGCTTCTTGGGACTCTTCCTCTGAGTTCCATCTCTAACCCCCACCCTACCATTTTATTTATTTATTTATTTATTTATTTATTTATGTATGTATTTTTATTTTTTATTTTTTTGCTTTTGTCTTTGCCTAGCCTGGCACCCTCCATACCCTTTATTCTGCTACCAAGAAAAAGTTTCAAAAACCTAAATCCAATGCATTCTGGAGTTGTGAAAACCAAGGGGGTTAAAGTTAGGTTAGCCAGAATAAGCCAAGGGCTAGGGGACAGAAGGGAGCAGGAATTAAGGCTATTGAATCAACGAAACTTGTGGGTCGGGAACCCAGTGAGGCACGACTGTGATCTGAGTGACTCAGGAGACTGAGGCAGGAAAATCACAAGTTTGAGACCAGCTGGGTAGCTTAGCGAGACCTGTCTCCAAATTAAAAATGAAAAAAATCTGGGGATGTTCAATCAACATTGCAACAATAACCCCCCACCCCCCTCAAAAAAAAAAACCAAGTGAACTTACTTTATTCCTCAAAAGTTGTAGTTGTTCTGAAATTGGGACTTATTTCCACCAATATGTCTGATTCCTTGAAGTTTGGTACCCTTGAGCTCACAGGGAAGCCATGGGAAAGGAGCAGTGTTCAGCTGTCATCTGCTCAGTTCTACAGTTTCAGTATAAATACCTCTCCTTGTTGACAGCAGCCTTGCATTTTCCTAACCCCCACACCCAAAGTTTCACCTTCATGTGTTTTTTTTTTTTTGTTTATTTTTGTTTTTTGTACCAGGGATTGAACCCAGGGGTGCTTAACCACTGAGCAACATCTCCAGCTTTTTAAATATTTTATTTAGAAACAGTCTTGCTGAGTTGCTTAGAGCCTCACTAAACTGCTAAGGCTGGCTTTGAACTTGGGATCCTCATGCCACTGCACCAGGCATGTATTTGTTTTATCTGCTCTGAAGAAAGTAGATTTTAGGTCACTGAATGTCCATTCAAATCCTTTAATTTGAAAAAATCCTTTTTCTAAAACCACTCAGTTTATTTGAACAAGTTTTTATCCTAGCCACCTGGATACCATAAAAATAAACTAAAATGAATTATTTAGTTAATTAAAATAAATGGAAACACCATATCCTGTTCCAATTATACACACATCAAATGCAAAGGCCCCTGATTCCAGACACTTGTAAAATGCATATTTAATTCAGTTTGAGCAAAACAGATACTCATCATCTGGTGTGTGTGTGTGTGTGTGTGTGTGTGTGTGATGTGTGTGTATGGAGTTACCAAAGATTGCTGGAGGTGTTCAAAGTCAGGGATCAGAAGATCAGCAAAATCCAGTTTCTGGGGTGTGCTCACCAACTGCTGGGACATGTTAAAAATAAACATAAGGGGGAAAGATGAACACAAGGCTCCTGGGATATAAAAGTAAGATGTGGACACCAGGAGGATTCAGTTCACCGGGTAATAGAACAAAAAGTAATGAACTGGGGCTGGGGATGTGGCTCAAGCGGTAGCATGCTCGCCTGGCATGCGTGTGGCCCGGGTTCAATCCTCAGCACCACATACAAACAAAGATGTTGTGTCCGCCAAATAAATAAATAATTAAATATTAAAAAAAAAAAGTAATGAACTAACCTACTGAGAGAGCTGTGAGTAGAAGCAGATCCCCTGGAAATTTTGATGAATGATGCATTAGAGGGGGGATTTCGCATGACCAAGATCAGGTGATGGAGTATAACAGGCAAAACCCAGACTTGAGAGAAAAGTCCCTTCATAACTATGAGGACTGGCCTCAGAGTGCTCTGAGACCAAGAAAGGCAGACAGTTCCTGGATTGCATAGTTCTTGGGGGACTTACTGATGAAAGTGTGGCCTTGGGCAGCAGAGAGACTAGTTGGAGCCACACAATTTGGGTTAGAAAGAGAGGCATATTTGCATTAGGACAAAAGGTAACTTCATCTAGGTTGGAATGAACCTGGTGTATCTTAAGCAGTCTCATACCAAGAGTTAGGGTCCGATTATCAAGTCCCACATATGACCCTAATGGTTTTATCTATTTATGGTTTGCTGAGAAACTATGCAGGAAAAACCAGGTAGGGTTACTTGGGGGATTGATGGCTATGACTCAAGATGGCTGCAGTCATGTCAAGATGAAGTCATATAATGGTTGACACAAATATTGAAACCACAGAATCTCCCTATACCTGGAGTATGTGACTTTGCAATGGATGGGGTAGGCACCAAGTGTATGCATGTGAGGGTGTGAAAGTTAGTGTGTGACATTTGGTGAGTAACAGGAGTAGGGATTGATGGTTAGAATCAACGTAGGAATCAATTCAACTCTTAGCCCCATTTTTCTCAACACTTTCTTTGCAATCTTGGAACTATCCTTGGTTCCCAGTGCCTCAACCTTTTCCAGTCAGCTTTGGCTAAGGACACAGCATAAAGACAGCTCAAAGCTGTGTGCTCCAAGACATCACCAGGTGAACCTATTCTGTGAAGTTCATGGCACAGACTTATGTGATAACTGGCTACATGGAAGCTGGACTCACCAACCTTCTCATGTTTTGACTTAATTCTCTCTAACCTGACCTCTGATCCCATTGAAGGCTGTGGGAGACCAAACTTTAACGTGACTGAGTCACTCCCTGCCTGGGTGATGAGGCTTCAGGCAGCAGCTGCTGCTAGACTGCCCTGTCCTTCTTGGGTTCCAGTGACAGTGTCTTGTGCATGGTGGGCGTGCCTTCCTACAGCCCCATGGGTGGAGCTACGCTCACCTGTTCCTTTGTAATATCACCCCTTTCCCTGTTTGGGATAGAATGTTCCATGAAAACACCCTTTGAGTGTCCCCTTCTCTTACTGTGCCCTTGGGTGTGGCCTACCTAGATGTCAGTCAACCTGCTGACAGTGGACATCATCTAGACTCAGCCCCCTGAAACCTGACCCCTTGCCTCATTTGAATGGCTTCTGCTCAATAAAAGGGGTCAGCACTTACAGGCTCTCTCTCTTTCTGAGGACCCTTAAGGTCAGAGGAGCCGTTACAGCAACCCCAAAGAAACAGGTATTTCTGTCTCTTGTGTGGTTATTTCATGCAGCCCAGTTAGCCCAGTTCCCCTGGAGTAACCCCTGCGTGTTTTAGTCACGAAGAAAACCCAGCAGAAGGCATCTTTTCCAATTTATTTCTAGTGGATGGTTGGGCTTCCTTAAGAATATGAACAGTGGGCTGGGCATGTAGCTCTGTGGTAGAGCACTTACCTAACATTCACAAGGCCCTGGGTTCAATCCCCATCTCTCTCTCTCATACACAAACACAAGAGCCCGGTGTTGTGGCACATACCTGTAATCCCAGCAACTCCAGAGGCTGAGGCAAGGAAGATCTCAAGTTTGAAACCAATTTGGCAATTTAGGATAACCTCAACATAAAAAAAAAAGGACTAGGGTTGTAGCTCAGTGGTAATTCACCCCTCAGTTCAATCCCCAGTACTGCAAAAAGAAAACAACAACAAAATTTAAAGAAGGGCTATAGGTAGCACTAAAACCCAAGTGATACCCTAGTAAGGGACTATGAGAATTCCCCTGGTGATATGTGTAGTAAAATGTGTAATGGGAAAGATTTTTTTTTTTTTTTTTTTTTTTGGTACTAGGGACTGAAGCCAAGGGCATTTAACCACTTAACCACATCCCCAGCCCTTTTAATTTTTTTTATTTTGAACTAAGTTGCTTAGGGCCTTGCTTAATGTGTGAGGCTGGCCTTGAATTTACAATCCTCCTGCCTCAGCCTCCTGAGCCACTGGAATTACAGGTGTGCACCATCACACCCAGCAAGACTGTCTTAACATGACCTTGGACTTTCATTCTGGGTGGCCTGAACAAGGGCCTAACTCTCCTGGTGAGAGGAGCCACACCTAGGCTCCCAAACTCAGCTTACCACAGGACTGGGAACTGTTCTGAGTATCCCACACATGGCTTTGCCTTCTCTGAGCATCATCCCTACCCTCATGGAACACTATAATATGCACAGGCCTACAGTGTCCAGGCTGGCATGGAAATCAGCTGAGGCCTAGACACATTTGACATAAATTCCTTCAATAACAAAGTTCTTAAGCTGTCTTCCAGGAAAAGCCTCCAGGCTCTTACTAAGGATTCTTAGGGTTTGGGGCTAGGAATGTAGCACAGTGATAGAGTGCTTACCTAGCAAGTACAAGGTTCTGCGTTAAGTCTCCAGCACTGCAAAGGGAAAAAAAAAAAAAAAGATTCTTAGGGGTTTGAAATTAGCCTTTCAAAAATGGACACGAGCAGATGCCAGTTTGTCCTATTTAATGACATCACAAACTCAAAATCCCTCGTGCAGGGTTGAGGATACAGCTCAGTTGGTAGAGTGCTTGCCTTGCATGCACAAGGCCTTGGGTTCAATCCCCAGCACCACAAAAAGGTGAAAAAATAAAAAAAGAAATCCTTCATGCTAAACATAACCTTCCCAAGAAATATGTACCTTCTTGTCATTCAACCAATAAGCTGCTTATCCTCCCTCCCTTCCTATAAATTCCCCCACTACCGACTAATCCAATCTAGGAGGGAGAGTTGAGTTTATAGCTCCTGCTCTCCTTGCCAGTAAGCCACACAATCCCTCTTTGGGCTGGACATATAGCACCTACCTAGTATGTACAAGGCCCTGGATTCAATCCCCAGCACTGTAAAAACTTAAAAGGAAAAAAAAAATTTTTTTTGCAAAAAAGAAAAACCAGTGTGCCATGGTATTGATTCCTGTGTGCATCTGACAGTGAGCCTTGCTCAATGACAGTAGCCTCAGACAGTTCTTGTAGTGGGCTGGCACCCTACCCCAGACTGTGTGGGGGGGTGCCAAGCAGCCTGATGTTCCTAGGTTTACAAGGTCACTCTCTCAGGCTGGCCCTATGCACAGGTAGAGGGATGGTAGGAAGGCCCTTTGTGGACCCAGCTGCTGCTGTGTTGGTGGCCTCCCACAGGAAGAGAGCAGGGTCAGGGACCCATGCACCATGCAGCCCCCCTTCCTCCTGACACCATGTGTGTGTGTGTGTGTGTGTGTGTGTGTGTGTGTGTGTGTGTGTGTGTATCTCAGAGGATTAAACCCAGGGGCACTTTTGTGTGTGTATATGTGTATGTGTGTGTGAGAGAGAGGATTAAACCCAGGGGCACTGTACCACTAAGCTACATTCCCAGCCCTTTTTCTTCTTTATTTTGAGATGGGTCTCACCAAATTGCTGAAGCTGGTGTGAACTTGTGATCCTCCTGCCTCAGCCTCCAGAGTTGCTGGGATTGCAGGCATGCACCACCACGCTTGGCTGACCACTTGTTTTCTCTTTACCCAATATAGCCTATTACCAGGTTGTGTGATGCTGCATAATTTGTCTCAAATCCAGTGTGTGACAGGGAGAGACCTAGAACAGTTTATTATAAGTGAAAAGTAACTTGTAGAAGATGATGGAGAGAGCTGGAGCAAAGGGGGTCAGGGGGTGGATGGGATCTCCTATTACATTGGACTCCTAGCTTCTCAGGGGCCACCCTGGCACCAAGGTTTCTTGTCATTGTGCCTCTTATGCTTCTGGCCTCCCTGAGGCAGATGTACGTTCCTTACTCATCTTTCTATCTCTGACTTCTCATTTCCACTTTTTTTTACTGCAAAGGCCTTGGGGTGTATTCTCTGTTTTATTTTATTTTATTTTATTTTTTGGAGAAGGGGATTTTGCTCTGTTGCCCCAGCTGATCTTAGACCTGTAGACTCAAATGATCCTCCTGAGTAGCTGGAACCACAGGCATGTTTAGCATGTGCCACCACACCTGGCTTTTAAGTTAAATGTTTTATGCCTGTTTTTGCCAGGTGTGGTGGAGCATACCTGTAATCCCAGCTATGCAGGAGGCTGAGACAGGAGGGTCACTTGAAACCATGAGTTCAATCCCAGCCTGGGCTGGGGATGTAGCTCAATGGTAGAGCTCTTGCCTAACATCCACCAGACCCTGGTTAAACCCTAGGTTCAATCCTCTGTACTACAAAATAAGGTATACCTGACTGGGTGCAGTGGCACACAATTCTAATACCAGCTACTGACAAGGCTGAGGTAGGAGGATTGCAAGTTCAAGGCCAGCCTCAGCAATTTAGTGAGATGTGTATCAAAACAGAAAATAAAAAGGATGTAATTCGGTGTTCAAGTACCCCTGGGTTCAATCCTCAGCAGCAAAAAAAAAAAAAAAAGCTTTTTTTTTTTTTAAATTTTTTTAAAAAATAATACTAGGAATAGAACCCAGGTCCTCACACATGCTAAGCAAATGCTCTACTACTAAACTATACCCCAATACCCCAACCCAGAGGTGTATTTTCAGTGTTCCAGATTTTGGTAATGGGCCCACCCAACTCAGCTCACCCCACCAGACCAGTAGAATTTGCATGTCATCCTTGGGCAGGGGCTATGCTAATCGTCTCTGTATCATTCCAATTTTAGTATATGTTCTGCTGGAGGGAACACTTATTTTTTATTTTGAGATAAGGTCTTGCTAACTTGTTTAGGGCCTTGCTAAATTGCTGAGGCTACCCTTGAATTTGCAGTCCTCGTGCCTCAGCTTCCAGAATTCATAGGATTACAGGCATGCACCACCATGACCCAGCTTAAGGTGTCTATTTCTTAATTTGCTATAATACTTAAGAGAATCTGGTATATTGAAGAATCTGACAGTTGAGTCTTGTGATATCAAATTGAATTTAGTAATTTATTTTAGACTTGTGACTGGAAGCTGAACGTTGGAGATATTTTGATTATGTTTGTAAACAATATTGGAATCTTTAAGATGACTTGATTTGCCACATTTGAAAGCTTGAATTATTAGGTTTATGAGAATTATTTACACGTTTAACATTTTTTTGTTTCTCGTTTGACTTGTAAATCTGTCCTTTGAGGAATTTGAAGTGCTTGGGAAAAAAATCAAGTATGTTAAATTTGTAAGTGTAGTTTAAATATTTAAGAGAATTTAATTAACTAGGTTTGTAAATAGTATGAAAAATGTTCAGCCAAATTTAATATGTCAAGCCCATGGGCTAATTGAACATTAATCAGGGAACAAGTTATTGCTCTTATTTTTATACAAAATTTATAAGATTTCTAAATAAATCAGGGTATGCAAATTAACCTTAAGAATTTAGGAAAATCTGGGCTGGGGATGTGGCTCAAGCTGTAGCGCACTCACCTGGCATGCGTGCGGCCCGGGTTCGATCCTCAGCACCACATACAAAGATGTTGTGTCCGCCGAAAACTAAAAAAATAAATATTAAAAATTCTCTCTCTCTCTCTCTAAAAAAAAAAAAAGAATTTAGGAAAATCCGCTTTAAAATTTACAAACTTAAGAAATTGAAAATTAATTTCAACATAAGCAACTGTGAATAGTCCTTTTTGCTCTCAAATATCTGTCCTAGGATGTTCACCCACCTAGACATGAGTATTCTGTTATCAAATATTTTCCTTCCTGAGAACTCTTTTTATCATGTTAAATAACATTTCAGGAAAAATTGGTTTTGGACTGGGCTCCTGCACAGGGCCCTATAAACTAGGCTGAAAATCAAAATGGAGTCACTCCTGCTAAAATTTCCTGTCCCTATAACTGAAAGCTGGGTTCCTGTCCCCAATGAGACTCAATGACAATTTAATAATGAGGATACAGATTTGAGAAAAAGGAAAAAAGAAAATTTGTTGCTTTGCTAGCAAAGGAGAAACACAGGGGACTCCAGTCCCAAAGGCTGTGACTCTCCCAATCTGGAGGGACTGGGGGGGGCGGGTGGAGTGTTTAAAGGAACTCTTTCAAAGTTTACATTCCAGGTGTGCTCTGGTAGGGGGTCCCAGGGCACCTTGGTGGCGTGTTAGAATTCACTTGTTAATTTGGGAGAAATTCACTTCTTCTGCAGGCTTCTCCTTCTCATAGTGGGTGTTTATCAAGGGCAATAAACTTGGGAAGAAAAGATAACATGATAAGATTGTCTTCCTAATCTTGTTAGGGAGGAAAAAAGGGAGAAGAGAGGGAAAAAAAATTAAAAAAAATAAATAAATAAACCTTAGAGCAATGAGGTTATATTCAGAAGGCAAAGAGTCCACTGTCACAACCCCAAACCTAAACTAAGGTTTTTGTTTGTTTGTTTTGGTTATGGGGACTGAACTCAACGTTTACAGCCTCGGTAAATTGCTGATGCTGTCATTGAACTTGTGATCCTCCTGCCTTAGTTTTCGGACCGCTGGGATTACCTGTGTGCTCCACTGCCACCGTGCCAAGCACTCTAAATTCTTATTTGACCTTAAGGAAATCAGGAGTGATAACAGCCAAAGTTCGTCAAAAGGCTAGTTTCAATTGACATGATGATGAAGTTTCCTCTGCCTTAATCCTTACCAAAAAAGCTAACCTGAAGTAATCTGATGTTAACCATTTTGCTATTTTTTGTTGTTTTCTCTGTTCCCGCCTTCAAAGGAAAGTAACTTTGAAAATACCCATCTGCTTTGTGTTTATGTTTCTGCTTTCATTTTATTTATTTAGTTTATTTTATTTAGCCTTCTGTCTTATAAAATAACCTCAGCTGGACTCATTAGAACATTTCTATGCGATGAGGGTTTTGCCCCATTCTAAAACGGATAATAAAGCCCAGTAGCCAATTTAAATGTGTCATTTTTTCCTTTGACACTGGAAGAAGATTCACTAAACTGTAGAAGTAATGATTTCCATTCTACTGGAAGAATTGCTTTCTTTTCTTTTGACGCCTGACAGAAAACACTGGGAGATGTTTGGGGAAAAGGTATTTTGACAGTTCACATGTAACCTGAGCACCGAGGAGATGGCGCTTCCTCAGCCGCAGAGAAGGTGCTCATTTTGGTCGGGGACTGGGGCCCGAGGTCCGGGGGCCCCCCCGCGTTCCATGCGCCTAGACGGCTATACCCAGCTTCGCTGGGAGCGGCGCACAGAGACGCAGGTCCTCCGCGCGCCTAGAGGGGACGCGGACGGCGGCGGGGGCGGGGCCTGGGGCTCTGGGGCGGAGTTGGCAGCTACCGCAAAGTTTCACCGCTCCAGAGCAATTGGTGGGAAGCTGTGCAGCGGAGCGTGGTTGTCCGGCGCTGTACCTCCTGCCAGTCCCTTCCTCCTCTCCTAGCTGTGTCGCTCGCGCCCGAGCGCCAGCCGCCGGTGCTTCTCCCGACGCTCGGTGCCGTCCGGGCCCTGAGAGCCTCGGTGCCGCTTGACCGCTTCTGTTCAGACCTTGTGTACCGCGCTAAGCCCCCAGCCCTGTGTGTCTTTGGAAGAGCAAGGGGGCGTGACACCAATCATAGCGGACAAGCCTCGTGTCCCAGGGGCCCGTTACCTTAGAGTCTGCACCTTGGGCTTCAGATACGAAGGGTGGAAGCTTCGGTACGGGTCCCGGCAGGGATCGGTGCTGTAGAATTGTGGAAATGTCATCGCACCGAGGGATGATGACCCCGAGCGGCTCGGACCGGAAGGCTCACCATTTCTTACTAACTGAGGAGGGGGTTCTCCCATACCCCATCTCGCTTTTGGTGAGGAGTGTCAGGATCTGGAGAACTTCCAGAGTGTCAGAATAGATCCTGAGCTGTCTATCGTAGTAAGCAGTTTGTCTCCACCTTGTATTTTCTTTCTTTTTTTTTTTTTTTTTTTGTGGTGCTGGGGGTTGAACCCAGGGCCGTGTGCCTGCGAGGCAAGCACTCAATGAGCTGTATCCCCAGCTCTACTCCTCCACCTTCTCAGTATTTATTTGTTATTTAAAACTATTTTTATGTCATACAAAAGGCTTGGAATTTGCCCGTGTCCCCTATTGATAGGGCAAGTCCTCTTGACAGGGCACTGCTGAGTAGAGCTGGAATTGCAGATCCCCTCGAGGTCTAGCGGACTCTGAGGCAAGATACTTCTGCGCTCAGACTCATCCTGATTTTTTTTTTTTTTTTTTTTTGCATCGGCTATTGAACTCGGGGGCAATCGACCACTGAGCCACTTCCCTAGCCCTATTTTGTATTTTATTAGAGACAAGGTCTCACTGAGTTGCTTAGCGCCTCGATAATTGCTGAGCCTGGCTTTGAACTCGCGATCCTCCTGCCTCGGTCTCCCCAGCCGCTGGTATTATAGGCGTGTGCCACCGCGCCCTGCTAGAACTGGGTATTTTGATAAGAATCAGGATGAGTCCCTGCGCGGTGGTGGCGCAAGCCTGTAATCCCAGTGGCTAGGAAGGCGGAGGCAGGAGGATCCCGAGTTCAAAGCCAGCCTCAGCAATTTAGGGAGGCGCTAAGCAACTCAGTGAGCCTTTGTCTCTAGTAAAATACAAAATAGAGCTAGGGATGTGGCTCAGTGGTTGAATGCCCCTGAGTTCAATCCCTGGCAGGAAAAAAAAAAAAAGTCAGTTCTAAGGGTTTGTACAGCTGGAGTTCTCTGGAGCTGGTCCCACAGCAGGATTCCAGACCTGGGGCTGATCTATAGTTCTAGGGTGGCCAGCCCATGACCAACACACAGGAGGAGTTCTACCAGGACCATATTACTTTCCAGGCCTCAGAGTATACACCGACCCCAGAGAAAGCATATTTCTCTAACTTCCTCAAATATGTGAAATGTGATTTTTTTTTGCTCTTTTATCATGATAATCTTGTGTTAGAATGACTTAGTTAGATTTAAATGGGGGGGGGGGGACATTGGGGTGGCAAACTTCCACTTAGTGTTTGCTAGTTCTTTGTACTCTTATAGTTACAAAAAGGAAGTCCCCTTCTCTCCAAGCCACACCAGGTGGAGCATACCTGTGGTCCTGTAAGCTGGTCCACTTCATGCTCTGAGTACAAACCTTGCTGCTCCACTGCAAGTGACTGACTTGTTTATGTACTGAGGATTTAACTTGGGGGCTCTACTGCTGGACTGCAGCCCATCCTTTGTATTTTTTACATTAAGACAATGTCTCACTAAGTTGCTCACGGTCTCTCTAAATTGCTGAGGCTGGCTTCAAACTTGGTATCCTCCTGCCTCAATCTCCACTGGATTTATAGGTGTGTGCCACCATGCCCAGCCAGATGACTTGTTTTATTTAATTAATTAATTTAGGTATCAGGGATTGAACCCAGGGCACTTAACTACTGAGCCACCCCCAACTCTTCCTTCTGTGGGTGTTTTTTTTGTTTTGTTTTTTTTTGTGGTGCTGGGGATTGAACCCAGGACTTTGTGCATGCAAGGAAAGCACTCTACCAACTGAGCTATATCTCCAGCCCTGAGCATGTGTGGGTTTTTTTTTTAATATTTATTTTTTATATTTTTCAGTGGACACAACATCTTTATTTGTATGTGGTGCTGAGGATCGAACCCAGGCCGCATGCATGCGAGGCGAGCGCGCTACTGCTTGAGCCACATCCCCAGCCCCCTGTGCATATGTGTGTTTTTTTTTTTTTAAATTTAGTTGTAGATGGATACAATACCTTTATTTTATTTATGGGATACTGAGGATCAAACCCAATGTCTCATACATGCGACACAAGCACTCTGCCACTGAGCTACAACCCCAGTCCTCCTTTTGTGTTTTATATACAGACAGGGTCTTGCCAAATTGCTTAGTGCCTGGCTAATTTGCCGAGGCTGGCTTTGAACTTGCCATTCTCCTGCCTCAGCCTCCTGAGCCATTGGGTTTACAGGCATGCACCCAGCCAAGTGACTGATTAAAAAACTGACTTTTTTTCTTCTTCCCTTTTTCCTTCTCCCTCTCAACCAGAGACATGACTGACCTTTATACCATTGCCTGGAAGAGTGTCATTGCCCAACAAAACAAAACAAAACCGGAAACTGGAGCAATGACTGTCTGAAGGACATCCAATGGACACTAATTAATTATATCTACTGATAATATTTGGATTGCAGCCTTTGTATTGCTTTTTTTTTTTTTTTTTTTTGGTACTGGGAATGAATTCAGGGGCACTTGACCACCACATCCCCATCCCCAGCCCTATTTTGTATTTTTATTTTAGAGACAGGGTCTCACTGTTGCTTAGCACCTCCCTGAGTTACTGAAGCTGGCTTTGAACTCCTGCCTCAGCCTCCCCAAGCTGCTGAGATTACAGGTGTGCACCACTGCACTCAGCTGTATTCCTCTCTTCCCCCTGGCAGGGAGAATCACAACCTCTAGGACAGAATTCGCATGTTTCTCTTTTGCTGACAAATCAATAAATATGTTTTTCCTTTTTCTCAAATCCTTTTCCTCTTTACCAAGTTTGGCAATGGAGACAAGAACCAAGCTTTTAGTATCAATCCCACTGACTGGAGGCTGAGACAGGAGGATCTCATGTTCAAGGCCAATTTCAGGCGACTTAGTGAGACCCTCAACAACTTAGCAAGAGCCTGTCTCAAAATAAAAAATTTAAAATGGCTGGGAATATATATAGTTCAGTGATAAAATGCCCTTGGGTTCAATCCCCAGTACCAAAAAAAAAGGTCCCCCAACCAAAGTGACAAATGTTTAAGTGTTGGAGACAATTATGAAAGGATGGCGTACAGTTTAATTCAACACTTGATATGGAAGTGGGTAGAAAGGAGATTCCCAGGAAATACAGACCAGGCTGTAGGTACCCATTAGTGACTAGCAAAAAACCTTAATCTGAAGGGCGGGGGATATAGCTCAGTTGGTAGAGTGCTTACCTTGCATGCATAAGGCCCTGGGTTCAATACCCAGCACCACATATAAATAAATAAATAAATAAACACCTTGACGTGAGAAGCCATTTCAAGTGAGCTTATTAACTCTTAGGAAGAAAATGGAGTGCTGGAGAGTGGGTAAGTAGTCATGGAGAGGGTATGTCACAAGATTATCTACTGGGGGAGCTCTGGTCACAGAAGGAAACAAATTAGGTATCTAAAGCCCCAGGGGTAGGAATCAAGAGGGGCTAGTTTTTGTGGAGCTTTATTAGAGGGATTAATGAGCAGGCAGTTTGCTCAATACCCAATTTGTTAACACTTATAAATGTGGCAGTCAGCTGGTTGGAGAGAGTTCTTATGTATCCATGCTGGACAAAATGGCAACTAGTTGTACCAAGAGAGCCAGGCAGGTGAGTGTAGAAAGGATTTGGGGCTCCTGTTTGCTCTGCTTTCACGTGGAATTTAAAGTGAATAATTCTAGCTGAGTGCACTGGCGCATGCCTATAATCCCAGCAGGTCCAGAGGCTAGGGCAGGAGGATCACAGTTTGAGGCCAATTTAGTGAGACCCTGTCTCAAAAAAAGTAAAAGAGGTGGAGCTGTAAGTCAGTGGTAAAGTGCTCCTGGGTTCCACCACCAGTTCTGGGGGTGGGGAATGAATAATTTTATTTTTTTTAATATTTATTTTTTAGTTGCAGTTGGACATAATACCTTTATTTTATTTATTTTTATGTGATGCTGAGGATTGAACCCAGGGCCTCACATGCGCTAGGCACACATTCTACCACTCAGCCACAAACCCCAGCCGGGAGTGAATAATTCTAAAAGTTCTGAGTTATATATTCATTTGCTAAGATTATAAACTTATTTTCATTATTTTTTTTCCTCTTGATTTTTATCTTAGATCTTGCTCTGATTTGGGATTACTGTGAAGGTCTTCTTTCTTCTTTATTTTTTCAGTGTTGGGGATTTAACCCAGGGTCTCATGTATGCCAAGCAAGGGTTCTACCACTGAGCTACAGAGCTACATCCTCAGTGCCCCCCTCCCATCCCCCCACCTCTTTTTTTTTTTTTTTTTTTTTGGTGGTGCTGGGGATTGAACCCAGGGCCTTGTGCATTGGAGTCAAGTACTCTACCAACTGAGTTACATCCCCTGCCCCACCTTCTTTTTTTGATACTGAGTATTGAATCCATGGGGCACTTTACCTGAACTCTTTCTGCAGTTTTTTTTTTTTTTTTTTTTTTTTTGAGATAGGGTCTTGCTAAGTTGTTGGGAGGGTCTTGCTAAATTTCTGAGGCTAGCTTATTGAACTTGTGATCCTCCTACCTCAGCTTCCTGAGTCTCTAGGATTATAGATGTGCACCACCATGCTTGTCAGTAATAAGTTTTGTTTTATTTTTTGTACCAGGGATTGAACTGAGGGGCACTCGACCACTGAGCCACATCTCCAGCCCCTTTTTTAATGTATGTTTTATAACTTGCTTTTTATTTTCTAACCATAGAAGTAATTATAATTATTGTTCATTATAGAAAATTTGGGAAATATAGAAAAGACATAATTTTTACAGAATTACAAAATGAAACATGTCATCTCTAATACTATCCTGAGCTGTAACCCCATGTTTTATAAGAGTTCTGTCAGTATTTTTTTCCCTAAGCGTATATTTAAACTTAGCTGGGATCACTTGATACATCTGTTTTGCAACCTGATTTTTAAAATGTCTTCTTGTGAGGGCTGGGGTGTAGCTCAATGGTAGAGCACTTGCCTAGCATTTGCAAGGCCCTGGATCCCATTCCTACCTCTGAAAAAAGAAAAGAAAGAAGGAAAAGCCTATTGTGAACATTTTCCCATGGCATTTTCTACTCATTTACATAGTTTTTTAATGGCTGTATAGTCTTACATTATACATGAGCACTATAATGAATTTTGTTCTTAACCGATTCCCTATTGTTGGACATTTATGTAACTTCCAAGCTGTTCTGATTAACCAGCATGCCAATTTACGATCATATATCTGACAAGCAAATAAGACTATTCTGCAAATTTGTCACACTTCTCTTCTCTATGAGAGTATGTAGGAAATCAAAGTGTATAGAATTCAAAAAAGGGGTATTGATTGAGCTCAGCAACTGAAATCAGCAAGCTATATGACAGCGTGTTGATGTATCTGGACTATTTCAATAAGATTGTCTACATTGCAGCTTTCCAAGTTACATTAGAGACAATCCCTGAATCACATGCCAGATCTCCTCAACCATACATCTAGAGATCCCTTGAGGTGAATGGTTCTACAGATGATAATCTTCTCTTCCCTCCCACTTTCAGGGTGCTGAATGCCCTTTACCATCATCCCATGGACTGGCATCTGAGTACATCCCATGGTTGACCTTCCTGAGTACATACTGCCCTGCAGGCTCCTCGCCATGACTTACATCTCATTTCCTTGTGTGGAAAGAATCCCTATCCTGTATCATCTCAGTAGTCAATTGACAAACCGTGTAGTGACATTGTGCACTTGTGGATGAATACATAGCTAAGTGAAAATCTGTTCAGTACTCCTTTTTGGGGAAGACATTTGCAAATTTATTTAACATGTGTTATTTTTTCTTACTTTCATTTTGTTTTGAGATGGAGTCTCACTATGTTGTCCAGGCTGGTCTCCAACTTCTAGGATCAAATGATCCTCCTGTCTCAGCCTCCCAAGTGGCTGGGACTGTAGGTGCATGCTACTGCATGCCCTTGTTATGTGTTATTTTTTTAAAACTATGCACAGTCTTTTTTTTTTTTTTTTTTTTTTTGCTATATATATATATACTCGTTTGTTTAACATTTTTTCTTTGCACACCTGTATGTGCTAGTTACTGTTCTAGATGCTTGGGATCATCAGTGAACAAAACAAAATCTTTTCTCTCATGAGTTTATGTTCTGGTGACATGAGTACTGTTTAATTTTACAGTATAGCATCAATTACTACTATGTACTTATCTCTCTTGTTTCAGATTTAGTGTGAATTCTGCCAGTTTTGTTTTGGGTTTTTTTCAATTGTTGTTGTTGTTTGTGGTACTAGGGATTGAACCCAGGGATGTTCCACCACTGAGCTATATCCCCAGCCCTCTTTCTTCTTCTTTTGGTTTGGGAATTGAACCCAGGGTTACTATACCACTGAACTACATCCCAAGCCCATTTTTTAAATTGTATTTTGAGACAGGTTCTTACTAAATTTCCCAGGCTGGCCCTAAACTTGTGATCTACCTGTCTCTTGAGTTGCTAGGATTACAGGCATGCACCATTGCTCCCAGAAAGTTCTCCTGGTTTAGATAATTTAATAGACATTAACTTAGCTGGTGTGTTGGTCAGCTTTCCATTACTGTAACAAAATACCAAAGACAATCAACTTATGAAGTAAAAAGTTTTATTTTTGGCTTATAGTTTTGGAGGTTCGTCCCATGCTCCTTGGCCCTGTGTTAAGACAGTACATTACAGTGAGGAGCATATAGATGAGCAAAGTTGGTCACCTCGTGGTGAATAAGCAAAAAAGAAAAAAGGGGTTGGAGATATAGCTCAGTGGTAGAGTACTTGCCTGCCATGTCTGAGACCCTGAGTTTAATCCTCAGGACTGCCAAAAAAAGAGAGCGAGATGGCCAGCCAGTGTCCTACTTCAAGGACATAGCTCCAAGGACTGGAACACCTCCTCAAACATTTATTTTTTAGTTTTAGGTGAACATAATGTTTTTATTTTATTTTTATGTAGTGATGAGGATCGAACCAAGTGCCTCACGCACGCTAGGCAAGTGCTCTACCTCTGAGCCACACCTCCAGCCTCAGCCTTAGCAATTTAGCAAGGCCCTAAGCAACTTAGTGAGACCCTATCTCAGAGTAAAAAGGGCTGGAGATGTGCCTCTGTGGTAAAGCACCTCTGAGTTAAATCCCCAGTACCAAAAAAAAAAAAAAAAAAATACGAATTATGATAGCTGGATTCAAAAGATAGTTTAAGCTGGCGGGGGTGACACACACCTGTAATCCCAGCAACTTGTGTAGCTAATGCAGGAGGATCACAAGTTCTAGGCCTACTGGGTATCTTAGTGAGATACTGTTTCAAAATAAAATAATAAGGGCTGGGGACATAGCTCAGTGGTAGAGTGTCATGAGTTCAGTACCCAGTACTGGGTGGTGGGGGAGAGACAGATTAAATAGTGGTGTTTTGTTTTGTTTTACTTAAAATTTTTTTCATATAACATGTGAAGAGTGTGAAAGTAGAGTAAACAGGAAAAGGACAGAGTAGTGTGTTGACAGGCTGCAGCAGTATTTCATAAATATGAGAGAAAACAAATGTGTATTGAACATTTTCCTTTCAAAGATAGGATCCTGGAATCCTATAAACTTGATTGAATTTTGCTGTACTTGTTTAAAATGTTTGCAGAGTTGCCTTTGAAATTGATAAATATATATCAGTTTCTATTGGAACTGCATAGGTTTGGTTGTTTTTTTTTTTTTTTTTTTTTTTTTGAGGAAATTGACATCTTAGAAAGTTGTCCAGCCAAAACATGATATGCCTTCTTCTTTATTTAAGTTCTTTTGTTGTTTTTGTTTTCTTTTATTTTGTGATGCTGAGGATTGAACCCAGGACCTCACACATGTGTTAGGTAAGTATACTACCACTGAGCTCTATCTCCAGTCCTTTTTAATTTTTATTTTGAGACAAGGTCTTGCTAAGTTGCTTAGGGCCTCACTGAGTTGCTGAGCCTGGCCTTGAACTTGCAATCCTCTTGCCCTCAGCCTCCTGAGTTGCTGGGATTACAGGCATGCACCACCATGCCTGGCTACATATATTGTTTTTAAAATTTTTTATTTATTGCTGAACTGGAAAGAAGTGCTATTGGTTGATATTATATCTAGCTTCTTTGATGAAGTCTCTTATTAGCAATAACAGAGTTTTTCTTTAATAGTTTTTTGATTGATTCTAGTTGATTTTTCATGTGGATAATTAAATCATCCGCAAATAGTGAACTTTACCTCTTCCTTCCAAAACTTTATGCCTTTTAGGCAGGAGTTGTGGCTCAGTGGTAGAGCACTTGCCTGGCATGTGTGAGGCCCTGGGTTCGATCGTCAGCACCACATACAAATTAATAAATGAAGTAAAGGTCCATCAACAATTAAAAAAAAACAAAACTTTATACCTTTCATTTGTTTTCTTTCCTTATACTACTGACCAGGATTTCTAGTACTATATTAAGTAGTAACAGTCGTAGAGGTTACCTTTTGTTCCTGATTTTTCCTTTTCTTTTTTTTTGCAGCACTAAGGATTGAACCCAGGGCCTCATCATATTAGGCAAATACATCACCAGCACCTCCTAATCTTTTTTTTTTTTCTGGTATCAGAGATTGAACTCAGGGGCACTTGACCCCTGAACCACATCCCCAGTCCTATTTTGTATTTTATTTAGAGACAGGGTCTCACTGGGTCGCTTAGCACCTCGCTTTTGCTGAGGCTGACTTTGAACTTGATCCTCCTGTCTCAGCTTCCCAAGCCACTGGGATTACAGGTGTGCACCACCATGCCTGGCCAGAAAATATACATTTTGACAGCTTTCACTGCACCTGGCCTGATCTTTTTTAATTTTATTGTTGTGCGTGCATGCCTGTGTGTGTGTGTGTGTGTGTGTGTGTGTTGGGGATGGAATT
The DNA here is from genome assembly GCF_047511675.1 of Marmota flaviventris. Lineage (NCBI taxonomy): Eukaryota > Metazoa > Chordata > Mammalia > Rodentia > Sciuridae > Marmota > Marmota flaviventris. The sequence goes on from NC_092503.1 coordinate 119,441,940, forward strand.
TAGAGCCTTATGAATGCTAAAATGAGCTGTACTTCTGAGCTGCACCATAACCCTTGTTCCTGATCTTAAAGAAGTATGTCTAGAGTTTTTCCATGAAATATATTTTCTGAAGATTTTTGATAGGTAATCCTTACTAAGTAAAGGAAATTTTCTTCTGATCTTAGTTTGCTAATCTTTGGGAGCATTTCTAAAAATAGAGCAGTACATTGTTTATTCAGTATGTCTGGAATCTGACCTATTGCAGATTACCTCCAGGGCTTAGCTATCTGAACTCCAAAAGGAATGCAGTGATTTAAAAAATTTACATATTTTGGGATATATGTAAAGTTTATAATTTGGGACATAAGGTACTGTTGGAAATAAACAAATTTTAAAAGCATAATGTCTCCAGAAAACTTTATATAAGTATGTGTGACTCATTAGGACATTTTAAATAGCTGACATTCTGTATAGATGAAAAATATGTCCAGGTTTACCTAAAATTAGAAAAAAATAATGTTACATAAAGTGGGAATATTTAATAGTTTAAAAATAATATATTTTACTTAATATCAATTCTCATATTGGGAAACACAGCTGGGAGTAATAAAATGGCATCTGAATTTTCCTTTACTGGCTTATTCACGGGTATGATACAGGAGTGGGAGGAAAGATCATATTTCACATTGGCTACAACCCAAGGAGTAAGTAGAGCCACAGTTAATTCCACAGGATTCTCTTTTGTTGTGTTTTGTTTTTGTGTTTGGTTCTGGGGACTGAACCCAGCGTGCTTTACCACAGAACCACCTCCCCAGTCCTTTTTATTTTAAAGCAGAGTCTTAGTCAGGTGTGGTGACACACACCTGTAATCCCCGCAGCTCTGGAGGCTGAGGCAGGAGAATCTCAGGTTTGAAGCCAGCCTCGGCAACTTAGTGAGGCTATAAGCCATGTAGTGATACCCTGTCTCAAAGTAATAGATAGATAGATAGATAGATAGATAGATAGATAGATAGATAGATAGATAGAAAGATAGAAAGAAAGAAAGAGTTGGGGATGGGGCTCAGTAATTAAGTGACTTTGGGTTGAATCCCTGGTACCAAAAAACAAAAACAGGGTCTTTCTAAATTGCTACAGCTGGCCTCCTGCCTTAGTCTCCAAATCTCTGGAATTACATGTATGTACCATGGTAACCAGCAGGTTCATCAACTCCTGCTTTAGACTTTCTGATTTCTTCCTGAGTCTGTAAATCTGGTAGTAATGGACATGGTAGAAGTTCTCTATTGTTAAAGAACTCTAGAGGTGAGCAGTTCCAAATAGTATAGTGGCTCCAGGCTCCCTCTTTTTTCCCCACTTCCATCCCTATCATGTGTCTTTCTTTTTTTTTTTTTTTTTAAACCCAAGGCCACTTAACCACTAAGCTACATTCCAGCCCTTTTCTCTAATATTTTATTTAGAGACAGGGTCTTGCTGAGTTTCTTACAGCCTTGCTACATTGTTGAGGCTGGCTTTGAACTCTTCATCTTCCTTCTTCCAAGCCACTAGGGTTACAGGTGTGCACCACACCCACAGCATGTGTTCTTCAAGGTCACATCATGGTCAGAAAATGATAACCACACCTCCAGCCATCACATCCCTATTCCAGACCGAAAGAAAGGAAGCAGGAGGCTGGGGTTGTGGCTCAGTGATAGAGCATCTGTCTAGCATGTGTGAGGCACTGGGTTCGATTCTCAGCACCACATAAAATTAAAGTTCATTTACCATAAAAAAAAGGAAGCTATATCAGTTCCCTCGTAAGCAACACTTAACAAATTTTAGTGCATGTGTCAATCAATAGGGCATCTTGTTAAAATACAGGTTTGGATTTACCAGGCAAGGGCTAGAGCCCAAGATTCACATTTATTTCTAAAAAGGTACCCCATACTCTTGAGTAACGAGGCTTTAGAGAACTTTTAGTAAACCGTGTTCAGCAACTTCTGCTTTCATTTCATTGGCCTGAACTATATCATATAACCAGTCCTGGATACAGAAGAGGGTGGGAGATGTGACTGTATTTACTTTATTTATTTACTTTTGTAGTGCTGGGAATTGAACCCAGGGCCTCATGCCTGCCATGGAAGTGGTCTACCGCCTAGTCACAATTCCCAGCCCCCTATTTTATTTATTTATTTATTTATTTATTTATTTATATGCAGTACTGAGGATTGAACCCATATTTTTCAGACAGGGTCTTGCTAAATGCTGAGGCTGTCCTGGAACTTGTGATCCTCCTGCTTCAGCTTCCCAGAGTCACTGGGATTACAGATGTGTGCCACTATGCCTGGCTCAGACGTGATCTTTCTAGCTGAGCTCCAAATGCAGGTAAGTAGCAGCCTCTAATGGAGGGCCCAGGTAACATTTGTCTGTTTGTGTGAATTTGGGGAAGTTTCCTTTCCTTTTTTTCTTTTTTGGAACTGGGGATTGAACGCAGGGGTGCTTAACTGCTGAGTCACATCCCCAGTTCTTTTAATTTTTTTTTTATATTTTTTCTTTTAGTTGTTGATGTAGCTTTATTTTTTATTTATTTATATGTGGTACTGAGTACTGAACCCATACCTCACACATGCTAGGCAAGCACTCTGCCACTGAGCCACAACCCCAGCCCCTTATTTTGTTTTTTTGTTTTTTTTTTTTTGAGACAGGGCCTTGCTAAGTTATTAAGGCTGACTTTGAACTTGAAATCCTCCTGCCTCATCCTCCTCAGGATTTGCCACTGTGCCAGGCTCTGTGGTCTACTTTTTTTTTTAAATATTTTTTTTTTTAGTTGTCGATAGACCTTTATTTTATTTATTTACATGCAGTGCTGAGAATTGAACCCAGTGCCTCACGCATGCCAGGAAGGTGTATTACTGCTGAGCCCCAGGCCCAGCCCCTATGGTCTACTCTTATGGAAATTTTTGTCTGGGAATTGTCTCAGTGAAGCCAAAATACCTGTAATATATATAAATACCTGTAATATATATAAATACCTGTAATATATATATATATATATATATACACACACATATATATATATATACACATATATATATATATATGAATAATACATTCTGTTCTAGTTTTTCCCATTGTGATTTGTAAAAGAAGTGACTATGACATAATAAGAAATATAATATGTATTTGGTCTCTGCTTTCCTTTTCCTTTCTTCTCCTAAAACCCTTGTAATCTCCTGTGATAAATGTCTTATTTTTTTGGCGGGGGTGGGGGGGGTACCAGGGATTGAACTCAGGGACACTCGACCACTGAGCCACATCCACCAAATTGCTGAAGCTGGCTTTGAATTCTCGATCCTCCTGCCTCCACCTCCAGAGCTGCTGGGATTATAGGCATGCGCCACCCACTGGCTGTGATAAAAGTGTTTTGTATGCTAATGAGATGACAGTTTACTGGGCTCCTGGGTAGTTGCAGTGGGTGCTGGTTTTCCAGGGAACCAAAGATTAGATGGTTGCAACTTTCAGCCCATCCTACCCTAGCCTCCTGGTGGGGAAGAGGGGGTGAAAGCTAAGTTGATCACTGGTGGCCATTGATGATTATTAATAAACTATGGCCACATAACGAGGCCTCCATAAAAACACAGTCAGGATTCAGAGCGCTGAGAACTCTGAAAACGTGGGAGTGCAGAAAGAAGAAGACACCGAAGCTCCAGCCCACCCACTCCTGCCCCGGGTGTTTCTTCGTCCAGCTCCTCCCTATTTGTATCCTTTATAGGGAATGGGGACCCATAGGGAAGTACCTCCAAGTTCTGCCAGCCACTCTAGCAGGTGGTCAAACCTAAGGGGGAGTTTGAAACCTTAGATTTATATTCGTTCAGATGCATGGGTAACAATATGAACTTGGATTGGCACCTGAGGTGGGGACAGTTTTGTGGGGTTGAGCCCTAAACCTGTGGGATTGGATGCATCCCATGGTGTAGTTCTGTGAGACACTGCCTCCAGGTAATAGTGTCAGAATTGAGTTAATTGTAGTACACCTAGTTAGTGTTGAAGAGGAGAAAATATAATTTTCCTTCAACCCTCATAAATTCCTGGTTGGAAAAGGTTCCTGCAACAAAGGGCAATTTAACAAGAGCAAAGCAAGCAAGTTTATTAATGCAATGCCCCCTTAGAGGCTGCTTTTGCTGAAAAGCACTGACTATTGGGCGAATAGATGTCTAATGGGTAATGAAAAACAAAATAAAAGCTTGGCACCTCTGCCTCATTTCATCTGACTCCTTTACTACCATAAACTTTGAGTTAAATTCCTGCTCACCTCTGCCTGGAGACTCATTAATCACTTAAGAAGTAAGTGTTCCTCTAAACCTCAAAATCATCCCCCTTCAAGGCTGAAGAGACCAAGATAAGAATAACAAAGATATTTTTAAGATTCTAGGAACAAAACCAGACACAGTAGCACATGCCTGTAATTCTAGAGGCTCCAGAGGCTGAGGCAGGAGGATTGTGAGTTCCAAGCCAGCCTCAGCATATTAATAAGGCCCTAAGCAACTCAGCAAGACCCTATCTCTAAATAAAATATAAAAAGGGCCGGGGATATAGCTCAGTAGTTGAGCGCCTCTGGGTTCCATCCCTAATACAAAAAAAAAAAAAAAAAAAAAAAGATTCAAGGAACAGCAGAGCCCGCAGGTGGATCACCATGGTGGGATTTCCCCCATACGCAAGAGCAATTACCTCCTGATTAGACTGGCGCTGCCCCCTAAGCAGGAACAGTCATCTTGTGCTGGGAACTGAAGTGCCCCCTGAAGCAGTAGCAAGTTCCTCAGAGCCAGCAGGGCCTGGAAGAACCAGATTTGAGACAATGACCAGCCAGACCACAGTGGCACCAAGACTGCCTACCACACATACTGCTCACACCTCCTTTTGTTCCTTCGCCTGTTTGAACTGAAGCTCTTGTCAGTACTGCAAATGAAGATAAGAAGAGAGCTGCGGCAAGAGCTTCCTGGAGACCGCATTGGGTCCCCGGCTCCTGTGCTCTTTATGAGAGAATTTCAAGCAAGATGTAAGATTTAGTAAAAGTATAGCAACATTTATTAGAAGAGAAAGAGGAAGGGTAGGAGGGAGATTGTTAGACTCCACCCAAGTATCACCTTTTGGCTCTGGACTGAGAGACCACAGTGGCTAACAACTTAAGGTCATTGTGGTCATTGTGGCCTGGTTGACAGGTCCTGATTGGAACTGGTTTTACAGGATTTATGGTCAGTGGGCTCTGAGCTTAATCATCCTGCTTTCCTAGGTCTGGGATTCTCTGGTCTAGGTGGTTTGTTTAGGGTCTTAAGATGTGTTAGCAATTAGGCCCTGCTGAGAAAATATATACTTGTCCTCCATGAATTTATCTGTCGTCTCCTGTTGTAAGAGCAATGGTTTATAAGGCTGAGGTCAGGCAAGGGTCCTGAAATAGCTATTTTGTCAGACCTTGTGGCACCACTGAGGCAAAGCCATTGATGAACTGATTTGCTCTGAACTAAGTATTTTCTTTTTTTAGTCTTAGATGAACACAATACCTTTTATTATTTTTTTTAATTTGTTGTTTTTATGTGGTACTGAGGATAGAACCCAGTGCCTTACATGTGCTAGGCAAGTGCTCTATCACTGAGCCATAACCCTAGCCCTAAGTATTTCCTGACTGCTCATGTCTAACTGGTACCTAACAAGTATCCCTGAAGACAAATCTTAGGTCACTAGACCTCTCTGTGCTTCCCACTGTGGCCACACTGAATAAATCTCTTTTCCTGTCTTCACCCCTGAATATTTCTTTGTTTGGCTTTTCAGAATAGGTGGCCCAAGCTGGTACTTGGGACTTTAGAGGCTGGGCCCTAACTCCTCCTGTATCATTAATGCTCAGTATATATTCACATGAGAGGAAGGAAACTCAAAGCTTAGAGTCTGCCTTAAACAGTATTTTAACAAAGAACAAGTACATTTTAGAATCCCCAAACTTGCTTTCTGAGGTAGCACGCTGATCAGTGTAGACTTTGTGAGATTCTACTATGATGTAGCCAGAAAGTGTGCAAGGTAATGGAACAGCCCATCAGCTCATCTTCTTGCAAAATAGATCCTGATTCAGGTGTGGCTGCATGAGCAGGTGAATATGCACATAGAGGGTTGTCTTTTGGGTTTTGATGAGTATATGAACCTCTAGTAGAAGATGCAGAAAAGATTCATGCTAAACAAAGTCAAGAAAACAGTGGGGTTGGATCATGCCAAAAGGAGATAATATTACTCTGCTACAAAGTGCTTCCTCCCAGAAATGATCAATGAAGTGAGAAATTGTTGAGCAGCCAACACATTTTTTAGGTGTCTTTTTCTGGGAATATAGTTCTAAAACATTTGTTCATATTGTTTTGATTACCCTTATGTTTTTACCAGCTGACAATAAGTGCTTGTGGGATTGTTTTTGTGGAAAAAAATCTTTTTAAAAAGAACAATTACAAAGTGGGTATGATAGAGCAGGCCTGTAATCTCAGCAGCCAGGAGGCTGAGGCAGAAGGATCACAAGTTCAAGGCCAGCCTCAGCAATTTAGCAAGACCCTGTCTCAAAACAAAAACTAGTAAGAGGTAGAGATGTGGCTCAGTGATGGAGTGCCCCTGGGTTCAGTCCCCAGTGTAGAAGGGCAACGGGAAGAACAATACATTTTATTTTATTTTTTAATATTTATTTTTTTTAGCTTTCGGCGGACACAACATCTTTGTTTGTATGTGGTGCTGAGGATCGAACCCGGGCCGCACGCATGCCAGGCGAGCGCGCTACCGCTTGAGCCACATCCCCAGCCCAGAACAATACATTTTAGAAAAGTGACAAGGCAAAGGAAAAACTGTCCAAGGTTCAGGGTGGGGAAAGTGTGAGAAGATAAATTTACAGGAAGAAAGTCTGCTTGCAGATTCCTCTGGTGTTGCCATCCCTGAGCTGATAAGCAAGTCTTGTGAAGAATTCATTGCTAATCTTCCTGCTGGAAGAAGGAGGTGGGGAAGAATGTAGAGCAACCTTTAGTTTTTGTGAATCTCTGTCCTGCTTTTAGGCAGAGGGCAGGGAGTCCCCCTGCCTTTAGATTTTCTTTTGTTCAGTCATCCTTCATATTTGGGGGAGAAGTATTTCGGTTCTTTGAGTGTCCACAGAAAAAGTTGCTTGGTGCGAGGAAAGAAACCATGCGTCTGGTATCAGAAGTGAAGTGTTTTGCAAGTACTTAGTGGTATAGTGAGGGTAAAGAAGAAAACAGTTTGTTTCTCCTAGCTGGAAGCCTTTGGGAGGAGCTGGAACAATACTCTGAAGTGCTAAGGAAGGCTAGGTCTCCTTGCATATATGCTTACTATTTATTTATTTTGAAACAGGGTCTTGTTGAGGCTGACCTTGAACTCCTGGGCTCCAGCGATCTTCCTGCCTCAGCCTCCTGTGTAGGGGGTAGTATAGGCACATATGTGCATATCTCTGCTCCTGGCTTATGTCTTTTTTTTTTTTTTTGGCACTGCAGATTGAACCCAGAGGCATTCTACCAATGAGCTACATCCCCAGCCTTTAAAAAATTTTTTTGGGGGGAGCCAGGCATTGGTAGTGCACACCTATAATCCCAGCCACTCAGGAGGCTGAGACAGGAGGGTTGCAAGTTCAAGACCAGCCTCAGCAACTTAATGAGACCCTGGGCTAAGAGGGCTAAGGCTGGTTTGGGTCCCTTATCCTCCCTTTTCTACCTTCAGTGATGTAAACAGAATTTCATTGTTTGCCATCCTCATCTGATCATCGGCCGCAACAAGGGGTGCCAGATCTGTAGGCCGCTGAGGACAGAAGTCTTCACATGCGCTGGTGAGCAAAGGGGAGGGTAGGGGCAGCCCATCCTACTGCAACTCCTTCCACATAAAATGAGGAGTTCGAGGCAAAAGACAGGTTTAAATGGCCCTTGTTTCTCTCTTGGCCTCTAAGCTACCAGCTAGAAATTTTAAACCTCTAAAGGGGGTAGATTCCCCTCCTCTGAGGTAGCCATCTGCTCAGATGAGGCCAGTGGCCTGCACTGGTGGCCTCCACCTGGTCTGTCTGCCTGTGGTGGAACAGCTGGGGACCTCAGCACCCACAGCTCTTCCTTTAACTCTTTTTGGTTGCCTTGCCCCTTTGCTTCTGGGGTTTGTCCTTGTTCCCTCCCACTCACTCTCCTTCTCGTGTTAGCAGCACACTCAGTCTGATAGCCCTTGGCAGTGGCCATTCCTGGTGCCACCCCTACTCTACTGTTAAGGTGCCACACAGCACTGTCCGCTTGTTTTTCTTGATTATTTTGTTCTTTTTTTTATTTATATATAATAGCAAAATGCATTACAATTCTTATTACACACATAGAGCACCGTTTTTCATCTCTCTGGTTGTATACACAGTATATTCACACCAATTCTGTCTTCATACCTGTACTTTGGATAATAATGATCATCACATTCCACCATCATTAATTACCCCATGCCCCCTCCCTTTCCCTCCCACCCCTCTGCCCTATCTAGAGTTCATTTATTCCTCCCAAGCTCCCCCTCCCTACCCCATTATGAATCAGCCTCCTTATATCAAATAAAACATTCGGCATTTGGTTTTCCTTTTCAAGTTGGTCTTGGCTGTGACTGGGGATCAGGTCCTGTGGCGTTTTATCTGCCAGATGGCAAGAGCAGAACTGAAATGGTGCTGAAGCAGGGCCTGGCTGCCCACACCAGGGGCCGTGGAAAAGCACAGGAGACCTCCAGACATCCAAATCTGTTAACCTTTTGTGGACAAACACTAATCACTGCCTAGGAAAGCTTGTGGTGAGATAAGGACTCTATAAAGAGTGTGATAATGAAGGAAATGGTTGGGGCGGGGGAGCTGGCCATATCCCTCACCTCCAATCTTTAGGTGGGAATCAAAGCAGAGTAAAAATAAAAAGAAAGTACATACAGAACATCTGAAGAAATCCGTCGGCCCAATGTAGGAACCGCAAGCTCTCCATTGTGTCCCAGCCTGTGGCTGCTGAGGACTTGTGAATAATAAAATGTCCAGAACTCTCCATGAGTCCTCCAGGTTTCTTTGGAGTTGGCAAACAGTCCACCAGCGCATTTGCAGACATGGGACTGAACACTCCCGAATCTCAAGAAACCAAAGAGGTCTGAGAAGAAAGGGATTCCTCATTCCTCAAGCACAGTGAGTGCAGGAGGATCCACTAGGAAGGCACCCTCACTGCTCTGAGAAAGTCCACACTGGAGAGAGGGGTTCCTGCTCACTCTCCCCTGCGGCCTGGGGAACTTGCACTGGGGAGGAGTCTTGCGGGTATCAGGGTGTGAGAAAGCGCTGAGAAAGACAGTTCCTGCACATGGGGGTGTCACGCCAGGAAGAAGCCCCACCCCTGTAGTGAGCATGGGAGGGGCCATCACAGCAGAGAAGGCCCCAGAGCGTGAGCAAGGTGGCACAGCCTCCAGCTCTGCCTCCCGGCTGGCAGCACTAGGGATTAGCACTCCTCTGCATTCAGGAGCACCGCTGGTGTGGAAGAACCTTCAGAACTGAGAGCACACAGGAGTGCAGGGAAGTCTTCTCTCCGAAGGCTACTTTCATTGGTGATCAGTGGTCCATGCTGAAGAAGAGTCACGTAGGATGTAAAGAATGCATGAATAGGGCTGGGGATACGGCTCAGTTGGTAGAATACTTGCCTCTCACGCACAAGGCCCTGGGTTCAATCTCCAGCACCACAAGAAAAAGAACAGTTGGGCACAGTGGCACATACCCATAATCTCAGTGGTTTGGGAGGCTAAAGCAGAAGGACAGCAAGTTCAAGGCCAGCCTCAGCAATTTAGTGAGACTCTGTCTTAAATAAAATGGGCTGGGAATGTGGCTCAGTCTTTAAGTGCCCCCTGGGTTCAATCCCTGGTACCTCCCTCCTTAAACAAAACAAAACAAAACAAAAAAAACACATGAACAAGGGACTGGGACTGGAAGGTAGCTCAGTGATAGAGCACTTGCCAAGCATGCAAAGCCCTGGGTTCAATCCCAGCACACACAGAAAAAGAATGCAGAAAGGGTTTCAGACAAATCATACCCCATGACACAAGGTGCACAGCTCTCATTCCACAACATCCAGACCTCAATAAGCTGCATATGCCTGGCAAGTGTTGAAGAGGGATTTTTTTGTTTTGTTTTGTTTTGTTTTTTACTATACTACCTCGTTCTCATCCACTGCAGACACACTGGAGAGAAGCCACGAGAGTACTGAACGTGGCAGTCTTTGGGGCAAGCTCCCAACTCTTGCTTTACCACCACACTCACTGGGGGAAAGCCTTCTTAGGTGGTAAGTGTGGGAAGCCAGGGGTCAGTGTCTTTTCATGCCCATCAATATTCATCCTGGGAAGAGGTCTTCAGGAGACCAGAGGAGTGGAAACCTTCAGCCACATCTGGAATCTCAGGACCCATCAAAGAATTGGCTCAGCAGAGAAACCCCAGAGCATCACCCAGATAGGAAAGTTGCTAGGAAAAATAGCACCCTTAGTAATCATCAATGCTGCGCTCTGGGGAGAAGCCCTGGGAGGAGGGAAGACAGGTTAAGGACATGAAGATCTTCCTTAACATGGTAGAATTCACACAATTTCAAACCCCATGAGGGTAATGAATGGGAAAGCAGAAAAAGTTCAGCCTTCCTCAGGACGCATGTAGAAAAGAGATTGTACAAGCACATCAAGGAGCCAGGCAGATGGCACATGCCTGTAATTCCAGCAACTCTGGAGGCCAAGGCAGGAGGATCCCAAATTCAAGGCCAGCCTGGGAAACTGAGGGAGACCCTGTCTCGAGATTCTTAGTGACAAATAAAAAATGAAAAAGGCCGGGAATAGTGGCACAGACCTATAATCCCAGCGACTCGGAAGGCTGAGGTAGGATGATACCAAATTCAAGATCAGCCTTGGCAATTTAGTGAGGCCTCAAGCAATTTAGTGAGACCCTGCCTCAAAAATAAAGAATAAAAATAAAAAGGGCTGGGATTTAGCTCAGAGTGCCTGAGTTCAACCCAATACCCCCCAAAAAGTAAATAATAAATCCAACCAAGGTGAGAAAAGCATCCCTTGTATTCCATTTACTCCAAGCAGTGACTGCAAACTCTTTAGGCACAAGGCCAGGGAAGAAATACGTTAGGCTGTGTAGGCCATACAGCTGGTTGCAGCTGCTCAACTCTGCCTATGAGATACAAAAGCAGCCACAGGCAACGTGGACAGGAAGGAGCATGCCTGGGTTCCAGTAGTGCCTTCCTTACTAAAGCAGGTGGCTGGCCAGATTTGGCCCATGGGTCCTCCTTTGCCAACCCCTGTGCTAGTGGTTTGAGGTGGGGAGTCAGACTAGGTTGGACTTGCATGCAGAAGTCAGGGTCAGCATAGCAGCACCTTCCAGGCACCCCAGCCTCAAGAGGGGGTCTAGTCGAAGATGTGGGGAAGGTCCAGAGGCCTAAGTTCTGCCTTCCAGTAGCCTGAGGACTAATTCAGTTACTCAAAGGCCATAAGCTTCTATGAAAAGAGCAAGCAAATGTACTGGCTTGCGCTTGGTAAGCATATTTCAAATGGTGATTTATGTGAAAAGATTCACTTTCTTCCAATAGCTGCTGCTGAGCTCTGGGCCCGCCTCCTGCCAGAGGTGAGCTCATGAATGTCAGCCTGTGACTTCTGGGTAGAGTCATGAGACTACATGGTTTCACCAAAGGGATTCATGAAAGTTCAATGAGGTCTCCCTTTATTTATTTATTTCAAATCCTTGAAATATTTAATTTTATTAACAAAATATTTACATTTGTGAAGACATTATTTAACCATAGTGAATATTCCAAGTTTAAAAAGCATTAGGCAAGGCCAGGTGTGGTGGTGTGCACCTGTAATCCCAGCAGCTGGGGCTGAAGCAGGAGGATCATAAGTTCAAAGCCAGCCTCAGCAGTTTAGCAAGGCCCTAAGCAAATTATCAAGACCCTGTCTCAAAAATAAAAAATAAAATGGGCTGGGGATGTGGCTCACTGGTTAAGTACCCCTGGGTTCAATCTTTGGTACCAAAAAAAAAAAATGAGCTTTTAAAGCTGGACACGGTGTCACAGACCTGTAATCCCAGTAGCTCTGGAGGCTGAGACAGGAGGATGGAGAGTTCAAAGCCAGCTTCAGTAATGGCAAGGTGCTTAGCAACTCAGTAAGACCCTGCCTCTGAATAAAATACAAAATAGGGCTGGGGATGGTGGCTCAGTGGTTGAATGTCCCTGTGTTCAATCCCCAGGTACAAAAAAAAAAAAGAATTAGCTTTTAAAATTTGCTAATATTTTAGAAGTAGGGAGAAGTGAGGATTCTAGCATGCAAGATTGTGAAGATGCCTGTGAGACAGGAAAACAATAGCTCTGGAGTCCAGAAGTTCAAAATCAGGGTGCCGGCAGGCCACGCTGTAAGGGCTCAAGGAGAGCCCTTAGAGCTTTTTCCAACTTCAGCAGCTCCGGTGTTCCTGGTCTGTGGCTGTGGAAGTCTGTGCTCTGCTTCCATCTTCACGTGGCCTTCTGGGTTTTTCTTCCGTGTGTCTGACACTGTTGGATTTGGGGCTCATTCAGATAATCCAGAATGATCTCATCTTGAGATTCTTAGTGACATCTGCAAACACCCTTTCTCCAGGTCAGTTCATGTTCATAGGTTGCAGAGGTTAGGATGTGGACACGCCTTGGCAGGGCACTAGTCATCCCACTCCAGTTGGTCACTCATGGAGGCAGCATGTGGAGGGGGTTCTGGAGAGAATGGGGACAGAGGACGTGCAGACAGCACACATGTCTAGAGCTAGAGGGAAAGACTGAGCATGTGAGGAAAGCCAGGATCCTGTCTGCCCACCTCAGCACCCCTCACACCTGCATACTCAGGGGCAGAGGTGGAGGAAGTGGGGACTTGTATTACAAGACTCCTCTTATATAGCTTTTGTAATGATCTTTCTGGAATCCACAATTGCCGTTGCTCCAGGGTCTTTAGGTATTTAAAGGCTACAGGAACTTGGTGGTCAGTAGCATGGGGATGGCATGGCCAAGGCCAGTGGGCGGGAGGTAGAAGGGAACAAACTTGCCATGCCAAGCTGCTCTCTGTTTGGCCCCCTCCCATGCCTAGGAGGCCTCTGGCTGCTCTGCACTGCCGGCTTCCTGTTCCCGAGGCCTTAACAGAAGCAGGGCTACTTCCCCTGCTGAGGCAGCCCTCCATAAAACATTAGTTACAGCCCTCCCTCTAGCACCCTCACGTTTTCCACATGAAGCTTGTCCAAAGGCAGCTGAACCCATACCATCCCCAGGCTTCCAGGAGAAAGCAGAGGCTCTTCCTTTTGAATGCAGGGCAACCACATTAGGCTTGGCACAAGCCCAGATCCCTGATGGCAAAAGCCCACTCCAGCTCTTGTCTGCATAGAATTTCTTAAACAGGGACACAAATAGGTGGTGCTTTGGGGAACAGTGTTGAGTTCATCTCATCCCTTGAACAAAAAGTAATGGAAAGAAGATCTTAGGAAGGAGGCCTTGGCCAGAGTAGGCCGGGTTTCTGTATGCCGTTTCTGTATGTAGCCCAAGCCTGGATGCCAGAAGAGGGACAGCACCCGAGGGGAGATGTTCGAGGGAATGTCTTTTAAGGCTTAATTTAGGCCTGGTGCCGTGGCGCATGCTTGGAATCCCAGCAACTCAGGAGGCTGAAGCAGGAGGATCGCAAGTGCAAAGCCAGCGTCAGCCAATTAGTGAGGCGCTAAGCAACTCAGTGAGACCTTGTCTTTAAAAAGGCTGGGGATGTAGCTCAGTGGTTAAGTGTTCCTGGCTTCAATCCCCTGCACCAAAAAAAAAAATAAATAAAATAATTTACACCTGGCTTTTTCAAAAAGGCTCTCCTTGATATACACACCCCCAAATGACTTGGGCCCCCTACTTTTCCATCACATTGTGACTGTCACCACCCTCAGAGGGCAGCTCCATGACAGGGTCACAGGAAGCAGACAGCTGAAACTCCAGACCTTTTTTCTTGTGTTCTGACCAAAGATTCAAAGTCAGACACCAAAAGTCATGCAGAGGACTTTATTATAAGTGAAAGTGAGGTGACACTAAAATAAAAGTGAGGCTTAAACAAATAGCACTCTCAAGGGAGAAAGTGGGCCATCTCCAGGCAGAGAATGACAAAAGGAGACAGTGCTGTCCCCAGTTGATGTTTACCAGGAGAATTGGGGACCACCTTCAGTACTCTTTGCCAGTCAGGCGTTCAACCCCTCCTTCACGTCGGACTGTTGAGGTTTTGACCTTAGTTGGTCTTCTCTGGAACTGTCATGGTAGCCGTCCTGTTTAGGGGGGCTTCATCTACAAGTCAATCCCATGTTTGTGTGGGCCCTGGAGTCAGTAGCTGGTCAGAAGTTACCTTAGTGTGCCTGTGCCACTAAAGGAACCTTCCTCCCATAGTTCCTAGCTTCACACCAACGTCAAAGGACCCTATCAAAAGTTAGTGCCTACCTCAAGTCCCCAGAGGAGGCAGTGAGTGCCACATTTCCTCCCTATGAATATTTCTCCATTGGTTTGTCTCCTGGGCCTCTTTTGTCACACAGCAGTCACTGGCCACTTCCCAGTTCCTCCCCTTCCCTTTTCCTTCCCTCTTTTGGCTAAACCCTAGCTGAAAAGCTACCGGGGCTGGCAGGGTGCCCAACGCCAGCAGAAGCCCATCCCTCCCACTCTGTCCTCCCACCAGTAGGAGAACTTGAAACCATCTGATGGAAGCAGACATTTCCACTCACCCTGTAACCAGCTGTTCCTTGGGAAGTGCTTGTGCAATGCATTGTTCTGTGGATAAGATGGACCAGGCTGTTTCTCAGGTTTTGTTGGAGATAGGATTACTATCCATCTCCAAATAGGAGATGGGCCCCTTTCTATGTTATTACCTCTCCAGTTTGACATTTCTTTTTCTTTCTTTCTTTTTTTATTTTTTTGGTGGGTGTACCAGGGATTGAACTCAGGGGCACTTGACCACAGAGCCACATCCCCAGCCCTATTTTGTATTTTATTAGAGACAGGGTCTCACTGAGTTGCTTAGCACCTCGCGGTTGCTGAGGTTGGCTTTGAACTCGCGATCCTCCTGCCTCAGTTTCTTATGCCTCTGGGATTACAGGTGTGCGCCTCAGTGCCCAGTGACCCTTCTAAATAAACATTTTGTAATTGGAAAAAATATTGAAAACATGAGGTGTTGGGGTTGTGGCTCAGTGGTAGAGTGCTTGCCTAGCATGTGTGAGCACTGGGTTCAATTCTCAGTACTGCATATAAATAAATAAAATAAAGGTCGGCTGACAACTAAAAAAAAAAAATCATGAGTGTTGCTTTCTAATCATTAGTTAGCAGTGTTTTTTTGTAAATAGAGTTTTCAGGATTAGGGCTTTGCTCAGCTGATCTTTCCATGGTCTATTTCCTTTGAAATTTGAGTTTGACACATTAAAAACAAAAGTCCACATGGGCCAGACATGGTAGCACATGTCTGTAATCCTAGCCACTCTGGAGGTTGAGGTAGGAGGATCACAAATTCAAGGCTAGCTTGGGCAATTCAGCGAAACCCTGTCTCAAAAAGGACTGGGGATGTTACTGAAGACTTGGTCCTTACCCCTGATGCTAATCCAATTACAAGGACACAGTTTTGAGAAAAAGGAAAAACAAGTTTTATTGCTTTGCTAGCAAAGGAGAAATACAGGGGATTTCTGTCCCAGAGGCTGTGATTCTGCCCATCAAGGGGAGCAGGGCTTTTTATTTTATTTATTTATTTATGGTTCCAGGGATTGAACCCAGGGGTGCTTAACCACGGAGCCACATCCCCAGCCCTATTTTATATTTTATTTAGAGACAAGGTCTCACTGAATTGCTTAGGGCCTTGCTAAATTGCGGAGGATGATTTTCAACTGGTGATCTGCCTGTCTCAGCCAGTTTAGCAGTGTTTTTTTTAAAGAGGTGATTCAAATGCTGAATTCCACATGTTGTTTGGAGTTGCAATTCACTCGTTAATTTGGGAGGTAGTCATTTCTGAGATTTTCTGGTGCCACCTCCAAAGTCTGAATTACTTTGTTCCAGTGGTGGTTGTGTGCTCAAGGACAGATAACTCTGCTCAGGATGAGGAAGAAAGTTAATCCTGCTTCCCCAGAGATTAGGGAACAGGAGAGATTAGGGAGAAGGAGGGAGAGAGGAAGAGAAAGAAACATGTCTTTTTAAAAATAAGTTGTAGTGGCAGAGCAGCAAGGGCTATATTCAAGGCCTAATGTGGACCACTGTTATAGGGATGCAGTTCAATGGTAAACACTTCTGGGTTCAATCCCCAGTACAGGGGTGGGGGTGGGAGTGGAGGGTAGAGGGATGTCCATATTGTTTTGTAAAGCACAGATTTAAAACATTTCTTCCTTCCTTCCTTCCTTCCTTCCTTCCTTCCTTTCTTTCTTTTCCTTGCCAGGCACAAAGTGCACATCTCTAATCCTGGGGACTGGGGAGGCTGAGGCAGGAGGATGGCAAATTTGAAGCCAGCCTCAGCAATTTTTTTTTAAATATTTATTTTTTAGTTGTAGTTGGACACAATACCTTTATTTTATTTATTTATTTTTATGTGGTGCTGAGGATCGAAACCAGGGCCTCGCACATGCTAGGTGAGTGCTCTAGTTGGACCACAACCCCAGCCTCAGCCTCAGCAATTTAGCAAGGCCTAAATAACTTAATGAGATCCTGTCTCAAAATAAAAAATAAGAAGTGCTGGGAATGGGGGCTGGGGATGTGGCTCAAGCGGTAGCGCGCTTGCCTGGCATGCGTGCGGCCCAGGTTCGATCCTCAGCACCACATACAAACAAAGATGTTGTGTCCGCCGAAAACTAAAAAATAAATATTAAAAATTAAAAAAAAAAAAAAAGAAGAAGAAGAAGTGCTGGGAATGTGTCTCAGTGGTTAAGCTCCCTGGGTTCAATTCCTAGTACCAAGAAAAAAGAAAAGTAATTTCTTTCTAATCAGCTTTTCTTTTTTTCCTTTTATATTATACTAGGGATTGAACCCAGGGCCTCACTCATGCTAAACAATCACTGAGCTACATACACACCAGCTCTCAGGTAGGCTTTTAAAAATTAAAGCCTAGTTGGGATGGAAATGCTGAAAGGGTATGTATCCTTAGAGTATTTGAGAAGTATCCACCTTCTTTTCTTTTCTTCTTCTTTTTTTAAAAAAAATATTTTGTTTTAGTTGGACACAATACCTTTGTTTTATTTTTATGCGGTGCTGAGGATCGAACCCAGTGCCCCGTGCATGCTAGGCGAGCACTCTACCGCTGAGCCCCAGCCCCAGCCCCTCTGCCTTATTTTCAAGGGTGTAGCAATTGCAAATGTTGCTGAAAACTTGGTCCTTGTGTCTGATGCCAATCCATAAGCAAGGACAAGGTTTTGAGGAAAAAGACAGTTTATTGCTTTGTTAGCAAAGGAGAAACACGGGGGACTCCCGTCCTAAAAGCTGTGATTCTGTTCATCCGCAGGAAGGGGCGGGGGAGGGGGGCTTTTAAAGAGGTGATTCAGAGAAAATGAGATTAGGGAACAGAGATACAGAAGAAGCTTAGGGAAAAGAAGATCAGGGGGAAGTTTAGAAAGAAAAAGATCAGGAAGGAGAAGTTTAGGGAAAAGAAGATTTGGGGAAAAGAAAAAGTGTAAGTTTCAGCGCCACCAGGGACGTACTCAAAGCCATCAAGTGACCCCTGTTACACAAAGGTTTTTCCCCTCAGGGATGTGTATTTGCTATTTCCGAAGGGAGGGTGTGTCCCACAGCCAGTCACTTGGGGACTTGTTTCCAGAAGTGGAGTTTGGAGATGACGGGGTCTGTGAAGAGACCAACCTCTTCGATGTGATGCGACCTTTTGGGGACCTGGCATTTTAATGCTTCAGTACCCTGTCACCCTCCACACAGGACACTAAGTATGTACCAGAAAATAAAAAGGAACGGTACCCTATAGGCATTTTAAAAGAAGGGAAATTCTTGAAATGAGAACAGACTTTCTGTAAGAAAACTTTGTTTCATCTTTTTTTTTTTTTTTTTTTTTTTGGTGGAGCTGGAGGTTGAACCCAGGGCCTTGTGCGGGCAAAGCAAGCACTCTACCAACTGAGCTCTATCCCCACCCCTCCTTCAAATTCTTTGATCCTGTTTTTATCCCCCACTTTTTAAACTCTTTTACATATTTGAATTTCAATTGTATTGTTAAGGTAGGTAACTTCCACTGTTTGTTGCCTGCGGCTTGATAGGGACATTTTGGGATTCAGGACTTCAATGGACATGGAGTAGTTTGGTGGAGACTGCACTGGCTGTGAATGAATGATTGGCTGAGGACGGACTGACAGACGTCTGCTGTCTGCACGTGGCCATAATGCAGCCCCTTAGGGTCGGTCCTGGTACAGGGAGTGATCCCGAGGGCGCACTCAGCCCGGGGACCCCAAACACCGGAGAACTCACGGTCTGAGCGCCCCCTGCTGGACATCGTGGGGGCGACAAGCCCCCGGGGGTGCGGGCACCCCAGTACCCCTCCGCCGATGAGCTACTGTCAAGGAGCAGGGAGGAAGGGAAGGAGAGGCCGGGCTGGGGCGAGGGAAAGCAAGTAAGAAGTTTGTCACGTTGGAGAACAGGCGGGAAGGTCTTAAGAAATAGGAGGGAAGCCTCCGATTTGTACTGGAAATCGAACCCAGGGGCGCTTTACCACCGAGCCACATCCCCAGTCCTTTTTATGTTCTGAGACAGGGTCTCACTAAATTGCTCAGGGCTTCGCTAATTTTGCTGAGGCTGGCTTTGAACTTTCAACCCTCCTGTCAGCCTCCCGAATCGCTGGGATTACAGGTGCGTGTTACCGCGCCTGGCTGGGAAGCCTGATTTAAAAAACAGAACTCTCCCGGCATCCTCCAATAACCAGAGGACCCGGGGGACTAGGAGTTGGGGTTCGGGGAGCGATCCCTGACGGCGGAGGGCGGGCTGGGCGGCGCAGAGCGGTTCCTCCGCCCGCAAACTGCAGGCAACAGAGGCTTCAAGACTCCGGAGAAGCAGGTTGATGTGCTTTGAAACCCGCTGGGGTGTGAGAGATAATATCCATAAAATCCAGAATTGCTAGAAAGCCATAGACGTGTTTCTCCAGATTGCTGAAAATAGAAAATAGGGAGTGAAATTAATAGTGCTGGGAATGAGAGAAATAGGGCCCTGTGAGCATGTCTTCAAAACTAGAAAATAAGAACCACATCTGAACACCTCACACTGCAGGTGCTGAACTAAGCGATTTGTACTTATTATTTCATTTCATGCTCATAAAAACCTACAGAGGTGGGCATTATAGTATTACACAGTATTTCAATCTTGCCTTATTAGTGAGGAATCGTTTTTTCTCGTGCTGGAAATTGAACAGAGGGGCTGGCATGTGCTCTATCTACCACTGAGACACATCCTCAGCCCTTTTTCTTTAATTTTGAGACAGGGGCTCACTAAATTGCTGAGACTGGCCTGGAACTTGTGATCCTCATGCTTCAGAGCTGGTGGGATTCGGGATGGGCACCACTGCCCGCTGTTAGCTGAGGAAATCCCCTTAATGGCTTTGTAACAGTGTCCACTTTATGCTTTGAATATAACCCTTGCTGCTCTGCCACTCCAATTTATTTTTTTTAATCTTTTTTTTTTTTTTTTTTTGGTGGGGTTCTTTTTTTTTTTTTTTTTTTTTTTTTTGTCTTTTTTGGAATTGGGGGTCGAACCCAGGGCTTTGCGAATGCAAGGCAGACACTTTGCCACTGAGCTACATCCCAGCCCATCCAATTTATTTTTAAAAGGATGTGTTTCTTTCTCTTCCTCTCTCCTTCCTTCTCCCTAATCTCTCCCCCTCCCTAATCTCAGGGGAAACAGAATTACCTTTCTTTCTCATCCAGGGCAGAGTTATCTGTCCTTGAACACACACCCACCACAAAAAAAGAAGCAATTCAGACTTTGGTGCTGGTACTAAATATCTAAGATCTAAGAAGGATATAAGAAATGACTATTTCCCAAATTAAATGAATTACAATTCTGACAGAGAACATGTAGAATGTAGCCTTTGAATCACCTCTTTTAAAGCTCCCTGTTCAGCTGGGTGAAGGGAAAGCGAGGAACGCGGAGATACACTTGAGAGTTGATTCCTCAGAGCTGACAAACAAAGACCATGTCTCTATAGGAGAGAGGCAAAACAGGCTTGGGTTCCAGGCCTTTTATGGAGCAGGCTCAGGAATCAGAGGGGTCTGGTCCTAAAGCAGGCATTGGGGGTCGGGTTGCCGTGAGGGAGTGGTGAGTCTTTCTCAGAAACAGACTTTTCCTTAAAATGGTGGTTATCGCTTAAGATGGCCGTCCAGATGCTAAGCAAAGACCTTATACTGGGCACGGTGGCACACGCCTACAATCACTTGGGTGGCTGAGGCAGGAGGATGGGGGGTTCAAAGCCAGCCTCAGCAAAAAGCGGGACCCTAAACAAAATAGGGCTGGGGATGTGGCTCAGAGGTTGAGTGCCCCTGAGTAACCAAAAAAAAAAAAAAAAATCCCTCTCTCCCTGATGGGCAGTATCACAACCTCTGGAACAGGCATCCCCTGTGCTTCTCCTTTGCTAGCGAAGCAATAAACCTTTTTCCTTTTTCTCAAAACCGAGTCCTCTTTATTGGATTGGCACTGGGGACAAGGACTGAGCTTTCGGTAACAGCTTGTCCAGTCACCTGGCTGAACCCAGCTCAGCTGTTAAGGAATGAACCACTAGGCCAGTGCCCATCAAACTTGGGGGGTGGGGAGACTGGGAATTTAACACAGAGACATTCTACCATTGAGCTACATCCCCAGCCCTTTTTATTTTTTATTTTGAGACAAGGTCTCCCTAAGTTGCTTAGGACCTTGTTGAGTTGCTGAGACTGGCCTGAAACTTGTGATCCTCTAGCCTTTGCATCCCAAGTCACTGGGATTATACCACACTTGACAACATCAAACTTTTTTGACTAAGATCCACAGTAAGATATACATTTAGATAATCCATTTCGTGTGTGTATGCGCGCGCGTGTGCGCGTGTGTATAAAATTTGCAACTGAAAGGAAAATTTCATGAGACAACATTTACCCTTACTACCTCACTGATGTGCCCTGGGGATTAAGCCCAGGGCCTGGCATAACTAGGCATGAGGTTTATCACTTCACTCAGCCATACCCAGCCTTCTTTTATTTAAAAAGAAGTGCTTGCTGGTCACGACCCACTAAGTTCTTTTCAGAGTGCAGTTCTGGGACAGGACCTCACAGGTACAGAAACACACTATACTCTGCTTACCACCTCTGGCTGTGGAGACCAAGGGTGTGGACTCATGGAGCTTTACCCAACTCCTCTGAATTGCTGAGCTTGAAGGGCAAACAGTCACTTCCTATAATAGTAAGGGCTCTCAGAGCACCCTGAATCTCCTGGTCCTGATGAACAGTATTCAGCATGATGAGAATTTGTCTTGGAGATCTTTGGGGAAGTGCCACAAGTGAAACTAGCAATGACTTGTGAACAAACTGTTAATAAGCACCCATAAAAGGGAACTGCATGCATTCACAAGGAACAATTAGCACCAGACTGACTTCTTTCCTGTTTGAAATATTTCTACTAGCACATGACATGCACCTCTGAAATTCAACAAAGTGCTGAACTAATTTCCTGATTACAAGCCCTAAGGACAACTTGGGAATGTGCGAGGCTTGTGGTTAAGGGCTCTCATCCCTGGTTGGCTGCCTATCCCAAACAGGTCTCAAGAGAGCAATCCATGAGGGTGTGCTTTGTAAACAAATGCCCTCACAAGTGGGATTTATAATTTATATCGTGCAGTTCCTATATCTGTCTCCTCCGTTAGACTGTGACTCCTCTGAGGATAGAGAACTTATTTTGTTTGCCACCTTTGTATTCCCAGCACTTATCCCAGAGTTGGTCATTTAGATGCTCCAAAAGAAATGTTGGAGGAATGTTATCATTAATTGATGAACATTTGCCTGGTAGAGGACTTCCAGAACAATCTACAGCTCTGCCTTCATGCTCTCATGTTTAGCATTCTTACCAGTTACTTGAACATGGAAATGGATGACATATTTATCAAAGTTTCAGGTGGCAGAAAACTGGGACAGCCAAAGTACTGGATGACAGAATCAGGGTCCAAAAATAACTTTGCAGCCTGGAATGGTGGGCTGAACCAAGAGGAAAAATGTTAGAGATCCCTTCTGCCTTTCAATCTAAAACAAATCCCTGTGCACAGGGTGAGGGGTATGTGACTTAATGGCGATACGTGTGAGGGCCTTGTGGTTTTCATTGGAAACCAGTGACTGAGGCAGAAGTGTGGTAGGCTCAGCGGCACTGCAGACAGACTGAAAATACATACTCAGTGAACAAAAGACGGAAGTCAGAGTCCCTCTACTTTAGTGCAGGTCAAAGGATCCTGGAAGAACCAACTGGCTTTGAACCACCATGTCAACAACTTGCAAACTTTCTAGAGGACAGAGGTGTGTAGAATTTGCCTGCATCAATATTAAGGATTGCTTGAACTGGGGTTATGGCTCAGCAGTAGAGCGCTTGCCTAGCATGTGTGAGGCCCTGGATTCAATCCTCAGCATCACATAAAAATAAATTTTAAAAAATAAAGATATTGTGCCCATCTACAACTAAATTATTTTTAAATTACGGATTTCTGTTCAGTAAAGGACACTCTAAAAGTATTCTTAGACAATAAACTAGGAAGAGATATTACATAAAACTGATGCAATTTATATCTGGAGTATTTAAGGAACACTGGAAAAATGAACAAGAGAAAGGCAGGAAACCAGGAAAGGAAGGGCAAGGAGGATGAGCAGGCATTACACAGAAAATGAGCTTGAATGGCTACCAACAGAGGAGAAGATGCTGGGACTCACAACTAATCAAAGAAATGCAAATTAAAACAACAGGACTTCCTTTCTCCGGTAATAACTGTCGCAAGCAACACTCCTGCTGAATACAGCTAAATAAGCTGAATAGAATGTTAAGACATCCTCTGTACAGAATTGACAAGGTAGAAGAGCAACTGGAATCAAGGGAGGGAGGAGCCCAGCGCTGCTCACAAACAAGGCCCTTTGCCCACTAAGGGAGAACTGTACCTCCTTTTGATGGTCTCTGGAGGTGAATGGTCTGCATGGCACACAGCTGGGAAGTCTGATAGGACATCCCCTTTCCCCCTGTAAAAACAAGTGGACCACCTGCCTGATTTATGGCCAGGTTCTAGGCCTGGGTAACCCAGGGAACCCCAAGCCTTGACTTTGGATAGTGCTCCCCAACTCCTGGTCAATGTAAATACAAATTCTCTCTGAAGGAAATTATTCATCCTGGCCCTCAAATTATTCCAACAGATATATATATATATATAAATATATATATATATATATATATATATATATATATATATATATATATTTTTTTTTTTTTTTTTTTTTTTTTTTTTCCCCAAACATAATGACCAGCATACAATCAAAGATGACTAGAGGCACAAGGGAATTAGGCCCTGGCCACTGTCCTGTAATTCCAGTTTCTGTAACTGCTAGACTTCCAATCTGACACCTGGGGCAGGGATGGGCAGAAGACTGTGTGGCCACTAGGAGCTTTGTGCCCCAGAATCCAGGGATTGCATGAGTGGGTGAGAATGTGGGTACACCTGTGTGCTCCAAGAGTGCTTGAAAGTCCTCCCTGCCAGAGCTAATGGGAATTTGGGATAAGATTTTAAGTTTCAAAAGATATTTTTAAAGTGGGGCCAAGTTTTCTTTCTTTCTTTTCTTTTTTTTAAAGAGAAAGAATTTTTTTTAATATTTATTTTTCAGTGGACACAACATCTTTATTTTATTTTATGTGGTGCCAAGGATTGAACCCAGCGCTTGAGCCACATCCCCAGCCCCCAAGTTTTCTTTTGGCACTGGGGATTGAACTCAGGGCCTTGTGCATGCAAGGCAAGCACTCTACCAACTGAGCTATATCTCCAGCCCTCTTTTCTTTTTTTAAAGTTGCCTAAACTGGCCTCAAACTTGTGACACCTTTCTTCAGTCTTCTGTGTCTCTGGGATTATAGGTGTGCACCATGCACTGCAAAAGGGCCACTTTTTCTAATTTGCACAAAGGCATCCTATGGCTTAGTGACAGTCCTATAAATATTTTATGTATTTGGAACTATCTGATATGGACTATAAAATAACTAGGTCCATTGTTTTAAAGAAATAAGTTGAGAGCTGGGCACAGTGCCACAGCACAGGGCACATGCCACATGCTTATGATCCCAGTAACTCCGGAGGCTAAGCAGCAGAATCACAAGTTCAAGGCCAGTCTCAGTAATTTAGTAAGACACTCTCTCAAAATAAAACATAAAAAGCTCAGTGTTGCAGTGCTTCTGGCTTCAATCCCACCCCCCTAAAAAAAAAAAAAAAAGTATTTTACTTATATTTTTTAGTAGCATCAAAATAATTTAATATATTTGTTAAAGTCCATATATATTTGTTATAGAAGAAATGATTCATATTATATGACATGGATGTTTTAGAAAAATAAAAAGCTTTTATAATTTCTTTCTTTCTTTTTTTTTTGGCAATGGTGTAGGTCTCCTCAGAGTCTGGTAAAAGTAAATGCACAGCCAAAATATAAAACTGACCAATTAGTTGGAGTGAGTTCATTTCCCAGTGACTCTGATTATTTGTATCATCTATTTTTGCTAAATACATTAACAATAATTTTTCCATGTTTGGATACGTTTGCAAAGCTGATGTTTATCTTTAATTATTTAGTTACTTACTTAATGGCATTAAAATGTTTGTAAGGGCCACCCCAATGTAATCCCAGATTACTAAGTAGAGGCAGGAGGGCGGCAAGTTCCAGGCCAGCTGTAGCAATGTATTTTTTTTCCCCTGAGACACAGAGTCTGGCTAAATTGCCAAGACTAGGCTTGAATTTGCCATCCTCCTGCCCCAGCCTCCTGAGTCACTGGGATTACAGGTGTGAGCCACCACAGCAAGGCCAGTCTTGGCAATTTCGTGAAACCCTGAGTCAAAATTTAAAAAACAAAAAAGGGTTAGGGATGTAATTCATTACGAACATCCCCCTGGGTTCAATCATCAGTTTAAAAAAAATTTTATGAGGCCTTACAATAAAATGAACTTATTGCCAAATCTGAGATGCAAAGATCACATGTTAAATTTATATCAAATAACAAGCACTCCCTTTTTAATTTATTTTATTTTTTTGTGGTACTGGGGATTGAATCCAGGGCCTTTTGCATGCAAGCAAAGCTATATCCCCAGCCCCAATGAGCACTCACTTTTTAATGCAAAATTGATTAAATCAATAGATCCATACCACTACTATACTTTACATTCATACCTACACTTTATGTAGTGAATTGAATCTATCTTATTAAAATCGGATCCCTTTGCTCCAAATATTAGATGCAATTTATACCGATAATATGTAAAATAGTTTGCAATTCCTGAACATCTCTGCCTTGTCTCTGGAAAATGATCATTGGAAGAAGATCTCCATAGGTGAGTAGGGCCCGCCCAGAACCTCACACCCCAAGTGGGCCCACCCGGAAGTCTGTCTGGAACTGCGAAACAAAAGAGATTGCCTGCTGAAGTGCATTGTCACAAATCAGTTGGCTTTAATGTTTTCTGATTTGTTGGTGTAAAACTGTTTGTATTGAGGGCAAATTAACAAACTCCTTACTTATTAAGGGATTAAAATTACACTGGCTTGCCTTGCTGCATTTGGAATACTCAGCTCAGATACATTTTTATTAAATTCTGGAAGCTCTAGGGGTTTCTCCTAAGTATACTGCTTGCTAATTGCCTTTTTTGTACATAAACAAAATCCCAAATTGGAAAAATGAAGGAAAATAGAGAACTAAAATTTCTCTACTTAAAATGAAATTCTTCTCTAGTTTTATGTATCCTTTTTTCCCTTTCCATTAACTATTTAACACATTTTTATGATGCATGGGGGTAATTGGATGATTTAAAATTAAAACTGGGAAAAAATATGTATGTGGTCCAAACAATGGCTTCCTCCTCGCCGCCCAATAGTTCTGAGGGCTAGTGGGATGCGTTTGAAAGAGTATGGACTTTACAATCATTCAGGCCTGGGTTTTAAATGGGGTATCCCAATTATAAATTAATGAACTTCTTGCAGTTTCTGCTATGGAAAAAGGGACTATCACTTCCTTGTGGTTGTCAGGATGGTTAAAGATAACATGAGCAGCTGGGTGTGGTGGCACACACCTGTGTAATCCCAGTGATTTGGGAGGCCGAGGCAGGACAATTATAAGTTCAAAGCCAGCCTCGGCAATTTGGCAAGACCTTGTCTTAAAATTAAAAAAATTTGGACTTGGGAGCTCAGTATTAGAGCACCCCTGAGAAAGGAAAGAAAATGAATTCAGCCTGGACTATTTGGTGAGACCTTCCCCCCTTTATTAAAATAAAAACATAAAAAGTGCTGGGTGTGAATGTAGCTCAGTGACAGAGTGCCTCTGGGTTCAATTCCCAGTACCCAAGGGGAAAAAAGAAGATGACATGAGTAAAGAACGTGGCATTAATATTATGAGATATATATATATATATATATATATATATATATATATATATATATATATATATATATATGGTTGTTTTTGTTGTTTTGTGTGTGGTGGTACTGGGAATTGAACCCAGGGGTGCTCTACCACTGAGCCACATCCCCAGCCCTATTTTGTATTTTATTTAGAAACAGGGTCTCACTGAGTTTCTTAGCACCTGAATTCAATCGCCAGTAAGAAGAGAAGAGGGAGAAGGAGATAGGGAAGGAGAAGGAGGAGAAGGAAGGGAGGGGAGGGGAGGGGAACTTTTCCTTTGCCAATGCCAAATTAACACTAATGCCCCTGACAAAATGACCATTTTTTCTTTTTGATACCAGAGATTGAATCCAGGGGTACTTAACCACTGAACCACATCCTCAGTCCTTTTTATATTTTGTTTTGAGACAGGGTCTTGCCAAGTTGCTGAGGACTTTGCTAAATTGCTGAGGCTGGCTTTCTTTCTTTCTTTCTTTTTAAGGAGAGAGAGAATTTTTTAATATTTATTTTTCAGTGGACACAACATCTTTATTTATTTTTATATGGTGCTGAGGATCGAACCAGCGCCCCGCGCATGCCAGGTGAGCACGTTACCTCTTGAGCCACATCCCCAGCCCTGAGGCTGGCTTTGAACTTGAGATCCTCCTGCCTCAGCCTTCTGAGCCTCTGGGATTACAGGCTTGCACCACTGCACCAGGCATTTATGTTTGAGAGAATGTCCCACTAGGTTGGCCTGGAATTTGCAATCCTCCTACCTTAGACTCCGAAGTAGCTAAAATAAGAGTCGTTTGCCACCACATCCTACTTCCCTGGGTGGTTCTTGCCAGAGTTTAACAGATTAAACGTGACACTCAAAAAAAAAAAAAAAAGTGACACTCGTGTGGGCATTTATGTTTCTTTTTACACATGGAATAACCTGTTGGGCTGTTCTTGCCCTTCTGTAAATTCTTTTCAATGTGATTTCATTTCCCCATGGACTTCAGATATAAATTCATAGGAATTAATTTATTGGGTCCTCACAACAATCCATGAAAGTCTATCTCAAGGTCATTTACATGAGCTCACAATCCAAAATTAAAAAGTATGCCTGGGTTCAGTGAAACACTCTGGCAATTCCATCGACTCAGGAGGCTGAGGTAGGAGGGTAATAAGTTCAAGGCCAGTCTCAGCAACTTAGTGAGACCTGTCTCAAAAAGAAAAAAAAAAAAAGTCAAAGGGCTGGCAAGCCCTACGGGGTGGTGCACGCCTGTAATCCTTGTGGCTGGGGAGGCTGAGACAGTAGGATTGCGAATTCAAAGTCAGCCTCAGCCAAAAGCAAGGCGCTAAGCAACTCAGTGAGACCCTGTCTCTAAGTAAAATACAAAAAAATAGGGCTGGGGATGTGGTTCAGTGGTCGAGTGCCCCTGAGTTCAACCCCCCGGTACTGACCACCTCCCCCCCACAAAAAAGGGGGGGCTGGTGATTTATGTAGCTCAGTGGCAGGGGCCGGGGTTGTGGCTCAGTGGTAGAGCGCTTGTCTAGCATGTGTGAGGCAGAGTTCAATTCTCAGCATCACATACAAATAAATAAAAATAAAGGTCCATTGACAACTTAAAATATGTATATATAGAGATTTTATAAATAATCATATATATAAATATATATAATTTTTTTCAGAGGGAAATGATCCACCATTTTGCAACCAATAGCAAAATAAGACCCTAAAGTCCTTCAGGCAATGGAATAAGATTCAGACTATAGGTATGGCAAAAATTACTGAGGTCCTAAAACAAGGAATCTTCATGAGAAATAAGCAGATTGCTATGAGAAAATTAAACAGGTATCATTTTATAAATGATTATTGTAAACTCAGTGGATGGGTTGAAGATCAGAGAAGTAGGTGAGGGCAAAATTTGGAAGAGGAAGATAAATCTGACAAAATTATCTGAAATGTAGCACAGAAAGATACAGGGTGGAAAAATGTGTAAAAGAGATGAAGAAGGATGATGGATAGAATGAGATGTTCCAACAAATGTCTGAAAAAAACAGTCTGAGCAGGAGATTATAGAGAGAATGAGGAGTGGAAAAAATGCTCATTTACAAATTCATTCAACAACTATTTATAAGCACCTAATGTGTGCCAGGCACTATTCTAGGCTCTTAAAACAGATAATGAGATAATAAGAAGAGATTATGGCTGATCATCCTCCAGAACTGATTTGGGACAAGAATTTTCAGTCTCAGGAAATGAGTCCCAAGATAGACTAAATCCTCACCCTGACACATCAGAGAGAAACTGGAGAACTCAAAGATGGGAGAGGGGGGTTAGAAAAAAACAGAAAGAAAACACATGTTTCCTACAGAGCAACAATGCTTGGACAGATGGCAAATTTCTCAACAGTAACTATAGAAACTAGAAGACAAGGGTTTGTTTGTTTTTGCAGTGGGGATCCAGGGCTTGGAATGTGCTAGTCAAGTGCTCTACCACTGAGCTACACCCCCAGCCCTTCCCAGTTCTTAGAGGAAGTATCTGGCAACCTAGACTATTACACCCAGCTAATTCATCATTCAGGATTGGAGATGATAAACACATCATCAGAATGCAGTCAACTCCCATTTAGATTTACCTGAATCCCTATTAGTTGGGGAAATATGAATATAACCTGTGTATTACATGATATAAGGAGTTATTGTTATTTTTTAGTAACATAATATTGTGGTTAAGTAGATGTCCTTAATTTTATAAAAGGAAGACTCAAGAATAGTGGGGAAGAGCCAGGTGTGATGGCACACAACTAAAGTCCCAGTTACTTGGGAGGCAAAGGCTTGAACTGAACAGTTTGAGGACAACCTGAACAACTGAACAAGAATCCAGCTTTAAAAAGAAAAAAAAGAAAGAAAGAGAGAAGGAAGGAAGGAAGGGAGGAAGAAAGGAAGGAAGGAAGGAAAAGAAATATTGGTAAAATGCCATAATGTTGAAATAATTGTTTTAAAAGCCACAGTAAGGGGGCTGGGGCTGTAGCTCAGTGGCAGAGCACTTGCCTAGCATGCATGAAACCCTCCTGCAATCCCGCACTGGGTTTGATCCTCAGCACCACATAAAAGATAAACAAATAAAATAAAGGCACTTAGTCCATCTACAACTACAAAAATTTTTTTAAAAAAATCCCCAGCACCCAACAAAAAACAATTTCAATTAAAAAAAAAGGGGGGGGGGTTGGGGTTGTGGCTTAGTGGTAGAACACTTGCCTACCATGTGCAAGGTGCTGGGTTCGATCCTCGGCACCCCATAAAAATACATAAATAAAAATAAAGATATCATGTCCAACTACAACTAAAAAAAAAAGAACTGGGGGGCTGGGATTGTGGCTCAGTGATAGAGTACTTGCCTAGCACATGTGAGGCACTGGATTTCATCTTCAGCACTACATAAAAAAAAAAACTAATAAAGGTATCGTGCCCATCTATAACTAAAAATCAATCAATCAATCAATAAAATAAAGATCTGGGGGCTAAGAATATGCCTCAGTAGTAGAGTCCTTGCCTGGCATATATAAAACCCCAGGTTCAATCCCCAGTACCTCCAAAAAACAAAAAAGAAAAAATATATGTATATTTATATGTATTCAAGAATATATATATGGGCTGGAGTTGTAGCTCAGTGGTAGAGTGCTTGCCTTGCATGCGTGAGGCCCTGGGTTCGGTCCTGAGCACCAAATAAAAAAAATAAACAAATAAAAATAAAGAAGTTGTGTCCATCTACAACTAAAAAATATTTAAAAGAAAAAGAATATATATATATTTGTGTGTATATATATATGCATATACATATACACAAAAATATTCTATTTATATTAGCAAAACTAGAATATACGTAAAAATTAGCTGTAATCCCAGCAGTTCAGGAGGCTGAGGCAGGAGAATCACAAGTACAAGGCCAGCCTCAGCAATTTAGTGAGACTCTGTCTCAATATAAAAAATTTAAAGGATTGGGATATACCTCAGTGGTAGAGTGCCTGTCTATCATGTGTGAGGTCCTGAGTTCAATCTCTAAATACTGAAAAAAAAAATCATGATGAGATATTATTTCATGTAATCATTGGCTAAAGTAAAGAAGTCTGAAAATAACAAGTGCTGGGGCAAAGAAACGCCTCAATGCTGCTGGTGGAGGTGCAAATTGACTAACTGCACCTGGCAGTAAGTAGTAAAGGTGAAAATGCACTATCTTCCTACTCAGCAATTCTGCTTTTTAAATGTATAGCCAAGAAAAACTCTCCCACATGTGCAGGTTCCAATTGGTCCCAATGCCTGCTAATTAGAGGTCGGGTCTCTCTGACCCACTATCCCCAGAGGCCTTTCCCACCACTTTTTCATCTTTTGTTTATTGTACACACAGAAGCCCGACCTAGGAAAAACCTGGAATAAACCATTTACAAAAGATACCATCTTACCATAGAACTTTGTGTAAGAAAGCTTATGTAACAAGTGGATCAATAAGACATTACAGTATTGTCTTATTTATTTAATTAATTTAATTTTTTTGTTTTAAACCAGGGATTGAACCCAGGGGCACTCAACTACTGCACCACATCCCCAGTCCTATTTTGTATTTTATTAGAGACAGGGTCTCATTGAGTTACTTAGGGTCTCACTGAACTGCTTAGTGCCTCACTAAATTGCTGAGGCTGGCTGTGAACTTGCAATCCTCCTGTCTCAGCCTCCCAAGCCACTGGGATTACAGGTGTGTGCCACCGCGCCCGGCTATTTGTTTATTTTTGCTGTTGGGAATTGGTACAGTATTGTCTTCTGATGTGAATATTGCATCGACCATGATGTGATCTAACCAATAGTGTTTGATTTGACTGCAATTAAACTTTGAATCTAATTTACATTTTATAGGAAATGCACAGGGAGCAAAGAGACCTAGATGGTGGAATATTTTTGTGTGTGTGTGTGTGTGTGTGTGTGGTGCTGGGGATTGAATCCAGGGCAAGGCATGCACTCTACCAACTGAGCTATATGCCCAGCCCCACGATGGTGGAATTTTTTTACAGGACATCAGGTCTTCTCTTTAGTTGTTCTTCACTGCAATGAAAAAAGGGACTGTTCCAGGTTAAAAGTGATATAAGGGCCCTGCATGGTGGTGCACAACGGTAATCCCAGCAGCTCAGGAGGCTGAGGCAGGAGAATCTCAAGTTCAAAGCCAGCCTCAGCAACTTATCAAGGTCCTGAGCAACTTGACAAGACCCTGTCTCAAAATAAAATATAAAAAGGTCTGGGGATGTACCTCAGTGGTACAGCGCTTGCCTTGCATGTGTGAGGTCCTGGGTTTGGTCCCCACCACCACATAAAGATGAACAAATAACAATAAAGATATTGTGTTCATCTACAACTTAAAAATATTTTAAAGGAGGGGGGGCTGGGGATGTGGTTCAGTGGTTAAGTACCCCTAGAATTCAATCCCTGGTATCAAAAATTTAAAAAAAAATGTTCATTTTGCAGGGGTGTTAGTGTTAATTTGGCAAAGGAAAAGTTTCTCTCTACTCCCTCTAAGTACTGGGCTTGAATCCAGGGGCATTTCACCATGAGCTATATCCCCAGTCCACTTTATTTTTTATTTTGAGACAGGGTCTTGCTAATTTGCTGAGAATCTCACTAAATCGAAGAAGCTTGAACTCATGATCTTCCTGCCTCAGTCTCCTAAATTGTTGAGATTACAGGTGTTGAACAATCATGCCCTGTATAAAAAATTCTCTTTTAATGTAAATAAAAAATTTATATTTAAAGTTGGAGTATCAAGACACCTAAAATTCTGAGGCTGGAATGTGGTGGCATATGACCATAATCCCAGCTACTCAGGAGACTGAGGCAGGAGTATCACAAGTACAAGGCAAATAGGGAGAATTTAGCAAGGCACTGTCTCAAAATACATCAAAATTTTTTTTTAAATGGGCTAGGAATATACTTCAGTGGTAGAGTTCTTGCCTAGCATTCATGAGGCCCTAAGTTCAATCCCCAATACCACTGGGAGAGGGAAAAAAAAAAAAAAAGGAAACAGGAGGATTGCAAGTTCAAGGCCAGCCTCAGTAATTTAGTGAGGCCCTAAGCAACTTAGTGAGACCTTGTCTCATAACAAAAAAACCACAAAGGGCTGGGGAGGACTGGGGTTGTGCTCAATGGTAGAATGCTTGCCTAGCACGTGTGAGGCCCTGGGTTCAGTCCCCAGCACCACATACACGATGTGTCCATCTAACATCATGGGGCTGTATTGTGTCCATCTACAACTAAAAAGAAAAATTTTAAAAAAAGGGCTGGGGATGTAGCTCAGCAGCAAGTGCCCCCGGGTTAAAAAAAAGTAGACATCTAAATTCTGGATTTTTATGGGACTGAGGATGTAGTTCAATTGTAGAGCACTTGCCTAACACACATGAGACCCTGGGTTCAATCCCTAGCACTATAAAAAGAAAAAAAAATTCTGGCTTTTTTAAAGTATAAAGTAAATCATAAAATATGTTAAATAAGGGGAAAATAAAGTCTTTTCTTCTTCTTTTTTTTTTTTTAACCCAAAGAAAAACTTGGAGTTTATCACCTACCCACCCTCAGTGAAGATTCCTAAGGGCTATATTTCAGGGTGAAGGAAACTTAAAACACTGCTATTCAAGAGAGAAAAGTAATCAGATAAATTGGTAAGGACTTGAGGTCATTTAAAAACTGTTGACTATATAAAGTAATAATAACAACATCAATTTGAGGCATATAAAATAAGATAAGATGGAATGCCAGACATAGTAACACACCAGATGGGAGGGGGTGGTCAGTCTGGTAGCAATCAGAGGCTCCTTGCTCTGAAAGAAGGTAAAAAGTCAGCTAACTTTAGCTCAGCCTGGTGGCGCCCCAAGCCTATAATCACATTAGCCCAGGAGGCCGAGGCAGGAGGATCACGAGTTCAAAGCCAGCCTAAGCAACTCAGCGAGACTTGTCTCTAACTAAAATATATAAAAGGACTGGGAATTTGCTCAGTGGCTTCAATCCCTAAACAACAAGAAAAAAAGTCAACCAACTTTAGACTTAGTCAAGTGTGTGTGTTAAAATATTAAAGACACTTAAAATATTAAAGACACTTAAAAAAGAATAATAGAAATACAAATTATATTCAAACCACAAAAACTGAATAAGAGGAAAAAGAAAACAAAATCATTCCAATTAATTTGTGCGTGTGCGCACATCACTAGAAACTGAACCCAGGGGTGTTCTACCACGGAGCTACATCCTCATCTGGCCCCACTCCCACCATTTAAAAAATTCTGAGGCAGGGTTTTACTAAGTTGCCCAGGTTAGTCCTGGACTTCTGGGCTCAAGTGATCCTCCTGCCTCAGCCTCCTGAGCAGAAGAGGTTACAGACTTGGGTTGATATGCCTGCCTGGATGATGATGATGATGATGATGATGATGATGATGATGATTTTAATATTTATTTAGTTGTAGATGAACACACAGTATCTTTATTTATTTTTATGTGGTGCTGAGGATCGAACCCAGTGTCTCACACATGTGAGGCAAGTGCTTTACCGCTGAGCTACTGGATTATTTTTAAATAGCAAGCTATAGGCTATTTAGTTGACTACATTGAAAACAAAGAGGTTATTTTCAGGAAAGTTGAAAATAAATGTTTGGAAAAAGATACACCAGACAAATGCTAACCAAAAGAAAGCATTAATAGAATGAAGAGGAATTTTACATAATCATAGGAGATATAATTTACAAAGAGGATTTAACTAAAACGTCTGTTTCTTTTTAAATTTTTTATTCTAATTAGTTATAGAAAGTCTAAGTTTTTATGCACAAAGTAACATACCCTATTAATATAAGAGGCAAAGCTGACCAAAGTATAAGAATTTATGTAATTCCCAATGATAGTGGGATATTTTAACATATATCTCAAAAAATTTCTTTCTTTCTTTTTTTTTTTTTTTTTTTTTTTGTACTGAGGACAAACCCAGGGACACTTTACCACTGCGCCACATCCCCAGCCCTTTTCATTTTTTATTTTGAGACCAGGTCTTGCTAAATTGCTCAGGCTGGCCTCAAACTTGCTCTCCTCCTGTCTTAGCCTTCCAAGTCACTGGGATTACAGGTGTGCACCCCTGCACCCAGTCTCTGAAAAGGTATATCTTGTCCCCAGCCCCTTCCTAGCCTTCACTCTTTCTCAGCTGCCATGAGATTAGCAGCTCTGCTCTACCGCACCCTCTCTGCCTTGCTACTGGTCACTGACCTAAAAGCAATGAATTCAGTTAACTGTGGACTGAAACCTCTGAAACTGTGAGCCAGAATAAACCTTTCCTCCTTTAAATTGCTTTTCTGGGTTATTTGTCACTGTAATGGAAAGCTGACTAGCACACTTGAATCATAGTGCAATTGTTAGAAATCAATTTTAAAATAAAAAAGCTTCATATATCTGTAAACTTAAAAAACACACAGATCTGGGCATAATGCACACTACCTATAATTCCAGCTACTCAGAAAACTGAGGTAGGAGGATCGCAAGTTCAAGACCAGCCTGGGTAACTGAGCATGATCCTGTATTCCTAAAATATGAAAAGGGCTGGGGTTGTAGTTTAATGGTAGAGCACTTAGAATGTTTGAGCTCCTGGATGTTCAGATCCTAGTAATGAAGAAGCATGCACAGGGCTGAGGGTATGGCTCAGTGGCAGAACGCTGGCCTAGAATGTGCAAGACCTTGGGTTTGATCCCCAGCACTGCAATAAAACAAACAAACAAAACCACATGCAGTTTTTAGATGATTCATAAGTCTAGTAAAATACTGTAGTAAAAAGAGACTACATCTGGAACAGCAGCAGCAATCTGAGTCACCACCAGATTAAGTTTATGATAACCACAGTCATGTCCTAAAATCCACATGGCTTTCACACAAACCAAACTGGTGAATTAGATGGAAGGGAGAAACATCACCACCTTGGGTTCTTTCAAGTCTTTGATGGAAGCATTGATCCCTGTATTTTCCCCAGGATGCAGTACTGTTCTGTTTTATTATCTTGGTGGGGGTGAAGG
Organism: Marmota flaviventris; assembly: GCF_047511675.1. Taxonomy (NCBI): domain Eukaryota; kingdom Metazoa; phylum Chordata; class Mammalia; order Rodentia; family Sciuridae; genus Marmota; species Marmota flaviventris. The sequence goes on from NC_092503.1 coordinate 119,477,596, forward strand.
TGACACAGGCTTCTACTTACCCTGCCCACCACCATGACCCCATAATAATGCGGTGGATCAGAGCCAATATGTGAATTCTTCCAGTTGTCAAATATATCTGTTCAGTCATACTTTCTGGAACCAGAGAAATGTGAATCTACTGGACCCTCTGTGAGTCAAGCTTTAGTTAAACTTCATCTATCACCTGACTTCCATATATGCTTACTTTGGATGGCAAAACACAGTGGCATTGGAATCCTGAGGAATTGGCATCAACCCAATGAGGGAGTTCTGTGTTTGGGATTGGGGTCTCTGACAAACTTCGTGACTGTGACATACTTGGTAACTAAGAAGTTTCTGTGCAAAGACATAGAATGTCCGGCTGTTAGGATATACCTGGCTACTGGGAAATTCCTGTGCAAAATCACGGGATGCCCAGCTGCCATAGCAATGTTCTCCACAAGTTTACCCTGTTTCCCAGGCTTGGAATGCCCAGCAATCTCCCCTCCTTGAAGCTACTAGGATAACTATGCAGGTGCACTATCTGGTTTCCTTAGCAATGTCCTTGGTGAGAAGGGGCTCGTGTTTGTACTAACCTGGACCTTATCTCCATTAGCTAGAACTTGGGGTTAAAGAAATACTAATTAGAATGTAGTCATGGTAACGGTGGTAGGTAAATTTTTTTGAGTTAATAAACTCAGCAGGAGGGAGGAGTGGACACTTCTCACTTCACTTCTCTGCCTGCTGCTGCCCAGTCTGTGTCTGTCCTTTTGTTCATCTCTTCACAGGTTTCTCCACAGGTATTCCTTACAATCCAGAGCCAGTGTCTAATAATCCCTGAAAAGACCTGGGCATTTCCTTTTCCTTTGCAAACTCTAGTAACTTGCTGCAGGTTCCTTTAGGGAACACCTGGAAGAAGATGGGTGTGTTTTCTTGCTGCGGTGGTTCAACATTCTTTCTCGGGGGATCTGACCTTCTTCTCTATCAAAGGGCTCTGGGTCTGTGAACTGACTTATACTTGGAACCGGTGGGAGGCCATCATTCTCTACTGGGGTGACTTAAGTCAAGATTTTGGTATGTTTGTTGTAGGAGTGCTGGGGAATCAAACCCCAGGCAAGCACTCTACCATTAGCTACATCCCCAGCCCAACTCAAGTTTCTGACAACCAGACCTATAACGTATGTAAATTAAGCAATATTCTAGTAGGCTGATTATCTATTTAGTTCCTAGAAACACCACCATCAATTAGTTCCCACTAAAGATCTCTGCTCTAATTCTTGCAGTAAAAATAAATAAATAAAATAATAAATAAATAAATGAAATAATGAATGGGAAAAAAAAAAGATCACTGCAGGTCAAGGTATTCTGATTAAAGAAACATCTCTGATGCCCTTTATGGTTGCTGTGTCCCCTTATCTTCGATGATTAAGTGCTTCACTTGGCCTCTTTACAATGAAATGCCATCCTTCCCATTGAAGTCAAGGCTCCCTCTTAAAGGTTGGATTCCCTACCTGGCTTCCAAAAGAGAACAGTCCAGAACTTCTCAAGGATGCAGGCTTTCCCTCCCTTCACAAATGCTTTTTTTCCCCCCTTTTTGGTGATGCTGGAGATTAAACCCGAGCACAACATGTGCATGCTCTTTGAGTGACACTCCTAGCCTAAATGCATTTTCCAATGCCTGAGTAAAGGGAGTATGGTCTTGGGCCTGCACATAGAATCTGATTAGGAAATAAGTTGAACATCATCAGAATCCAATCCAGCTCTCTGCACTTTGAATTTCCTCCTCTACATGCCAGGGAAGCTCTGGTGTTCTAATCTTATTAAGTTAGACCTCATTAAATTCTAATTTTGAGCTCGAGTTTCATTCAACAAATCAAATTAGTAGTTAGACCCACCTTCAGGTAAAAAGCAAACACATTACATTCAGAATTTAGTGAGCACACTTGTATAAAAGAATGTCGGGCCAGATGTGATGGTGCACACTGGTATTCGCAGCTATGCAGGAGGCTGAGATAGGAGGATCATGAGTTTGAAGACAGTCTGGGCAACTGAGCAAGATCCTGTCTCAAAATTTAAAAGGAAAGAGGGCTAGTGATGTAGCTCAGTGGTGGAGTATATATACACAAGGCCCTGGGTTTCATTCCTCGAACAGCAAGAAAAAAAAATAAGAATTTCACCTCACAAAGTATTATATTTTGACCTCCTTGATTTATCAACCTGCTTTATGGTTTAGATAGTGTCCCACAGATCCATGTGTTAAATAGAGACTTGGTCCCTAGCCCACAGCACTATCAGGAGGTGGTAAAATCTTTAAGAAGTGGGTCCTATTGGGAGGAAGTTAAGTCATTGGGCATATGACCTGGAAGGGAACTGTGGGATACCAGTGTATTGCTCTTTCTCTCTTTTCTTTCCAGCAGCCATGAGGTGAGAAGCAGGCTCCCCACTAAGATGTGCTGCCTGACCCCAGCCCCAAAAGCAACAGGGCCAGGTGTCAAGGGACTGAAACCTCCAAAATTATGAACCAAATTGAACCTTTTCTCTTCATATGTTGATTATCCTAAGCATTTGTTACAGTGACAGTCGGCTAACATAGAACTTCAGAGTCCATTCCCACATGTATTCCCCTTATTGCTACTGGTAAATATTAGCTAAATCCTGCATTTCTTTTGGTGTCCAAGCTATGTCCTCCTGAATCATGGTGTACCCCTCTTCCTGTGTAGCATTTTAGGATTTGACAGTACTATTGGGCCTAAAGGCAATGGGGTATGGCTATGGTGGGTCTTGAAGAGAATGAACATCCCTTTTCAAATCATCTGCCTCAGGTGAGGTTGTCACAAATTCTAAAGCAGAGGAATGCTAGTATCCTTAGATACCATAGGACAAGCTACTTCTGCTGAATGACCTAGGAGTTCAAGATTGTTTCATTCAAATGTTGGGGGTTTTGTTTGTTTGTTTTTTGTTTTTGGCATCAGGGATTTTACCCAAGGGTGCTTAACCACTAAGCAACATCCCAAGCCATGTTTTATATTTTATTTAAAGACAGGGTCTCACCGAGTTGCTAAGTGCCTCACTAATCTGGTGAGGCTGGCTTTGAATTCACAATCCTCCTGCCTCAGCCTCCAGAGTTGCTGGGATTACAGGCATGTGCCACTACACACTGCTCAAATGTCTCAATTTCAAAGTTCAGCGTCCCCTTTCTTTCTTGATCAATGTCTTACCTCTCATACGAGACACTTGACAAGACTATGAATTCACTGTCACTATAATTCAGCAACCTGCATAATTAAAATTTATTTTTTATTTTCAGCAATATCATCACTGGAGCAACAAGAAACAGGAGATTATTTCAGGGTTATCATGGAAGCTCTCTGGTTCATTCCATGACTTGAACTGAGAGTTAACAGACCTGAGCTTGTTATTTTTTCTTTATAAGCCCTCAAGTGTATTCAAATGAACCTTCCCACACCCAGTCCTTAGAGTCATTATTACTTCCATAACCGTGAAGTGCAGCAGCCATAGGGGCTCCCAAGGCACATGCTTCAGTTGGCACTTCACCAAAATCAACCACAGACCTTAGCCTGATTATATAATGCCACTATGTGCTATGGGGTACTAGTAGCCCATGTCTCATTGACACAGAGGTCAACACAGTGCTTAGCTGAAGAACAACCAAACCAATGCCCCACTGTGATAAACAACTTTATCAGTTTGCTTTCTAGGACCACTCTTGGCGCCATTTTTTTTAACAGTCTGTGTACAATTAAGAAAGAGAGAGAAAAAGAAAGAGAAGAGAGAGAGACTGACCCTGTAGTAATTTAATCAGGGTAATTTAAGGAATTATTAAATATTGAGAGGGTAGTAAGGATAGTTTTTTTTAAATTATTTTTTAGTTGTAGATGGACACAAAGCTTTATTTTATTTATTTTTTTATGTGGTACTGAGAATCGAACCCAGTACCTCACACGTGCTCTACAACGGAGCCACTACCCTAGCCCCATAGAGTTTTTTATTTTTATTATTATTTTTTTTTTTGTGGTACTGAGGATTGAACCCAGGGGTGCTAAACCACTGAACCCTATTTTCAGTTTTTTTAATTTCTTATTTTGATTCAGTGTCTAAGTTTCCATGGCTGGCCTCAAACTCCAAACCTCCTGTCTCAGCCTCTCCAGTCACTAGGACGACAGGTGTGTGCCACCATAACCAGCTGATGGGATAGTAAATGTAGAGATTTGAGGAAACTCTAGAGGGCATCCTAGAACAGAGGGAGAATACTCCCAGGACCACGATTCAGATTTTATTGGAGAAGGTGTGATTTCAGGCCGCTGGAAAGCAGAAGTTTGCTGGGTTGTCTGTAAGCCAAGGAGAGAGACTTCAGAAGACACCAAACCTGCTGGGACTTTTGTCTTGGGCTTCCAGCCTCTTGAATTGTGAGAAAATAAATATCTGCTGTTTAAGGCATTCAGTCTGTGGTATTTTGTTATGGGTAGCCCTAGCCACTAATACTTGACAATAAGTCCTAAGGAGAATTTCAGATCATAGAGACTGAAAGATCACTGTTTGCTTGCAAGAGATCACATTCATGATGTAAGCAGAAAAGTCATGTTAAAAAATGCATTCTTAGCAGGGCTGGATGGCACACATCTGTGACCTCAGCAACTCGGGAGGCTGAGGCAGGAGGATTGCAAGTTCAAGACTAGCCTCAGCAACTTAGTGAGACCCTGTTTCAAAATAAAAAATAAAAAAAGGTCTAGAGATGTGGCTCAGTGGTAGAGTGCCCCTGGCTTCAATCCCTAGTACAAAAAAAAAAAAAAAAATTCTCCTCCTTGGTCCTGCCATCTTGTCTTCTTTCTCCCTGTTTCTGTTTCCCCTCCTCTGCCTTCCCACCTCATTCCCCAACTATATTCCAATTTATTTTAATTTTTCTCAGTACTGGGGATTGCACTCAGAGATGCTCCTCCTCCTTTTATTTTATTTTATTTATTTATTTATTTTGGTACCGCGGGATTGAATTCAGGGGCTCTGGACCACTGAGCCACATCCCCAGCCCTATTTTGTATTTTTTTTTTAGCGACAGGGTCTCACCGAGTTGCTTAGGCCCTCGCTTTTACTGAGGCTGGCTTTGAACTCACGATTCTCCTGTCTCAGCCTCCTGAGCCGCTGGGATTACAAGCGTGCACCATCTCCCCCGGCTCCACCTTCTTTTTTTTATTTTGAGACAGGGCTCACGAAATTGCTGAGGCTGGCCTTAAACTTTTGATCCTTCTGCCTCAGCCTCCCGAGTAGCTGGGATTACAGGCGTCCACCACTACATACAGCTATATCATTATTCTTTCCATTTAAAATAATGACACATGCTGGCGCAGTAGCCCACGCCTGTAATCCCAGCGGCTCAGGAGGCTGAGACCCGAGGATACGAGTTTGAAGCCAGCCTCAGCAACCACAAGGTGCTAAGCAACTCAGGGGGACACTGTCTCTAAATAAAATACAAAATAGGGCTGGGGATGCGGCTCAGTGGTCGAGTGCCCCTGAGTTCAATCCCCAGTACCAAATAATAATAACAACAACAACCCATAAACTCACATTATCTAAAAATTCACTGTTCAACATGTTTTTAGGAGTGGATTGAACTCTCTGAAGGATTTCTGAACTAGGGTACAAAGCACTGAGAAGGATGGAGTCATGTGGTATCCAATGGAAGGGCAATTAATGTGGCCCTCCCTTAGATCACACAGGATCAACCATTAGTGTGCTAAGATTGTCACCTAGACTTGGATGGTGATAGCCTGATTACTTCACTTCTAGTTAATGCCTTCCTTCTTGAGACTAGAAAGTACTCTATGTAATGTTGCTTTGGCCAAGTATGATCATTACAACAACCAATCAACTATTGATTTTTGCTGATTATTTGGTGCTAGGGATTGAGCCCAGGGACTTTTGAATTCTAAGCATATGCTCTACCAATGAGCTATACAGTCATCTATTGGTTAGCACCAAATAATAATCCTTTCCTAAATCAATATTTTCATTGAAGTTTCTGAAATTGTTTTCCTAATTCTATTTCATTCACATTTATGAACTAGAATTCTGTGAAGGTTTTGCTCATCCACTAGGACTATTTGCTTATCCAAAAATAACATTTTTCTTTTTAAAAATATTATTATTATTGTTATTTTTAGTTGTAGGTGGACACAATGCCTTTATTTTTATTTATTTATTTTTATGTGGTGCTGAGGATCAAACCCAGTGCCTCACCCACGGGTGCAGCCTCTTCAAATATTATTATTATTATTACCAGGATTGACCCACAGGCACTTATGCACTGAGCCACATCCCCAACTCTTTTCCATTTTTTATTTTGAGGATAAGTTGCTTAGGACCTCACTAAGTTGCTGAGGCTGGCTTTGAACTTCCGGTCCGCTTGCCTCAGCCTCTCAAGCTGCTGGGATGACAGGAGTGCGCCACCACGACCAGCTAACTTTTTTCTTGAAAGGGCAAAGTAAATACTTATTAATTTCTCTTTATAATTTTCTTTTTTCTCTTCCTTCTTTTCTTCCTTTTCTTTGAACTACCTCCCTCCCTTCCTTGCTCTTTCATGCTAGAGATTGAATTCAGATCCAGGATCGAGCTAAGCACATGCTCCATCACTGAGCTACTTAATTATTAATTTTCAAAGTAAGGAGTTATTTTAGAAGTTGTCTCAAGTGGTAATAAATGAGACTTCTTGACACTCTCATTTTGAGTATCACTATGAACTAATGAATTTCCTTCAATTCTATGTGTTAATTCAATATAATCATTATTTATTTATCTATTTATTTTGGGATTGAAGTCAGAGGCACTTAACCACTGAGCCACATCCCCAGCCCTTTTTATTTTTTAATTTGATACTAGGTTGCTTACAGCCTCACTACATTGCTGAGGCTGTGATCCTCCTGCCTCAGCCTTCCAAACCACAGGGAATACAGACGTGCACCACCATGCCCAGCTTATTCTTCTTTTAATTGCTTAGATTGTCACAACTTTTGCTAAGTATGGACATCTTTGTATGGGCTCCTGGGTCCTGCTGACATGACATTATCTTCTAAAGCTTTCAATCTTAACATGAAAGGAAGTCCTAGATTTACCTGGAAAAGGGCCTGCTCTGGATCTCGAGCTAGCACTCTCTCCAAGCAGCCACACTTCGCTGTAACGCCAATGGCAGTGGAGGTCACAACATGCACACCAGGATGGCAGTGGAGGTCACAACATGCACACCAGGGGTTCACATAGCTGCTGGTCCACTTCAGTGGCAGGACAGAAAATACATATGTGAAGGCAACGAGCTGATGTTTATTGTCAATTTAATTTAATTCAGTTTTACTTTCTTGCAGTGCTGGGGATGAAACCCAGGGCCTCAGGCATGATAGGCAAGGTCCCTCCACTGGGCTGCATCCCACTCTTTCAATTCCATTTCTAACATATCATGTTTTTACTTAGTGTCTTTTGAAATAATTATTGCATATTGTTTTTCTTATGCTAAACATATCAATTCTTTATAGTAATATAATTACTTTAAAAGAAATCCTTTATTTATGAGGAAGTAATATATTTCAAAATTTGATAATATGTTTTTTGTATACCTTTATTTATTTTTTAATTTTTTTATTGTATTTTGTTTTTTTATGTGGTGCCAGGAATTGAACCCAGTGCCTCATTCATGCTAGGCAAGCGCTCCACTACTGAGCCACAACCCAGCCTCAAAATTTGATAATACTAAAAACAATATTACTTCTGAGAAAAGCTTAAGATTCAAGAGTTTAATATGAGTTTAAAGTATGATTTTTTTTTTTTTTTTAATTTTTTGTGGTTCTAAGGATTGAACTCATTGGGTGCTCCTACCACTGGGCTACCTTTCCAGACCTTTTAATTTTATTTAAACTTTATTTTATTTAAATTTTTATTTTATTTAAATTTTGAGACAGAGTCTCGCTAAACTGCTGACACTCGCCTCTAACTTGCGATCCTCCTGTCTCAGCCTCCTGAGCTGCTGAGATTAAAGGCATATGCTACAGAATCCAGCTAGGAATTTTAATATTTTACTTTTGGATTAGGTAATGAAATTTACATGACTCAAATTATACACGATAATTTATACACAGAGGAATTTTTTTTTTTTTTTTTTGTATTGAGGATTGAATCCACGGGCTCTTTACCACTCTGCCACATCCCTAGTACTTTTTTTTCTTTTTAACATCATTTTTTTTTATTTGTTTTAATTAGTTACACATGACAGTACGTGATCTTGACATATCATATATTTGAATCAGATGGGGTATAATTTCTCATTTTTCTGAGTGTACAGGTTGCAGAATCACATTGAAGTACTTTGTTTTTAAATAGTTTTTTAGCTGCAGATGGACACAGTATCTTTATATTTATTTATTTATTTGGTGCTGAGGATTGATCCCAGGGCCTCCCTGTGCGAGGCAAGTGCTCTACCACTGAGCCACAACCCCAGCCCCCCAGTACTTTTTTATTTTATTTTATTTTTTGTTTAAATATCTATTTTTTTAGGTGTAGATGGACACAACACAATGCCTTTATTTTTATATGGTGCTGAGGATCCAACCCGGGTTCCGCCCATGCTAGGCGAGCGCTCTACCACTGATCCAAACTCCCAGCGCTCCCCACCCCCCAGTACTTTTTTATGTTTTATTTAGAGACAGGGCCTTGCTAAGTTGCTGAGCCCGACTTTGAACTCTGGAACTTCCTGCCTCAGCCTTCTGAGCTGCTGGGATTACGGGTGCATGTCACTGTGCCCTGCTTTACAACCAAAAATGTTAACAATAATTTCTTAATATCATCAAATGTTTAGTCAGTGGTTGAGCTTCCAGTTGACTCATAAATGCTATGCCTTTAAAAACATTTTTAAATAAAAACTATGATCTAAATAAGTCTAGACGTTATGATTGGTTATTATATGTTTTAAATTCTTTAAATCCATCTCTTTTCTTCCCCTTGCAATATTTTTTTTTTTGGTGAAGATGAGTTGTTTGTCCTTTAGAGTTCCTGACATTCCCAATTTTGCTGATTGCATCACTGTGTGGTTTAATATGTTTCCCTGCCCTCTGCATTTTCTGTAAATTGGTAGTTAAATCTTGAGACTTCATCAAATTCAAGTTAGATATTTTTGGTAAGACTAATTTACGGGTGGTGGCGGTATTTTCCATAAGAGGAAAATAACCTCTGGTTATCTTTTTCTGTGATGTGAGCAGCCACTGATGTTCAAGGCCTAGACCCATTTCTTCATTAATGGTTGATTTTTTAATTGTAGTTAAATGTACTTTGCCATTTTAACTATTTTAAGTGTGCAGTTCTCTGGTGTTAAGAACATCCACATTGTTGAACAACCATCATCACATTCCTTCTCCAGAACTTTTTTCCTCTTCCCAAACTGAAGCTCCACACATTAAACAGTAACTCCCCACTCTCCCCCCTCCCAATTCCTGACACCCACCATTCTACACTGTCTTTATGAATGTGACTACGGTGACTCCCTCACACAAGTGGAATCATACACACGTAATCAAACACATTTGTGATTAAACCAATCACAAGAGTGGGCTCATTCATCCTTGTGTAATTATTTCACTCGCGTAACATATTCAAAGTTCATATGATTTCCATGAGATCACAGCACGTGTCAAGATCTCCTTCTCATCAAAAGCTGCATAACATCCCATTGTGTTTATGTCACAGTCACTGCCACATAATGTTTCAGCCCACAACAGACTGCAGATACAAGGGCATATACCATCTAGCTGAGGTGTGTAGTGGTTTGCACTTGTGTCAGTGTGGCAAAATTGCCAGAGGACCCGTTTCCCAGAACATGTCCCCAGTGCTAAGTGATGCATGATGGTACACAGAGTGTAGATAAAACACATCTTGCTACTGTGAATAATGATGCTATGAGCATAGGTATATTAATATCTGCTGGAGCCCTGGTTTCAATTCTCTGGAGTACACACCCAAACGTGGAATTCCTGGATATAGGGTAATCTGTGTTCAGCTGGGGGGATCCTCTGTAGCAGCATCATTTTACATTCCCGCCTACCAAGTGTAGGGTCCTGGGTTCAGTCCCCAGGACTGCAAAAACAAAACAAAACAAAACAAAGCACAAAAAGAAATAATCCCCTTTAGGGGTCTCTCTCTCTCTCTCTCTCTCTCTCTCTCTCTCTCTCCTTTTTGGTGCTAGGAATGGAATCTAGAGCCTTGAACATGGTAGGCAAGCACTCTATCCCTGAGTTATATCCCAGCCCTCAAGTAAAATATTCATACATGTATTCAACATGATTTTAATGCATGGATTAAAAATAACTAATGCAATTAAAGCTATCATTTGAGAACTTGATATCACTCTTAAAAAAAGTACCTGTTTTTAATTTTTATTATTATTTTCTTCTTTCTCTGCAACTTTTAATTAGATAAATTTTATATATATATATATATATATATTTAGTTGTTGTTGGACACAATACCTTTATTTTTGTTTTTATTTGTTTTTATGTGGTGCTGAGGATCGAACCCAGGGCCTTGCATGTGCTAGAAGAATGATCTACCGCTGAGCTACAACCCTAGCCCTAATTAGATAAAAATTTAACACATATATTCTCAAAGTTTTTTTGTGTTTTGGTATGAGGTCTCACTCTGTTCCCCAGGCTGGTCCCGACCTCTGAGCTCAAGCTGTCCTCCTACCTCCATTTTCCAGATAGCTGGGAAGGTTCACTGTACTGGCTCTCAATTTTTTCTTTCTCTTCTCTTCTCTTCTCTTCTCTTCTCTTCTCTTCTCTTCCTTCCTTCCTTTCTTTCTTTCCTTTTCTAAAGAAGTAGGGTTTATTTAAGTGGGAAGAAAAGAGACAGAGCTCTCACAGGGCAAGAGAAGACTCCAGAGGGGTTGACCTCTAAATGTGTATATTGACACCTAATCCCCAGTGTGGTGGTATTTGGAGGTGGGGTCTTTGGCAGATAATTAGGTCATGAGGTTGGAACTCTCAGGAATGAGATTAGTATTCTGGGTGTGGCAGGGCACACTTGTAATTTCAGCTACTCAGGAGGCTGAGTTAGGAGGATGACAAGCTCTAAACCAGCCTCAGCAATTTATCAAGACCCTGTGTCAAAATAAGAAGTAAAAAGGGCTGGGGGTGCTGGGGTTGTGGCTCAGTGGTAGAGCGCTTGCCTAGCATGTATGAGGCACTGGGTTCGATTCTCAGCACCACATATAAATAAATGAATAAAGGTCCATCAACAACTAAAAAAATATACAAAAAAGAGGGGGTGCTGGAGATGTAGCTTGAGGATAGAGTGTCACTGGGTTCAATCCCCAGTACTGGTGGGTGGGGAGAATGAGATTATTATCCTTAGAAGAGACATGAGAAATCTTGCTTCTCTCTGCTCTCCACCATGTGAAGTGAGAGAGCAAATCTGCCTGCACCTTGATCTTGGACTTCCTGGCCTCTGGAACTGTGAGAAATAAATATTTGTTGTTTAAACCACTCTGACTATGGCAACTTGTTATAGCAACCTGAAGGAAAACAATTAGTTTTTGACAGAAATAGAAGCAGAACATCCTGACTTGTCCTACCAATGTTCGATGGCTCAGTGGTAGTAAGTTTATTGAGATTTTCTTGAGCTCAGAATGGAAACTAAGATTTTTCTGAACATGCCCTCATTCCCTTGAGAACTTGTTTGGAGATTCTAGTAGGAGAGTGCAGCTACCTGTGTAACCTTGACCCAAGAATGGTCTTCCTCTATCAGGGAAGGTTGACCTCTTCAACCACGTGGACAGCTTCAGGAGGGACACACTTGGAGTGGTCAAAGAGGAAGGGGACACCCATTCAGTCAGCCAGCAGCTGAATAAACCCCGACAATCAATGGGCCCTCACCGCCCCCAATCCACTTGTAATGGTTGAACTTCTCGTGTCGACTTGAATGGGCTATCAAACCCAGTTGTTTGGTCAAACACCAGTCTAGAAATTTCTTTAAAGGAATCTCGTAGATGTGGTTAATATCTACAATCAGTTGACTTTAAGATTACTCTCAGTGATGTGGGTTAACCTCATCCAATAAGTTAAAGTTCTTTTTTTAATATTTAATTTTTTAGTTGTAGATGGACACAATATCTTTATTTTATTTTTATGTGGTGCTGAGGATGGAACCCAGGGCCTTGCACGTGCTAGGTAAGCAATCTACCGTAAGCCACAATCCCAGCCCAAGTCAAAGTTCTTAAGAGCAGAGACTGAGATTTCCTGGAAATGAAGGAATTCTGCCTCAAAACAGAGAACTCTTGCTTGGGTTTCCAGCCTGCTGGCCCTACCCTATAAATTTTAGACTTGCCAACCTTCGAGAGTCAGTTCCTCAAAATAAATCTCTTAATATTTGTGCACATATATATAGCCTATGGGTTCTGTTTCTCTGGAGAACCTTGATACAACCGCTATTATCAAACACTAAATGACTTTAAAATTAGCTTTTGCTGCAGATGTGGTAATATTTCTTGATGAATTTAACCTAAAATTACAAGGCAAGAGAGTGCTTATATGGGAAACAAACTGTGATAAAGTTGTTTAAGTTATTTATATACTTCCTGGTCTATCAAAAGCTAAAACAAGGCTGGGCACACCAGCAAATGCTTATAATCTCAGCTACCCCGGAGGCTAAGGCAGGAGGATACCAAGTTGGAGGCCAGTCTCATCACTTAATGAGACCCTGTCCCAAAAAGGTGGGGGTGTGGCTGGAGATGTAGCTTAGTGGTAGACCACCTTTGGGTTCCATCTTCAGTAATGGAGGCGGGGAGGTAAAAGAGACAAGAATGCCATTTCCTTACAAATTTGGAGCAGATACATTTTTGAAGCTTGAAGTACAGTTTCAGCAAGCTTTTGTGACCTCCTTGCAAGTGCAAAGAAAATTTCCATATTTCTCTGGGCATGGTGGTGTTTAACTGTAATCACTGAGATTTGAGAGGCTGAGGCAGGAGGATCAGAAGTTCAAGGCCAGCCTTAGCAATTTAGTGAAAATTTAGTCTCAAAATAAAAAATAAAAAGGACTGGGGGCTGGGGCTATAGCTTGGAGGCAGAGGATTTGCCGAGCATTTGCCGAGCATGCGTGAGGCACTGGCTATGATCCTCATCACCACATAAAAATAAACCAGTAAAATAAAGGCACTCTGTCCATCTACAGCTACAAAAAAATTTAAAAAATAAATAAATAAAGGACTGGGAATGTGCTCAGTGGTAAAATACCCCTAAATTCAATCCCCAGAACAAGAAAAAAAGAAGAAAGAAAGAAAGAAAATTTCCATATTTCATTTAACAGTGCAATTGAGGAGCTTCCTTCTACCATCTAACCTTCAAATGGAGGTGATTAATCTACAGTGTAATGACATACTAAAAGGTAAGTTTGGGGAAGAACATAATAAGATTATGTAAGTACTTTACAAGCAATAAATCTGCTCAATTAAAATGCTACATTCTTGGGTCCAGCACCACACTACAGTCATGAATGCTGGGAAGACACATTGGACAGGAAGTGTGGTATCAGTGTTTCTTCAATCACTGGTTTTCCAAGAAATTCTTCAAAGAACACAGTTCTGGGAACATAGGCACTGAGCTCTTCAAGCAATATCAGCAGTGTGTTCAGAAATCAATCAAGGAGTGTGAGGTCCTGAGTTCAACCCCCAGTACAGGGCGGGAGTGGGGGGTGAGGGAAGAAAGTGACAAAGGAAAAAGAGATTTTTTTTTTAATAAATTTTTTTTTAGTTGTCAATGAAACTTTATTTTATTTATTTATATGTGGTGCTGAGAATTGAACCCACACATGCTAGGGAAGTGCTCTACCACTGAGCCACAACCCCAGCCCCATAAAAGGAGATTCTTATTAGTGAGTTCATGGACTATGGTAAAGAAAACCCTGAAAGCTCTTCTAAATCTTGACTGTCATCTTGAAAATTGATTCCTCAAATCAGGAAATTGAGGACTTTTAGATTTTGTCAGCTAAGGTTATAAGTAGCCATTGGGTATGATGAGAATTTTAGGAGAGAAGAATTCTAGATATTTTCCTCTCACTTGTAAATGATGAGGCAACGCTGTTTGGAGATGATTACTCACTTGCTCTGGTATCTTGCAGGAACTAAAGGTGTTAAAAGTGAACATTTCTTGGGATATGGTTGCAATAGTTGTTCTGAGATCAGTTTTAAGTATATCTTGTATGTTAATAATGATAAAGTAGTCAGGATGATCAGGGTTGTCTGACCTTTTGATTTTTCCTGCAAAGGACCTTAGGTACACTGTCAGGGGTCACTGTTCGTGAGAGCAGTTGGTTAGGACTTATTTTTTCCCTCAGGGAGCTAATGCTCTGAAAAGAGCTCTGGGCACAACAGTTTCAATCCATACTTAGAAGCACAGTTTTATTTTTATATAATAACTAACAATTAAGATTGCTGGTGGTCTGGTCTGGGTAGCTAAGAGCAAGACAGCTGTTCCTGAACTAAACAAGAAGTGTCAGATTAAGACATGAATGTTGCAGCGCACCTTTTCAGGGTTCACAGTGTTGGGGGTTTTTTGTTGTTGTTGTTGTTGTGTGGTGCTGAGGTTTGAACCCAGGGCCTTGGGCATGCAAGGCAAGCACACTACCAACTGAGCTACATACTCAGCCCTCTTAGTGTAGTTTAGGAACTGAGAAACTTGGAGTAGCTATGGAGGAAGAACTAAATTACAAAAATTTGTTGTTGCCAGCTTTCAACTCAAGTAAATGAATTCAACCTGCATACCATAAAATGTCAAAATGGGAGGGGTGTGATATGTGCTTTACTTGCCTTGTTTATACACCATGCCTGTAATGAAGATTGAATAAGTTGTAATATTAAAAAAAAATAGCTGGGCATGGTGTCACATGCTTCTATTTCCAGTGGTGCGAGAGGATTGAAATTTTGAGGCCAGCCTCACCAATATAGCAAGGCCCTACGCAGCTTATTGAGACCATCTCAAAAAAACAAAAACCAAAAAACAAACAAACAAAACAGGCGGGGGATGCTGCGGCTAGGGATGTGGCTCAGTGGCAAAGGACTTCTGGGTTTAATCCCCAGTACCAATAAATAAATAAATAAATATACTCTTGGATTGGTATTAGCATTTGGTAGTACCTATCTGTGCAGACATTTTCAAAAATGAAAGATGTAAAATCTCATTATAGATGAGCATTAACAAATGAACATTTGCGATTGATTTTGATGACACACCACACTAAGTTTGAATCCCTGATAAGGAGCAGAATTATAAAAAATTGTACTCAATGATTGTATTTTTTATTTTTATTTTTTGGAACTAGGGATTGAACTCAGGGGCATTCAGCCACTGAGCCACATCCACAGCCTTATTTTTGTATTTTATTTAGAGACAGGGTCTCACTGAGTTGCTCAGGCCCTCACTAAATTGCTGAGGCTGGCTTTAAACTCACTATCCTCCTGCCTCAGCCTCCCGAACTGCTAATATTACAAGCGTGTGCCACCATGTCTGCTTCAATTATTGAATTTTAAAATATTAATGGAAATTTTGTTATTTAAGTGCATGCATAATATCTTTGTTTTTTTAAAATTAGGGATTAACCCAGGGGCATTTTCCCACTGAGCCACATCCCCAGTTTTTCTTATTTTTTATTTTGAGACAGGGTCTCACTAAATTGCTCAGGCACTAAGTTGCTGAGGCTGACTTTGAATATGCAGTCTTCCTGTCTCAGCCTCCTGAGCTGCTGGATTATAGGTATGGGCCATCATGCCCAGCTTGGTTTTGCTTCTTGGCAGGCAAAACCCCAAGTTTGTACTTTCTAGAAAAAATTTGTCAATTCTGCTCTAAAACAACCCTGGACAACTTGGAATAGTCTAAGGTGAGTGAAACAAAGCTACTTATTTATTTATTTAACATATGAGGGATTGAACTGTGGGCATGCTAGGCGAGTGCTGTACTACTGAGCTACATCCCCAGCTCTTTGTTTTTAGTCTTGCTAAACCGTTGAGGTTGGCCTCAAACTTGGAATTCCCCTGACTTGGCCTCTGTAATCACTGGGCCTATAGGCATGTGCCACCAGACCTAGCTAAGGAAAGCTTATGATCCAAATCCAAGTCCTTGTTTTCCAATCTTCCCCTCATCAAATGACCTCTTATCCAGGGCTCAAGCCAGAACTCTAGAGATCTTCCTTGTTTTTTTGACTTTCCCACCATCTATTAATTCATTAGAAGGTCCTGTCAGAATTTCCTCCATATGTAATAACTTTAATTCATCTACTTTTCTGCATATCTGCTACCTCTACCCAACTCATCTGCACTAATGAAATAGTCTACTTGGTCTCCCTGCTTCTTTCTACTGTAGCTCCCTATTCACTCTGTAGAGGAATATTTTTAAATGGTTAAGTGATCATTTCCGGGGTTGGACCTGTAGCTCAGTGATGGAGCACTTACCTAGCACCTTTGAGGCACTGGGTTCGATCCTCAGCACCACATAAAAATAAATTTTTTTAAAAAAGTGTTCACCTACAACTAAAAAACATTGAGAGAGAGAGAGAGAGAGAGAAAGAGAGAGATCGTTACCCCCTAGTTAAAACTCTTTACAGCATTCCCATTATACTTCCAAATCCAAATTTTGTGGGAGGCCGTCACGTCATGTGACCACCATTTTCCCCCTCCTGATCGGTTGAGGTACTGTTGGTCATCCCCCCATGATCTGGCTTTTCTGAAGTTGCTGAAGACAATAGCCCCAATCTTGAGGGTAGAAATAATGCAACCAATGTGTCTTCATGCTGGGCGTGCCTTCCTGCAGCCCCATGGGTGGAGCTATGCTCACCTATTCCTTTGTGATATTACCCCTTGGCCCTGTTTGGGCTAGAGTGGTCCATGGAAATGCCCTTTGTGTGTCCCCTTCTCTTACTCTGCCCTTGGGTATGGCCTTCCTAGATGTCAGTCAACCTGCTGACAGCAGATATCATGAAGCTAGACTCAGCCCCCTGAAACCTGACCCCTGGCCTAATTTGAATGGCTTCTCCTCAATAAAAGAGGTCAGCACATGCAGGCGCACTCGGCGCTCTCGCGCGCGCTCTCTCTCTCTCTCTCTCTCTTTCTTTCTCTCCTTCTTTCTCTTTCTCCAACACTTAAGGTCAGAGGAGCCGTCACAGCACCCCCAACGAAAAAGGTATTTCTGTCTCTTGTGTGATTATTTCGCGCAGCCCAGTTCCCCTGGAGTGACCCTGAGTGTTTTAGTCGCATGTGCAAAAATTTCTTTTCATGATCTGAAAGGTTCTGTATGACCCAGCCCCAGCCTACCTGTCCCATCATATCTCATTCATTTCCCCCTGTAGCTCCAGTTCCACTGGTCTCCTTGTTGAATAAGCCAACACATTCTTTCCAGGCCTTTGCATCTGCTAACATTTTGCCAGAACCATCTTCCCCCTCCTTTGTCTATTAGGTCAATGCTTATGGAATGGCCTCCTTTTCCTTAGGTTACTCTCCACCTAACCTGTTTTATTTCCTTTATTGCACTGAAAGATAAGCTTGTGAGATAAGCTGTCCACTGCACCAGACCCTGGGAAACTGGCAAATAATTATTGAATAAAGGAAATTGCAAGATATAGGTTTGTAAGAGCTACGAGAGCCACACAGCAGAGGCCCTACCCTGGTCAGGGAGATTTCTAGATGAAATAATGTTTAAACTGATATCCAATAAGTTGGGATTATTTTTGTGAGAGATGTGCACAAGAAGCAGAAGCAGAGGCCTAGGAAAGACATAATGAGCAATGAGATGGCAGTAATGGGACCAGATCCCTTGGGCTTCATGAAAGGGTTAACCTGGAGAGTGGTGCAATTCCACCTGGGTCCTGCAGGCAGTGGAATGGGGTTCCCCTTGGTGGAATGGGCTGGTGGAGAAATAAAAGCTAAGAAAAATAGAACAGTGAAAAACATCACAGGAAGCAAACAGTAGTTTCAAAAGTGGGGGAAGGACTGGCAAGCCGATCAGAGGGATTGAGCTTTAAACTCTGGCAAAATGAAGCCCGTGACTGCTTTATTTCTATCAGGAAACATCAAAGGCCTTCCATAGAATGTTCTTCTCCAAAAAAAGGTCAAACTTGTGCTGTCCACTTTCCAAAGGGTTACGCCCATCTCTGGAGCCACTATGAGGGATCTTCCTAGCAGAGTGGAGATAAAGGTCACATGCATTGGGCAATCCATTGCTATGGGAGAGACACGGATAGTCGGTGGCAGTGACTTAGGACAAAGCAGCCCGTATGGGGGAAAGAAACATCAATCAGGCATCACAGAAATGCCTGTCAATCAGCGGGATCTCCTGACTCATGCCTGTCAATCATCAGGACCCCTTGGCCAATCCTGGAGTTCAGCCAGCTCCTCCGACGAACTCCAATGGGTCAAGGGACTCTAAAAACACCTTTTCCTGTCGCAAGCCCTTCCCTTCCTGCCTAAGCCCCATAAAAGTCCAGTCCGGTCAGTTTCCATGCGGTTTCTCCTCAGACCCTTCTCTAGTCCACTCTGTCAGTCTGATCAAGTTCCGCCAGGGAGTGATATCTCAAATAAAGCCTCATTGGGTGGCCTTTTTAAATCTGCCTCCTTTGGTCGCTGCTGGCCTCACCTGATCTTACAGAGAAGACCCTCATGTAATTCACAGATGGCTTCGCACAGAGCAACAGTGTCTTTTGCTTTAGAAAGTTCACTCTGGCCTGGTGCAACAGTATCCTTTGCTTTATAAAGTTCACTCTGGGTGGGAGCAGTGGACCATGCCTGTAATCCCAACAGCTCTGGAGGCTGAGACAGGAGGATGGGGAGTTGTTCAAAGCCAGCCTTAGCAACGGCAAGGTGCTAAGCAACTCAGTGAGATCTTGTCTCTAAATAAAAAAAAAAAAATACAAAATAGGGCTGGGATGTGGCTCAGTGTGAAAGGAAAGTGACCACAACACTTGGAGTGACCAAGAGATCTTTATTGTGGTGGTGTCTGATTAACAGGGAAGGAAGAGAAAAAGCGAGAGAGGGAGACAGCAGGGAAAGAGATCGCGCAGGAGTGGAAGAGAAGGTGGGGGAGCGAGCCTGCAGGAGACGGTTTTTATAGCCAAATCTAATGAGGGTCTCTGGGTCTGCAGGCTACCTTGATGGTGTACAGTGATTGGATCATATAGTAGTTGCTAAGGGTGTCATCTTCTGCCCTGAGGCAGATTGGGCACGGGCCAGGTGTGGGGCTGAGTGTTCAGCCTTGAGTGGGGTTGAGTGCTCAGACTTGAGGCAAACAAGTGATAAGGAAGCAGACAGAGGGGGTCGAGTATTCAGCCCACCCTACAGCTAACATTTGTTCAGTCTGCTCCACAACTAACACAGTGGCTGAGTGCCCCTGAGTACAATTCCCAGTACCAAAAAAAAAAAAGAAAGTTAACACTCTGACCATATTGCATACAGTGAAATATGAAGGGAAGCAAGACAAAAGACAACCAGCAGAGGCTACAGTGGTAGTAGTGAAGATGAAGAAATGCATCCAGGAATTGGAATATTTAGAAGAAGGAATTAGTAGGACAAATATGGAAGTAAAAGAGAGGGGTTAAGGTAGCTTCCCAGGTGTTAATCTCGGGCATTTGTGTGGATGGTGGAACCATTGCCAAAGCTGGACACAGTGGAGGAGTAGTTGATTATGGGTAGCAGAACATTCTAGACACATTCAACTTGAGATGTCTATAAAGTAGCTACGTAGCTGGTTTAAACATCCAGGGTCCGAGTCCCCATAGTACCTTCTGCTCTTCACAGCAGTACCTGGTACACAGCTTGCACTTATTGTTAAGGAAAGAAGGAAAAAATCCAAGTAGGTTTGGAGGTCAGGTAAACTGGAGACATACAGATATCACTATTTAAAAAGAGTGGATAAAACCACTCAGGAGTATTAAGTTAGAAGAGAGCATAAAAAGTCCTGGAATCCAGCATTGATGAGCCAGGTAATAACAACCACAACAAATCCTTACTGAGTACTGCATGCCAATTTCCAACTTAGTTGAAAATATACTTCCTTCCATATATATAATCCCTCCCTAGGAGAACTGATTTAAGTTGTGGGGAACTGATGATTACTGCTCTTATTCATATTAGTAACAGATACTGAGTGGTTAGTGTGTAAGCACTGTTCTAAGTATTTTCATCAATTCTCACAAACCCATGAGCATGGTTAAATACTCATAAGCAACTACAGAGACAGAGAGGGTGCAGACACAGAAGAGTGGATAATTAAAAGAATGGGGGAAGGGGAATGATGCTAGCCTTGGACAGAGGGGATCTCTTTCACTATCAGGAGAAAAGAACAGAGGCAGAGAGAACACGGATATATTAAAGCAAAATATATTACGGAATTTGTTTTCTGAATATCTAAAAACTTAAAATATGCTAGCAAGGTATTTTAATTGGTTTGATGAAAGTTAATAACAGGGCTGGGGTTGTGGCTCAGTGGCAGAGCACTTGCCTGGCATGTGTGAGGTCCTGGGGTAAATGCTCAGCACCAATTATAAATAAATAAATGGATGAATGGATGAATAAATGAATAAATAAAAAATAATCCATTGACAACTAAAAATGATTTTTTAAAAAGTTAATAACAAAGTATTATAGGAATTAAAGAGAGGAAGGGAGTGGTTCTGTCTTAAGTTCAGCAGGCAGAGGTAGGAGGAAGTTGGGTAGGTTTAACATATTTTTTTCTTTTGGTACCAGGAGGTGCTTAGCCATGGAGCACATCCCCAGCCCCTCTCCCTTTTAAATGTTTATTTCCTTACCTTTATTTTATTTATTTTTATGTGGTACAAGGATCGAACCCAGGGCCCCGCGCATACTAGGTGAGCACTCCACCGCTGAGCCACAACCCCAGCCCCACATCCCCAGCTCTTTTCAAACACTTTTTTTTTTTTAAAGTTCTCCCTAAATTGCTTGAGGCCTCAATAAATTGCTGAGGCTGGCTTTGAACATGGGAGCCTCTTGCCTTAGCCTGAACCCCCAGCTGCTGGGATTACAGGAATGTGCCTCTGTGCCTTCTTCAGCTTAACATTGTTTTTTCAACTTTTTAAATTTGTTTAAATTAGTTACACATAAAAGTAGAATGTACTTTGATACATCATATATAATGGAGTATAATTTCTCATTCTTCTGGTTATACATGATGTAGAATCCCACCGGTGGTATAGTTACATAAGTACATAGGGTAAGCTTAACATTTCTTGAACACACACAAAGTACCAGGTTTATCTGAGGCTTTCAGGATCTCCATATGGGAAATAAATGGAGATTGCTGTACCCATTCTTCATTCTTCTGTCCCAGGAATTTCATTTCCCTTTGAAGATTCCATGCCTACTTGTTGTCATATTGATGAGACATATGATCAGGGTGCTCTGGCCAGAGAGAGAACATGAGGCTTAAAGTTCTCTACTAGGAAGTTATATCTTTAGATGAGTGACACAAGAAACAAGAATCCGGGTTGTGGGTATAACTCAGTGGTGGAGCACATGCTTAATATGTACAAGGCCTTGGCTTCAATCTTCAGCACCAAAAACAAACCAAAAAAAGGAAAGAATAGAGTTGGGCGCAGAGGCACATACCACTGAGGATCGTGAGTTCAAAGCCAGCCTCAGCAAAAATGAGATGCTAAGCAACTCAGTGAGACCCTGTTTCTAAATAAAATACAAAATAGGGCTGGGGGTGTATGTAGCTCAGTGGTTGAGTGCCACTGAGTTCAATCCCCAGTCCAAAACAAAACAAAACAAAAAACAGGAATGGGTCACCACCTTAAAATATATGCCCAGGAATTCCTGCTCCATGGATCTCTGGGACTGACCCAGTTCTTTTTAAAATATATTTTTATTGTTTTCTTTTTTTTTTTTTTTTAGTTGTAGTTGGACACAATATCTTTATTTTTATTTATTTATTTTTATGTGGTGCTGAGGATCGAACCCAGGGCTTTGCACATGCTAGGCAAGCGCTCTACCTCTGAGCCACAACCCCAGCGCCTGACCCAGTTCTTGTCCTTATTTTTTAATTTTTTTCAGGTCTTGTCCTTCTGAAAGCTGATGCTTAGGTCCTTCCTTCCATTCCAGGAGCCACCCCACATTTTCCACAAATTCCCAATTTGATAAGGTTAGTCAGAGCCTGTGTCCATGCCTACAACCAAAGGACCCTGATGCCACATATAGCCACTTAGAGAATATGTGCCAAGAATGGCAGGCAGGTGGGACTGTAGTTGACCCAAATCTTTCCCTGCCCCCTTTCCCTGTTTGTTCACAGTCCTTACCACAGGAATGGGACAATGGCCTGGCTCTTTTCAGTCTGACAAATTTGGGAAAATTCACTGTCTCCATCACCAAGTCTCATTTTTCCTTCCTTCCTTTCTTTCTTGTGAGACTGGGAATTGAACCCAGCTCTGGTCTCCTGACTCAACCTGCCAACTTGTTGGGATTACAGGTGTGTGCTACCTTGCCCATCGAGCCTTGCATTTCCTTCAGTGCCATACCTCATACCTAATAATTTTATTTATTTATGTTTTTTGGTACTGGAGATGAAATCAGGGGTTCTTTACCACTGAGCTACCTCTCCAGCCCTTTTTTATTATTTATTTTGAGGCAGGGTCTCACAAAGTTGCTTAGGGCCTTGCTAAATTGCTGAGGCTAGTCTTGAACTTGTGATCCTCCTGTCTCAGCCCCCTGAGCTGCTGGGATTATAGGCATGTACCACCACACTCAGCCCACTATCATGGACTTACACTACACAGTAATTGCCACGTCACATGTCTAAACCAGTCGGGGTCACTCCGGGTGAATTGGGCTAGAACTAAATAACCATGCAGACAGAGAAAGTACCTTTTTCTTGTGGTTCTGTGTCAGCTCCTCTGCCCCAGCTCCAACAAGTGTGGCAAGAGAGGCAGGCAAAAGAGAGAGCCTAAAGCCCTATTTATTGGGAGGAAGACACTCAAGCAGGTTCCACCCAAATGAGGCTGTAATTGCTTGCTGAGCGAAGCTGAGGTCCACTTGCTTCTGTGCTGCTAACAAGCCAGTTCCACACCTTCATTGTTCAAGGCTAAGGGTACTTGCTCAGCTCCTACATGTTCAGCTCCTGTTCATGGCGGCCGGCAACAAGCAATTACTTATCTAGCTTAGTAGTTGTAAACTCTTTGAGGGCACAGTATTAATCACAGTCTAGCACAGTGCTTTGCACTGTTTGTAGAATAAACCAAATGTTATACATAATACAGAAAGTTGAGGGATCTCATGGGTAAAAATCACATTAAGTCAGGCTTAGTGGCAGACACTTGTAATCCCAGTGACTAGGGAGGCTGAGGCATGAGGACCACAAGTTAAAGCAAAAAATACAAAGGGCTGGGGATGGAGCACTGATAAAATGCCCCTGGATTCAATTCCCAGTATTGTAATAAATAAATAAATAAATAATGAAAGTGGGTCCACCCCTTCAAAAAAAAGAAGACAATACTAAGTAACACCTGGGGTATAAAGTCTGAAAGGTAAGGTTACTCAAGGTTAAGTCCAGGACAGTATTCTCTATGAATAACCCTGAAAACATCCCGTTCTTCTACCACTGCTGAGCTGCAAAAGAAACACTTGTCTCTGCAGCTCTGTTCTCAGATGTTCTCATCTCTTCCACACAAATGAATCAATCCAGTCCACTGTCACTTTAGATTTCAGGGCAAAGTTTATTAGAAGAAATTAAGTAACTGTAAAATTTCCCTCCACCCCAATTCCAATATTTATGCCTCCACCTCTCAACAGAGGGGCTGTCTCAAATGTGGGTGGAATGAAAAGGTGGCGTGCTCCCCTTGCACAGTTACTCCTTAGCCTTCAGCATGTGCAGTCTTAGCCCTGAGTCCCTCTGACCATGGCAATTGTTCAGAGCAGTGCTACTCTGACAGCATTTTAGGTCAGTTGCTATCTCCTGAGTTCACTGATCACCTGTGATCAATATACAAATCATCAGTGGTCAAAGGTAAACGAGAGGCACAGGCTGCTGGGGGATTATCCTCTAATAAAGAAGGTTCTAGAAATGACACCTGGAATGCTCAACTTGATAAAGTGCTCACCTACATTAAAAACAAGATGTTGGGAAGGTGTCCACTGGTGAGAAAGAAACGTTCACTCTGAAGGGATTCTGGAAGGGTTCAATAAAAAAGTACATAGGAGCTGGGGGAGTAGCTCAGTGGTAGAGCACTGCTCTAGTGTGAAAGGACCTAGGTTTCATCCCCTGTACTGGGAGATAGGGGGTGGGGGAGGGGAGAACTTTTTTTTTTAAAACATAAAAAGAACTCTGCTCACATCATTCCAGCAATGACAAGGGAAAGGAAAACTTAGAGCTTAGTCACTGAATTACTAGTATTCCAAATTAAACATATCCTAGTTGGAGACCAGCTCCTTTAACTTCTTGTGGAAACTAAAAAAAAAAAACATTTATCATTGTTTCATTTTGCTCTAACTCTTCTTTCACTAAATAACCTTCTAATTTGAAATCTAGTTTCCTCAATGGTATCAACACTACAAAAAGAAAGTCCAAGATGGGCAAGTAATCAATTTAAGTATGGCCTATAAAACACTTTTCTATAGAGTGATTAGTAAAAATCTGAGGTGAGAAATCTGAGCTTCCAATCTGCCAGTTTGAGGTCTATACTCCAAGAATAAGGGGTCCATAATATATCTAATCTCTTGACATGATTACAAGATCCAAGACTAGGGTAGGGAAGGGTAAGTAAGCATCAGCAGCAGTGGCTATCTTGTTCTACAATTTAGTGTATGGCCCCAGCAATCACTTGTAAGTCCAGTGGGCAGTGGCCCAGCCCTGACCCTTGCACAAGTCTCGGTGGCGAAGGAAACAGGCATGGACACGGAACCGACGGCCACAATGAGGACAGGCATGCAAGGCTCCAGCATGGGTCTTCATGTGCTCGGTCAGATGGTGCTTCAACTTGAAGCGCTTGTTGCAGATGCCACAGCCAAAAGGCCGAAGGCTGAAGGTCAGCATGATGTGCCTGTCACGCTTTGGCTTTACTGCAAAGCGCTTCCCACACAAGCAACCAAAGCGTTTTCCATCTGCAGGGGGTGCTCCCCCTAGCTTCACAGGCCCATGTACAGCCTGCCCTGCTCCCCCAGGTCCTCCACCCCCTGACAAGATTTCATTTCCATGAAGATCCACTGGCTTCCAGGATGGACTCCCTCCCCCAGATGTTGCCCCTGCTCCTGAGGGCAATAAGAATCTCAGCTCCCCATTCCCTTCAGTGTCTCCCCCAGGAAACACTTTGGTTTCCTCCTTTGCTCCTCCAGACTGAGTTCCACTTCCTGATATCTCCTCCTTAGGCTCAAAGGGTTCCTGCTTGATATAGAAAATTTTGGGGGGTAGTGCGGTAGGTGGGGCAGGAGGTTCAAGTGACGCACTCTCACTCTCTGGAAGCCTGCGGGGAGTAGCAGATATGGGTACTGGGTGGGATCCACGAGCCCGAGGAAAACCTCCTGACACTCTCTGTGGTTGAGGAGTTTGAGATAGTGTAGCTGCTGATCCCTGGTCTTCCTCTTCCTCCTCCTCCTCTTCTTCCTCCTCCTCCTCCTCCTCCTCCTCCACCTGAATTTGTAACACCTCTCCTAGTTCACTCTCCTCCCCTCCCACCGGGCTTTCAGTGGATGCAGGACTCTCAGTAGAAGCAGAGGACTGCACTGGGGTCTGAAAAGGGGAAGAGCGAATACACCAGCCTCCAGATGAAGACGTGGTGGAAAGAAGTGCATGGTAGGAGGTTGCTCCACGAGCTGAAATTCCACCACCTGAACTTTCTAGTTCTCTAAGAATCTCTGAACACTGATCTACTACTTGCCACATCTGAAGGCCACTGGCTACAAGGAGATGGGCAGGGAGAGCATCCAGGGGAAGGCGAAGGCGCCCTGAATAAATGAGCTGAAGTAGCCCTTCAAAGGCATCAGCTTCAATGACACTTGGCAAGGTGAGACGAGGTGCATCCCCAAGAAGCAGCTTGTCATGGAAGTAGGGAGAAGCAGCAGCCAACACTGCTTTATGAGCTCTAAGTTCCCGGCCCTGCACCAGAAGCGACACATCACAGAACTTTCCCTCTAGCCTATGGCGGTTCAGGGATTCCAGCAAAGACGAGCTATGTTGAGGGAACTCGATCTGGATTGTCCGAGGGGCTGGATTGCAGATCGGGGAGGTGGGTGCAGGAGGTAAAGGTGTCGAGGTATCCATGGGCTCCTCGGAAAAATCCCAGAGGATCGGGAAGAAATGGGAATTTGGGGGTAGACAAAAGCTGTGGAAAAAAGAAACAGGAGTCACAGAAACCCTGGACAAAGTTCCCCTTGTCTTCTCAAACAACTGCCCCCAACTAACAATTGGATGTTTCAGTAAGTGACACTTTCTGCAGATCAGTCCCGCTCACCCTGGGAAAAAAAAAAAAAAAAACACCAACCGGGGTTTAACTTCCAGGCCCCGAGGGAGATGAGGAGGTAATCCTTCAGCAAAGCCTGACCTCGCCAGCCGCGGGCGGCTCCTGCCCCGCCGCTCCGATCCGTTTCAGGGTGCACACAGAAGCAGGCTCGCGGCAAGCCTCCGACACCACGAATCTGGATCCGGTAGCCTTCTCCTCCGACACGCCCCCACCGTTACACAACCGGATCAGACTTCTCCAGACCCTTTCAGCTACTGCGTCGTTCCGGGCCGGAAGCCACGGCCTCTCCGTCGGTCACCGCCGCCGCGTGCGCAGGGCGGAGCTAGGACCGAAGCCAATAGGAGAGCGGCGTCCTACAAACCTCGTGATGATTGGTTATGCTGGCGAGAAAGGCGGGGCTGGTAGGAGGCCGCTGATCCCCAGACGTCAGCGGTTGGCCTTGTCAGGTGCTGCAGAGTCCCGGCAGCGGCGGAGGCTCCGGAGCTGGTTCTCAGTAGAGCGCAGCCCTTCAAAGCTACGTTTCTTGGCAATTAAGAGTAGCGCCCGCCCCCCCAGCAGGTGCGGAGAGGGGCAAAATTAATTGGGTACCTATTGTGTGGGATGGGCACTTACCCCCATTATTTCGTGTTCTACCACCAACCATGAGAGGTAGGTGTTCCCGTCCTGTTTCCATGCGGGGAATCGGAGGCTGGCAAGAATCATTGGGCTGGCAAGTAGAGGGCGTGGATCCCGGATTTACTAAGGAACCAGTTTGGTTTTATTTTTCACTACTCGCACGTAAGAATTTTAACCAACAATTTAAATAAGCCTTATTTATAGGTACTTTCTTTTAAAGAATAAACGTAGATTTATACTGGAACTCTCATCAAATACCATCCCTGCTCCTTAGAGCTATGTGAAGCAGTGGGTGAGAGGAGAGCTGAACCCCTGCTCTAAAACAGAATAAATCTCGCTGAATGGGAGGGTGATCGTAGACAATGAGATCATAGCATCAAGGCAGAGATATGCGGCTTGGTTCCGGGGCATGTGGAAGGTTCCAGGTTTAATACACAGCATTGCAATTAAAAAGTAGTTCTCATCACCTGCTGGTCAATCTGGAGATCCCAGGCTAATAAAGTCAGTGCAGCGATAAAAGAACAATCTCCGTTTATTAAACATGATTTTTCTGTTTCACCACACACTCCAGAAAAAAAGGAAATGGGGCTGGGAGTGGAGAAAAGGGGACAGTGGTGGGGGATAGAGAAGGCTGGGACTGGGGCAGGGAGAACGAGAAAACAAAATAAAACGGGTAGGAAGAGCATCTCCCTACCCTGAAGGGGGTGGGGGGGAAGGGGAGGGTCGGGGGGGAGGGGGCCAGGAAGCTCTGTACAGAGGGGGGTCGCCCCCAGCCCACACACACACACCCCGATATGTACAGTACAAACCCCAGATAATTACAACAGCCAAAGAAGAGAGGAAAGGGTCCAGGGGTAGGGCCTGAAGTGGGGAAAGCAGAGGAAAGGGCACAGGGATAAAATTTCACATATTTACAACTTTTATATAAGTATAAATTTGGCCCCGGCTGGGTGTATGTGTGTAGAGGGATGGGACTGAAGGGGAACTGTCCATACAAAAGAAAGAAGGGTGGAATCTGGGAAGAATCTCAATACCAAACGCAAGAAGGGATGAGGGGGCAAGGCTGAGTAGGAGACAGCAGTCAGGGAGGAGGGGGTGCCAGGGAGGGACATCTCCCCTCCCAGGGCCTACCCACCCCAAACCCCATCCATCCTTCCTCCCCTATCCCGCCAGAGAGCTATGTACAGAGAAACACCGAAAAATTGTGGAGCTGGCGGGAGGGAGGGAGGTGAAAAGAGATTGGGGGGGGGAGGATGAGAGGGAAGCCCAGCCCTGTCCTACCTCCCCAGGGGGACAGAGTCATGGAAGGGGGCCCCCAACACCCCTCCTCCAACACAGGTCCCCCCACCCTGGGGGAGAGAGACATGGCTTTTCCTAGAGTAAGTTCCCCCCTCCCCCTGGGAGTAGAGACCAAGAGAGAGGGGAGGGGCAGGGGACTGTGTGTGTCAGGGTAGGGCAGATAATCAGTCTGTCCTCCCTGACACACACACCCTCCTAACCCTAACCCCTCACCCTAACCTCAATTCCACCCCACCCCAACACACTGGGGGAGGGGGGGGCATAAGCCCCCTCACCCCGCTCTGGGACCAGCCGAGAGCAGATCAGGTGTGGGAAGAAGGGGAGACAGCTCCCATTCCCCCCTTGCCGCCCCCTCCCTGCCCCGGCGGCCCCCTCCACCCCATCTGGGTTCTGGGTGGGGAGGGAATAAATTTAAGAGTGGTAGGAGGAGTAGGAGTTTGTGCGTGCTGAGCCCCCCCAGACGCTCCTGAGAAATCAAGGGGTAATAGGGCCCCCTCACCCGGGGTCCCCTCCCCATTACAAGGGGGGCAGGGGAGGCCAAAAATGGGGCGATGGAGAGGAGTTAGATTGTCAGCTCTGGTTACTGCTAAAAAATCACCCTGAAGTTGAAAGTTTGGAGGTGCCACACCCCCAGGGTGGGGGGTGAGGGTCTGTCCCCCAGTGCTCAGGGGAACGATGAGGCAGAGGATGGGGGTAGCACCCCGGAGTGAAGGGGGTCTGTGTGGGTTAGGAGGTGTCCTGGGGCAAGGGTCCCTGGGGGTCAGAGAGGGGGCAGCACCCCGACAGGAAGGAAGAGAGGGCGGCTGAGGGTTACCGCTCTCCCTCCTAGAAATGGTGCAATGGGGGTGGAGGATTGGTGACCCCCAAGGAGGCATTCAGGGAGGCAATCCCACTGTCCCTCGGTGACGTCCAGTCCTGGTGGTTGGTGCTGTTCCGGGGTGGAGTGCACAGGGAAGGAGAAGAAGGTCTGTGATGCTGGGTGGGCTAGTGGTCTGCGGTGTTTCGGAACTCGCCGTTCTCCGTGATCTGCAGCCGGGGTGGGGGGGGCGGGGCTGGGGGGGCCAGGCCGTTCCAAGGTGGGGCCAGCGTCACACGCGGGTTTGTTGGACCCAAGGGGGGAAGCTGCCTCTCCTGCAAGATACCAAAGAGGAGAGCGCGGACTTATTGAGACGCTTCGCAGGGGCCTGGATGCCAGACCCCTATCAGTGACCTCCCCACTAGCCAACCCACTCCATAAGCCATGTCCAACCCGCTCCTCCCAGGACAATCCCCACCAGCCTCCTGTTTTTTCTCACCTGTAGGATCCTCTGGGATCAGGTAGAGACTCATTTCCCAGACTCCTAACAGGGGCCTTCAAACCTTCAACCCAGAGTGTAACACCAGGAAACCAGCTCAAAAGCAGCAAGCTCCCACCTCACCCCCAACCTAACCCCACTAGCTTCACCTATATTTCCCCTCCTAGCCCACCCTCCGCCTCTTGGAACACCCTCCCAGCCCACCCCCCAATCTCAGGTAGGAACTTTGTATTGAGGAACCGAGGGAGGCAGTACAGCAAAACCTCATTACTCCAAACCCCTGTGGATTTGGAATTTTTTTCATAATTTGAACAAAAACTGGGCTTGAGTTTTCCTTTATCTGTGCAGAAAGGGTGGGCTAAGCAAATTAGTGGTGGAAAGTGTCTGTGGGAGGGGGTATTTAACCTATACCAGCAAACAGACTTTTCATTCCTATCTATTCATTAAGGCATGCTCCCTGAGGGCCTTATTCACCAAGTTCTACTTACTGTATATATTTTGAAGACATGCATTTCATTAAATAGACACTGTCATTCAGATTTGTCACTTATTCAGAGTGGCCATCTTCTCAAATATAACATCCCAAATTAGAGAGGTTTAACTGTACTGGGGGGAAAGGAAGGGGATTCAGGGAAGTGATGTGGGAAGGGAAAATCTTGTGGGAGGGCTGCCTCTCTCACACACTTGGTGGAAATGACTAGGAGCTTCTGCTGAGACACAGTGTGCCCCAATCTCTGCATCCCCAGGAAGCAGTAACTGGCTCCATTCCTTTCCACCCCCACTTTCCTTACAGTTCTTCTCCCTGGGATCCCAGTTAGAGGGTGAGGGGTGCCTGACCCTACTCCCACCCAGGACCTGTTCTCATCACCTCCTATTGCTCCTGGACCAACTCCTGGTTCCTGCCCTCAGCCCGACCTTCTGTTCCTCTGCTGGGAGAGAAGAGAAAAGCCACCTGAATTCCCCCATACCTCTGGGTCATTCACTTGGCTTTTAAAAATTTGTGCTCAAAACTGGCTTTTAAATTAATGGCTGATTTGCAAAGGGACCAATACCTAAAATGGTTTAGAAAAATTATCCATATTACTTTCTGGGCCATAGGGCATTTAGGCCTGGCAACATAGCTATGTCTGACCAAATCTCCAAAGGATACAAGTACAGTTCCAGATCAGCTTTCCTTTCCATCCCAGGATCCAGGACTCACCTCTCAGGTCACCCAAACCCCAATCTTAGGCAAAGCTTCCCTCTTAGTTCACTGGTATCTCACATTGCCAGTCAGAGGGGGAGGAAAATGCATGTGGTAGGGTAGCCTGAGTGTGGCGGGAGAGCAGGGAAAGGAATCCTCAAATTTCCTTCCCTCCACTTGTCTGCTGGTGACAGCACATGGGCAAGCCCCCTACACCCCCATGGACCCAAATTTAGAAAGAAGATAAATTAGGGTGCCATTATTCATTTTACAAAAGAATTCACTGCAGGAGTCTTTTAAATGGCAAGGTCCCCTGGTGCCTTTTAGCATCTGTTTACAGATCACTAACTACTTTGACAGAGAGGCTGGGCAGGCAGAGAGTTAAAATTACAGTGTGAGGAGCCACTGCCCACTGCAGATCAATCCCACATAAATAAAGCATCTCAGAAATGATGTCTATGGCTGACAGGTTCCCATTTACTGGCTTTTTAGGTAGGATTGTGTCCAGTAAGACCACTGGGTGGCAGGAGGGGTGGGGGTAATGAGTGGCATTAGCAACCCAAGATGTGAGCTCTTACAGGAATAGAGGTTATTTGATATGCTTTTCCTATCAGTTCTGCCTGGGAAAGAACATGGCCACTAAGCCCATGATGTAACTCCCAGGCCACAAGGGCAGTTCATGTCCTAACACTGTCCAAGTTTCCTTGCTCCTTGTTCCACCCACCCTGCCTACTATCAGGATACCTCAACAGACTTTTCCAGAGCCCCTCAAAGTCCCCTTGAATTAACTGCCCACTCCCAATTCCCACCCAGTTGGGGACTAACATGAACCCCAAATGCCTTCTACCTCACAGGTATAAGGGAGAAAGAGTGAGAGAAGAGGAATGGGAAGAAGGAGAGGGTAGAGAACCAGGATTAGGGAAGGAGGAGGAAACCCCAACCTACCTGCTGCAATCGGCACAGCCCCTATAGCCAAGGTCCCCCAACCCAGCATCACCTCCACCCCATTAATAAAGCCCAACCCCCAAGGACGCTCTGGTGAAATGGGGGGTGACAGACATACACTGGAGAGGTAGAGGAAGAGGAGGGTGCAGAGTTAGGAGGAGGATGGGAGAGGTGTGCCTGGAGGGAAGGGGTGTGACTTGTGAATGTGCTGGGTCTATTTAGGGTCAAATTATTGCTAAGGCCTCCAGGGGCAGTTGCAGGGAGGGATCAGCATGTGGTCTCTGAGTAGTATACCTTGGGAGATGGGTCTGTGCTGGAGGTGTCAGGAGGTGGAGACTGTGGAGGTTCTCTGGGGGCAGAGGGCAGCAGTGATGGGGGAGAGGCACTGGAGAGTGGAGGGGGTAGGCTTCACGACCAACCTGTAGTGGTCCGGAGTCACCTCCCCCTGTGTCCTCCGCCAGTGGTCAAAGCGGAACCAGGAGAATTACCTGATGAGGAGCTGCAGGGGGAGAGAGTGGGGTGATGGGGTCAGGAGCCTTGGTGGTGGGGGTGGAGAGGCCTGGTGGTCAGAGAGAGGAAGGAGGAATATGGGTAGGAAAGACCAAAATTTTGGGAAAGCAAAGGGTAAGATGTGGAACCTCAGGCTCACCATGACTGAGGTGAGCAGAGGGTGGTGGCAGGGAGCTGGAGGGTCAGTCAGGTGTGAGGCCTGAGTGGGAGGAAGGCCAAAGGGAAGCTAGACTTGAAACACTGAGGGATTGGGATGGGGTGGGAAGTTCCAGGGAGGCCTTCAAGGTCTGAAGAGCCAGGAAGAGGGGGCTCTACAGAAGCTGCCAAGGAGTCAGAATGGGGAGCCAGGAGAACAAAGGTATAGGGATCCCAGATCCCAAGTCTCCAGGGCCTGGGGAAACTACCACTCAGACTGCTCTGGGCTCCATTCCAGCAAAGAGCAACTTCTAGCCCTCCTCACCCAAGAAGAGCTCAGAGGAAAGTGAACTCCTGCCTTCAACAGGGCAAACAGGCAGGGCTTCTAGGAACTGGGAGGGGTCTAGGGACAGAAAGGGTGAGGATCTGGGAGAAGGTCCTGAGCCGCAGAAAGGAGTGGGAGGATGGGGCAGGAAGTCACGGGGTGGGGTTGACACTGCCAGGAGTGACAAAGGCACAGACGATGGAATGAAGATGGGTCACTGGGGGGCTGAGTGGAGTGGCAAGTAGACAAACAGAGGACAATAAGAGACAGATGGCGATGGGGTTGGGGTGGCTGGTGCAGTGAGAGCACAAAGGACAGTGGGATGGATGGGGATGGGACACGGAGAAGATAAATGACATTGTAATTTCCACCTGAGCGTCGAGCAGCCTCTTCTTGGGTTCAGGCAGCGGCTCAGCCATGGCGGGGTGGTCCCGGCGCAGCTCCTCCTCCACCAGCATCAGCCTGAAGGGACGGGCTTCAGTGGGGTTAGTGGCGGGCACGGGCTTGGAGCCTGTTCATGGAACTCCTGATCCTGGAAACCCCTGCAGCTTTCTGGAAAAGCCTCAGGAATCCTTCTCCCCTTTTTAAAATCCCTCCACTGTCATGACTCAAAAGACTCCCTGTCACTCAGGGTGCTACTCTCTGCCTTCCTCTCAGGGTCCAGACCCTCAGGTATCTCTCTGGTTAGGGTAGCTTTCTATGCCTCAAAGACTACTACCACCCAGACACCCTCAGCCCCCTTCCCAACAGAGACAGCAGTACCCCTCCTTTAGAACTTTTGAGGCTAAAGATCAGGCTTTTATGCCACCTCAGTGAACTTAGGCCACCTCCAGTGGCAGAACTTGGGGTACCTCCCAGCCCAGGAGGAGTCCCTGTTACAAGCCTTATCATTCCCAGCATCTCCCTGACTTTGGTGAAGACTCTCAAGGTTCTCTCTCATAAATGGTATCAATTACAACAGTGGTTTCAAAAAAAAGTTTCAGGTCAAGAAGCCCTTTTATTCCAATGTATTCTAAGTCTTATGCAGAAATACATTTTTAATGGATCAAAATGGAACTGGTTCTGGTTGGAACAGGGTTGGGTGTTCTCACCCCCTGTTTTTAAGATAACTGATCCCCTTGCTAAGATACCTCCTTTGGAATCCAGGGCTTGGTGAAACATGTGCAGGGTAAATGGCCCATTCTGATGGCATCCCTTACCAAGGCTAGAAAGGGAGGCTGTGCCCAAGATGGGGATGCTCAGGGGCTCCTCTGGCTAGGGATCCCTCCTCAGCTTTGGGGTGAACTTCACAGACTGCATTGAGAATAATCAACCAAAGTTTTCTGACCCAGGCTCTGTGCAGATACAGTGATGGTTGGACAGTACCTGCCATATTTTCCAAGGGCTTCAAAAGTTACTCTACCAGAAGAAACGTCAGGGTTTAGCAAAGAAACATTTAATGCCCTAAGCAGGAGATGAGTGGGTTGTCTCCCTGGGAGAGAGTGGCAGGCTCTCCTGGTGGTCTCCTGAGATGGGCACAGGGGTCTGAGGAGTAGCTCACTCTCTCACTCCCTTCAGCTTCAGGCTCTCCCTTGCTACCCCTCCCCAGGCCGCCCCTCACCTGCCAATGATGCTCTTGATCTGAGAATCCTTCTCCACCTGCTGCTGCCTCAGCCTCTTCTCACTCTGTTCTAGTCGGGCCTGATACTGCATCAAGATTTTGCTGGTCTGTTCTTCCTGGGACAGCAGCCTCCGCTCATACTCTTCCAGCTTCCGGTTGGACATGTGCAGCCGCTCCTTCAGTGAATGGATCTCTTCCTCGTACTCCTTTACCTGCCCGCCGGGCACAAGACCCCGCACTGTGAGAGGTGCCCTGCCCCATTCAGCCACCCAGCCCCCATCCCTGTCTGCCCAGCACAGCCATCGCATGGGGAAGGACATCAACCCTTTCTCTGCCTGTGGATTACACTCACTCAGGCCTGCTTTTGAGAATGCCCTGCCATGATGCTAAGGCTCCTTCAAGATGGAGCAAGGTCATAGACCTATGCCTTGAGAAGTGTGTCCACTGGAACACATGAGGACCCACAGAGCAACCTACCCATAGGCACACCTTAAATAAACAAACCCAGAAATTAAAAAGTGACTTTCCAGCCCCAAGCTAGGAATGAGCACATGAGAGAAAGAGGGCAAGACATTGGATGCAGGAGGGGTGAGTACTATCTTACACTCCTTCCTTAGCTATCCTGGGGATAGGTGATCTTAAGGGAATCTCAGGCTGAGAATTTAGGAATGCCTTTCTGCTAATCTGACCCTGGAATTCTGGGAACAAGAGAGCTCAGAAGAATCATTTTATCTGCCCTACTAGCTCTAGAGCTTAGAGCTATGCTAATATGATAGACCTAAGCCACGTGTAGCTATTTATTTTACTTTTATTTTTGTAGTTCTGGGGATCAAACCTAGGGCCTCACACAGACTAAGCACAAACCATCACTCAGTTACCTCATTAGCCCATATGTAGCTATTTAAAACTAACACTAAAAATTTAGTTCTGAATCACAAAAAACCAATGTCTAATAGAGTAGCCACTAGCCACATGTAGCTACCATACCAAATAGTGCATATTACAGAACATTTTCATAACTTCAGAATGTTCTAGAAAGTGCTAGTCTGGAGCCTTTCTCAAGGATTCTGCATCTGAAGCCCAGAACAGGAGCAATTTGAAAGACCCCTGCCCATCAAGCCTTTGCCACCTATTCCTAAGGGACAGTAAGTGGATAACCCAGACATCACCTGTAGTACAACCACAATCCCCTCTGCCTCAGCCCTACTAAGTAGCTCCCACTGCTAGGGAAGTCACTTCCTTTCCTGAGCAGTAACAGGAGTAGAGCTTTGGCTTCCCTAGGGAAGAACATCGTGGCAAGCCTAGAATAGAACATGTTTCTCCCTAGATAGTCTACAGTGTAGCTGAGTTGGCTTTTAAGCAGACTGATTATGTCGGGTTCTCCTTATGGACTGAAAGCTTCTCAAGAGGGGATCAGTTTTTGTCTTTTCTTTCTATTATAACTGCCTAAGCCTAGATGATTCCCTTGGAATGACCTACAGGTCTCCCCTATGGGTGAAAGGAAAAACTGAGACTTTGGATGGCAGGTACCAGCATACCCTATCTAGCCGGCTCTCATCCATCGATTTTGAGTACTCCTTGAGCTTGTACTCTTCCCGCTCAATGTGGGCACTCTCGATGTCAGCCGACAGGTGAGGCATATTGGAGACCCAGGCCACAGTCCGCTCAGAGGCTGGCATTGTGGGGTTCAGCGTGGATGGTGTCTGAGAATGCTGGGACAAGGCAAGGTGGGAAAAGGCAGGGCACATTCAGAGGGAGAGAACACAGCCAAAAGACAGGACAGTCCCAGGCCTGTTCCCCTGCTTTAGGGGGTATCCCGGGTCCCCACCCTAACCCCAGGGGCTAGAGAAGCGATTGATCACGTCTCCTCTCTGGAATGAGTGCTATCAGAGCAAGCATTTATGTCTGTTCACCATCATCTCCATGGTGCCCCAACAGCACATGTCACACTGCGGCCCCTGAACACACATTGTTTTAATTTATGAAAGGTGATGAGAAAATCAAAACCTTAGGGCACAGATTGCTCCACCTCCACTGTTGCCTTCACCCACCCTGCTTCCTCTTCCCTTCACCTACCTGCTTGGTGATGGAGGGCTTCAGCCCCCCACCCCCTCCGCCACCACTGCCACCGCTGCCCCCAATGCTGCCCTCCTTGCTGAGGCTCTGTTGTCGTGGACGGGCAGGGCCATAACTCGGCTCTGGAGACTGTAAAAGGTTCCCGCTGGATGGCCGGGGTTTCTGGGCAGCACTGACTGTCAACTGCTGAGACTTTCCCCTCTGCAACGGAGGTGGCTGCCCCCCACCACCCCCACCACTGCCCCCACCACTCCCACCTCCGGGCCCTGAGGGGGCTGGCCTCTGGGGACCAATGGTGATCTGGGGAGGGGACAGCATGTGCTGAAGGTTGTCCTGGAGTGAGAGCTGCCGTCGGGTGAAGTCAGTGCCAGAGGGTCCAAACTCATCACTGTAGCTGTGGCTATGAAGGATGGAGGCTGCAGGGGGCTTGGGGACCCCTGAGGAGAGGTCCTCGCTCTTGCTATAGCCATGGAATGGGGCAAAGGTGTCCCCTGGGGGCTCTCCACCTCGGTGGTGGTGATGGTGGTGGTGGTGGTGATGGGAAGAGGGTGGGCCATGGCCACCACTCCCTCCATGGCCCGCTGGGGGCCCTGGCCCATCAGCAGCCATGTGGAAGAGAGGGTTCTGGAAGGAGAGGGGGATGCGCAGTTGCTGGGCAGGGACACCGTCCGTGGTGACACCCATCTGGCTGAGGCGCATGCCCGCCGCTGTGATGGACGACCCACTCCCCTGGGAGAGGCGTCCAGCAGGAGCAGGCCGCAGCCCTAAGGCCGCTGTGAGTGAGGCCTGGCTTGAATGCAGCAGGTCCCCGACAGCTGCCAGGTTGGAAACACTACTGCTGTTGAGGCGACCACCGGGCCCATCGCCCTGCAGGTCCAGCATGGACACACTCTTGTTGACACTCAGCATCTTCTGCTCTGGCTCTGTGATGTCCGAGCTGCTTGTGCAGTATGCTGGGGAGGACCGGGCCAGTGGTGGTCGGCTCACGTAGAACAGATCTTTACCCCCACCAGGGGGTGGTGGGGGTGGCTTTTCCTTGGTTGGGGAGGGGAGACGAGCCATGTCCATAGAGCTGTCAAAGGAAAGGGGACAGACACACAAGCAGGGTAAAGCTAGGCTACAGGCAACTGAGCCTCCTGGAGCTGGTATGGACCTTAGGTGAAAATTGGGACCCACAGGGAAGGGCTGAGAGCCAGTGGTGACAGCCCTAAAGAGGTAGTCAGGGAGGATGGGACGGAAAAGGTGGGAAAAGGGAAAGGACAAGGCCCCTCTGGGAAAGGGTGAGGCCTAGAGGAAGGGAAATGGGGGCAGCAAGAGGAGGGATGAGGGCAGTCTGGGAAAATATGAAGGAGATGAGGTGCACTGAGGAGAGGAGAGGAGGAGGGTGAAGGTCAGGAGGGGGAGAGGGAGCTGACAGGAGAGGAGAGGAGGGCTGGGGAGGGGAGAGCCCCTCACCTGTTGAGGCCTCGAGCCATGAAGGACTGAAGGTCGATGGAGCTGGAGAGAGATGGAAAGAGGGGCGAGCACAGACAGAGAGAAGGAGCAAGGCATGGATGGATGGCAGGAGCAGTGGGAATGGTGAATGGGTATGGCATCACAGAGGGAAAGACACGGGCAGAGAACAGCAGGGTGATCATCAAATAAGGCCGGGGGCCTGCCCCATCAGAACAAATGCTGAAGTTTTCAGAACAAATGCTGAGGTTCCAGAACAGGATCTGGGGGCTGCTAGACTTCCAGCTGCTGCTTCTCTAAGTGCTGGATCTTGGGGAGGTCTGCGGGGTTCTGGTGGTAGGCCGGAGGGGGGGGATCCTTATTTTCTGAGTCATACAGAGATGTTTGATTATTTTGACACCCCATGGCTGAGCCAATGTACACTGGCTCAACCTCAGCCTGGAGACAAGCACGGGTGGGCAGAGGAACAAAGCAAGTAAGAGCCTGTAATGGGGATCCCCTTGGCTTACAACTAAGCTGGGAGCTGGAGGAGCCTTGGCACTTCTGGGGCTGTGTTCCTTGTTCCCTCTGGCTTTGAAGGGCTCCCACTGCCTGTACCTATCTCCTTAACATTTTCCCCTGAGAACTTGCTGCTTTATCCCTTCCTTTCAAGCCCTAGAGATGCACAAGGGGCCCAGTGAGAATATCCAGAATAGAAGAGATGGGGTTCCTAGGACATAAGGGCAGGGACCCCCAGAGGGCTCACCTGTTGAGGTCCCGCATCATGTAGCCCTGCATCTCAGCTGACGGCCCCCGCAGCACCACGGGCTGCGGCCGGGGCCGCTCACTCTGGCGGCTTGGCTGCCTTTGGATGTTGGGGTTTCTTAGGGCTGTGCTGATGTCGTTGAGGAGCCGGGGTAGTGGGCCCAGCTTCAGAAGGGCTTCCTGGAAGGGCAAGGCTATTACTGGTGGGCTCTAAGAGGGCCTTGGAAGGTGCAGGTGGAGGATGTCTGGGTAGGAGTAGTGGTATGACATCTCAGGGAACAGGCAGGGGAGAAAAATCTGTGCAGGGGAGTAGTTTCTCAGGCCCCAAGTGCCTCTGGCAACATCTAGCAATGGGGCACAGGGAGCACTTGCTGACCTTGCTGAGCTGGGGCAGCACCTCCCAGAGTAGGGCATGCAATGTGGAGAGCTCTCGGCCCAAGTCGATGTAGCCCTCAAAGCTACTGCTGTTGGTCAGCGTGTCCAGGTTGGAGATCTCGTACAGGAACTGCTGCATGGAACCCCACTCCAGCTCCAAAAACTCATTCATGAAACCCAGAAAGTCCTCCTTTGAGGTAAACCTGGCCAAGGGGTCCAGAAGGGAGAGGTCACACTTGTACAGAAGGCCTTACATCTACCCATCTCAGGGTCTCTGGGGACTCAGGAGACCCTTCCTGCCCACCCTCCACCCATGCCTGAAGCTTCCCTCACTTGGAAAAGTTGGCCAGGTTCTGGATGACCTTGGCAATGAGGGTGAGGGTTCGTGAGGTCTGCTCATCTGGGTACTCCTGCATGAGCCCAAAAAGACTGGGCGACATAATGGCTGGGCAGAGGAAGCGCAGGAAGAGCGAGGCGCTGATCAGCCTGTCGGCGATGTCCTCCCTGCCCCGCTCTGCGCAGCGCATCCGCCAAGATGCAAACACCTCCTTCAGCTCCCTCGGGAACACGCTGGGGGGAAGGGGTGGGGAGACAGAGAGAGAGAGAAAGAAAGAGAGAGACCGGGACTGAGCCCCAGAGACCCTCAGCTTCCAGGGAACATGCTGAGGGGGGTGGTAGGAGGTGAGGGTGTGGAAACAGAGGTAAGAGAGACAGGGAAGGAGGGACTGCAGGAGGAAGACAGGAGGCTGCTGGAAGAAGAGGGCCACGGTAGAGGGAACAGACAGATTTGGGAGAGAGAAATGGAAAGGGAGAGAAGGCGAGGGGAGAGAGACACATGGGAGAGAGATGGAGGGATGTGTGAGAGAGACAAGGAGAGGAGGAGAAGAAAAACAGACACCAGGGAGAGACAGAGATGGGAGAGAGATGGAGGGTCACTTGAGGTACAGGGAGCTCGGACCCCCCAACTCTTCTGGATTCCAGGGAAATGGGGATGGACGTGCCCCAGGCATGATCCCCAGTCCCTGGAATGGCTCAGAGCTCACTCTCCCCACCTCCCAGTTCCATTTCAATGTCCTACTGACACCTTAAACTTGACTAGTGTAAAACGGAGCTCACCATCGCCCCCACACCTCAACTGACTCCTCCTCCTGACTTTCCTGGTTCTGTCAATGAGGCCACCAGTCTCCCAGCTACAGCCTCATGGCCTCTTGAGTCATCCTTGACTCCCCACAGACAGGCCCCCTCCTTTGCAATCAGTTAACAACTCTTGCTGATCTTTCCCTCAGAGGGCCCTTAACAGTGGCCTCTTGCTAAATTTCTTATCACTGTCCTGATTTAAGATCTGATTTTCATTCCTAACCCATTAACAGCGGTCCCCAATAGCCTGAACTTCATTTTCCATACTCTGGTCAACCCCCACACTCCACTCTACTTATGGATTCATCTTCTCAATCATGAAAATTCCTGGTGCCTACACCTTTAATGGCATCCTATGATCTACTGATGAACTCAAACTCCTTAACTTGAGGCCTTCTAGATTCTAACTCTAATCCCACATCCACATATTTTTCCTACTATTTCCATTATTAAACCTGTTCTAGTTACTGTCCCTCGAAAGCTCCTGGGCCTTCTCACCTTCCCACACATGCCTGTCCCACAGCCTTCTGAAATGTCTCTTTCCCACCATGTGCAAACATCAGCACCTAACCCAATCTTCAAAGCCCAGCACCAGGCAGTTCTTTTTGCTTATCTCAATCAAAGCTCTACCTTCTCAGTCCTGATGTTACATGGGGG
The DNA here is from genome assembly GCF_047511675.1 of Marmota flaviventris. NCBI lineage: Eukaryota > Metazoa > Chordata > Mammalia > Rodentia > Sciuridae > Marmota > Marmota flaviventris. Next base: position 119,518,410 of record NC_092503.1, read on the forward strand.
TGGGGGTGGGGCTCTTACTCAGCACTTCACACGTACTACAATGGTTCTGTGGTTTTCTGTGCATCTCATTTGATTTCTACTCATTCTGGTAGAGGCCCTCTGAGGGCAGGGACCAGGCACATTCACTTCTGTTCTACAGCACCCAGAATGCTTTGCCCATAACTGGTGCTCAGTCCTCTTTGAGGATGGACAGATGGATGAACAGATGAACACACAACTGCCCCAACCCTGGCCCCCCAGCCCAGCGTTCCCAGTCTCACCAATGGGAGTTGACCACCTTGCACAGGGCCAACTCACAGCACATCCGCAGGTTGGCCTGGTGCTCTGCCAGACTGGATGCCGTGCACTTGATGGGGTCTACCTCACAGTTCTCCTCAGATTCATACAGAGCACGAATGAACTCCCCTGAGGAATAGGGGCACAAGAGAAAGTTGTCATTCTTTCCAAGGGCAGGGGTAGGGAGCTGCCTGGGTTGGAGGAATCTCAGAACCAGGTGGTTGGAGGCTGGGGTCCTGGGCTCTGGACTTGAGATCTGGGGTAACCAAGTTTAGGGCTGGGGTAGGCATCTGGCAGATTTGGGAAGAGGGCCTGAAGGTGAACCATACCAATGGCATCCTTGAGGTATTTCTGACCAATCAATCTCATATACTCTTCTATGGCTTTAGTGGCGAGCGTGTTCTCGCGGAATATGAGGTGCTCCCGTTCCATGAACCGGTCTACCTCTGACATGGCCATGTCTGAAAGGAAGTCCTGGGACCCAAGAAAATTCAAGGATCAGCCTCTGCACAACCCAATTTTGCAAGTGTGCCCTGTCCTCTCTGCCCTCCACGTCAGTGCCCATTCCCAAGCCACTTTTCCCTGAGGGCACGGCACTTACCTTGGCCTTTCCTGTACTCTGCAAGATGTGAACCAGTGCGCTGGCAACCTCTTCCTTGCCCTTGACATTCAAGGCAGGTTCCAATACTGCACACAGCATCCGATAATGGTTGGTGACATATTCTGCAAACTCTTTGTACAGCTCCATGGGCAAGATACTCATTGTCTGATAACGTGCCTTCAGCCGCACAGCCGGGCAACCTCCTTTGCCCTTGCCCCCTGAGCCACCCCCCGAGCCTCCTCCCCCTCCCGAACCCATGCCCCCAGACCCTCCACTGCCTGTTGGCAGGGTCACAGGGTACCACTGCTCTGTGAAGTGGCGCCCAGCCAGGGTGGCCACGGGCACAGTCACCAGGCCTACATAGCCTGCCTTGTCCTTCTTGCGCTTTTTGTCTGAGTCACGGTACAGATGCAGCCGCAGGGCGCGGACAGCCGGCAGGTTATTAAACTCGAAGTGCTCGCCCCAGAAGACGGTGTCCCCAGAGGCTGAGCGGGGCTTGGACGTGGTGCGTGCATACAGCATGTCATCTAGGCAGAGCTCGCAGTAGTACCGCTTCTTAGGGGGCAGTTCCCGTGCCTCTATGATCCACAGCTTCAGCACATTATCCACCCGGCGGCTGTTGTCCTGGTGTGGGGATGGTGGGTAGGGTAGATAAAAGGGAGAGGACAGTGAGATGGAGACACCAAAAGAGGAGACAATGAGAAAGTGGGATCCAGACAACAATTGTACAGCTGAGAAGCTGTACTGGATTGAAGAGAGTCTCTCCCACATTCATCGTCTATCTAAATCTTGTGAATATGATCCTATTTGGAAATATGGTCCTTACAGATATAGTCAAATTAAGGACATACTGGATAGGGTGGACCCTTAAAACAATAATTGGTGTTTCTATTATAAGGAGAGATTTGGAGACATGAGACATGCAGAAGGAGCTCGCCATATGAAGGTGAAGGCAAAAGCTAGATGGATGCAGCTAGAAACCGTGGCCTGCCAGCAACCTCCAAGGAGCTATGAGGAAGCAAGAAAGGACTGTTCTTTGTGCTTCAGAGGAAATGTGGCCCTGCTAATTTTTATTTTGGACTTCTGACCTCCAGAATTGTCAAAGAATACATTTCTGTTGCTCTAAGTGACCCAGTTTGTGGTAATCCCCCTCTGTCCCCGTACATCCTACCACTGAACTATATCCCCAATTCTTCCATATTTTTTATTTTGAGATAAGTTCTCACTAAGTTCCCCAGACTGGCCTTGAACTTGCAGTCCTCCTGCTTCAGCCTCCAGAGTTACTAGGATTACAGGCATATGCTACCACACCAGGCTTAGTTTGTGGTAATTTTTTACAGCAGCTTAAGAAACTAACATAGAAGGGTAGTTCCTCAGACGCTAATCAGTACTGGGGAAAAAAGTTAGAATAATAAAACAAAAATATTAAGACAGATTCTGAAGAGGAAAATGGAAAAGTTCTATAGAGATCATCAGAAACTGAAAAAAATAAGTTAATTGCATAAATACAGGATGAGTGAGCCTTGATAGCTGGTGTGAGAATGTCCTGGGGATATAACTGAGCACAAGCTCACAGTGAGGTTTAGGTGACGTTTTTCAACACCAATCAACACTAATGTGCTGAAAAAAAGCAAAGTGTTTGGACTCTGCATGGGTCAGAATTTTTTTAAAATATTTTTTAGTTTTTGATGGACCTTTATTTTATTTATTTGTATATGGTGCTGAGAATTGAACCCAGTGTGTCATACATGCGCTACCACTGAGCCACAACCTCAGCTCCGGGTCAGAATTCTTAAGAAGGACACTGAGAAACAAGTTTCCCCAGATGAGAGTGACCAGAACTGTGATCTTACTAGTGGGATACACAGCCTAGATGACAGAACTGGGAGCACTTCTCCTGGGAAGTAGAAGTTTTGGGAAAAACATAGACTTGAGGAACCTCTGCTCCAGAAGGACCCTAGAGATTATCTAGTCCACTCCATTCTCACTAATTTCATAGAGGCACAGAGATCCGGCTAATTGAATTTTGTGTGTTCTGCAAAAATGCTGTAAGTAGGGGCTGAGTGGCCACCTGTTGGGATGTCAGTGAGGCATTCCTGCCTGACAGGAAGCTGCACTAGAGGACTTCTAGAGTCCCATCAACTCTCTTTTAAGTCTATGATTTCTATAGTAGGGATATAGATCACAAAGTAGGGTAACAGTATGAAAAAAAGGAAAAAGAAACAGGGGGCTAGGAATAATGGGGGTGGACACCCCCACTCATTCAGGGTCCCTACAAAGCTGTCTCCTCCTCCCCCAAGCCTCCCCCTCCTTTACTCACTAGGCCCCCTGTGGCTCATTCTTTTTTTTTTTTAATTTTTTATTGTGGGTTGTTCAAAACATTACAAATTTCTTGACATATCATATTCCACACTTTGATTCAAGTGGGTTATGAACTCCCACCTTCACCCCATACACAGATTGCAGAATCACATCAGTTACACATCCATTGATTTACCTATTGCCATACTAGTGTCTGTTGTGCTCCGCTGCCTTTCCCATCCTCCACCCTCCCCCCTCCCCACCTCTCCCCTCCCCTCCCCTCCTCTCTCTCTACCCCCTCCACTGTATAACCTTGAGGGTCTCCTTCCATTACCATGCAATTTCCCTTCTCTCTCCCTTTCCCTCCCACCTCTCATCCCTGTTAAATGTTAATCTTCTTCTCCTGCTCTTCGTCCCTACTCTGATCTTAGTTACTCTCCTTATATCAAAGAAGACATTTGGCATTTGTTTTTTAGGGATTGGCTAGCTTCACTTAGCATAATCTGCTCTAATGCCATCCATTTCCCTGTAAATTCTATGATTTTGTCATTTTTTAATGCAGAGTAATACTCCATTGTGTATAAATGCCACATTTTTTTTTTATCCATTCGTCTATTGAAGGGCATCTAGGTTGGTTCCACAATCTTGCTATTGTGAACTGTGCTGCTATGAACATCGATGTAGCAGTGTCCCTGTAGCATGCTCTTTTTAGGTCTTTAGGGAATAGACCAAGAAGGGGAATAGCTGGGTCAAATGGTGGCTCCATTCCCAGCTTTCCCTGTGGCTCATTCTTTGCCCCAGACATGCCATGCACGTCCCCTTTACTCCCCAATACCTTGTTGGGTTTTACTGCCCGCTGGAGATTCTCGATCCATTTGTCCCGTTCAGCTGCAGACCGACAGGCAAAACATTTTGTTCCTGATGACGTTGTTACCTAGAAAGGGTGTGGAGTTGAGAATGGGACTCCAGAGGGAGCTTACTCCTAAGAACTGAAGATTCCCCACCACTTCTGCCTCCCTGGCCTATCCTAGCCCCAAGAGGTTTCTGACATCCTCTTGACATCAACCCCTGTGCCAATTCCTCTAGGACTTTCTGTCCCTACCCTCCAGCATCCCTGTCCTTTGGTCCTAAGCCCACTAGACCCAATACCTCAAAACAGAACTCCTGGCCCAGGATGGAGCTGTGCACTGGCTTGATAATGGAATCTTCATCCAAGTTGAGCTCCAAGGCCTCAGCTGCACTGCTAGGACTCAGCAAGGACTCATGGGAGTGAGACTCCTTAAAGCTTTGCATCAGCCGGGCCCTGGCAGGCAGAAGGTTCAGGAGAGAGGATCAGGACCCCAAACTCTTTTTATAGACTCAGGGGTCCTGACTCATCAATGTGATTTTAGAATGGAGACTTGGTGAAAAGGTCTCCTGAACCACTCTGCACATAGACACAAATTCACAGAATGAAACCCAGCCTCCCCTCAGGAAGGACATGAGGGATGTGAGAGAAACCAGCCATTCTATTCACATCTAAGGGGCTGTGAGGAATGGGAACACCTAGAAATACTTAAATGCAGGAATGGACCTGGCAAAAGAAAGAGAAAAAAACCAAGGTGGGCCCAGGGCCCCTTGGAGACAGGACCTCTAGGTGACCCTAGAAACCAAAGTCTCAACATAAGGGCAAAGCGAGGAGTCACACAGAAGATCACAACATAAGAACTGGAGAATCACACAGAAGATCCTTGTCTGGCCTGGACCTGGCACACAGTTAGTTAGTGCCCAATAACATTTCATGATTCAAAGTAGGAATGAATGAATAAGAGACAAAGTTACAGTAGAATCAGGGGAAAGAGTGAGGAAGAGTGTAAGAAACAAGAGAAAGGAGCAGAATGAAGGTTAGACACTGGAGATGGGAGTAAGGGGAAGGAGGCAAGACAAGAAGTAGAAAGCAGGAGGAAAAGCATGTGCAGAAAGAGGATGCGAGAGGCTGAGAAGGGGCAGCTAGACAGATGGACGCAGGAAAAGCGATGGGGCTGAAAGGCAAAAATCACTGTGGGGAAGAAAAAGAAAAAGGGGGCTAGGGGCACGGAATGAAGAGGGACAGGATGGCGAGCAGCATGGAGATGGGTAGGGGATAAAGAGTAGAGAGCAGTAGGGAAGCGGGAGGGGGAGCTCGGGTGTGGGAGCCTCCATGAAGTTATTTATAGCAGCCCCGTCATCACAGGCTCTGGCTGCCGTCAGCGCGCCACGCTCCCCCGGCCCCCCGCCCCCGCGGCCAGGAATACCATGCCCTCACCCCCTGCCGGCCCCAAATCCAGCTCTGGTGACATGGGAAGGGGGCAGGGAAAGGTTTGACTCACCTTACCCCAACCTCCCTACCTGCCCAATTCCGGGGGTGGCCAGACAGAGGGGAAAGGGAGGACAGGGTTCTGCAGGGATGACTGGGTAAAAGGGATACCCAGAGAGGGACCCCAAGAAGCAAACAACAGAGACAACCACCAAAAGGTCTCCTTCAGTCCTGCCTCAGGACAGTGCCCTTCTTCTTCATGGTTCAGTCTATGAATTAACCCTGCAGCCCCTGATCCCTATTATGTCACCCTGCACACTGGTGCTGGTCTTGCCTTTTTCTGTAATACTCTACACTGTTCCTTCCCTCACGATGAGCTCCACCTTGTACCCGTTAACATCAGTCACCCCAAGCACTACTCCAACCTGCTGCTCCTGCCCCTCCTGCCCTTCCCTCAGGCAGTTCCACCTAGCTCTCACTGCTGCCCCTCCACCAACCAGTAAGCCCACTTCCTAGGATTCAGAGTTCCTTATGGGCAGGCTGTGTGGCTCTTCTCTGTCCTTCTGTACAGCTCCTCTGATCCTGGACTGAGCCCACCCTCTGTCAGGCTGAAGATGCCCTCCTTGGCATTACCTTCGCCTCCTTGCCTGCCTGTCCTCTCCGTATGTCCCACCCTTCTCCTGCCGCCTGCAGCCATGTCCTAGCTCTTTTCTGTTTTCTCCTTGCACCATAACACCCCTCAATCAACATGAGCCCTTCAACCTTTGCCCTCGGATAACCCCCTCCCTTCCCATACCGCTAGAGGTCCCCTATATTGCACATATCTCAACCCGCATGCTCCCTCCCCTGTACCGGTCATGGTCAGCACTTCGGAAGCGAGGCAGGATCTGGCGAAAGCTGCTGGTCCGGTCAAGTTTGGGCTGTGACTTCGTACGCTTGATGGAGCTTTTAAGCCTCCGGCTCAGGAAGCCTTGCTGGGGGGAGGAAATTGGGATAGGGGTGGGTTGGGGCAGGGTCAGTCCTACCTACTTACCCCTCAGCTGGTATAGAGTCCCTAAAATAAGGTGGGATGGGAGAAAAGTCCCTAGAGGTGGGAAAGGGAACAGGAGCCCTGATACCAGCTTGTCTTCCTTGCTCCCTTGGGCACAGTGAGGGAAATACACACACACACACACACTAGCTTGGAATAGGTGGGAGGGCTAGTCCAAGAAGCAGGGGGCAGAGCCAAGAAGAGGGAGACCAAAGAGGTGGGGACACACATACACACAAAATCTTTCTCCCTCCAGTCCCCTTTCTCAGAATCCTAGGGCTCCAGCTGGGGCTGGAGGGGAGGGACCCAGCTGAGCCACATCTGGCAAGCGCTGGCTTCCATTCACTCACCGAGGGCCGGAAGGGCGCAGCGGGGGCGGCCTCCATGCTGTACTGCTTCCCCCCTGGGACACTCTTCCTCCTCGAGCGACCCAAGTGGTATTCTGGAGGAGAGGAAAGGGCCCCAAGGGAAGTTGGGGAAGGGGCTTGTTAACCCAGGTTTCCACCCCTGACCCCACTGCATTCTCCCACCTCCCTCTGCCCCTCAGCTCCGGCCTCACCTACCCCCCGGAAAACAGCAGGAAGAGCAGCGGCGGCGGAGAGGCTGGCGGTGGGAAGGAGGGGGCAAGGAACCCGAGCCAGAGCCCCCAGAGGGGGACGGAGTGGGAGGCCTTAAGCCCATGACTAGTGTTGGCAGTCAGCAGGGGCGCATGGTCAAGGGGGTCAGTAAAACCCCAGTAATGAAGGACATAGAAGATCCAGGGAGGCTAAGTCCTGGTGCCCACCCCCCCCCCAGAAGGGGCTAGCTGGGGGGGAAAGATGGGTTAAAGGTCATTGCCCATAGGCTGGCTTTCCCCTTCTCTCTGGGGACATCTTCTACCTGCCCTGCACCTCCCAGACCCCTGTTGGTCTGGAGGGCCAGGGCTGCCTCCCATGACCCCCTCCCTAGACGGAGGGGGAAGTCTTGGGACCTGTGAGGAGTGGCTGGGGGAGAAGCTGGAGAGAGAAAATCTAAGAAGCAGATGGGGGGGTGGGGAGAAAGGAGCCGGTTCCACGTGCACTGCAGTGGCAGGGACTTAGAAGGGAAGGGGGAAGAAGAAAAGAAAAGAATGCAGGGGAGTGGGCAGGGAGTGGGGAGGATTAGGGGGTGCTGGGGACTCCCATCTAAGGTTTAGGAGAGGAGGAGGAGGGGAGGTGAATGCGGATGAAGCTCAGCCTGCCAAGAGCCTAGAGGGATGGCAGATCCAAAGAGGGAAGCTGAGGCTCTGCTGCCAGGGAATTTAGAGGGGCCAAGGGGCTGGAGGAGAATGAAAGTGGGGGGGGATGCCAAGCTCCGGCTTCAGCTCCAGAATGGCTGCCCAGGCCTGGGCTCCCCCCTCAGCCCCACAGTCACCACTGCAGCCAATGGGGGGGCAGGTGCTGCATCAGGGGCGGGGCCACCATCTCCACGGCAACAAGAAGCTACAGGCTGGAGGGGAGGTGGACCGGAAGAGCTGCCTGTTAACCCTCAAGGTTCCGGAACAAAACAAGAGAGGGCCATACTACATTTCCACTGTCTGCTTCCAGAAGTGCAAATTGCCCCCAAGTTGCCCTAGAATCAGTCCCTAGCTTCCCTTTACCTGTAAAACCCAAGCATTAGAGGTTTGCACACAAAATCTGGATCCCATCATACAAGGACCCTATCAGTCCCTCAGGAACACGTGTAGAACACAGAAACATACACTGAGCTGTGGGGGTATGTGTATATCAGAACCACAATACAAAAATAAATAAGGATCTATGTGCTTATGAGACATACAGACAGCTGTGAGCACAGGTCCATATTCTCAGACTTTGAGGCCCACACACCCTACATGCTTACACATGTGTGAACACTGCAACAGTGGTGTACATACTTGAACCAAAACACTCACATGTGAGCCACTAATGTGGGTTTTGTGGCCTGAGTCTTCTGGGCAATCATGCAAGCGCACATTACAGAAATGGACATGAACCTGAAGACATACACATGTCCCCCACATAGGAGAATACCAGTTTAACCCCTGGGACACATACTTGAATACACCATATTCCATCCCTGTACAATACATACACTATGATCCCAACCACATAAAGGTTTCCCCCATATTCCCAAAGGACAAAATCCTTCATTCACATGAAAAGCGCAATCACATCCACTCTGTCTCAGGACAACCTCCTTCTCCTTCCCCAGTTCTTCCCTGCCTCCAACACCGGCATCCATGATTGCTACCAAGGAGCAAATGCATTATCTTTCTGTTATACACTACACAGTACATCCCAGGGCCAAATATCTTCCTCCTAGTCACATTTCTCTGCTTTTCAAGGTAGAGCTGCCCCATTTTCATTTCAGGGAACCTAGCTCAGCCATTATTTTTACATACGAGCTCCTCTAATAAAGGCATAAAGTCTAACTTTGAATCCACTAAAATTCTGCTTTGGAACTAAAGCATTACCAGAAGAAAAAAGAATTTGGTACCTGGTTTGCTTGATTCTTGGAGATAATATAACCTTATACATATCACCAGGAGCTAAAACCTATGAACTCACACTTAAGTCACAGGTACATGAAGGCCACATAGACACATGCTTACAAACACTCTCATTACTGCAAAGAAAAGAATAAGAGAAACACAGAGGAAAGGCAGGCAGAGTGACAGAAACACAGGACATCCTGTTATTAGTGCTATATGCAGCAACATGTACAGAGAACACAGAACACAGTCTTACACATTCACAGAGCAAACCTGAAAAGCATACACTGAGTTGCTGGGTCTCCACGTCCCATCCCCTGCACGATGTATACACGCATGCACACACATCACAGCCACCTACACAGACCCGTAACATAGGCATTGTGCACACACCCACACATGTACACACCCTGTATACACACAATTGCACACACACAGAACAAGGGCTTAGGTTCCTGCTTCTCCAATGTCTCTAATCTTGCCACCACCCACAGAATTTGTCCCTGCCCTCCAATCCCCCAAAACCCTAACTTTCCCTTTGGCCTTTTTCTCCACACTCAGCTGGCCGCTTTCAAGGGGAGCCTAGGCAGAAACATTGCCACAGCAGGATGAGGAATAGCGTTGGATAGAGAGCAGAGAAATAGAGGACAGTGCTCTGCACTGGGAACATGAACCTCTAAAAACAGTCCCTGCCATGACAGGCCTCTCTGTGAGCCACCCTCTATACTTATGTGCCCTCACCTGATCCAACCAAATCTGATCCTACAGGGCCTGCCTGAATCCAGTGCCCTTTCCAATCTCCCCTCCCTTCTTTCACAGATTACTTTATCAAAAGGCCTCTCTCCTGTCCCTGCTCCCTATCTCTGAGGTCCCTTCTCCCACCATCTCCATCCAGTTCCCCATCTTAAGCCTACCACTCTTCCCTTTTTGAAGTCTGGCGAGTTCTCTTCCATGTTCCCATTCTCCAGCTCTCTCTTCTCCCTGGCATACTCTCCCCTCTCTTGAAACCTTTCTCATTGCTCCTCTCCCTTTTTCTCCCCACTTTTCCTCTTTATCTCACTCCTTCCCTTTTGAGCCTTTCTATTCCCACTCCGGACCAGGCAGGGGCTCACACCTGCCTAGTCCAAAGGTGTTTCATACACAGTAGGATTCCAAGGAGCACACACACACTTTCTCCCCTCTCCACTCACACATCACCCACATCCAGACACGCCCTGGACACCAGTCCTGGGATTGACACAGATACTCAGGCCAAAGCTAGAACACACATGCAAAGACATACACCTGCCACCAGGGACACAGAAAATTCTGTTCATGCATCCAGTCACACATTCCTACACACAGGAGACTGATGAGAAGTGAGCCCCAACCATAGACATGCAAGCTCAGGGTCAGGGGTGACATGAATCAGTATGGCCATGGATTGCCCCACTAAGATAGTGGCTGGCCCAACAGACCCCTAGGCAGGAAGAAGCAGCATAAGACAGGACACGCTTTGCACATGGCTGGCTGCACATGTGTGCACGAGGAACTGGGCCCCTTGTGCACATGGCACCCACACACAGGGGACATGAGCAAAGACATGAACACACACGCAAACCCACAGGCTGCCCCTCTAGCAGGGGCTTCAAGACCCCCCTGACCAGCCGCCCCCGCGAGCTTGTAACCGTGTCCCCAAGAGGCCGTCCCGACCACCCGACCTCCACTGCACCCCCCCCCTCCAGTTACCATAACTCCCCCCACTCGGAAGATGCAGCGAGAACATGCGGAGGGAGCAGCTGCCGCCGCCGCCGCCGCCGCCGCCGCGGCTTCCCCACCCCCCTCCCTGCGCCCACGCACACGCGCGCCCCCGCCCCACGCGCGCGCGGCCCCCCCACGCGCGTTCCTCGTCCGCCCGGCCCCGCCCTTACCTCGCACCTCCCCCCGGGGGGGCTCGGGGGTGTCCCCGGTGGGGGAAGGGCCCCGCCCCTGCGCGGGGGAGGGGTGGGGTGCGGAGGGGGGAGAGGGGGCGGTGCGGCCCGGCTTGCGCCGCCCGGCGCGGTGGGGGCGGCGGCGGGGCCCGGGACGGCCCGGGCGGCCGCGCGGTGACGGCCGCGGGAACGGCTCCCTCCGCCGCCGCTCCCGCCGCTGCCGCCGTTGCCCGGGCCCCGCCGCCGTTGCTAGGCGACCGCTGCTGCCGTGGCCGCCTCTGTCACGAGCCCCGTCGCCCGGAGACAGCGCGAGAGAGACGGGGGAGGGGGGTAAGGGGACCCCCCAAACCAACCGGGTCTTCCACCATCCCCTCTTGAGCAGGACCCCCTCCCCCAAAACAAAATCGCGGAGGAAAGGAGGGCTCGCGGCTCCACCCAGCAGAGGAGGAGCCCTAGATTCCAATGCCCCTCAAAGGTCCGGCGACCTCTCTCGGGCTGAAGAGTCCACAGCCTCAGCAAACACCTTCGCAGATCTAAGCCCCAAGACTTCAACGACCCTGATGTCTCCTACACATTCTCCATGTTCTCTACACATTCCATGTCCCTCTGAAGACCCCAGTCACCAGCTATCAAACTTTGACTAAACCCTCTCCCCAAATATATTTATAGCCCTGGAGCCCCTCCCAGTCCCATACAGCAACCTCCACATACTACCCCAACTTCAAACACACATGGTGCCTCCACCCAAGACCCATGCCAGAGACCCCCAGATTCTGAGGACTCAGGGTAAGGAGAAAGATGGAGAATATGTGGGCAGAGCAGCCAACCACAGGACATTTGATAAACATGCTCTGTGAGCATGTGACCATTCTGGCCTGGGCACAAAGGTATACACACACACATGCAGAGAAACACATGCACCAGATATGGACATTACATACACATAGACACAAATATGAAAGACATCACACATATTCTCTGTACACATTTCACAACCACCACCTGGATTTGCCTCAGAGATGAGCTACCTACACAGACCCCTGGTCGGAGGTTTCCATAACAATGACACACATCCCTGACCATCCACTCAGGGTCCCAGAACAGGCCCCCAAGGGTAGAGAGGTCTGGACCTATCACAAGGTGGCTGGAGGGAGCCAAAGGATGTGGAAAGGCCACTGGCTCTCTAAAGAAGAAACTGAAACCCTGGATGTCTGAGGGGTGGGGGATTTGGTAGGAGAAATAGATCATCTGAAGGTTGGAGGGATGGGGGATCTGGATCCCAAGTCCTGGGAGGGAAATACAGAGGAAGGGGGCAGTGGCGAGGGGGTTTCCGGGGACTGAGGGCGTCTCTCTGCACCTTGGCTGCAGATCTCTGTTCTCTGCCTTCATATCCCCTCACTGTTCCCATGGAAACCTTTTAAGCGAACTTCTCAGGAAGACAAAAATCTTTTTTTAAATGACTAAAGGGGGGGTGGGGGGGCAGAAAGGGGGAGGGAGGGGAAGAGACAGATGGAGAGAGGGAGAGAATTGGAGAGACAGACTGAGCAGATATCTCTACAGACAGAAAGAGATGAGAAAGGAGGGTCTAATGAATTTCCACTGGGAGCAGAGGGGAGAGACTGGGGAGTCAAGAGGGGTACAGAAAATAAAGAGAAATAGGGAGGAAAAGGGGGGCGATACAGTTGCAGAAAATAGAGCAGTTGGTGAAAAGAGAAAAAAGGGGGCAAGAAAGAGGAATGGGCCACAGACCTGCAGATCTAGAAGAAGAATCCGGAGCAGGGGGTGGGACAGAGGTCTGGGGGGAGGGCGGGAACTAGGTCAATCTCTCCAAGATCCCAGACCAAGGGCTGGGAGGGGCAGGGACAGGAACACTCGGACAGGAAGCTAAAGATCTAAAGAGACTATTTTTAAAAGCACCGGGAAAACAGTCAAACTTCGCTGCTGGAGAGGAAAAAGGGAGCGAAGCAGAGCAAGGACGCGCTGGGGTTTCTCACCCACAGCCTCTGTCCCGCTCCACAGCCCAGACGAGGGCGCCGTCTCCTCTAGAGTTGCGAGACTCGGTCTCCGCCTCCTCCCGCCCCTTGCCAGCGCCCCCTGTGCCCGACGCCCCCGCGCCGCCAGCCCGACCACCTCCAGCCCTGTCCCCGCGACTGTCCGGGGCACGCGAGCCTGCTCGGCCGCCGTACCATGCTCGCCGTGGGGCCGCCCCTCCACCGGCACGGAGACTGTGCGTCTCAGCAGTTTGTTGCGGCTGGACTCGCTCCTCCGGTCCCGGATCAGGAGGGGGTGTATCTAGGGGATGCGGGGGTGTGTCAGACCTCACTGGCCCGCGCCGTCCCTCCTCTCCCGCCTCCTCCACGGAAGGCTGGGCCCCTTTCCATTCCGCCTGCCACCTTCCGCCCCTGCCCCTGCCCACTCTCGCCAGGTGGCTTGGGGTTTTCTTTCCCATCTCCCCGGTCCCTTTCTCTCCCTCTTATATCTTCCCGTTTTCACCCTTTTCTTTGCTCCCTGCATTTATCTCGCAGCACCCCTCAGAGAATTCTCCCAAGCCCTTCTCAGATCTTCCTTCAACTCCTCAGGAGTTAGCTACCTCCTGAACCCAGTTTCCCCTTGACCTTCAGTTCGTCCATTCTCCCTTCTTTTTTCCCAACCTCCCACCTCCCTTACCCCTTCTCTCCCTCCGAGCCTGTCACGGGGGTAGCAGAAGCTGCATTTATAATCAGGATCCACAGCTTGTCTCCCTCCCACGGCCAGGCTTGCGGCCAGACTGGGACCCAACCTCCCCTCCCCCCAGAGGGCCTGGTCACCTCCCCCCACCTTTCATCTACTTCCACCCCCAACCCCCCCACCCCCATCTCTTAGTTCCCTTGTTCCCTTAGTCATTACCTTTCCCTAAGCCTCACCTCCAGATCCCCTGGGCAAATATGTCCAACCCTCCAGTCCTACCAGGACTCACAAGATCCAGAGCCCACCCCCACCAACCCCAGCGTCAATCTCACAACCCATCCAGTTCCAAGTCGAACTGTTCATTATCCTAGTTCTATCTACTTCTTCCCAGCTTCTTCTCCTATCACCTTCCTACCCCAAACTCTAGCCATTCCTGTTGCCCCTCAGCTGCCTGGTCACTGGTCCTCTCAGTCAGTCCCCATTTCTGTCCTTCCCTCACTGCTCCACCCACTGTCCTCCCTCTTTATCCTTTCACCAGTCCCTATTCCTATTGGTTCTAGTTTTCCTAGTCTCCAAATCCCTGGTCAAGGCTGATGACCACTAGTGAATCACTCAAATGCCTTGCAATGTCTAAAACCTAAGACTCCTCCAGAGAGTCACCATGTCCTCTCCTAGACACCTATTCTTTACTCTGTGGTCTGGAAAATCTCTACACAGCTATCTCCACACACTCATCTGCCTCCCAGGACCCTTCACACCCTGATTAGCCCTAACTGCAATTCTAGCCTTGCCTCACAACACCATCCCCAGTAGCTTTCAGGTACATCTCTCACCACTTCTTAGCCTTCCAGGCTACCTACCCTATCACTCTAAAGCTTGTCCCCCAAACACCCTCAACTGCTGAAATCACACCTATGGGGCATCCACCCTTCATATTTGTATCCTGCTTCCTCTGAGGGACCCTCTGCTGCTAATGCTGCTTCTCCCAAATCGGAATCCACATGACCCTGGCTCTCAAATCTTATATGGCCACCACCTCCCATAAGATACATCTGTCTATTTCATCTCCTTCACTCTGGCCAGTCCTTGCCTCTACACCTTTAGGTAACTCCTATGCTCTCAGTTCCCCTCCTCCACAGACATCTCCTCCACTATATTCCTTCTTGATATTCAATCAGTCCCAACAAACCTCAGTGTTTCTCTAAACTCCAATCTCAGGCACCTGCAGTCCTCACCCCATTCAAGCCAAGAACTAGTAACATCTGTATCTTTCCCAGTACCCTCCTGTTCCTTCCACTGTCCTCTGCCTTTTTTCTGAATCCCTCATTTCCCCTTCCTACACTATGCTCAGGAGAAAGGACTGGTGAGTGATGAGTCTTGATCATTGGAGAAGAGGAAAGGGGTCCTCAGGATTACTTTGAAGGGGAGACTTCCCATTTCTTCACCCTTTCTCCAAGCCCTTCAGTTTTTCCTCCCTATTCAAACCTATCCCACAATATGAACAAGATAAAAACAGAAGGCACCCCCATATCTTTAGAGCTATATTTCCTCTCCAAAACTGCCTATGACTTTCAAAAGACCCCCAGGCCAAGATGAGAGAATGTCCTTTTTATCATACCCCAACCCAAATATCAATGCTACCCTCTTGCTACTGCCTGCAAATGTTTCTCATTACCTTCTTTTTGTCTACCCTTCACTAAAAGGACTCTTCCCATTGTTCTGTCCACATTCTCCCAAGTTACCCAGTGTGGTCTCTTCCCAACCTCCTCACCCTGCTCACCTCGTCCTCATCCAGCATGAGCAGCTGGTTCCCCGAGATGATGCAGAACCGAGGGTTCCAACCAGGACGATCATACGGGGAATGAACGTATTGGGTTCGGTGCATAGGGGGTCCCCGTACATCTGGGGGATGGAGACACACAGAAACAGTAAGGGATGTTCTATGCATTTGGGAGCACAGGCCTAAATGGCAAGAAGCAATTCCACAAAGTGGAAGAAAGGAACCCCACCCGCCTTGAGGAGATCATAGTTGAGGGTAGTACTTAGCAACTTTAAAGGAACAAAAAATAAGCTTTTACATCTAGAGGAAAAAAAGAGGAATCACATCACAAGAGGCTATGAAGACTTGCAGAAAGATTTCAGGGAGGGAAATATATTACGACAGAGAGGAACACAATTGCGGGCAGGGAAAGGTAAAGGAACTATTCATCCACTTGGGAAAAATATAAAGGTGGAGGTGCAGTGCAACTGGTAGAAGAAAAACAGGTTGGTGACAGGAGTCTGAGAAAAGGGAGGGCACTCATCAGATGGACTTAGAAGGTGGAATGAATGTATTGGGAAGCAAGTTTGACTTCAGAGGGTATCTTTCTCCTGGAAGCAGGGAAGAACATAGAGAATTTAGGAGCAACTCTGGGAACAGAAGCACTTGTATGTAAGAGAGTAAGGAGAAAACTATACACAGCTGTGGGGAAGAAGGATGAAGTATGTGGATAAGAACATTTGGGTCATGAGCTTTTGAGAGCTAAACATTTGGAAAAGAGGAAGTGGAGGGCTTTCCTATTGATGGAGAGACCTGAGAGGACCTCCTCCCCCATCACTTCTTCCCCTTCACCTAGTCCTACCCTGATCATCCTTTGGGAAGGTTCTGGTTCTTCTGGTGGAAGAGAGAACATGGCTTTTGTCATCATCTGGCTATGGAAGAGCCAGGGTGGGAGAAGGTGGGAAATATGTCCTTTGGATGAATAGACCAAATTGATGTCTTTCCCCAGTCCATGTCCAGGCATTAAAGATTCAATACCAATCTCCTCCTCCCCATCTACTGCCCATGGATGGAATGAAAGCCAACTCCACAAGTTAGGAGCCTTCCTGAGGCATAATGAGGAGTTTAAAGAACAAAAAGAGTATGGGGGGGGGGGGGAGAAACGGAATATCCAGTGACATAGAAATCTCCAAGTTAAGAGCTGGAGATGAGAACAAACCTACCAGAAGAGAGTAACAGCAAATCAGGGGTGGCCCATGCTCAGACATGCCCCAGGGTCTCTCTTCCCCATTTTTGCTATCCTTGCCATGCCCCCCCCTTCAAAATTCCTCTTCTTCAAATTCCATTGCCACACACCATCACAGGGGGACAGGGGGACAGGACCTATAGGAACGTAAGAAGTCAAATTGGTGTCAGCAAAGTAACAGAAATTAGGCTTAAGGTATCAAGAGTAAGAAAGGGTTTAGAAGCAGAAAAAATAAAATTCGGTCCCATTTATGGGATAATTAACATGGGCATATTGCAGCAGAACTGATCTTTTAGTTTCATTCCAACAGAATGCCCTGAGTAGGAGTTTTGAAAAAGTCCAGCCCCTGTCTGTCTACAAATATACCAGTCAAATTTACTCAACCTGCAGATCAGATGAACCCCCCAGAACATAAATGTCTATAAACGGCAATGCTCTGAAACTTTTACTGTCTCAAGGCCGTCTCAGAGACTCAACAGTCTCTAGATACAATGATCACTGATACCCAATCTGAGACCACAGACATTGCAGGTAACATGCCCACTGCACTCAGGCACTTGGTTCACCCAGATGAAAAATCTGTTGATACATGTAACTAATGGGAAGAGGTGGTTTGAGCTGCAGTTTAGGGAAGCAAGTTTGACTTCAGGGGGTATCTTTGTCCTGGAAGCAGGGAAAAACATAGGGAATTTATCTTCTGGAAACAGACAAACATGCATACAGACTCTGGAACTTAAGCAAGAATGAAAATGATCTGGGAGGCAAAGGAACATGGCTGAGAAAGAGGGAAATTTTACCAGAATGAGAAATCCTGTAAGAATTCAGATAAGGATCCTTTATAGTCCCTGTTATAAGCATCAAAACCCTCTCTATCTTTGCACCTCAAATATCCAATACCCAAGAAAGTAGAGAAGACAAGAAAAGAGGAATGCTGATAAAAACTTGGGGTACAAAGGGAAAGTCAGTAGGCACAGACTGTGGTGACAAGATGGGGAGTGGGACTGGAAATAAGAAGATGGGCCAGGGACAAATAACAGGAAGTATCTAAAAGATAAGGAGGAAAAGATGATGATAAATGCCTAGGGACAGGGGAATACACCAAAAAGGCTCAAACACACATGGGGCAGAAGAAACAAGGAAGACCTAATAGGGAGATTAAGACATGGAGGTCAAGAAGGAGTTCAAGAGACATGGTATAGATATAAGGCGGCTACCAGATACAAATGCAAGAGAGAATGGACATCAGAGTGGGAACTGATATGGGGGAAGGACAGAAGGGGGACTCATATAAGGAACGGACATCATATGGGGGGAAAGATATAAGTGATGGACAGCATAAGAAGGGAGGAGGAATGGAAATAAGGATATGGGGTGGGGGAGGGGGTTAAAAGTGGTGAGATGAAGAGCACAGATAAGACCCCTAGGGTTGCATTTTACTTATTAAGGAACTTAATGAGGGTCAAAGTGGGAGCAGGATCCTAACCTAGTCCCTAACTTGCATCACTCAATCTTCCTTGTATCTGCCCCCCAAAAATATACACATAATTTGGCCCTTCCCCTACCCTGGCCTCCCCTCCCCCAATCCTTTCCCTCTCTCCTCTCTTCCCTCCATCTGGACCCTCCATCCCCCCCCCCCACTGCCTCCCTCTCTCTCCATCTGGCCTCTTCTTTCCTTTCATCCTCTTCATTTTATAACCCCTACCATTCTAAGCCCCCCACGGTATTCTCCCCTCATAATCTTGGCTTCTCTTTTCACCCCTATGTTTTCATTTCTCCTTCTCATTTTCTCTCCTAAGACTCTGTGCCTCTATTTCCTTGATGTTTTCCCCATCCCTCAGCTCCCACCGCCAAATTATTTCTGTAGCTCTTCCCCCAACCCTATCCTCCTACCTTTCCACCCCTTTCTGGCGCTCTCTTTCCCCTTCGTTTTTCTCTAAGCACCCTTCAAGGCCTGTTTCCTAGCCCCTCCGTTCCTTACCTACCCCTATCCCTCTAGCTACCAGTCTCTCCTTCCCCATGGCTCCCACCCCAGCCTTCCCGGTCCTCCTCTCCCTCCATTTCAGCCGCTCCCTCCCTTCCCTAGCCCTGGCTCTCCCCCGCCCCCTGCCCCTCCCCCTCTTGCCCCCCCATCTGGCCCTCCCCCTCCCCCACCACCGTACCTCTGAAGGGGGCATAGGACATCGCGGGGATGCTCCCCCGATGGATGGAGGCGCGAGACCTGCTCATCAGGCCTGGGGGGAGGGGGCGGGGGACGGGGGAGAAAGAGAAGAGAGAAAGAGGGGGAGAGAGAGGGGGAGAAGGAGGAGGAGGTGGAGGAGGAGGAGGAGGAGAGAGGAGGAGAGAGGAGCAGAGAGGAGCAGAGAGGAGGAGAGAGGAGGAGGAGGAGGAGAATAAGAGCCAACGGCAGCAGCGGCAGCAGAGAGAGAGAGGGAGAGAGAGAGAGGGGGGCGGGGGAAGCGAGCGAGAGAAGAGAGCAGGAGGAGGAGGAGGAGGAGGGAGAGACTGCAGCCCCCATCCCTACCCAGGGAGACCCAGGGAGCGAAAGAGAGTGAAAAAGACCCCTGCCTCAAACACACATGAGAGCAAACAGTCATGAAGATGCAGACCCCAGACCCTGAGATTCACAGACCCCAGACTCAGAGAGATATAATTCATTCCCAACCACAGGCAGGTTAATTTGAGACACAGACCCCAAATCTAAAGGGAAGGAGATCCCTGATATAGGAGGGGGGGAAAAAAGACCCCAGACCCGTCAGAGGGGAGTCAAAGATCAAGATCTTAAGGATCCACTCTCAAAAGGTTCTTCACAGCCACAGAAATCTTAGATTTCGGGCCCTGTGATAGTGATTTTAGAGACTAAAACCTGAGACCTAGACTCAAGAAAAAGATGAAACCCAGATTAGAAAGACCCAGACCTAGAATTAGGTCTCAGAACTCAGGCCCAGCGAGAGATCTGAGACCCCAAACTCAGATCCCAAGGGAGGGTGGGGGAACCAGACTCAGAGACTGTTTAACTCTGAGAGAAATTCCAGTTTTAGTGGGAGACAGAGAAAGAGACACTTAGCTAGCCCAGACCCGGAATTTAGAGACTGAAAACTCATAATAATTTGAAAAACCTCAGGGAGAGTGACCACTGGATCCTGAAACACAGAAGCTCCCTAAACAACATAAAAGAAACTCAGTCCTGAGAAATATTCCAACACAAATATTGGAAAACCCCTCAGAGATCTGAGATAAGCCCCAAATCCAGAGATCACAGGAGACCCCCAACTCCAGGGAGGTAAATATGAGAGAACTCTGACCTCAGCTTGGGAAACTCCCAGTCACAGTCACGCCCACCATATCAGTGACCCCAGAGGGAGGGGGACTATTGGGTAGCAGAGTCTTTTTGTCTGTTGTCTCCTCCCACTTCTCTGGCCTCTTATTGGCCCCTCGATTTTTGGGTCACTGAATGTGCTTGGGCCCCAGGGAGGTTATGTAGGGCAGGTCCTGGCTCCTTGGGGGATGGGTTAAGGAAAGGAGACCCAAGGCTCAGAGGTGGACCAATCCTGCAGAGGAGAGGGGACAGAAGGACCATCGCTACTCTCCCTAACCTGCAACCCTCAACTCTGATTCACCAGTCTACCTCAAGCTTTGGGTTTTCAGTTAAGAGTGCCCTTAAGCTCTTCCCATTATCCTATATCCCACTGACAGGGTCTCACCTCTGTCCGATTAAAATGCATCTCTCCTCACCTAGCCACTGTCATGCCATGCCTTCGCCTGCCTAATCACTGCCCCCTACCCAGGGACAGCTGGCATCTCCTCAGATCATAGTTGTTCATTCATCAACCCAGGCACAGCTCAATCCTAATTGAACAGGGGGCGCTCTCTTCACCCCTGAGATTCAGTCTTCTCAGACCCTCCCACTCCTTAAGGCCTCTGAAATAGTGCTGGGGCTGTTACTAGGCACATTCTGGGGTATAAGGACTTCACCGCCTGACGCATAGAGTCTGCGGGGTCTCCGACCCCCCTGGTTCTAGCTTTCTCATCACGTGGCCTGTGGGACTGGCTCGCGATTGGCATCTTCGCATCATTCCGGGAGGTAGAACCGCTCGAGCGGACCCGCCCCCTCACGTGACAGTGGAACGCCGCAGAGGCTCTCCTCCGCCAGCCACTGGCGGGTTTGGGTTTCACGGAAACGGGCGTGCCATTTACGCGCACTTCTGCGGATCCAGCTGTCCATTGGCCAAATCCCCTTCGCTCCTCCCTAATCAGGAGGCGGGGCAATCCGCGCCACGTGAGGGCCAGGATTGGCTGATTCTGGAAACTCCCGGCCCCCTAGCTTCTACTGTCACGTGGGGTGCGCTGTTTTCTTATCACGTGGCTGCCACCCAGGTAAGAAGAGGCCCCTCTTCTTGGGTTTGGGGTCCTTTCTCCGTGTAATGTGTGGCCTTTGATATCAGTCCTCCTTTATCAGTATAGGCTGCATGCGGGGCGGTCGAGCGTCCGCAGCTCTACTCGGCGGAGGGGTGAGTGCCTGGCCCCGCCTCTCCCCTTCCGGTCTTCGAAGTTTAGACCACCCCCCGCACCCCAAATCCCAGGGGTTGGCCCGCTGAGGTGTGAGTGAAAACTGAGTCTTGGGCTTAATTTTCAGGGACATTTTCCTTCAGTGTGCAGAACAAGAAGGGCAGAGCCTGAGGCTCTATCCCAGCCAAAGCATTCTGGGGTGCCATTTCCGGGGGTATTTGTGGGGAAGAGACCGAATTCGCCCCCTGTTCTCAGGCCGCTCTGTTCCTGTCTTGTCTTTGGATGCCTGCGTTGCTGCCTGTGGCCTCCCGCCTTCTGTTGCTACCCCGAGCACTGCTGACCATGGCCTCTGGAAGCCCACCGTCCCAGCCCACTACGGCATCTGGCTCTAGCTATGTTCCAGGATCGGTTTCTGCAGCCTTTGTCACTTGCCCCAACGAAAAGGTCGCCAAGGAAATTGCCAGGTGGGGACCTTGGTATAGAGCTAGAAAGTATTGTCATGAAGGGAGAATTGGGGGCGGAGGAGAAGGTTGGTTCTTCCTGCTCTCCATCTTTGGAAGCCATCTCTGGGCTGCCAGAACAAAAGTCCTTTTCCCGGGGCACTCTGAATGGGGCTTTCTCTTCACCTTCAGAGCTTTGGTGGAGAAGCGCCTAGCAGCCTGCGTCAACCTCATCCCTCAGATTACATCCATGTGAGTCAAAAGAATTGGAAGGTTAATCTAACTTTAGAGGCTGACAGGGAGCCTTTTCCTAGGGGAAAGTCTTTCATTCCCAAGACTCTCTCTCCCTCTCTTTCTCTGACTTCTTCAGCTATGAGTGGAAGGGAGAGATGGAAGAAGACAGTGAAGTGCTGATGGTGAGAAACATCCCCCACCCCAAATTGCTCCAGTTCCCTTGACCTCTGATTTCTTTCACCTGAGATCACTCTGATGTCTTGATTCAACAGTGTTTTACTTTGCCCCTTAGATGATTAAAACCCAAAGTTCCTTGGTCCCAGCCTTGACAGATTTTGTTCGGTAAGAACTTTTAGATAGGGGAGAGGATGTGGTATTGTGGATTGGGAATTGCTGAGCAGTCTGCAGTTGTCTGAGGGGTGGGCTTCTTAGGGTAAATATTTGAGTAATCATCCTCCTTCCCTATTTTTGCAGTTCTGTGCATCCTTATGAAGTGGCTGAGGTGATTGCCTTGCCTGTGGAACAGGGGAACTCCCCCTACCTTCACTGGGTGCGCCAGGTCACAGAGTCAGTTTCTGACTCCAGCACAGTCCAACCATGATGAGCCCTGTTCCTGCCATGATTCTTTTTTTTTTTTTTTTTTAATTATCTACACATGACATTACAATGATCTTGGCAATTCATACATTTGTATCATTGGGGTCTGCCATGATTCTTTAATTAAAAAAAAAATAACACTCTTGACTTCCACGTGATGATGATGACTGGGCCCCTAATAAATCCTGTCTGGTTCTTATTGCCTTTTGCCTTAATTTCTTGTCACATATGCACATTTGGTTAGGGAAAGTCAGAAGTGTAGGTCTCTGTATTCTGTCCATCTTTCAGACATGACTCATAACCACTAGGTTTGTTTATTTCTCTTTATTTCAATCATACAGAGTCCGGAATCCCTTATCCCTCCCTCTTCAGTCTCTGCACCCAGGGGTTAAATAATTTTAAAAAATATTTAAAAAGCTGTAACAAAATAACATCAAAGGAAATGGGAAGAAGATGAGGGGTCAGGAATCTTGAAGGGGGTAGAGAAGAGAGAGCCTCTTCCCCACCCATCTCCTGGATTCCAGCCTGGCCAATAGGGAGAACTACCCCCTATCTCTCCAGGTACATCCCAGCTGTAGGTGAGGTCAGGGTACGAAAGTGCCGTGTGTGTGAATGGGGAGATGGGCAGAGGCAGTCTGTTCAGAAGATGCCCCCTCCTCCCCACTCAACCAGGTACTGCACAGAGCCATCAGGCCGTACTCTCCGAGCAAGGACCCGGACAGGGTCCCCTCGAGACAGGTAGCCAACCCCACCTCGGACTCCTCCCCCAGTCCCAGGAGACAAACTACGGCACAGGGGAGAAGGGGGTGCTGAGCGTCTAGGAAGACCTGGGGAGGGGGCTGAGACTGAGGAAGATGAGGCAGTCATTGAGTGGGGAGCACTTTTAGGGATGTCTGTGGGGAAGCCAATATGAAGTTCCAGGGGTGACCTAGGGAGAGAATGTAATTCTAAGTTGAGACAGACAGGTGTAGACAAAGACTCACCAGAAATGGGGGCCACTTGTGGATCAGAGGAGCAAAGAAATGGTTTGAGAATAAAAGACCTGTGACCACAGAGGGGAAGGGGTATCGCTGGTAATAAGGGATAGAATCTTACCTGTCTGGGGGTTCACTGTCCCCAGAGGTCCCTGCGGTGCTGGCAGAAGGGTGAAAGGAAGCGAACATCCGGATGGGGCTGCTGGGGTTGGAGAGGAAGAAAGTCAAGACCTGAAGCAAGGAAACAAGATCTTTTCCCTCCAGGGAAATAGACTTTAAACACTACTCCCAGAATACCCCCATCCCCAGAATAATATTGGGTACCAGACATTGGTTCTAGACATCTCACTAGGACAAGTAGTGAGTAACCAAGGGAGAAGGGAAAGAATTCTAAGTGACAAGTCTGGAGGATATAAAGAACTGGGAGCATATCTGGTTGGGGGGCAGAGGAGCACTAACCTGGGCAAGCAGCGGGCATCGGTGGGCCGGAAGTTGTAGCCGCTGCTGCCCTGGTAACTCTGGTTAGGGCTGGGGGGTGGTGGAGACACTGAGGCCTACAAGAAGGGGCAGAGGACTGAGAGAGAATCTTTGATTCCTTCCCACACCCCATCTTTTGACCCATGGGGTTTCCCATGCCCCTGTACCTGCAGTGCCCTCTGCAGACGAGCCCGCTCCCTCTGCTCCTGGGACTCGGGCTGATTGTGCACTGCTGAGGGTGGCCCCAGCTCCTCCACTTTTCCCTTCTGCCTCCTCCTCAGGGGCTCCGGCTCCGGCCTCCGGCGCTTCCCCAGGGGACGTGAGACCCCTCCCCCAGGGCCCTGCCCTGAAGGGAAGCTGTAAGAGGCCTCCTTATCCCCCCAGCCCCCTCCCGGACACCCCCAAAGACCTCCCCAACTTTATACATGTACCCCCCTAGACTAATTCCTGAGAATTTCCCCCATCCTCCCTGGACCAGTGACCTGGTGGGGGCTCCATCTCCAGCAGGGGGCTCCACAGGAGGAGGAGTCCGAGCATGGAGACCAAACAAACATTTCCTCTTCTTAATCTCCCTTCCTGAAATGAAACTGGGGCGAGGAGAGAAATGGTATGAGGTTGTGCTGCAAGATTCCCCCATACTATTCTTTAGTCCCTTTCAGAGATGGTCCCCAGGTGCTTGCAGCCTTTCCCCTCCCAGACATCCAGATCTTCATCTCTCTGGGCCTCCCTGCTCCTTCTAACTCACCGGTCCTTGTGGCTGTTAAGAGCAGAGAGAAGCTTGGAAGAACGTTCTCCTTTGGGGGTATCTGAAAGCTGGGGGAAGAGAAAGAAAAAGGTTAGGAGAGCAGTGATTCCCCCTTTCTCTTTATTCTCTGTCCCACCCCAATCCCCCAAATTCCACTATTTCCTACCTCCCCCAGGAGCAGACTGTCCCAGTTCTCAGAGGTGAAAGGGAGGATCTCACGGTCAAAATCAAAGTATTTCTTCTTACAGCAAACACTGAGGTGATAGAGAACAAGATGGGCCACATCCACCCTAGAGAAACATCCAGTTGTTAAGGCCATGAAATAATTACACAAGTTAGGGGAGTTCTGAGGTAAGTGGTTGAGGGCATGTAGGGTGAAGAACTGGGGGTGTTGAGGAAGGAGTTATGCTGAGGACATGCCCAGTCCAGCTTACCAGCGAAGCTGTAGCCTCCGGACCTTCTCAGGGCCCCCCCTGCACACACAGCATTCAAACTCATAGAACCTGGATGTCAGCAAGAGGGAGAACACACACCTTATTTAGGTAAATTTCATACAGACAATGCAAAACTCCCAAGCAAGAGAGAGGTAAGCAGGTAAGGAAAGGTTGCAATAGAAAAAAGCCTGGAATGCAGAGGGTGTGGGGGAACAGGGTGGAGCAGAGCCAGAGGGGGTCCTAGGCTCTTGGAGAGTCTGTGCTGGCCTCACCTGTCCCCATAGAGGAGGGGTTTGCTCAGACACTGGGTGCAGGCCTCATGGAACCACTGCAGGCAGCTCCGGCACTGCAGCATTTTCAGATTCCACCTGTTGGGGAACAGAACTGTGGCCTCCAAATACTTCCTGTACCTGTTTAACTGCCCCAAACTCTCCTTGTCACTTACTTCCCCTCCCCTGCAGTGTTTCCTTCACCCTGTTCTTTCATTTCTCACAATCTACCAACCATATCAATCATTCCATAACCTGTCACCCCTCATTACTCACTCCCCAGGGCCACCACAGTAACAGTAGCTTTGCTGTCGGTTGCTCAGATGTCCAGCGTCCCAGTCCAGCCCCTTTAGTCCATATGGCAGAGACAGCTTCATACCCAGCATGGCCCGGGCATAGGGACCCTTCTTCAGTGCACCCCCCCGCTGCAGAGAAAGAACAGGTAGGAGGCCTCAGAAGGGTAGGAGATGAAAGGCTTAGGAGAGGCTGTAGGTGGGAAGCTCCCACAGTAAGGGGCAACAAAGAGATGCCATTACCTTGGTGGCAATTGCAAAGACACACTGGCGGCAGACCCAGGAAGCGCCCTCTCCTTCTCCAGGGGCTGGGGCCCTGGGAATGTGGCAGTCCTGGTGATAAGCTGAAAAACAACAACGTTTATTGTTGTTATTGTATTGAATGCCTGTGTGTGGTTGGTATGGAGACAGAATAATCTGGGGTGGGTATATTATTCTCATTTTATAAATGAGACAACTAATGCTCCTAGATGTTTGGGGTCTTGCCCAAGGTCATATGACCAAAAAAAAGGATGTGAGCTACCCTCTGCCTACAGAACTTCATAGCATCCTCTCTCTGGCTACCTCTCCCAGTGCTGGAAGGGGATGAGGTTACAGGGTTGAGACTGGCCAGAGTGGTGGCCTGGGAACTTAAACCAGGACAGGGGACATAAGCACCAGTGCTAGAGGAAAGGGCTGGTGGCAATCTAGAAGGTGCAGGGCAAATTGGACCATTAAGGTGGTCTGTCCTCTCACCGTGGCGACACTTCTCACAGCTGACCAGCCGGTTCCCAGGGACCACAGTCTCAGAGCGGCAGACACAACAGAGGAGTTCCTCCCCAGGGAGAGCAGCTGTGAGGGAACATAATGTCAGGAGGCCAGCCCTCAAGTCCTGTTGTGCCCACCAAGCCAAGTTTCTATTTTCCATTGGATGCACAATCTTAGGTTTTTAGGGTCTCACCAGGGCTAATGTCTTTCCAAAGAACCAGAAACTGGGAATCATCCTCAAACTGGACCAGACACACCTCTCGAGCACTGTCCACCTGGAATGGGTGAGCACAAAAGATGAAATAGGAAACACATAAAGGGAATAGAGAAAAGGTGAGAGGTCAGAGATTAAAGGTCTTACCTTCTTGATGGTGCCCAAATATAGCAGCCCATCAGTCCATCTAGCCAGCACATCTTGACCCTCCCAAAGTCGAGGCCTGGGGCCTGAGGTGGGAGCAGGGGAAGCTGGGTCCCAGAGAGAGGGGGCACCAGAGCGGCTCAGCCGGGGGGGCTGCGCCATTGCATCCTGGGGTGACCTAAACCGAAACAAGAGATGGAAAAAAGGTTATAAATGCTGAGAAAGCTTCCCCATTTTCCTTGCCTTTTTCTCCTACCACGGACCAAGCAAGCATCTTCAAGCCAGTCTCCGGATCCCTCACATACTTGAATAGGACACAACTGGGCACCACTCACTAGCTCTTCCAACTCTAGTTGCTGGCTCTCCTCTTCCTAACCCCAACCTCCCAACCCAGTTCTCTAGTTTCCCAGCCTCCAGAGCTCTCCTGGGATATTTAGCTCCTAGCCTTGAGCTCCTAGGAGAAATGACGGCTGCAGAACCAGAGGTTACCACTCAGTTAGTTTCACCTTCCCCAGCTGTTTAGAGGTATCATAATTGGGCTACTCGGTTGCTCAGAGACGCTTTTCAGAGTAGAAACACCACTTTCCCCCTAGGCCTGCAGGTCTCATTCAGAACAATCATCCTTGTGCTAGGTTATGTCAGGTCACCCTCAAATTCGGGGCTCCCCGCCCCTGGGTTAGATAACTTCCCTGAGTGCCCCGGGAGGGGGGCGTGTCCCAGTCCCGGTCTCTACTCCCCACGACCGCAAGTCCAAGAAGGGACTTGAGTCGGCCCAGCCCGGACCCGAGGCCAGGGTGGCGGGGCTCTCCCGCCCGCGCCCTGCGCGCCGACCCCCGGTTCCCTGCCCCCCCACTGGCGCCTCATGCCGCCTTCTTACCAGTGACAGCTGGGGCCGCCGAGAGCTGGGCAGGGGCCGACGCAGAAAACCTGGGCGAGCCCCCCGCGCGGGGAGGGCAAGTCCTGGCGTCAGGGGGCGTGCAGGTAGAGGCCGGGGGGTCCCCAGGCCCAGCCCCTTCGTCCCGGCAGCTCTGGGGCGTATGACGCAGCAGCCAAAGCAGCGGCAGCGGCAGGAGGAGGCGGCGGGGGGAGAGAGGGGAGGGACGGACCGACTGGGGGGGAGGGTGATGGGAGGGGAGGACGAGGTGGGGGAAGGAGGAGCCGAAGTGGGGGGCGGGCACCACCTCACCCCACCTCCCTCACCTCCAACAGGCCTGGAGGGCGCCGAGCAAGAGGCTGCCCCTCCGCGGAGGGGGGCGCGGATAGCCGGATCCAGAGGGAGAGGGAATCCCCGCAGCCCCTTCCTCCAATGGGAGACGCGCCCTTGGGGCAAGAGGGAATCCCCCTCCTCGGCCGCCTGCCTCCAGATTGGCCCCCCGCCCCATGCCACATCCGTTAACTGCCCCACCCCCATGGTCATTCCAAGTCCCGCCCCCAGCCCCAGTTCACAATCCCGCCCTCCATTCACCCTTCCCATTGCCCCTGCCACGCCCTCCTCCCTAGCGCCCCGCCCTCCTCCCGCCTTTGCCCCGGCCCCGCCCTCTCCATGGCAAGTTGTCCCCCCTCCGCCGCGCTCGTGCGCACGCGTGGCTCCTCCCGCGTACGGCACCTGGGAAGACTGAGCCCCTCCTTTATGGGGCGGCGGCCCATCGCGGTTGGCGCGAGGCAGTAGGCGGGTGTGTGCGCCCTCTTCGCATGCTCGGCCCAACCCGCGGTTTCAGGGCGGTGCAAGGACGTAGATATAGTACCCAAGGTGGTGACGCCCACTAGAGCCAGCCAATGGGCAGCGGGCGGGCAGGGCCCGGGACGTTCGAACTCAAAGGAAGGAAAAGGGCGGGAGGAAAAAGCCAGCAGTTTGTGGTAGCACACTCCGGCCACGCCTCTAGCCTCAGATCCCCACCTTTCCACACCCACCCACAGAGCGTTCCTGCTTAGGGGTGGGATGACTTGCGAGAAGGGGAAACTTCAAGGGGAAACTTAGAAGGTGAGGGTGGTAGCTATGGGCACAGCCTCCAGTTGCGAACGACACGGAGGGGGCATTACAGAGTGGAGAATGTTCCAGACCAGGTAAGAAATGGGAGAAAAGCCAGTCATGGCTCTGCAAAACACAATCACGCTGGGCGTAAGAGCACAAGAGCATATTTGAAAAGCTGAGGCAGGAGATTGCAAGTTTGAGGCTAGCCTGGGCAATTTAGTGAGACACTGTCAAAATAAAAAGGGATGAGGATATAGCTCAGTGGTAGAGCTTGCCTACCATGAAGGAGCCCTATGTACAGTCTCTAGTACTGCACAACAAAACCAAACACACAAACAGCAGAGTGGACAATTCACAGCTCTTATCTTTACAGATGTGAAAAATTGCTTCCTCTGCCAACCGCTAATAAAACGTTTATTTAAAAAGCAAGAACTGGGGACTGGGGTTATGGCACGGCGGTAGAGGGCTTGCTTCGCACGTGCAAGGCCCTGGGTTCGATCCTCAGCACCACATATAAATAAATAATTTAATTAAATTTAAAAAAAAAATAAAAATCAAGAACTGTTCTTTATTTGATAAGCTGGGGTACATAGTGCCCTCCACCCAATAAGGCATTCCCCACTCCCCAACACATACACACAAAAACATACACAAGTGCGCATACACACACAAATAAGATCTGGATCCATCTTCATTTCTTGTTGGCCTGAGCAGTACCAATCACACACTGGTTCACCTGGAGATGAAAGATTAGACAGGATAAAAACAAATTACAGAGCAACCAGAAGAACAATTTCTTCTACTACCCCTCACCCCATGCTAGGGCTGCCCTTAGGGAATACTGAAATAAAGGGCTCTGAAGACAGGTTCATGCTGGTCCCACTTAAGGTTCCTTCTATTCCCACTGAGGTTTGAAGGTGAAAAGGCCCAAGAAGTGATGGAAGTTTCACATGAAGATATAGGAGCAGAGAGAATATTTTCATTTCCAGCAACACCCTGGACTAGAGACATCCAAACCCTTCTACTTTAAAACAACCTAGACAAAATATTAAAAACACTTAAGAACTAGGGTTCCTTAGAAAATGGATCATCCTAACACGGGAGGAGGAAATATACAAGATGAATCTGAAATAAAGATAACTGGGCTGGGGTTGTGGCTCAGTGATAGAGCGCTTGCCTAGCACATGTGAGGCACTGGGTTCAATCCTCAGCACCACATAAAATAAAGGCATTTGTCCATCTACAACTAAAAAAATAAAATAAAAAGATTGCTGCAATTCCTTTTAAAGGACAGGAGGACTAAGGGATATAACTCAGCGGTAGAGCATTTGCCCCACATATGCAAGGCTCTGGGTTCCATCCCCAGCACTGCCCCTAAAATGAAGGACACAGGAGCCAACTTGCAGGGGCTCATATTGCCAAAGATGGGGTATCAGAAAGAATAATAACTACAAAGAACAGACTTCAAATACATAAGTACATAGAAAATTACTGTCTGCCTCCCACCTCAATAAAAACCTTAACAACCATCTTTGGAGTTGCTAGATATCAATTAAATACTGAGAAATCAATCAGAATTCAGCATCTTTCTTTTCTATTAAGAACTGATTTCCTGAGCAGCCAAATACAGGAATATCTCATTTGATTGCACTTCCGTTTATTGCACTTTTGCAGATAACAGGTTTGTTTGTTTGTTTTCTCAAACAAAATTGAAGTTTTGTGGCAACTCTGCATTGAGCAATTCTATTGGTGCCATTTTTCCTAACAGTTCAGATGATCATTAGTACTGTTTACCATTTTTCAGTTAAGGTACGTACACTTTAATATATATATATTTTAGCTGTAGATGGACACAATACCTTTATTTATTTTATGTGGTGTTAAGGATCAAACCCAGTGCCTTACACATGCCAAGCAAGCGCTCTACCACTGAGCCACAACCGCAGCCCCAAGGTATGTACTTTTAAGACCTAATGCTATTACACACTTAATAAACTACAGTATAATGTAAACATACCTTTTATATACACTAGGAAACAAAAAGTTCACGTTACTTACATTATTGCAACATTTGATTTATTTTACTATTTTGTATTTTTAGTATTTTGGAGCCAAACCTACAATATCTGAAGTAATGCCTTTAGATGGCAGGGGAAGCAACCAGCCCAAATCCAGAATATGGCACATTAAGTAGAACAAATTGTTCTACTTCTTTAACAAATGGCATAAAAGGGAGTAGAGGGCTTGATGCAGACTACAATAATATTCCACCAAATGAAATGAACAACCCTTGCTTGGATCCTGATTTAACAAACTTAATTTAATTAATTAAGTGAAACTTAACTAAGGCAACTAGATGAAACTTAACTGGTTATTAGGGGATATTAAGAAATTCAGGGGCTGGGAATGTGGCTCAAGCAGTAGTGTGCTTGCCTGGCCTGCACGGGGCGCTGGGTTCGATCCTCAGCACCACATAAAAATAAAAAAAAGATGATGTGTCCACCGAAAACTAAAAAATAAATACCAAAAAAATTCTCTCTCAAAAAAAAAAAAAAGAAAAAAGAAATTCAGGTTGGCCAGGCATAATGGTGTATGCCTATAATCCCAGAGACTCAGGAGGCTGAGGCAGGAAGATGGCAAGTTCAAAGCCAGCCTCGGGAACTTAGCTAGGTCCTCAGCAACTTGGCAAGACACTATATCTCAAAATAGAAAACAAAAAGGTCTGGGGTTGTGGCTTGATGGTTAAGTGCCCATGGGTTCAATCTCTTATCCAAAAAAAAAAAAAAAAGGTTCATATCGCTGCATGTTGATATAATTAAAAGACTGGGCATATAACTCAGTGGTAGAGCATGTGTTTAGTATGCAGGAGGCCCTAGCTTCAATCTCCAATGCCAAAATAAAAATACATACACAAGGGCTGGGGGTTGTGGCTCAGCAGTAGAGCGCTTGCCTAGTACATTTGAGGCCCTAGGTTCAATCCTTAGCACCACATAAAAATAAATAAATGTATTGTGTCCATCTACAACTAAAAAATAAATATTTAAAAAAATACATATATAAATAGTTGGAAACAAACGCCAATGCCCTTTTAATTGAACTTGCCAAATATCAGGGGTAAACCTGAGCACAGCCAATGCAGGTGCTGAGACAGCTTCCATGGTAGCAAGCCAGTACTGCATGGGGGAAGCCTAAGCACACCAGAAGGGCAGACACAATCAGACCACAAATAATGCCAGAAACTCACTGAAAGGCTCTAGGTTCAGGGAAAAAATACATATATATATATATATATATATTTATTTATTTATTTATTTTTATTCCCTGAAACAGAAACTCCCTTGACTTGTGTAACTCTAACAGGAACACTAAGTGTCCTTGAGAGTTCATGGCCACCGGGCTGATTGACCCTTGTGGGATTTGGAGGCTGACTTCACACTATTTGGAATGCTCTGAAAAACCAGCCTATCTCTTTTGTTCTAGCAATTCCATTTCAAACAGTATTTCCCTAGTTAGATGTAACTAAAAGAATACAAACTGACATGTTTTCAAGGTTAGTCAATGTGGCTTTGTTCATAATAGAAAGTGAGTGGAAACAATCCAAGTGTCCAGTAGAGGGAACTGGTGGATAAATTTTGGTGTTATCTTCACAGTGGAATGCTAGGCAGACCTAAAAATAATTCTATGATCCCTGAGTGCTGATGAGGAATAATATTACAAACAAGGCACAAAACTATATACACACATAAGGCAATAAGAAATGCATATAGCTTCTTTTTGTAACATATAGTTTTGACCATTTAGTCACCTATTTGGTTTTTGTTTTCTGCAGTGACAAGGATTGAACCCAGGTTTCACACATACCAAGCAAGCACTCTACCACTAAGCCACACCCCCAGCCCCTAATCACCTATTTTTAAAAACTTAATGCAAGCAGGGCATGGTGGCACATGCCTGTAATCCCAGCGACTCAGGAGGCTGAGGCAGGAGATCTGCAAGTTCAGACAGCCTCAGCAACTTAGGGAGGCCCTAAACAACTAGTGAGACCCTGTCTCAAAATAAATAAAAAAGGCTGGGATGTGGCTCAATGATTAAGCACCCCTGGGTTCAATCCACAGTACCAAAAAAAGTAAATTCTTTTTTTGATAAATGCCTCTACCTCTCAAGCAGAGAGAAGAGGAGGTTGGGATGGAGATGCCTTACATCTAGCCAGGGGTTCTGATAAGGACTGGGCTTGGTAGTAATCGCACCTTGGAGGCAAAGCGTAGAGAGTTGAGGGACTCCGAGACATTCTCTTCTAGAGGGGAAATATTCACAAACATGAGCCTGTGGAAAGATAAAAGGTCCAACCAGCATTAGTGGTAAGTAGAGGCTGACAGGCCACCACTGCTCCCCCTTCCTACCCATCACCTCAATATCATCATAGTTCCTACCAGACCCCTTCCAGCTGCCCTTTTCACTCACATCTTAGCGCTGCCACCCAGAGAATTCTGTAGCAGATAGGTGAGCTTGCTATTCCGGTAAGGCACATAAGACTCCTAGAGGGTTGGTAGTGGAAAGAAGGGACTGGCTGTTAGGATAGAGCAGTATTCTGCATGCGCCATCCCAGTGGCTCCCCAAGTCTCACTTGCCCTTGTTCCCATTCCCACCTTATTGCTCAGGGCCATGATGACCAGCCCCAGTGTGGACAGGCTACTGTTAATGGCCTGTGTTTCCCGAAGACGATCCCGTTCCCCTGGGCCAAGGGCTAAGCCAGGGTCTAGCCGCTCACTTCCAGCCAAGTCCACAAGATTAAGGGGGGCTATACACTGTAAACCTCGGGCAGCATGCTCTCCAGAGATCTGCAGCTGGAACACACTATGGCTGCGTGATGATCGCTCATTCTGGGCTGTTCGGGCCACAGCCCGATTCTGGCGGGCCAGATGAAGCAGTGTCTCCACCTGGGAATGGGGAACAGCCAAGAGGCAAAGGCATTCATGAAGTCAGAGATGATCTGTCAGGTGTGGCAATGAATGCCAGTCCCTGATACCCTGAAGCTTTCTTTTTAAATCAATGAAAGGACAAAATAAATAAAATATACCGTATGTCTGAGAATGCTAAGGAGCAAAACCAGAAAACAAGTTTTGTGAAGGTGGGTAGAGTGTACAGTTTAGAGAGGAGAGTGCAGATGGCCTACTGCCTTGAGATCTCCAGGGGAGGAGTGTTCAAGAAAAGATTCTGAACCAGGATTATGACGTGGTTTGAAGAACAGCCAAAAGGCCAGCATGGCTACAGTGAACTGAGCAAGACACACAGCAGGAAGAGACCTGTGATGCAACCAGCAGGAGCTGAGTGACTCTTGTCCCTTCCTCTCTACTCCCTGATTGCTAAGGCAGGTCTGTCACCTTACAGCTGACTAGTCAGAACTGATGTGATAACCCATTCCCATAACTCATCTTTTATCTTTCAATTTTTTCCTGCTCCATCTGTAACTCCCTGCCCTCTCTTCCCCATTCTCCTGTTCCAGTCCCCATAGGTACACACCTCTTTCTCACAGGAGACAGGGACATATCTGGCATTGGTGATAGTAAGCTCTTCACTTCCTGGTCCTGCACGACGAATCTCACATTCACCCCCTGGGCCCTTCCGGGTCCCAGTGGCTAGCAAGTCTCGAACAGTCTCATTATAGATCTCTACGTAGCTTGCCACAAAGCTGTAAGTCCAGCCCTGGCCATTCAGCTCCTGGGCCACAGAGAAGAGGTGCCGCAGGGCCCGAGGGATCAGTCCCTCCAACTGGGGATCTCCCCCAGGCCCACCCTCCATTGTGAAGGTCTTGCCACTGCCTGTCTGACCATAGGCAAAGATGCATACTGGGTAGCCATCCAGGGCGGACTGGACAAGCATGGAGATCTCCTCAAACACTTCATCCTGCCTACTTCCTGGTGGGAATACCCGGTCGAAGGAGAAATCGTGGCGGGTAGTGGGGGCTGGTGCCCCACTCAGGGTTGCACGCCGATCATCAGATCGGGCGAGGCTAAGGCGAGTTGGAGGATCAGTGGGCCCACCGGGGCCAGGAGGAAACAAGAGGAAGCCAGGGGATGGGGTGGACTCCCCTTCAAGGACAGGACGAACCCGGCAGAATACCCGGATATTGCCCTTCAATTCCTGCAGCTGGTTATGCAGTCGCCGGCGCTCCATCTCTAGCCCATGGAGACGGTCTCCTCGCTCAGCCAGTAAGGCTGCCTGGGTTGTAGCCTCCTGCTGCAGAGATGCCACCTTTGCTTGGCTGCTTGACAGAGCTGCTTCTGATGCCTGTAGCCTCCTCTGCCCAAAACAGAACACACACACACAGGGTGATATGCAACCAAAAATTTAAAAAAGTCATGTAACAAAAATGAAATGGTGGGGAGAGGGTGTGGAGGTGGGCTCCTTGGCCCATGAGGTGTAAGTCTGGTAGAGAAAGAAATTAAGAAAATAAGGAATCAGGGGTTGGGGATGTAGCTTTGTGATAGAATGATTTTTCTACCATGTGAGAAGGATGAAAAGAGAATGGGAAAAGAAAAGAGGGAATTATAGTACAAGGAAAGAAGAGAAAAAGAAGGAATCATAGTACTAGGATAGTAAGTACTATGGGATTATCCAGGAGGGGCATGAGGAAGATATCTAGGCTGACACCCAAAACTATAGGAGTGAACCAAGGGAAAGATGGAGTACAGAAAGAATTTTCCAGAAAGAGCAAAGTGAAAGTCTTAGGCTGGGGATGTGGCCCAGAAATTAAGTGCCCCTGGGTTCAATCCCCCATATCAAATAAATAAATAAATAAAAGAGAGAAAAATGTACATGCAAAGTGCCAGAAGTGAGAATTGAGTCATTTGGGAAACTGCGAGTAATTCAGTCTAGTTGGAGCTCACCAAGGAGTTCAAAGCACATGGGGAAAGATTTGTACAGAAATTTGTATTCAAGCTGGAGAACTGAAGAAAAATAGGAAAGTAGATGACTAGGGCAAGACACATATCCATGTGAGAGATACACAGGAGGCATAGGGAGAAGTTGGGGCAGAAAGCAATAGTCAGAAGTGAACTGGGAGGCTGGGGCTGTAGCTCAGTGATAGAGCACCTGCCTAGCATTTGGATTTGATCCTTAGCACCACATTAAAAATAAATAAATAAAGGCATGCTGTCCATCTACATCTAAAAAATAAATAAAATTAAAAAAATAAAGGACTGGGGTAGAGGACAGAGGCATAGTGCTAAAGATAGGTGGGTTCAGGAGTTCTAGGCCCAAAGAGACTTCAAGGGAGGCTGGAAAGGAAAGAGGGCATGACCTCTGCAAGGAAAGGGGGCTTGCACTTGGAGAATCCTGCCTTTACCTCTTGTTCCTCCAATCGGGTTGTCAGCCCCCTCCGTTCCTCCTGTAATTCCAACTGTTCTTTCTGGAGGACTTGCACTAAACCTTCCTGTGTGCCCAGCCTTTCTTCCAGCTCTAGGACATGGGCACTCAGATTCCCAAGCTGCTGTTGGCCCTGCTCAGCCTGGGTGCGTACCCTGGCCAACTCCCCTTCTAGGGTACTGCGTTCTGTCCCCAAGTCCTTGGCCTGTTGTTGGGCCTCTTTAAGTTGTTCCCGCAGCTGCTGGTTCTCTTGGTCCAATGTTTGAGACTTTTCACGGCAGCGTTTCAACTCTGCGTTTAGGTCACATAGCTGACCCTTTAAATCCCAGGCAGGACGTTTGCTGGGTTTCTTTACTCCCGCTATGGGAGGAACAGCTGTTGCTAACATGGACACAAAAAAGACAAAAGTCAATGGAATCTTGGCTCTCTATCCTTCCTCCCTTCTGGCCTTCAGGGCCTCCACACTCGATGCCATACCTATCTCTTTCCCCTCTAAATAGGGAAGAGACCAATGGATTTTTCTGGGCACTCACCACCTTCTCTTCCCTATCCCAGCCTTTCACCCAATGATTATGTTTGTCACCTACGGCCAGGTTTCTGGGCAGGAACAGCAGGGACTGGCTTCTGGTTCTTCAACACTAGAGAATTGGAAATTGACAAAAGAATTGTAGAACCAACATCCTTCTACCTCCACCATTTTCCCTTAACACATACCCCAATTCCCTCTCAGCCCCAGCTCTTAAGCACAATTACCTGCAGTAATAGCTGTGGAACAACGGGGTGCTGTCTTCTTGGGAACTTTTTGAACTATCCAGAGAAGGGAGAGAGGAAATGCGTAACAATCATGTACTGTCTGAGCCAGAAGCACAGAGCACACTTTTCTAAAGATCAGAGATAATTTCTCTCATCCCTTACATATGACCAGCTCCTGATGACAACCCTCCTAGGACAGAAATTACTCACCATGCCAAGAAGCAAGGTGGAGTGAGACAAGTGAAAAAGAATAGAGTGATAAAACCATATGTAAAGTATGCTATTATTCATGTGAAAAAAGTGGGAGATGATGTCCATATTTGCTTATATACCCACAGAATATCCCTAGGACATGGAGTTGCCCCAGGGAAAGTAAACTTGGTACCTAGAGGACAAAGGTGTGGAAGAAGCTTTACTGTATAACCTCTTCCTGCCTTTGGAATTCTGAACCAAGTAAAATGTTATTACCTATTTAAAACAGATTGAAATTGAAAAAGAAAAGCATGAGTAGACAAGCACTGCACACCCATGCCCGTGGTTCCTGTCCACCCCTAGAACCCACCTGCAGTATGGCCTTGTGTCTGTGGTACTGTGGTGAGGGGTGGTACTCTGGAGCGGGACGTGTTGATTTTGGTTGCTGCGCCCACACCTCGTGTCCGTTTCTGGAGAAAGGTAAAGACAGGGTCCATAGTCACTTCCCTTATTGGTTCTCTCTCTCACACACACACACATACCCTCACTCACACATATATACATGCACAGCTCTCCACACCCAGCTCACCTTTGCAGGCTCCAACGCATCTTCCATCTGGTTAGGCCCCCTCTTGAGCCTACTTCTTGAGAGAGGCAGTTGGGAAGGACCCTTGACCAGCGGTGTCTTCAACTCTATATTCTTTTTCACTTCCAATAAGGGGCACCTCTGCTGGGAAAAGTGACCTTTAAGATAATATCCAGGCCAGGCATGATGGCACACGCCTGTAATCCCATCAGGTCAGAAGGCTGAGGCAGGAGGATTGTGAGTTCAAAGCCAGCCTCAGCAAAAGCAGGACACTAAGTAACTCAGTAAGACCCAAAATAGGGCTGGGGGTATGGCTCAGTGGTTGCCCCTGAGTTCAATCCCTGGTACTTCCCCCCAAAAGATAATATCCAGGAGCACAAATTCCCTGTGAACTCCCCATTTTAACCCCCCAACCTTAATTCCCAGTGTCACCATTAGTAAGCACTAACTGAGTACCACCTGTCCCAAATGCTAGACTCAGATTTTGTGCCAGCAAAATAGCAATGGACAGAAGAGGGGCATGACATAAAAGTGGGAGCAACCTAAGAGAAAAGCTGGACAGATGTTGGACAGAAAACGGAAGACAGAGAAGACTGAAGACTGGTTGAAAGAAGCAGGCAGAATTTATTGAGCACTGTTTTAAATGCTTTATCTGCATCAACTCACTTTATCTTCATAGCAGCCCACTGAGGGGATATTGTTAGTTAATAACACTAATTAGTTATTAGTGCCAATTATTAGTTTTACAGATGATGGAAGGAAGGCACTGAGAGGTAAAACAGATTTAGAATCCAGCCTGGTTGGACCATGCTGCCCTATAAGACTGTGATACCAGTCTAAGAAGTTTAAACTTTATCTCTGCATACTGTGAAGAGCCAGCTAGTTTTTAAAAGCCAACCTCAGCAACTTAGTGAGACTCTGCCTAAAAATAAAAATAAAAATAAAAAGTGTTGGGGGTATGGCTCAGTGGATAAGCACTGCTGGGTTCAATTCCTGGTACCAAATAAATAATTAAATGTTTCAGTTGTAAATATACTGACTTGCATGGGGAAGTCAAGTAAGTAGAAAGACCAATCTAGAGACCATAACGTTGGCAGTGGGAAAAGAGAGATCCTCTCCTTGAAGTAGCTTAATTCAGTACCTGGGGGTTATGCTCACTCCATGGCTGCTCACATCCAGAGTAACCAATCATTTTGGTTTCCTGGGAACTAAGGGGTTCTTGGGACAGAGAAATTTCAGTACTAAAACCAGACCAGAGAAAGGGGTGGGCATCCCATTTGGATAGAGAAGAGTATCTTTAGGTAGTCTTAAGGATAAGGAAGAGTTGGCCTAATGAGTTTAAGTCAAGGACAAACATTCCAGGTAGAGAGTGAGGAGGGTGTATGTAATAAATGACAATCTCTTCTACTCAGTTGAACGCATAGGCCGTACATAGAGAGTGAGCAGATAACAACAGAAGGGAATTGTGCTGGTCAATCTGGCATGTAAAGGATCTGGACCCTGAAGGCAGGAGGGAGCCTGATGATTTTTAGTTAGAAGAGAATGACTACATTGGTATTAAAAAAGTGAACTGTGGGGCTGGGGTTGTGGCTCAGTGGTGGAGCACTTGCCTAGCATGTATGAGCTACTGAGTTCAATCCTCAGCACCACATAAAAATAAATAAAGGTATTCTGTCCCATCTGCAACAATAACAACAAAAGTGAACTGTGAGCAATGTGAAGAAGGGTATAATCATTCATCCGCAGATCTGCTGGACATCTGCATTGCTGATGTCCAGATGTTGCTCTAGGTGCTGGGTTGAGTAATGAACAGCAAGTCTCTGCCTTCCCAGAGCTTACTCTCTCAGGCAGACTTTCCCAACTGGGGCTCAACAAGAATTAAAACTACAGAATACTATTTTCTCAATTCTCCCAAGGACATAGATGATTCTTACCATTCTGGACACATGAGAGAATTTAACATACCAGATGTAAAGTTGGGCAGTGGGGATGAAGAAGAGGGGCCGAAACACGAGAAATGAATTACTGATCTAACTCGGAACTGACTTGGAAAAGAACACAGGCAGGGAGGAAGATGAGGAGTTCAAGCTGACTCCCAGGGGTCTACTACAGTTCCATTATCCATATCACAGGAGAAAGGGCTGGTTATGTTGTTTTTAAATTCTAAAGTCATTGTAGGGTTGGGATATAACTCAGTGGCAAAGTACTTGTCTAGCATGTGTTATATTCCCAACGCTGGAAAAAAAAGATCATTGTAGATTCATATACTATTGTAATGTACAATTACATTTGGATACAGAGAAATCCAAGAGTACCCGAAGGGCTGGGTTTACTTATTTATTTTTTCCCCTTTCCATTTTTGTGGTACTGGAGATTAAGCCCAAGGGAACTCTACCACTGAGCTACATCCCCAGTCCTTTTCATTTTTTATTTTGAGACAGGGTCTCACTAAGTTGCCAAGGCTGACCTTGAACTTCCGATTCTCTTTCCTTTTGTCTTCTGTATCACTAGGACCACAGGCATGCACACCACCACGTCTGGTGATAGGGTTGTGTTTTAAAAGATGCTACATTCAGTTTTGGGAAAGGGAGCTTGAGCTACATGTGATACAGCGAGGTATATTCAAGAATGTTCAAGCTGGTCATGGTGGTAGCATACCTGTAATTCCAGCTGAGGCAGAGGTAGGAGGATTCCAAGCTCAAGGTCAACCTCAGCAACTTTAGTGAGACCCTGTCTAAAATATAAAACTTAAAAGGGCTGGAGATGTAGCTGAGTGGTAGAGCACCCTGGGTTCAGTTCCCAGTATCATAAGAGAAAGAGGAAAAAAAGTCATTGAGTATCACTATAAAATTTGAAACAACCTGATATCTTGGTTTTGTTTTAGTTGTAGTTTATTTATTGTCTTTCCCTACATTAGATTATGAGCACCATAAGAACTTGTCTATTTTGTTCATAACTAACCACAGGCTCTACTACAATGTCTACTACATGGTTAAGACTCTATGATTTTTAAAAAATATTTATTTTTTAGTTATAGTTGGACACAATACCTTTATTTTATTCATTTATTTTTATTTGGTGCTGAGGATTTAACCCAGGGTCTCGCATGTGCAAGACAAGTGCTCTGCGGCTGAGCCACAACCCCAGCCAACACTCTATGATTTTTGAAGGAACTAAATGTCTCCCAGTGAAGGAATATTTAAACGGTGAAACAGCCAAACCATACAAATAAAAAGGAGGTGGATTTTTTTCCCATTCATGCACAAAAAAAATGCTTATTTTAAAAAAGTTTTTTTAGTTATAGATGGACACAATATCTTTATTTTGTTTATTTTTATGTGATACTGAGGATCAAACCCAGTGCTTCACATGTGCAAGGCAAGTGCTCTGCCACTGAGCCACAACCCCAGCCCACAAATGCTTATTTTAATTTAGTGTAATCAAATATAGTATGAAAACCAATTTTTCTTTTTAAATATTCCAACATCAAGCACTATGTGTGCCCTTTTTCCTCTATATACTACTATTTTAGATCTCCTGCAGAACTACGCCCTTGGATGCAGAAAACGTATTCTGGGGCTGAAGAGTGGTAGAGCACTAGTCTAGCAGGTGTGAGGTGCTGGGTTTGATCCCCAGAACCAAAAGGAAGAAAGAAGGGAAGGTGGATGAAGAAAGGAAAGATGTTTAAAGACTTATTTATGGGCTGGGGATGTGGCTCAAGCGGTAGTGCGCTCGCCTGGCATGCGTGCGGCCCGGGTTCGATCCTCAGCACCACATACAAAGATGTTGTGTCCGCCGAAAACTAAAAAATAAATAAATAAATATTAAAAAAAAAAAGACTTATTTATTCATAATTCAGTTTTTTATTTTTCTCCCATCTATAAAGCTATGATCCTCTGGGCTGGGATTGTGGCTCAGTGGCAGAGTGCTTGCCTCGCATATGTGAGGCACAGGGTTTAATCCTCAGCACTACATAAAAATAAACAAAAGTATTAAAAAAAAAAAAAAAGCTACGATCCTCAACTTTCCAGAATGAGAAGGATAAGAACAGATATTCATCCAACCCCTCTTAAATCCACTTCACCACAAGATCACAGATGGATGACTTCTCCTAAGGCAACCCCTTTTCCCCATGCAGATCCCACCCTCCTTGCCAGCTCAGGAACTTGGCTCCAGCAACCCTCCCTTCTCCCCTCTACATCATCAGCTTCTCACACTCTAATAGAGCAATCCAGTCAGAATAAAACACAAACATGCTTTCCAACCTAAAAAAGTCTCTTGACTGTACTTTCCTAGCCAGCTGCTACCCTTTTCCTTGCTGCTCTTTGCTGCAAAATTCCTCAAAAGTATTGTCTAGGGCTAAGGCTGTAGCTCAGTGGTAGAGCACTTGTCTAGCACATATGTGGCACTGGGTTTGAATCCTAGCACCACATAAAAATAAACAAATAAAGGCATGCTGTCCATCTACAACTACAAAAACTAAAAAGTACTGTTTAAAGTATTCACTGTTGGGGCTGAGGTTATAGCTTAGTGGTAGAGCGCTTGCCTGGCATGTGTGAGGCACTGGGTTTGATCCTCAGCACCACATAAAAATAAATAAATAAAATAAAGGTATTATGTCCATCTACAACTAAAAAAGAAAAAAAAAATAGTCACTGTGTCCAAGTTCTGTTCTAAATCCATTTCAATCAGGCTCTCATTCCTACCATTCCACCAAAACTGTTGTCCTCAAATACACCAGTAACTTTCTAGGCATTAATAATTATCTATGCTCTGTCTCTAATTATAATCCACTCCCATAGCTTCAAATACCACTGATATGCTGAGAGTTCCCAAATTTATATCTCTAACCCAGACCTCACTTCTGAATTTAACATCAAATTGACTCTTCAACTTCACTTAGATGTCTAATAACTAGCCAGGTGTGGAGGCACACACCTATAATTTCAATGACTCAGGAGGCTACGGCAGTTTGAGGCCAGCCTTGGCAACTTAGGGAGACCCTGACTCAAAAAACAAAAAGGGCTGGGGATGTAGCTCAGTGGTAAAGTGCCCCCTGATTCAATCCCAAGTACCAAAAAGGAAAAAAAAAAAAAAAAAGTTAATACCTAACCTTTAGCTATACATCACCCATTCAAACTTGTTCCTCTTGCAATTCTCCATATCAGTTGATATAACTCCATCATTAAGTTGATCAAGCCAAAAAGCCCAGAGTCCTTTCATTGTCTTATGTCCTCAAAATATACCTAGGGGCTGGGATTATAGCTCAGGGGTTGTAGCTCAGTGGTGGAACACTTTCCCCACATATGTGAGGCACTGAGTTCAATCCTCAGTATCACATAAAAATAAATAAATAAAGGTATCGTGTCCATCTACAATTAAAAAATTTTTTTTTAAATACATACATATATTTTATAAGCCAGGTGTGATGGTACATGCCTGTAACCCCAGTGGCTCAGGAGTCTGAAGGATTGCAAGTTTAATGCCAGCATCAACAACTTAGCTAGGCCCTA
Source organism: Marmota flaviventris (assembly GCF_047511675.1). NCBI lineage: Eukaryota > Metazoa > Chordata > Mammalia > Rodentia > Sciuridae > Marmota > Marmota flaviventris. Next base: position 119,561,421 of record NC_092503.1, read on the forward strand.
AGCAACTTGGCGAGACCCTGTCTCAAAATGAAAAATAAGAACTGCTGGGGATATGGCTCAGTGGTTAAGGGCCCCTAGATTCAATCCCTGGTACCCTGCCACACACCCAGAACCCAACCACTTGTTATTACTTTTTCCACGGCTAACACTCTGGATTATCATACTCCAGTGGTTCTCAACTGGGGGTAGTTTTACCTCCCAAATGACATTTAACAATATCTGAAGACATTTAGACTGTTATGACTAGGCAGGAGTTGCTATTAGCAGCTAGTGGGTAGAGTCCAGGGGTCTAAGCATCAAAAATGTACAGGACAGCCCCACACACACACACACAGTAAACTTACAATAAATCAAGGCTGAGAGACTCTGTTACAAGGCAATGTCCTAACAGATCTCCTTGTTTCCTTCCTTGTCCCCTTTACAGTATAATCTCCATGCAGCAATGGGATCCTCTTAAATCTAATACCTTATCTCTCTTTGCCTAAAACTTACATCCAATGAATCTCCATCTTACTAAGAGCAAAACCCAAAGTCCTTACATTAGTTCCTGCAGAAACAAACTTGATCAGCAACTCTAATCCTCATTACCTCACAGCCCCACAACTTTCCCACTTGCTCACTTACTGTGCAACTCTTTAGAGACTCTGCTCTGATGGATTCTCTCAATATCAACTTGTTTAACTCCTTTATTTTCTTCAGGCCTTCAATCAACTCTAAACTTTCAGTGGGACTTACTGAGACCACTCTATTTAATACTCTATTACAGTTTCTGTATGTCTTCTCACAGAATGGCAGCTCCATGATGCTGGAATCTCTTTTCTGTTGCTGCTGAAGACTGAACTCAGGGCCTCTTGCATGGCAAGAAGACTGATGTGTCCTATTCACTGCTACATCCTAAGTCCCAACAACTGTGTCCAGCATATAGTAGGTGCTCAGTAAATATTTGGAGAACAGAACTGAGGAGTTTTTACTATTTTTCAATCACATTACACTGTACTACCCTTTGGTTGTCAGAGTACAAAGAACCTCCTTCAGGGTGAATCCTGACTTTGGGTAAATACAAACGTGAAAGTATAGTAAACAAAGGATTCAGGCAGGAGACATTTCCTGGCACCAGAGGTCTGTACACACTGTCATACATATACACATATTGCCACTGAGAAGTTGTAGCAAAGATAAGAGAAAGAGTTAAAATTAACCAGCCCCACTGGGCTGAAATCTCGACAAAATTTAGGTAAAGAGGGAGGATGGAATCCTTCAGTCCATATTACCCCATTCCTTCTCTCTCCTTTCTAAACACCTCGAAGCAGAAAGACAACACAAAAGTTCAACGACAGGGATGTGGACTTCAGACACCATTTCCCCAGAGGCAGAGGTCATCTCAGAACTCTCCCTTCTCACACACTACAATCCTAAGAATCGAGAGGCGGAAACGCGCCAGACCAGACTGAGAATTCGAAATGGGAAATCCTGGAGGTATGAATGGGAGTCCCGGCCGCCAAGACTTGAAGCTGGAGACCGCTAGACAGCCGTCGCCTCCGATCTCGTGGAACTGCTCCCTGTGGTCTCCACAGCCCCCTTCGCCCGTCCCACGGTCGCAGGGCCACACGGACCTCAGCCCTCCAGGCAGGCATGACCCAGGCCGGCCGAGTGCCGCGGACTCGGCAGCATCTGGTGGCCGGCAGTTGTTTTTCATCCCAGCCGGAGAAGCGCGCCGCTCTACTAACCTGCGACTCCATGTCCACCTCGGCCTCACGCACTCCACTGAGTACAATGGAAGAGGACAGGGCGCCGGGATTCCCGGGACCCGCGTTCTCGCGCCAGCTCGACACACAGAGCACGCGCGCTACGGAGCTCGGCGGCTAGCAGCCCCGCGCCACGCCCGCCACTTTTGAATTTTAACGGCAACCATCCATTCTCACCTAGCTCCACACTCAGAGGCCAATCGTCGCCGTCGCCACAGCCCAGGACCAATCACAGGGCCCTCCGCCTCCAGAGGCCACACCCGCCAGACCCGCGCCTTCTCCTTTGCGTATCGCGGGCTCCCAGGAGTTAAGCGAAATGATTCCACTTCCGGCCCCGGTTTTTCCTCTCACCCCTCCCTCCTCCAACAGTAAGCGTGCTAGACTTCCTCTCCGCTCCCCACCGCCGCTCCCTACGTCAGAAAATGCGTGGAGAACGCCGCACAAACGCAACTGGTCAAACGTAACTGGCTGGGAGGGAGCGGGAGGGACTAAAGAAAAGGAATCGCGCGTGCGCGAAAGTGGACTCGTGCAGGGCAAGAAGTGGAACAAGCGCCTCCTCGCGACTGCAGCGGGGAACGCACACGTTACCCCCAACCGGGTCGATGAGACTGGAGCTCCAGCACCTATTCTCCCGGTCGGGTTCGGGAGCTGGAGCCCTCAAGAGAACGTTAATGGCCAGGTCTGCCCATTCCCAGTCATTTTGCCATTTCTTATCAACTTTAAGGATGTTGGGTGCACCTTGGCGCTCCATGGAAGCCTGACGGTGGGAATTCAAGGATTGTTTCTATGCAGCCCCCTTTCTTACCCACCGTGTGCGAACTTGGGTAGTATGCTGCTTTGGGAACCTCGAAGTCTCGAACCCAAGGGAGATTTACTGCTTCCTTTTGCGGAGTAATTAATGCTTTTCAGACCACATCTCTTTTAGTAATGGCAAAATTTTTCTGAGCTCTTAGTATATGCCAGGTACTTTGCCTGTCTTACGTGAAGATTAAAGTAACAAGTACAAGGTGTTGCCGATGGCTGGGAGTGGATCTAAATTCCATTATCTTCAAATTACAAACAATTTCCGTTATCCCACATTACCTCTACCAATCTTAGCAGCAATAAACAACAACCCCCTTATGTGTGAATAATGCACTACTTTGCCAAGTGGTTCTACCAAATTTGTTCGTTTGAGTTTTCATCCAATCCTGAGGGTAGGCAGGACAGGGATTCTATTTATGAAACTGAAAGCCAGGGGACTTGGGCTGGGAGTATAGCTCAGTGATGCAGTCTTGCATAGGGTCAGTCATGGTGGCCCAGGCTTGTAATCCCAGCGACTCACAAGGCTGAGGCAGAAGGATTGCAAGTTCAAAGCCAGCCTCAACAATTTAGCAAGGCCCTAAGCAACTTAGCAAGACCCAATCTCAAAATTTAAAAAATAAAAAGGAGCTAGGGGTGTAGCTCAGTGGTTAAGTGCCCCTGGGTTCAATCCCTGATACACACACAAACACACAAATAGCATGTGTGAGACCCTAGGTTTGATTCTCAGCAGTGATGACAAAAAAAAAAAAAAAAATTCCTACAACATACATCCCAATAATGGTAAATGTTTGAAAGCATATCTCTTAAAATGAGGAACAAGGATAGAATGTTCTATTCTTGAGTCGTGTGTGTGTAGCAACTTAGTGAGACCCTGTCTCAAAAAATAAAAAGAGAGGGCTAGGGATGTAGTTCAGTGGTAAGTGTCCCTGGGCTCAATCCCAAGTATCTCTCTCTCTCTCTCTCTCTCTCTCTCTCTCTCTCACACACACACACACACACACACACGAAAGTTGCAAAATAGTATTCCGTGTTATGACAGCAACAGCCTCATATATCTTGTGTTTAACTGCATCTCTTGATTGCGTCAAAAGGCCATGTGTGTCCACCACCCAGTTGTACCAGGTGGATAGATTGTGGAGAGGCCAAAGAAAATACTCAGAAATGGTATATCGGGCATTAGGCTTTATGCTTTGTGGAGAAATGCTTACAGAAAAGGTTCAGTGGCAACAGGCTGAACCAATAGCATCTCTGTCACTATTCTCCGCTAAGCAGTGCCTTCTCTTCCTTTCGTCCAGTGGTAGCCTGCTGGATAAATAACATGTATCCTTTTCAGTTCCATTCCAGTCGCCACTGAGAGAGGGGTTTTATATGTTAAGCTGCAGAAGTAGTGCCATCATCAGCATTAACTTGCTTGGTTTGTTTATAAGACCAGCATCCTGGGGAGCAACTGTCCTGATGTAGGTGCAAAAAGCACCTGTCTACAGATAACACTAGCTTGTCCTAGTTCCCAGCATACATGAAACAAAGTCAGTGTCCTTCTGGTTTATCTAGGCATTCCTGGCTCAGGCTTTTTCTCTTTGTTCCCTAACTTGGCTAAGTTTTTGGGAACTAGAGTGGCATTCCAGGAACGTGATGTCTATTATCCTTCTTTTCGGATGATACACCATGTCAAATGATGGACCTCATCTACCACCTAGGTTTGTGTGAGTGTGATTTATGATGTTCTCACAACGATGGCATCATCTAACAATACATTTCTTAAAACATCCCCATTGTTAAATGACACAATTGTAACCATATGAATATTATCTTGCCAAGTTAGATTCCAAATCTAGAGTTTCCTTCATTGTGGGTTGTGTTAGTCAGCTTTTCATCACTGGGACCAAAATACCTGATATGAACAACTTAGAAGAGAAAAGATTAATTTTAGCCCACAGTTTCAGAGGTTTTAGTCCTTGTTTAGCCAGCTCCATTGCTTTGGTCCTGACGTAAAGCAGAATATCAAGGCAGAAGGGCATGGTAAAGGAAAGCATCTTAGCTCATAGCAGCCAGGAAGCAGAGAGTGGGTGAAAAGGGGGCCAGGGACAAGAAGTAGTCCCCATGTGCCTGGCTGCAATGACCTACAGTTTTCTGCCACCTCCCAGTAGTTCATTTAGCTATCCATGGATTAATCCACTGATGAGGTGAGAGCCCTCTTTCTTGATCTAATCATTTCCTAAAAGCCCCATCTTGGGACATTGCTGCTTTGGGGACAGGCCTTCAACACATGAGCTTTTGGAGGATATTCTAAATCCAAACCATGACATGGGTCATATAAGTAAAATAAAATGGTATTTACCTTATTCTGTTTATGCTGCTATAACAAAAGACCAGATGCTGGGTAGTAATTTATAACAATAGAAACTTGTTTCTCATAGATTGTGAGACTGAGAAGTCCAAGATCAAGACACTAACAGGTACAGTGTCTGTTGAGGGATCTGACGTTTCCTTTCTAGATGGCGCCTTGTTGCTGCATCCTCCAGAAAGCATGCAAGCTTTAGGTCCTTACATGGCAGAAGACAGCAGGGCAAAACAGATTTTTTTTTTCTTTTTTTGGGGTGGGGGTGAGGGTGGGTTTTGCTTGGTTTTATTCTTTTTGCTTATTTGTTTGTATGGCAGTGCTGGGGATTAAGCCCAGGGCCTCCTCACACATGCTAGGCAAGCACTCTGCCACTGAGTCACACCCCCACTGGCTCCCTTCCCCAGATATGTTTGAAAAGAAAAGATGCATTTGGAGTACTGGGGATACAGATCAGTGGTAAAGAGCTTGCCTAGCATGCACAAGGCCCTGGGATTGATCCTTAGCACTGAAAACATAAAAATAAAAAGAGTGGGAAAACATAATCAAAATGCAATGTTTTTTCACTGTTTTCAAATTTTATTAAGCATAGTTATAACACTAGGTATGATGTGTGTGTGTGTGTGTGTGTGTGTGTGTGTGTTGCTGGGGGTTGAAACCAGGGTCTTGCTCAAGCTAGGCAAGCACTCTACCACTGAACTACATCCCCAGCCCTAAGAAATATTTTTGAAAGGTTTCCCTGAAACCAAGGAGTAAATCTTCCTCCAGACCAGTGATATCAATTGAGATGTTCTTGAGGACACAAAGGTCAGAGAGGGGACATTGGAAAATTCCACTTTTTATTTTCTTACCAAAAAAGACCAATAGAGATTTCTTAGTCCATGTATTACTTATTTCCCAGTTCTCGGAAAGATAAGAGAGCTCCTAACATTAACTCCAAACAGATGGCTTCAGGCTTTTGCCATCTCGCCCTTCCTCCCCAGGTTCTCCCAGATTACTCATATGCAGCTAAAGGTGCCGACTGGAATAGGAGGCAGAAGCAAGTTGGGCTGAGAAAGTTTGTGTGACATCAGGTTTGAAGGCACTTTCAAAGGCCAGGTGTCATCTGTGTTTCATTTCAAATTGTGGCAGGAATGTTATTTCTAACCATGTGCAGATATCACAAATTCTGTGCTTCAACAGGACTGGTCATTTGAAGGTCCTGGAGAGTCTCTCATGATGGAAAAATTTAAATCTAGACTTGGAAATATCTGGTCATTTAAATGGGCCAGGGATCGAATTAGGAAAAAAAAATTGTCATTTCTTTGATAGAAAATGGAAGATTTTGAATAAAAAAAGAAAAAAGAAAGAAAGAAAGAAAAAGGTGTGTGGCTGGAGATATAGTTTGCTTGGTAGAGTCCTTGCCCCCCATGCACAAGACTTTGGGTTCAATCCCCAGCACCACAAAAAAAAAAAAAAAAAAAAAGAGGGTCTATGCACACACTCCCTTATTAGTCAGCTTTGCATTGCTGACGAGAACAACTTGGAAGAGGAAAAGTCTATTTTGGCTCATAGTTTCAGAGGTCTCAGTTCATGGTCAGCCAGCTGCCCTGCTCTGGGCCTGAAGTGGGATAGAACATAATGGGTGAAGGGTGTGGTAGAGAAAGTTGCTCCGCTCAAGGCAGCCAGGAAGCAGAGGGTGGAGGAGAAGGAGAGGAAGGGACCAGGGAGAAGATAAACTATTCCAGAGCATGCCCCCAATGACCTCCTTCTTCCAATTATTTCCCACCTCCTAGTAGTCCATTCAGCTATCAAGGGGTTAATTCACGTAGATTAATCCACTGATGAGGTCAGAACTCTCATGATCCAATCATTGCCTAAAAGCCCCACTTCTGAACCTTGGTGCTTTGGGGACAGTGCTTTCAACACATGCGCTTTGGGAGGACATTCAGATCCAAACCATAATAAACCCCTTCTCCCAGATCCCTGCCTTTAGACACAAAGATCTTCCTCTACGGTCCCCAATCCCAGTTTTCAGGGAGACATTACTCAGCACCACCACACCCTCCATCTGTGTGGACAGGGCTCTCAGAAGATGGCTTTGTGTAAGGTTCATTATCACTCCAAAATCTCAAAGATCCAGGAAAGATATTCCTTCAGAGGGAGTCTAATGAACCTTTTCCTTTCTGTGGTCATTGCTGCTCAGGAAAAATTAGTCATGAAATGGGGGCGGGGGTGACTATGCTTAATAACATCTTGCTTCATTTTTATGCAAGATGCAAATTCAATGTAAGAACCACTTATCTCATGCCAGCTGGCTGGAGCAGGGCTCTGTGAAAGCACCACACTGTGCTGGATGCTGGGAATACAGCAGTGATCAGGAGAGACATGAGGCCTCCCTTTCTCAAAGTTCCTGCTCCATGAGGAGTACAGTCAGAAGACAGGCAATGATAGAAATGGATTGTCAGTTAGCTCCCCATCACTGTGACAAATACCTAAGAGAAACAACTTAAAAAAGGAAAAGTTTATTGCGGCTCACAATTTCAGAGGTTTCAGTCCATAAAGTTGCTTGGCCCTGTTGCTTTGGGCCTGTGGCAGCACAGTACATCATGGTGGGAGCACTGGAGGAGGAGGTCTGTTCACCTCATGGTGACCAGTAAATGAAGAAGAGAGAATGGCTGGGTCCCAATATCCCCTTCAAAGGCATACCCCCAGTGACCTAAGTTGCTTCCACTAGGTCCCACATCCAGAGGCTGGCAACCAAGCCTTTAGCATATGGACTTTTGGGGGATATTTAAGATTCCCCCCAAACTGTAAAAGAGATCATGTGTTGGAAGTTATTAGCACAGTTAATTCAATCATGTGTATCCCTAAATTACAGCAGAGTGGGATAGACCAGAACCAGGCTCATCCAGCATGCAGAACTGGAGGGGCTAAAGCACAGGACAATTTGGGGAGGTGAGGATGGAGGGTTAAGTGGGAGTGGGCAGACCATGAAGGCTTTACCTGGGGATAGGAGCAAGAGGTGGTAGAGGACTGGACGTGGTGGCACATTCTTATACTCCCAGCTACTTGGGAAGTTGAGGTAGGATTGCTTGAGGTGAGGAGTTCTAGGCTAAAAAAAAAAGTTAGTAGAGGAAGTCATCTATAAAGCTTCCAGTAGGCGTGGGCCCCTACTTCCAGGTTGGGGAAGAATGAAACTTTACAGGGACAAAGACTGTGCAAAAGTAAATGCTCCTCTTCATATGCACTGAGCAGTTATGCTACTTGGAAGCAATCTGCCACCATCTGCCAGTGGAAAGGCCCATTGGGCAAAGTTTCCTGATGGGACACTTCAGATGTGGTTGGGCTGCCTGGTGTCCAGGGTTACTTCTGGCCCAATCATTCAACCTTCGGCCCATGTTTTATACTGGGCTAATACTAATGAAAACCACAGCAGTATTGCCTTGGGGAGAAGCTTCTGGGCCTGCTCCCCACCCCCACATTATTTCTTTAATTTAATTAAAGAAATTAAATTAATTTAATTTAATCCATTGATGAGCTACATCCTCAGATATGTAATTTTTATTTGTTCTTTTTAGTTTCACATGACAGTAGGATGTATTTGAAAAAAAAATTTTTTTGTAGTTGTAAATGGACAGCATAACTTTTTTTTTTTTTAATTTTATGTGGTGCTAAGGATCAAACCCAGTGCCTCACACATGCTAGGCAAGTGCTCTGCCACTGAGCTATAGCCCCAGCCCAGTAAAATGTATTTTGACATATTATACATACATTGGAGTACAACTTCCCATTCTTGTGGTTGTACATGATGTGGAGTTATACTGGTCATGTATTTATATATGAACATTCCTCTTTTTTTTTTTTTTTAAACCCAGGGTCTCCTACATGGTAGGTGAGTACTCTATCACTGAGCTACATCCCCCAAACACTCTTTATTTTGAGACAGGGTCTTACAAAGTTGCCCAGACTACCCTTGAACTTTCAATCCTCCTGCCTCAACCTCTTGAGTAGCTGGGATTACAGTTGTGCATCAACCTTGTCTGCTTCACTTTTTTTTTTCCATTTAATAAATCCTGAATATTTAACAAGACACCTATTTTTTAAAAAGAACCTAACTGGGTGCTGTGGCGCACGTCTGTAATCCCAGCAGCTTGGGAAGCTGAGGCCAGAGGATCATGAGTTCAAAGCCAGCCTCAGCAACAGCAAGGCCCTAAGCAACTCAGTGAGACCCTGTCTCTAAATAAAATACAAAAAAGGTCTGGGGATATGGCTCAGTGGTTGAGTGTCCCTGAATTCAATTCCAGGTACCTCCACCCCCAAGAAAAGACCCCCAATTTCCAGTCTTCCATGACACTAGGTATTGCTGTGATTTGGGTTCTGGCCCACAGAATACAAATACAAATACAAATCATTTATTTACATTTCAGGGACGGCTGTTGAAGGCAGGATGTGCCCTCCTCCTGTGTTCTGTGCTCATACAGTTGACAAACAGGAGGTATGAGCCATTTTTCTGAGGATGGAAGAATAACAACCTAGAAACATCTTGCCTCCCTAATGATCTTGGAGGTGCCACACCAGATGGAGGCTAATCACCTCAGATTTCCTGAAATTCATTTCTCTCTTGTATAAGCCATTGTTATTTGAGGTTCTCTGTCACATGCTGCTGAACCAGTCCTATCTGATGTAGGCGTAATTAGCACTTATTCAGGGTGCACAAGATTCCAGTCACTGCATCGGTTTGTAGCTGATGCTGCCAGTGACCTCTGGTACCTCCCAGAACTTCAGTCCAGGACATGTTGACAAAGGAACTCCCAACTCACCACCTCAGCCCCTGGGGATCAGCTTTCAGCCAGTGAGTGAGTCAGTAAAATCAACCCTGCTTCAACTCCTCATCCTTTCCACTTACTACTTCTATGTCCCTTTATGTCCAGACTTATACAGCAGGGTGTCTGCATTGTCTCCGCTTGCCCGTTCCTTCCTCACTCTCATGGGCTTCTATTCCCAGCACTCATCTAAAACTGGGATTGCAAAGGTTGCCCCCACCACCTGCATGTCAATGAAGCCAGTAGCAGTTGGAATCTTCCTCCTACTAGACTTCTCAGCAAGAAGGAAGTTGTGGCCACACCTTTGTTCTTGAAATCTTCAATAATTTACCTCTATGATGCCCCCGAGTCTATTTTCAGGCTGTTTTCCTCCCCCGTCCTTCGAGCAGCTCTGATTTCTTAGTTCTTCTGGTCTTTCTCTCTAGATGATCACGTCCAATCCTCTGCTTTGATGGTCTCTGTATGTTTATGATTCTGAATCTCCATCCAGCACAGACTTCTGAGTTCTAACATCCATGTCCAGATTTCTTTTAGACACCCATTCTTTTTTATTTTTAATATTTTTTTAGTTATAGATGGACACAATACCTTTATTTTATTTATTTATTTTTATGTGGTGCTAAGGATCGAACTCAGTGCCTTGTACGTGCTAGGCAAGTGCTCTAGCATTAAGCCACAACCTCAGGCCTAGACACCCATTCTTGCTGTGCCTCAGCACAATACCACCCTCAGACCTAAGTAGTGTTGGCCACTGCCCCTGACCAGGTGCTTCAGGGAGCCCTGCACTTTGGATTATCTTCCTTGACATTTCCTAAGTAACCTACAGAGCTTGGAATCAGCCTAGGCCAGCATAGGATTCACTTCCATGGGGTGATTATGGGGTTCTGTAACCCCACAGAACCACTCTGGTCCTGTGGTCTGGAGTGGTATTTTGTTCATAGATCATACATTATCAGGCTAATGTCATGGTTTAGATATTTGGTGTCCTCCAAAAACTCCCATGTGAGACAATGCAAAAACATTCAGAGGTGAAATGATTGGGTTATTGACAGCCTTAATCCAATCCTGATGGGGATTAACTGAGTGATAACTAAGGTATCACTGGTAGGGTGTGGCTGAAGACGTGGGTCCATGAGGCGTGCCTTTCAGGTATATATTTGGTGAGCTGAACCTAGGATCTCTCTGCACTCTGATCATCCTGTGAGCTGCTTCCCTCCACCACACTCTTGTACCATGATTTGCTGCCTTATCTCAAGCCGGGAGGAATGGAGTCAGCTGTCTGTGGACTGAGCCCTCTAAAAGTGAGCTCCCCAATAAACTTTTCCTTCTCTAAAGTTGTTCTTGTCAGTCTTTTAGTCACAGCAGCAAAAAGGATGACTAAAATAGCCACTAAATGGTATACCTTGACCTTGGGCTTGAGCTCTGTGTGTCAGCCCTTGCATTGGCTCCCGATCCCAGCTCTCTGCATCTCTGCCACCCTAGGGTGGCAGGTGGTTGGCATACCCTGTGTGCCCCCCACTATTGGCATCACTCCATAGGCTCTGCTGGCATCCAGGAAAGTCACCACAAGTACCCCCCAAGTCTCTGTGCTACATGGTAGGCTGTCTTCTGCCAGTCTCCTCTCAGAACTTGTTCCACAAGCCAACATGCTCTTCCCAATAATGTCCTTTGTTCCCTTCAATTGATGTGGTGAGTCCAAGCTCTCAGAGCTGGGTTAGTCTTTAGCTATGTAGGCCAAGGGCTGGGCATTCCTTGTGTAAATGGGGCTATTCTTACTCCACTTTCCAGCCCAGACATCTCCTATCCACCCTGCTGGCAGTGTGGGAAAGGCAGGAATGCCACCATCAGTGAAACTGGTCATATTCTAGGAATGCAGTGATTATGGTCTATAACCTCAAGAGAATAAATGGGAGAAAAGGGTCATTCTATGCCTATATTATCAAATTCCACATAACAAACTTAACATGACCAAAAAATAAAAAAAATAAACAATTATCCCTTACATTTTCCTGCATACCCTGCATAAGACTTGCAATTGTGGTCAATATCAGTGAAGCTCTGTGATAACTGTTGAGAGTGTTTAGAAGCAAGAATCATAATATGATGCAGGGTCATGAGTAATGACATATTAACATTAAGTAAATGGTATGAGAGGACTGCAAAGGTAAGAAATTTATATGATTTCATACAAAGAGCCATGTCATTGTGCATGATAATATCATTGCTGTCTGTTTCCTTTGGTAGAAGGTATGAAATTATCCAAGAGTAGCATATTTGACAATAAAGAAAATGAAGCAATGGTCCTTGAACCAGAATGGGAAGAGATGCTATCTACAAAGAATCTTCATGTGCATTAATTAGACAATTAGAAATACATAAGTACATTTCTTCAATACATCACTATACTTCACATAGGCCTTGACCTTCTATAAAACTTATAGAAGGTGCTTGACTCTCAGTGATGAACTTTGCCACCCAATTTCTCAATCCAGAAACTTAACATTCCCCCTCCAACTATGCTTTCTCCTCTAACACCCACCTCAAATCTCATCCATCTCCAAGTTCTGCAGGTTCTACCTACTAAGCCTCCTTCCCTATCTCTGACCTCTCTGAATCTCCAAGCTTGCACCTCTTTATCTAGGTTTCTTTTTCCTCTCATCTGCATGACTACAGTAGCATCCTGATTCCCCTCATCCTTTCCTAATTCTTGCCAACCTATTATGACATCTGACCCTGGATTAAGAGCATTGCCTCTCATGGCTAAAGTATAAAGTCCAAACTTCTTAACAGGGCTTAAAAGAGAGTACTAAAGAGCATTGTTCCAAGGGCCTGGGAGTTTAGCTCAGTGGTAGAGTGCTTCCCTAGCAGGTGTGAAGCACTGAGTTTGATCCTCAGCACTCCATTAAAATAAGTAAATACATAAAATAAAGGTATTGTGTCCATTTGCAACTAAAAAAAAAAAAAGCATTGTTCCACGTTTGGGATTCAGGGGGTTAAACATTTACTGCATGGAGCTCTGTCCTCCATCTTTCCATGTCACTATAGGGTGTCAAGAATATCCTAGCTGTTGTCAAGAGAATCAGCAATGCTGAAAAAAAAAGAGGCAAACACCAAGTTATTATTAGGTCATGTCTAAATTTATTGTCTGATTTCTAATTGTGATGATAAAACATGATTATATTGGCAAGTTTGAAATTATTGCTTATCACAAAGCTGAGGAAATTGTGAATTTCACTGGTAGTGTGGAGTGATCAGCTCCAGATCTAATGTGCAACTCAAAGACCTAGAAAAATGGCAGAATAATCTACTCCCATCCCGCCAGTTTGATTTCATTGTACTGACAACCTCAAGGTATCCTGGACCACAAAGAAACAAGACAAAGACCCACAGAAAGGAAAATCTCAGGATTTTCTTTCTAGGGAGTTGATACATTACACACAATGAAATGCACTGATGGACAAAAAATAAATTTAAAAAAGTAGTCTTTAACTACTTTTATCACCAGTTTTTGTTTTGTCTTTTAAAAAAAATAGCATAATTTTGGGGAGAAGCCTAGTAAATTTACTTATGCCTCATTGATTAACTAACACAAATTTTTAAACCACCATTAAATTTCACAGACACCCTTATAATTTCTCTAAACAATGTGCTGGAAGCATTTGAAACAACTGAATCATATAATAACAGGTCTTCACAAATTACCAGCCCTAGGAGAATTGTTTTTTATTATTATTATTTTTTTTTTTGTAGTTGTAGATGGACAGTATGCTTTTATTTTATTTGTTTCATTTTTTATGTGGTGCTAAGGATCTAACCCAGTGCCTCACACAGGCTACACAAGTGCTCTGCCACTACTGAGCTACAGCCTCAGACCCAAACAATGTAATTTTTTTTTTTTTTTTTGGTGCTGAGAATCAAACCCAGGGCCTTGTGCATGCAAGGTAAGCACTCTACCAACTGAACTATATTCCCAGCCCTGAGAATTCTTATTTTTTTTCCCCTTGGATACTAGAATCTTGAGAGCAGTGAGTGCAATCCAATAAAAAAATGCATTCACTTTGAAAACTTTTTTTAGCTTTTTCAGGTTTTCTAAATCTAGCTAGTGATCCCTTTGCTAATTAAAAACATACTTCTACTCTTCAAAGGAAAATTCATATATCTGATCTTTTATTTTCTTTTAAAAGAAGGCCTTAGCCAGGCCTATAATTCCAATGACTTTGGAGGCTGAGGCAGGAGAATTACAAGTTTAAGCCCAGCCTGGACAATTTAGCAAGGCCCTGTTTCAAAATAAAAAGGGCTAGGATGTAATTCAGTGGTAGAGTGCCCTTGGGTTGAATCCTCAGTACCAGATGATTTGTACCCCCATAGCCAGACTTCTGCCAGGCAAGTCCTCTCATAGCAAAATCCAGCCATAGAAGCTTTTTTTTTTTTCCCCAAATTCCTCCAAAATGCCACATTCTCTCTCACATCCAGGCCTTAAAATACTTAAGTAGAAAACTATAGAATAGCTATAAGGAATGTCTGAGCCTCTACCCTCTTATCCAACTGTAAAAGGAAAAAACAAACTGTTTTTCTCTTACTATGCTCCCACATGATACAGAATACTGTGACCAGATGTTGGGGAGGTGGTTCCTGAGCTGTTCTCCAGTGGACACCAGCTGGGTGCCCTCTAATTCAGTTCAGTTGATCTCCAGGTAGACAGTGTCAGCTTCCACAGGGCAAGAGCTCAGTCCCACAAGACTGCCCGCCCCCTTCAGAAGTCAATCAAAAGTTCTTGTTGGGCTGGGGTTGTGGCTCAGTGGTAGAGCGCTGGCCTCGCATGTGCAAGACCTTGGGTTCCATCCTCAGCACCACATAAAAAAATAAATAAGTGAAATAAAGGTATTGTGTCCAACTTCAACTAACAAATAAATATTAAAAAAAAAAAAAAAAGTTCCTGTTGTCACCTGTGCTTCTGACCAACTGGCTATGAATCAGCATTCCCCTTCTTTGGGTTCAACAATTTGCCAAGATGGCTCACAGAACTAAAGGCACGTTTTTTGTTGTTGTTGTTGTTGTTTTTTTGAGAGAGAGAGAGAGAAAAAAAATTTTTTTTAATGTTTTTTTTTTTTTTAGTTTTCGGCGCACACAACATCTTTGTTGTATGTGGTGCTGAGGATCAAACCCGGGCCGCACACATGCCAGGCGAGGGTGCTACCCCTTGAGCCATATCCCCAGCCCCTACCATTTTTAAAAAATATTTATTTTTTAGTTGTAGTTGGACACATACACTTATTTTATTTATTTATTTTTATGTGGTGCTGAGGATCCAACCCAGGGCCTCCCACATGGGAGGTGAATGCTCTACCGCTAAGCCCCAACCCCAGCCCAGGGCACCATTTTAATTGGCTTAGTATAAAGGATATTTTACAAGATACAGATGAACCATCAGAGAGCAGAGGTGTGTAGGGGGAGGTATGAGGCAGGAGAGGCTCCCAGTCTTCATGCCCTCTCTAGTCATGCCACGTTCCCAGTATATCCACATGTTCATAACCAGGAAGCTTGTCAGTTCTTCCCCAACCCCCCAAAGGAGATAGGGTCTCACTATGTTGCCCAGACTGGCCTTGAACTCCTTGACTCAAGTGATCCTCCTGCCTCAGCCTCCTGAGTAGGTGGGACTACAGGTACACACTCAACCACTGCATTTTTAATGTGTCTCAAACTGGATTTATTTATGAGCTAACACATTGAAGTTTAATTTTGTTTTCAAATTATATTTGTCTGTTCCTTCTTCCTTTACAAGCACTTTCAAGACTTTTGGCTATACCCAAAGGTTTTCATTTCCATATGAAACAAATGCAGAGAACTGAGCAAGAGTTTGCTGTAGAAGTTTGGGTGCAAAGATTCAAATATCACATTCTGGGGGCTGGAGTTGTGGCTCAGTGGTAGAGTGCTCGCCTAGCATCCATGAGGCACTGGGTTTGATCCTCAGCACCACATAAAAATAAAATAAAGATATTGTGTCCACTTAAAACTAAAAAATATATATATTTTTTTAAAAAATTCATATTCTGTTGACAGCATAAAATCATCACTGAGAAGAAAAACAAGATTTCTTTTACCTGGTGAATGGGTTTCAATAAATACCAATAAAAATGTTTTTGATAAAATTCAAAAAAGCTGTGCAAGCATTGGCTCTTTTTCTTGGACTTGGTTGAGGTGAGGAGAATTTATTTGATTATTTTTGAATAGATGATACAGTTGCATGGTTCAAAATTTAAAAGATACAGCCTATAAGTCCAGCAATTTGGGAGGCTGAGGCAGAAGGATCACTTGAGTACACAAGTTCAAGGGACCAGTCTCAAAAGAAAAAAAAAAAAATTAAAAGATGCAAAATGGTGTATGTAAAAAGTTTCTCTGCCACTTTGTCCCTCATCCACATACTTCCTTCCCCTGAAGGCAACTAATGTTATCAGTTCCTTCCAAACTTTATTTAAATGTGAAGATATTCCAAGTATACTTCTGAAACCTGCTTACTTTTTTCAACCAGCTTTATATTTCTGAGACCTATATTTTGAAATATGTAGATCCAGATGGCTCATTTTGTTCCCTAGCAGTGCCGTCCAATAGAATTTTATGCACTGATGGAAATGTTCTATATCTGCATTGTCTACTATGGTACACACTAACCACACATGGCTACTGAGCACGTGAAATGTGGCTAATGTGATTCAGCAACTGAATTTAAAATTTAAAACATAGAATTAATTTTAATGAATTTAAATTTAATTAGATTTAAGTTTAAATAGCCACATGTAGCTTGTGGAACCATATTGGACAGTGCAGTTCTATAATATCCAATTATATAAATATACCACAAATAAAGTATCTATTTTTGTGTTTATGGGTATTAAAAGTAGTTTCTAGGCAGGAAGATCTCAAGTTCAAGGCCATCCTCAGCAATATAGGAAGACCCCCTCTCAAAATTTTAAAAAGGGCTGACGCTGGGCACAGTGGCCCATGCCTCTAATCCCCGTGGCTCAGAAGGCTGAAGCAAGAGGATAGCGAGTTCAAAGCCAGTTTCAGCAAAAGCAAGGCACTAAGAAACTTAGTGAGACTCTGTCTCTAAATTAATCAATAAATAATACACTGATGAGGTCAAAGCCCTCATGATCTAATTGGTTCCTCAAATCCATAGCTCTGAACATTGCTACCCTGAGGAACACGCTTTCACCACATGAGATTATGAGATTTCGGGGTCATTCCAGATCCAACCCATAACAATGCCATATATGGTGTTTACTACGCTGTGCCTTTCATTTTAATTTTTAATTTTTGCATTATCAGTATATTCACCTGGGTCTGGTCATGATGCTCCATGGTAAAGCCTTTTAGCATATGAGAGGCCCTGGGTTTGATCCTCAGCACTGAAAAAAAAAAAAAAAAATGCACACACCTTTACACATGTATTTCAAAAGGTGCCAAAAGATAATCAGGATCTTCAAAAAAGTTCAACAAAAGTGCATATGACTGACAAAGATTCTCTTCTGATCAAACTCTAGCCAGGCTCCTGTGAGCCCTTTCCCTATTAGGCCTCAACCTTGGAAGATAAAGACAAACTACATTTCTAACATAGAAACTGTGTTTTTGTTTTTGGGGGGTGGTGGTGGTGGTGGTGGTGGTGGTGTTGGGATTGAACCCAGGGCCTCACAAATGCTAGGCAAGTGCTCTATCACTGAGCCATATCCCCAGCCCTTCTCTCTCCTCTTTCTCTCTATTCCCCCACACCTTTTTTTGGGGGTGGGTGGGTGGGAGAAACCGTGTTATAAAATAGCTTGAAAGTATACTTCCTTTAAGCTTTTATGGAAAGGTGTATTTTTTGGTCTTTTTTTTTTTTGCTTATTTATTATAAATTTTTTTTTAACATTGATTATAACTCTGGGTGAGGGGATAATGGTCTCATGAAGTGTTTCTATGTTATTGAAAGCAATTTGTATAAATCAGTGAGCCTCCCTTCCCCGACTCCGTCTCTGGGCTAATTTCTATTCATCCCTCAGTTCTCATTTAAACCTCACATCCTCAGAAAGATCTTTGCTGTCTCTTGCCCTGGCGTCAGTGTTCCTGTTCCTCACGCTCATGGCACACTGTATTTCCTGGGTCCTGGCTCTGCATTTCATTGGTGCACATCACTAAACATTGGTAATCTTAGCCAGACCAAAGGCTGCAGGAAGGCAGGGACCTAATGTTTGTTCACCACTAGCCCAGTGTTCACCATGTTGATGTCACAAGTTGGCCATCGATAAAAATGTGTTGACTGAGTGAATGAGTGAAAGGAACAGCCTCAAAAGAGGACATAAATCAAGTTGTCCCTCCATATGGGCAAACCTAGCTCCCTGTGAAGGCCTCCTGCTTCAGAACAAGGGAGAAGACAAGAATCAAGGCAGGTTGCAGCCCCGTTGCAGAGCAGAGGCCTGTGGAAGGAATGAGTGGTCCCGACCCCTCTGCACAGGAGTCTGGTTTAAAAACAGAGATGTACCACGCAAGGGACCCCATCATCACTGGAGGCCAGGGACATCAAGGGATTTCAGCAGACGCAGCACAACTGAACACTTAAGAGAGTCTGGGACACTCTTTAGGCCACCTGGGAGGGAACAACAATGTAGGGTCATGGGGCCCACAGCAGAGCTTCCTAGGGATTTCCTTCACAGAGAGAGGGGCTGGAAAGGGGCTAGATTTCTCTTAATAGTGCTGGTGCCTAAATATCAACTTAAGTGTTTTTTATGTGTTTGTTTTGTACTTTACGGTCAAATTGTATCCAAGTTTAGATTACATTTTTAAAACTCTCAAATGCAGGGCTGAGGAGATAGCTCAGTTGGTAAAGTGCTTTCCTCCCATGCACAAGGCCCTGGGTTCAATCCCCAGCAACACACACACACACATGCACGCACGCACAAAACAAAACAAAAGCTCTCCCAAATCCAGGCTGGGGGTTATAGGTCAGTGGTAGGGTGCTTAGCATGGAAGAGGCCCTGCGTTCCATCTCCAGCACCACAAATGAAACCCAAAACTCCCAAATCCACTCAAAGCCATGATGAGTCAATAGCTTCCGCAGGTCACCATGACCTTGCCTCTCTAACTCATGCTCAACAACCACTTCATTTAGAATGTAAACTCAGTACTAGGCAGTGTCTTGGACAGAGGCCCTCACTGGGCAAACAGGATATTCTGGACTCCAGATTTTGTCAGTCTCTGTCACTTTGGCTAACTATGAGATTACATGCCTCTGCCACGAGGTCACAGTCTTCCTGCCACACCACACTCCACGGTAGACTCACCATTGGGGAAGGGCTGGAAAAGGAAACTAGACCCTTTTTCTCAGCCAGTTCATCCTGATGTGCCCACTTACCTGTACTAGGCAAAATGTTTTACTAGCTTCAATAATTTCTTGAATTTTCTAGATATTTCTGAATGCACTTCCCAAGTTAGGGCCCAATGATGGCTATCTTACTTGAACCTCCCAGTCAATCCTAGAGAAGAAGGAGAAGGGGTAGGGTAGGCTTCTCTTCACACACACACACACACACATGAGCTGGGGATTGAACTCAGAGCCTCACACATAGTAGGCAGTTGCTCTACCTCTGAGCCACACCCCGAACCTGCTTTTACTGCTTTCACATCATATCTTCAGCTTCTTGGCTATAGTGGCCCGTTCAGCAGACAAAGGTTCCTTTTAGAAACAATCCTTTGAGGTAAGTGTTACTATCCTCATCATGGACAGATTGGAAATCAGAGATGAGAGAGTCAATTACCTCCTCCTTTGGGAGAAACTTGATTCTAGATCTGGATCTTGATTATATTAAAAGGGAGCTTAATGAATGCAGAAAATTGTTTCTTTCTCATAAAGTACGGTTTTCGGTCTATTGTCTTTGTGCAAACCCCTATTTTGAATTTCAGTAGATGCATATAAGGTTTTTTCCTTCTCAAACAAACTGAATATTCTCAGAAACAAATGGATGCTACAACCAAATAAGGGGGAACTTATTATTTGCTGAGGGCAAATGAAAAAATAGTCCCTTCATACATTTTCCATCCCAACTACCTGCTTCCATCAGACTTCCCCCACTCCAAAGTCTGGAGAATTTTTATCTAGTTTTTCAATGTATACAGGTACATGTGTGAGAGTGTGTACATAAGTGTATATGTGACAATGTTAAGAAAAATGAACTCAATTATTCTTCCAAAGCTGTATGTATTCATAATGAGTCCTTGGCTTTTAAAACTCCAAAGTTAATAATTTGACTCATTTATAATTGATGTCTGCTGCCATTTCTTTAGACAATAAAGCCAGAATTCTTGTGTGTGAGTGTGTGTGTGTGTGTGTGTGTATATGTATGTGTATGTTTTGTTATGGGAGGTAAGGAGAAGAGTTACAGGAAATAGAGAATAACAGATAAATATTTTTAAAATATTTTGTAGTTGTTGATGAACCTTTAGTTTTTATTTATTTGTATGTGGTGCTGAGAATCAAACCCAGTGCCTCACACATGCTAGGCAAGTGCTTCACCACTGAGCCACAACCCCAGCCCCACAGATAAATATTTTAAAAATATTCTCTTTTGAGCTGGGCATGGTGGCACGTGCCTATAATTTAGAGATTCCAGAGGAAATCCTAGCAACTCAGCAGGCTGAGGCAGGAGGATCACGTTTAATCCCAGCCTGAATAACTTAGCGAGACCCTGTCTTTTTATATATATATTTGTAGTTGGACACAAGACCTTTAGTTTATTTATTTTCATGTGGTGCTGAGGATCAAACCCAGTGCCTCACACATGCTAGGTGGGTATTCTACCCCTGAGCCACAACCCCAGCCCTGAGACTCTGTCTTAAAATAATAAAAAGTGTGGGCTGGGGATATAGCTCAGTTGGTAGAGTGCCTGCCTCGAATGCACAAGGCCCTCGGTTCAATCCCCAGCACCACAAAAATAATAATAATAAAAAGTGCTAGGGAACCCAGCTCAGAGGTAAAGCATTCTTGGGCTCAATTTCCAGTATCAAAACAAAATTTCTCTCTCTAGGCTCAACCCCAGAAGGGATGGAAAGAGAGAACAATGGTAACCCAAACAAATGGCCATTGACTGAATCATAACGATGGTTGGAACAGCCTGCCAATGCAGAAAAATAAAACCAAGCTATTTTTGAGTGTCAGTGATATGCTAGGCAATATATATGATGCACTTTTATATCCATCACCTCATTTTCCTCAAGGTAATCCTGCAAGGTAGGCATCGCCGAACTCACTTTTTAGGAATGAGGGAACACAGGCTGAGAAAGGTTGAGTAACTTCTCCAGGGCCACACAGAATGAAAGAGGTAGGATTCCAACTCTCATCCATGACTGCTAACCTTACCATTCTTTCCCTACAATAGTATTCTCTAGAGAAAATATGTCAGCACTATATGTTGAAGGCTCTATAAAGATTTTTCTACCTTATAGGAACTAATTTTAAAGACAAGAATAAAATGAGTTTATCCAACCTGGCTTTAAACTAGAGGAGTCAGACTTGAACCCCTGCCAAAGAAAGAGAGTCAGTGAACTCTGGTCCCAGCTTCTGTGGTCATATGCTGGATCAGAATCCACCTGATCTGGAGGTGATCTCTTTCCTTCAGCTTTTAATTATGACCAGAAGAAAAAATGCCTACAGTTTGTATTTTTCAGAGATTTTAAAAATTATAAAATGCATATTTTCTTCCTGACCACATATACTCTTTAAATTTTTTTAATTTAATATTTAAATTAAATAGTAGTTGGACACAATACCTTTATTTTATTTATTTATTTTTATGTGGGGTGCCAGGGATCGAACCCAGGGCGCTGCCCGTGCTAGGTGAGTGCTCTACTGCTGAGCCACAACCTCAGCCCCAGACCACTTATACTTTTATTTGCCCTCTCTGTTTGGTTCATTTAGCCC